>NC_088404.1:43528940-44150815 GCF_034236695.1 Oncorhynchus nerka
CAAATAAATTGGCCCACAGCTGAATATAGTTGACAATTCCTGGTCTACAACATGATGTAACAAGTATTTTAAAATGTAATAATTTGGCTGTTCATAGTGTAGAAAAAAAGATGAGGTGCAAAGTGTTGGCCGTGACCCATTGAATCCCTTGTTTAGACAATGGGGCAGTGGCAGAAAAATTTGACCAGTATCTTTATGACTTTATGCCCAGGTGTGTGCGCAACTATGTGTAACCCAACGTGGTTGTGTCTCACCTCCTGCCCAACTTGTGCCAACAACCTAGACATGTCTCACCTGACATACTTTCTCTTTTCCAGCTAGATGAAGAGTCCAGCTCAGACAGAGCTGAGTCATTGATCATTTCTGGCTCCAGGATAAATGTGACTTTCTTTAACCCTCTGGCCTCTGACTGTGGTTCATCAGTCAGTTCCTCGTCTGTAAGAAGCTCAGAGTCTCCTTGTTCTCTGTCTGACACAGCTGATGCGTTTGCGGCCTCTCCCTGCTCTGGACCCAAAGAAGGACCCAACTCCCCCTGGTCTTCACCTAGAACAGACTTCTCACCCTGGACGTCAACTAAAATACTTTCTGCTTTTCCTTGTTCTTCAACTCCAGAAGACTCCATCTTCTCACTTAATAGGTCCCCAACCTTCTCTAGTTGGGACTGAACTACCCCCTCTTCTTCACCTACAGCAGACCCCACCTGTTTCTCACCTAAAGGGGAACCCACAATGTCCTCATCTACAAAGGACCCCAACTCAACTACAGAAGACCTCATCTCCTTCTCTTGTAGGGACCCCATCTGCTCCTCAACTACAGAAGAACCCAACTCCTCACCATCTCCTTTTGACTCGATTGCCACAGGATTATCTAAAAATAAATGGGACTCAGCATTAACATAGAACTTCACCACTAAATCCCTTTCCACATGCTTATCACTAGCAGGAGAGACTGCCTTTTGCTGCTCTTTCACTACAGGACCCTCTGCTGCCTCATGTTGTTCATCTGGGAGAGAAGTTCCCTGACAAATGACCATAGTGCACTCTGCCTGTCGCTCAGCCATGTGTCTCCCCTTCACCTCTTCTGGTGGGACATCCATGTGAACTGAGGACTCTGCCACCTCACCTGTTGAATAATCACAATCTGACCTCTCTACACTGATATTTGCACAAAATTCAGATTCTTACATTTTAGTCAGATTTTTTTCAAAATATACCATTAACTTATCTACCTTCAAGCTCATAAACTGAAATAATGCATTGACTTCTCCTCTTGCAGTGTCTTACCGGTGTATTGAATTGGAGGCTCCACTCCATCGACCTTAGTGAAGACAGATGTCTCGGTAAAGCTGCCGTCCTTCACCCCAAAAGGTTCATCACCAGTCACATTGAGGTCTGCCTGCTGGACACAGACAAATTAGCCCCCTAAAATACAGTGTTCCTCTTATGCACATGTCTATGCATCTACAGCAGAAGGTATTCAATCCCCTTGACTTCCCACTTTTTGTTGTGTTACAGCCTGAATTTAAAATGGATTAAATTGAGATTGTCCCACTAATCTACACACAATATCCCATGTAATAGTGGATACATTTATTTTTTTAAACAAATGAAAATATGAAATATCTTGAGTCAATAAGTAATCAAACCCTTTGTTATGCCAAACCTAAATAAGTTCAGAAGTAAAAATGTGCTTAACATGTCACATAGAAGTTTCAAGGACTCACTGTGTGCAATAGTGTTTAACATGATTTTTGAATGACTACCTCAACTCTGCAACCTGCACATACAATATGTAAGGTCCCTCAGTCAAGTAGTGAATTTCAAGCACATATTCAAACAAAAGATCAGGGAGGTTTTCCAAAATCTCACAAAGGGTACCGATTAGTAGAAATATGAATACTGAATATCCATTTGAGCATGGTGAAGTCATTAATTAGGCTTTGGATGGTGTATCAATACACCTTGCCGGAAAGGAAGGAAACCACTCAGGGATTTCACCATGAGGGCAATAGTCATTTTAAAACTGTTAAGAGTTTATTGGCTGTGATAGGAGAAAACTGAGTCTGGATCAACAACATTGTAGTTACTCCACAATACTAGCCTAAAGAGTGAAAAGGAGGAAGCATGTGCATAATAAACATTTTTTACATTTCAAATAACATGCATCCTGTTTGCAACAAAGAAATTAACTGTTGTCTTGAATACAAAACATTATGTTTGGGGCAAATCCAACATCACCGAGTACCACGTCATATTTTCAAGCATTGTGGTGGCTGCATCATGTTATGGGCACTGCATGCTTGTCATCAGCAAAGAACTAGAGAGTTTCCTTAGGATAAAAAACAGAATAGAGCAAAGCACAGGCCAAATCCTAGAGGAAAACCTGGTTCAGTCTGCTTTCCAATAGACACCGGGTGAGGAATTCACCTTTCAGCAGGACAATAACCTAAAACACAAGGCCAAATCTACAGAATAGAATTGCTTACCAAGAATACATTGAATGTTCCTGAGTGGCCTATTTACAGTTGACTTAAATTGTCTTGAAAATCTATGGCAAAACTGGAAAATGGCTGTGTAGCAATGATCAACAACCAACTTGACAGAGCTTGAAGAATTTGAAAAAGAATGTGCAAATATTGAACAATCGTTGTGTGCAAAGCTCTTAAGAACTTACCCAGAAACACATCTTATCTAATCAAAATATATTAGTGTTTTATTTTTCATGAAATTTTCATAAAATGTAGAATTTTTCTTCCACAATTAAATCATACTTTAACGAAACAAAATATGGAAAAAGTCAAGGGGTTGAATACTTTCCAAAGGCATTGTATATTATAAAGATTCTGTACCACTATATGAAGGACCAAGTGAACCCTACACCCGATTACCATTCAAGTGACTTGGAGGATGAAAATGACACCTGTGACATTTCAAGACACCCTGTTCTCCTCAGAACCAGTTACACTCAGTCCATATAAGTAAACTCACATTCCATGGTTGGAACGGTGGCCACTGCAGTCTCCTGCTACGTCTAAACATCATCCAAGGGGAGAATGAGGAGACTGGTGGGGTCGCCCTCTAATAATATCACAACAAGTATCATTGTTCTATCAGGAAACAAGTACTTGAGCTCAACATTTTAGTAATTTAGCGGTCTTATCCAGAGCAATTAACCCTTTACACACATGGGCATTTGCTACAGTATATTGAAATGTTTAAGAAATATGAAAATGTATAACCACAGTAGTAATTGAAAGGGAACAGTTTGGAGATAATGGGAAAATTATTAGACCAAATGGTGAGTACACAACAGTTCACCTGACAGGACTGAAACCAAACATTACACAACATAACAGATTTTATGTGCATTTTACATTTACTGTACTTTGTTGCATTCGCTTACAACAAAATCTGAAAATACTGTGGATACATTCAGTAACATAAGCCTATTCCTGGAAAATGTGGGGTATCTGCAAAATAAAAATTAAGGGTTCGAATGAGAGGACTAACTGGTGTCTCCAAGTGGCCACACACACACACCTCTCCAACATGTGCAGTTCCTAAGCAATTTTATGTCAAAGAGTTCAACTATAAAACATTTTTTTTTTAGTTTTCCTAGCTGTGCTGTTGAGGAACTAGAGCAAGCATACTTATATTTGGAACACAGCCCTGCATAACCGCCATCACACAATTACTGAGAAGAGCTTTGACTGGGCTGAGCGGAAGCCAAAAAACATAACCCTTAACAATATTCCGTGACCATACACAAGAGAGAGGTTAACAAAACTTACCTCAGTCAGTGAGGAATCAGAGAAGCTTCGCTTTAGGAAGACATTCTCTGTGATTGGCTGGGCCCTTATGAGACGCAGCTCCTCCTCCCTCTCCTGATTGGTCAGACAAATAGAAGCCGTTAGAAACTTCACAGGAATTTTAAGAATTGTGCAACATCAACATTTCAGAATGCATTGCATACCTCAAGACTCCTGGTACATTTTACATGTACATTTTAGTCATTTAGCAGACGCTGCCTTTGCTCAAGGGCACAGACAGATTTTTCACCTGTGTGTGGCACAGACCTGGCGTAT
Organism: Oncorhynchus nerka; assembly: GCF_034236695.1. NCBI lineage: Eukaryota > Metazoa > Chordata > Actinopteri > Salmoniformes > Salmonidae > Oncorhynchus > Oncorhynchus nerka. The sequence continues at coordinate 43,533,025 of NC_088404.1, forward strand.
GCGGGAGGCTTGTTTGGAGCTGGGCGTGTCACTGGCCTCGAGTTTCAGTTGTAAGTTGGTAACAGCGTTGGAGAGGGTACGGGGCCACCGGTTGGCTGGCAGGGGGCTGGCCTGAGGAGTGGTGGGGGATTTAAACCGCTCCACCCGCGAGCTGAATTCTGCCTCACCTGAAAAACAGACCAGATGCTCCTATCATTTAACCACTTTTGGGCAGATGTGTTCTCACTCGCATTCAATGAATGGTAAAGAAGCTGGAAGGTAAATGTATAAGAAAACTCACCAATAAGATGGTGCTCTTTGAATCCATCCTGGAATTTAATGGATGGTACCCCAGACCCTGGATCAGAGAGGCATCTCTGAGCCAGCACATGCCCTCCTGTAAACAAAACACCCCCTGTTGGAGTCCCTGTTTCTCAATGACTACAGATCTGAGTGTTGCATGGATACTGCCATATTCTAATTCTATCGATACTGTATACAGGCTGCGAGTTGGTTATTTTAGGAGGGGGCGTTATCCTCTTACCCTCACGTCTCTGGGTTAGTTGCTGTACTCTGGAGCGGACAGAGCAGAGAGCAGGGGTGTCAGGCTTCACCAGCTCTGCATACCGATGGCGATCTCTAGTTGAAAACTTCTTTGTAGGGCTGACATTCTCCTCGCCCAACACCTCCAGGCGACGCCTTTTCTGAACATCATTGACATCTGTAAAACAGCAAAGGGAAGCTCACAATAATAATGGGTATGCCCCAACACTGCACTGATGACATAAGTTGACACTAATTAATACTTGTTCAAGCCTTTAATAGAAGTCTAAGACCTGTCTAAGCCAGGGAAGTGGGGGGTCTGCTTAGCGATATGGAATTGTTTTAAGGTCATATCAAAGATCATTTTGACATTTGATTTTGAATTAATTTATTAATTAGATTTTCGCGGGGCGTGGACGTCTACCTTAGGGGGTTTAATTAACAAGCACTCATACGCACGCAGTGATGTTGACACTCACCAGACGAGTGGACATTGTCTTCCGTGTCAGACAAAGGGTCTCTATGTCTCTTCAAAGCTGTCGCCAACCCACTTCGAAATTCCCCATCCATGATCTTCCTGTGAAATAAACACCAAATTAAGTTCCTAGCTATCGTTCATGCAACTTAGCTAATTGATTTATTCGGCAGTTTCGTTACAATAACTCAGCTGTCTAGCTACAAGCTAACGTTAGCTAACTGGACTCTGGAGAATGCAGATAGCTGAACGTTAGTGCTGCTAGCTGGTTGAACATACTTTCAGCTATTCACCTATAATGTGTCGAATATAACATTCCCTTACCTCAACAGAAGTGTCCGTGTAGGTCAAGCAAACAAGTCAAAACTGAGCATAAACTGCGAAAAGATTCGTACGGCTGTTCATTTGACGCCTTTTCAAATACACTTTGAATTTCAGCGGGTCTTTGGAAGTGCGTCAGTGGTGGGTGAATAAATTACCATAACGCCAAGACCGAGCGCGCAATATTTTTGTTCTTGTGTTTACGGTAGATTAAGTTCCAAGTTTTAATGTCACGTGCACAAGTACAGTGAAATGTCTTTCTTGCAAGCGCCAAACCCCGAAATGCAGTAATAAATATCAATGTAGCACTAAAAATAACGTAAGTCAGAGAAAAAACACACAATAAATAAAAATAAGAAGATGAGAAAGCAAGAAGCTATATACAGAGTCAGTTCCAATACCATATTTAAAATATGCAGGGATACTGGAATGACAGAAGTAGCAGTAAGGTGACTAGGCATCAGGATATATGATAAACAGAGTTGCAGCAATTATTATTGTATGTGAGTGTGTGTGCGTGTATGTGTGTCGAGTCAGTATAAATGTGTATTCATGTTATGTGTGTTGGAGTGTCAGTGTCCGTATGTATGTAGAGTCCTGTGATTGTGCACAGAGACAATGCAAAAATAAAAAATAAAATACAAGGGTCAACTCAAATAGTCTGTGTAGCCATTATTTAGCAGTCTTACAGCTTGGGAATAGAAGCTGTTCTGGAGCCTGTTGTTGTCATACTTGATGCACCGGTACCACTTGCTGTGTGGAAGCAGAGAGAACAGTCTATGGCTTGGGTGGCTGGAGACTTTAATGATTTTCCTAGGCCTTCCTTTCACACCGCCTGATATAGAGGTCCTGGATGGCGAGGAGCTCAGCCCCAGAGATGTTCTGGGCTGTCCGCACCACCTTCTCTAACATCATGCGAACAAGGGCGGTGCTGTCAAGTTGCTCTCAATGGTACAGTTGTATAACTTTTGGAGGATTTGAGGGCCCATGCCAAACCTTTTCATCTTCCACAGGGGGTAGAGGTACTGTCGCACCTTCCTCCTGACAGTGTGCATGTGAGTGGACCATTTGAAATCCTTAGTGATTTGGACGCCGAGGAACTTGAAGCTCTCAACCGATTCCACTGCAGCCCAGTCAATGTGGATGTGGGTGTGCTCGTCCCCACATTTCCTGTATCCCAAACTTGATGATGGTGTTGGAGTCGTGTGTGGCCACAGAGTTGTGGGTGAACAGTGAGTACAGGAGGGGACTAAACACACACGTCTGTGAGGCCCCCGTGTTGAGTGTCAGCGTGGCAGAGGAGATGTTGCCTACCCTACCACCTGGTGTCGGCCCTTCAGGAAGTCCAGGATTCAGTTGCAGTGGAAGGTGTCCAGTCCTAGGGTCCTAAGCTTGGTGACGAGCTTGGAGGGAACAATGGTGTTGAACGCTGAGCTGTAGTCAATGAACAGCATTCTCACATAGGTATTCCTTTTATCTAGGTGGGTGAGGGCAGTGTGGAGTGCAATTGAGATTCTATTGTCTATGGATCTGTTGGGGTAATATGCAAATTGGAGTGGGTCTGGAGGTGAATGGGGTGATGGAGTTGATGTGTGCCATAACCAGCCTTTCAAATTACTTTATGATTGTGAGTGCTACAGGGTGGTAGCCATTGTGGTATGAAGCCATGGAGTTATTGTGAACTAGAATGATTGAAGTCTTCTGGGGTTTACAGACTAGGACATTGAGAGGTGGAAAATTACTGTGAGTATCTTAGATGATGAACTTCCATAAAGGGTGAGGCAATGAACTTCATAAATTCATATCTAATCTATCTAACTAACTTAATTAGTTTATAACGTGAGTCAGTGTCATCAACGTTTTGCAGTCTACACTGGATTGTAAAAATTTGTCTAATTGCAATTTACAACCAAAACCTAATACAAGTCCAAAACAAAACATATTGTCTACATTCATTTAACATTTATTGAACATACATGTGAGGTCTAGAATTATATCATTTGCATTATTGCAGAATATCAATGATGAATTATCTGTGGAAATTGGTGAGGGTTGAAAATGTGTGTGAGTGTGTGAGTCAGCCTGATAAGAACTTTGTAAAAAATCTTACTGTATGCATGTGAAAATATCTGATAACATCTGCTGTCTGTAGCATCTCCACTTGACACAGATAGCTCTACACCACAGATTTCTGCAAAAGAGGAAAACAGCATCCTACGCTTTTCACATCAACAAAAAAAAGAAGAACATATGCTTGGGGGTTTCCTAAAATAATTGTCATACAGTAGACCGAGTGTGACTATGCATAGACAGTGCCTTCAGAAAGTATTCATACCCCTTCGTTTATTCCACGTTTTGTTGTGTTACTGCCTGAATTCAAAATTGATAACATTTTTGTAACTTTATTGAAAATTAAATACAGAAAGATCTAATTGATATACACTACCGTTCAAAAGTATGGGGTCACTTAGAAATGTCCTTGTTTTTGAAAGAAAAGCTATTTTTTGTTCATTAAAACAATATCAAATTGATCAGAAATACAGTGTAGACATTGTTAATATTGTAAATTATGATTGTAGCTGGAAACGGCTGATTTTTTATGAAATATCTACATATGCGTACAGAGGCCCATTATCAGCAACCATCACTCCTGTGTTCCAATGGCACGTTGTGTTAGTTAATCCAAGTTTGTCATTTTAAAAGGCTAACTGATCATTAGAAAACCCTTTTGCAATTATGTTAGCACAGCTGAAAACTGTTGCTGTGATAAAAGAAGCAATAAAACTGGCCATCTTTAGACTAATTGAGTATCTGGAGCATCAGCATTCGTGGGTTTGATTACAGGCTCTAAATAGCCAGAAACAAGGAACTGTCTTTTCAAACTCATCAGTCTATTCTTGTTCTGAGAAATGAAGGCTATTCCATGCGAGAAATTGCAAAGAAACTGAAGATCTCGTACAACGCTGTTTACTACTCCCTTCACAGAATAGCACAAACTGGCTCTAACCAGAATAGAAAGAGGAATGGGAGGTCCCGGTGCACAACTGAGCAAGAGGACAAATACATAAGAGTGTCTGGTTTGAGGAACAGACACCTCACACGTCCTCAACTGGCAGCTTAGTACCCGCAAAACACCAGTCTCAACGTCAACAGTAAAGAGGCAACTCCGGGATGCTGGCCTTCTAGGCGGACTTGCAAAGAAAAAGCCATATCTCAGACTGGCCAATAAAAAAAAAAGATTAAGATGTGCAAAAGAACACAGACACTGGACAGAGGAACTCTGCCTAGAAGGCCAGCATCCCGGAGTCACCTCTTCACTGTTGACGTTGAGATCTCCAGTTTCTTGGCAATTTCTCGCATGGAATAGCCTTCATTTCTCAGAACAAGAATAGACTGAAGAGTTTAAGAAGAAGGTTCTTTGTGAAAAGACCCATTGTGAAAAGTGATAACCTTCTATTTGTAATAATAACAATAATTTGATGAGTTGGACTATTAGGCGTAGGCAACAGATCTTAATGAGTGCTATTTTAAAAGATTGGAGTACCCGCCAGGATCGCTCAATTACGTTAAATTAGTTGCATTGTGTAGCTTACACTACACCAGTGGCGTGTATCCATGGATGCCAAGGGAAGCCAATAATATACAGTTGAAGTCGGAAGTTTACATACACCTTAGCCAAATAGATTTAAACTCAGTTTTTCACAATTCCTGACATTTAATCCTAGTAAAAATTCCCTGTCTTAGGTCAGTTAGGATCACCACTTTATTTTAAGAATGTGAAATGTCAGAATAATATTAGAGAGAATGATTTATTCCAGCTTTTATTTCTTTCATCACATTCCCAGTGGGTCAGAAGTTTACATACACTCAATTAGTATTTGGTAGCATTGTTGAACTTGGGTCAAACGTTTCAAGTAGCCTTTAACAATCTTCCCACAATATGTTCGGTGACTTTTGGCTCATTCCTCCTGACAGAGCTGGTGTAACTGGGTCAGGTTTGTAGGCCTCCTTGCTTGCACACACTTTTTCAGTTCTGCCCACAAATTTTCTATAGGATTGAGGTCAGGGCTTTGTGATGGCCACTCCAATACCTTGACTTTGTTGTCCTTAAGCCATTTAGCCACAACTTTGGAAGTGTGCTTGTGGTCATTGTCCATTTGGAAGACCCATTTGCGACCAAGCTTTAACTTCCTGACTGATGTCTTGATATGTTGCTTCAATATATCCACATAATTTCCCCCCTCATGAAGCCATCTATTTTGTGAAGTGCACCAGACCCTCCTGCAGCAAAGCACCCCCACAACATGTTGCTGCCACCCCCGTGCTTCATGGTTGGGGTGGTGTTCTTCGACTTGCAAGCCTCCCCCTTTTCCCTCCAAACATAACGATGGTCATTATGGCCAAACAGTTCTATTTTTGTTTCATCAGACCAGAGGACATTTCTCCAAAAAGTACGATCTTTGCTTCCCTTGACAAAAAACTATTTTAAAAAATCCAATCAGCGTTGAGCTAAACTGAGCGAGCTCAACTGTGAATGGTCCTGAAAGTGTAAAGGGAAGCCAGCTTGGATTTGGCATCACTCCTATCAAATCCCATTGAGAGCATACACCATTGACAGAAAAACTTGAATTGTTGCATCTTGTTGCTGTCCTCCGGTAGCTAGCTAGCCAGCTAGCTAAAATTGTTCCTTTCCTAAATTAGCCATGGATGGAGATAGGGATTTGGACTTGTGGTTTTACTTAATTCTCCATACTGGCCAATGTTTATGACGACGATTCTGATCCAATCATTAATTCATACATTGTGCCCCTGACCTGAGAAGATGGAAGTTCAACATGTAGCTAGATGTAGAAGGCTAATGTTAAGTAGCTAACGTTTCCCATGAATGGAAGTTTGGCGAGCAAGCATTTTAGACTAGGACAACAAAATATAAATGCTTTTACTGTATGAAAACCATGGACAGCCACATCATATGTATCTTACATTGATTTGACTAAATTGTTTTTGGTATCTTTAAGTTGTCACTGTGTTAGACTAAGCAGAGGTGATTTGATGATGTTGAAGTGGAAATGGTGCTGGAATAGTGGAGGCAGCTCCTGTTTTCTTTGTGACTTATAGTGGACTGGGCAGTAGCCTAGCGGTTTAGAGGTTGGGCTAGTAACTGAAGGTTGCTGATTCTAATCTCTGAGCTGACTAGGTGAAATTTGTCGATGTGCCCTTGAGCAAGGCACTTAACCCCAATTGTTGCTGTGGGTAAGACTGTCTGCTAAATGACTCAAATGTAAATGTAACACTGCGGTTCTAAATCAACAGTTGTCTTGTGGTCTGAAACTGTTGGAAACATGAACTTGCTTGACTATGCTGTAGGTCATGTTACTGTACATGCAATATGCTTTACTGGACAGAGGTTGCTATCTGGTTTTGTGATAAAAACAAAGGCTTGGTTGAATTTATTCTGCCACTGTGTCTTTTTATTGTCTCAGCCTTTAAGCAAATACAGTATATCATGGTAGCAAGGCATATGAATTAAGGGGGGGGGGCTTGGCTGCCCCAGTGATTTTACCCACACACCACTACTGCACACTGCACTACACTGTATCATAAATACACTTTCATTTAATTAGCTTTAACACATGGCTACAATATACCCTATTAAAGAATAAAATAAAATAGAGAGGTGAACTATCAATTCATAAAGTGTATTTTCATAGATGAAACCATCATTTACCTACCTCTAGGCTGCTATAGCCTACATATTTATTTGGTCTGTCATTAAATGTTTTTTCATGGTAATTTAATATAATTAATCAGAATACATTTTAGTTTTACCAGCTCCATGTATTTTCAAATTACAAAAGGTGGGGAGTGCTCCTGAAGCATTACCTACACCCCTGATACTCAGTTTTCTCCTATCACAGCCGTAACTGTTTTAAAATCCCCATTGGCCTCATGGTGAAATCCCTAAGCGGTTTCCTTCCTCTCTGGCAACTGAGTTAGGAAGGACACCAGTATCTTTGTAGTGACTGGCTGTATTGATACACCATCCAAAGTGTAATTCATAACTTCACCATGCTCAAAGGGATATTCAATTGCGTTTTTTTACCCATCTACCAATAGGTGCCTTTTTTGTGAGGAATTGGAAAACCTCCCTGGTCTTTGTGGTTGAATCTGTGTTTGAAATTCACTGCTCAACTGAGGGCCCTTACAGCTAATTGTATGTGTTGACTTATTGTTACAAGACATTTCAGCTTTTAATTTTGTATTAATTTGTAAAAATGTCAAAAAACACAATCCCACTTTGACATAATGGGGTATTGTGTGTAGGCCAGTGACAAAAAAACAACATTTAATTCATTTTAAATGCTGTAACACAACAACATGTGGAAAAAGTCAAGGGGTGTGAATACTTTGTTTATATTAATTCAGTTAAAGGGGCAATCTGTAGTTACTACATCCATTTTTGGACTTATGTATGTAGTTCAACTGTCTTTCACCATCAGAACTCAAAATATAAGTGTGTTTTACTCCAATGTTTTACATAGCTCTATGAATTTGAGAGTGGTTACATTTCTCCAACCCTATCCATGTTATTGCTTTAACTGCTGATTGCCGCTTTAAAGGCTTGCAGTAATTGTGATTGTATACCCATATTTGATCTATTACAACTAAATAATGCAGGAGGACAACATACAAAGTCACACATCTGAAGATTCAGCTTCTTCCAGGACTGCTGATGTTGTTTGATGATGTCATGTTTTCAAATAGCTGATGAAATACAGTCAGAGGAAAAAATATTTTTAGCAAAATTTTGTCATACACTCCTTCCTGACCCCTTCCTGCTTGATCCACTTCTTGTGAAGATTCGTCACCAGCTTTCCACTGACAGAGGGTTGCTGGAGAGAAGTTGTAAGCACTGTGGTGGCACGGCATTGAATCTTATCTTCACACCATCATGTTTACAGAGTCCCCTACCTCTCAAAAAGGAAGTGAATATAAAGACTACAGCCATTGATCAGTAGTGGTTAACTTGGCAAGCTATGGGGGCGTAGGGACATTTTGAGATTATAATGGTAGTGTGTAATGCCACCTACTCTTCAACAAAATATTAATATAACTCTGGAAGTTCCATTATGCATCTGGACAGTATTTATATGGGGAGATGTAACTCTTACGGACTCAGACTAAAGAGGAACCAAGACAACAACAGGGCAAAAGCCAGACCTTCGACATATCTTAAACCATCATGAAGACTACCTGCTTGGCTCTTGGGTTATTGCTGCTGACAGTGTTCCACTCCTATGCTACCCGTAAGTTCATTACATTTTCATAAGGATTGTGCATTAACAGAAGGATGTAACCCAAGTGGGTGCTTATGTGCCCTCTTGATAGGGGCACTTAGATAAGTTATCCTTTTATGATCTTGATTATATACCTGTAACATTGTCATGCTTATCTTGGGCTGATTGCCTCATAGTCAATAGTCACAAGGATGTTCTAATTGACCCATCTTATCCCCCCACAGCTCTTGGACTGCAGACATCACCAAAAAGCTGCTGTTTCCACTTCCTCAAAGTGAGTGTCCCCCACAAAAAGATTGTCTCAATCCAGAAGACTCACAGTGGCTGCCCCCTACCAGCATTTGTGTAAGTGTTTGTTCCTCTTCCAGTGATGCCAGAGTTCAACAGCAAACGCTTAGTTTGAGGCCATTGCATTGTCTCAATTATGGAAGACTAAATAACTAGTGACTTTCACTGACTTGCAAGTCATTTAAGGAATAGTAACCATCTGAATAGTACCCTTTTCTTTGTACCATTATTTTTCTACTACAGGGTCAAAACTGTCAAGGGGAAATTGATTTGCTTCCAGTCGAGTGAGCGGTGGGTACAGAAAGCCTTCAACCGGCTCAAATAGCCAGCAGCTGTGGCCACATGTAGAGGCATTGAGAGTTCCAGTCATCCTTGACAACCTCCTCATCATGACTCAAGCCTCACCAGCTCCATGAAGACTACTCTATCCTCGACATACAAGTAGAGACAGAGTTGTAATGTAGCTCACTGGATGGCACCAAACGGTTGGTTATCATCTTACCCCATGTTTTACTGCATAAGGTGAATGCACCAATTTGTAAGTCGCTCTGGATAAGAGCGTCTGCTAAATGACTTAAATGTAATGTAAATGTATATGTTCACTTTACTATAAAAACTTTTAGAACTATTTCCTATAACACTTAACAGTAAGAAAGTGACATGTTTATCACTTTGAAATGCAGCAATAACTATTTTGCAATATATGGAATTCATATGAGTTAAGATGCACATGCACGTTATTGTGTTTTAATGTACTGTATGTGAGAATCCACTGCTTTAATAAAAGGAGAGGAAACATTTCACTTAAGCATAACCTTCTCATCTTTAATATTAATAATGTACAGTTAGAGAGAACAGATGATAATAAAATGAAGAACAGAATAAAGCTGAAGAGTGTAGATATATATAAAAAATAATTATAAAAAAAAAACAACTCCTAAAGTTATGGCTACCTTCAACATTATTAGATAGGGGAGTGGTTAAAGAATGATTTAGGAAAAGTTTGTCTCAGACCTTAGCTCAAATGAGCCTTTAAGACTTCTCAGACCACGGACTAACTTCTGACTATTACAACTCAGAGACCTGCAACAAGAGACTGGTCCTGAGAAAGCATACAGTTGGCATAGACTAGTATTGTGTGTGTGTGAGTGTGGCTTGTGAAGGCAGTGTAGGTTGGGTCAGAGGTTGTCTTCTGGGATTTGGGGCTTGTGTTCAGTTGTGAAGTATATAACAATTTACAGTCAATTCCATTATGTATGTGAACCAGAAGAAAATGACAGGGGTTTTATGTGTGTTGTATTTATCTGTGCATTTTCTGTGTCCCTTTTGCATGTCTTCAAGTGCATCTTAAGATTTCTAGAGGTTTGTCAAATCAAGACTACACTAAAATAATAATTGTTGAACCACTTAAATGATCCTACTGGATTCAAGGGATTGTTGTCCAACCATACATACATAATATATTCAAATAAAACTTGACGGACCTCAGAGAGGTAAGGGTTTAGAGGTGTCACACAATGTGTCTCAGTGTCAGAGTCTCACCATGCGTTTGGGACACACCCATGCATTTAGAGCTCTCGGTACGGTCTTCAGAACAGGGGACAAGGGATAGATAGGGTTTTAGGTTTAGGGCTTTGACAAAATCCATCACTTCACAATATAAGACATTGCCATAATCACGGTTATCATTGTTTTAGACACCCATATGATTTGTGTAACATTATCTATATAATAGGGACATAATTATCTGCTTCAGTATCCAGAGAATGTTATGACACTGACAATGTTACTGTTTATACCGTTAAGTGTGTCTTCTAATAGTAAAATAGAAGACACAAACACATGGTTTACAGGCACGTGCACACACACAGGCACCCACACACAAGTACACACACATTTAAGATAGGTCACCCCCTTTCCTGAACCTGGCTTTTTCATTTCGACTTGGCTTTTGACTGTCATAATTCAAAACAATTATTTTCCTGTTTCTTGTACACTCGCACCTGACTCGAACCCTTAATAACCACCTACAAGTGTGTGTTTAACATGCACATGTCCCAGGAGTTCAGGGAATGTCCGAGCGTACGTAATGGAGTGTGCTTGTGAATGGTCTTGAGCTTCCTCTGCTGGAAGAAACAGGTGAGCTAGCTAGAGAACAGATTGTAGTACACTAGTATAAAGGATGGCTATGCATGATGCCTGCCATGTGTAAAAGTCCAAAGATCAGAGGGACATAATTTCCTCCTTGTCAGGAATAGAAATAAAAGGTTTTGGCAGACCCCCAAAAGAGGGATGTGGCTGTGTGTGTGTGTGTGTATAGTGGTGTATGAGTGTGACATTGGGGCGTGTTGTTGTATGTACTGAATGAGATGCATGTGTGAGGTCCATGTATGACCTAAATAGTACAATAGGGTCAGCTAGCCCACTTTAGAATGTGCAAGTGTAAACACCCTCGTAGCCCTGAGCTAAGTGCAGTGTGAACGCGGCTTATTTGCGTGCGCGCGTGTGTGTGTGTGTATATATATATATGGTTTGAGGGTCATAGATTGTGTGAACATCAAAAAGGATGTAAAAACAAGTTTGCAATATTTAATTGGAGGAATAGGTTCAACTTAAAATATTTTTCCCTTCTTTTTGTTCTTTTCCATGGTCCTGTAAAAAAAAAAAAAAGAGAGAGAAAAAGGGAATTATTTAATATCTCAAAATTGCATTTAATTGAGAAAAATAGACAAAACATACTATATGCTTGTCTGAGAGAATAAGAGGAAGGACGATTAAATATGTCAGCCACTCACTTAGAAGCGTCAAGTTTCTGCTGCTCCAGTATACGTTGCTGTGCCTCCCAGTTTGACTTCTCTTCCTCATGGTGACGCCGCTTCTCCTCCAGTTCCTTATACTGAACCTCCAAGTTCTTTTTCATCTGCTCGTGGCGTCGCTCCAGCTGAGAAGGGAGGCAAATGTGTTACTTGTGAATAGATACACACATCCAAATTGACTTGAGGCTCTACCTCGCCTGTCCTTATTAGAGGTCGACCGACTATGATTTTTCAACGCCGATACCGATTATTGGAGGACCAAAAAAAGCCGATACCGATTAATCGGCCGATTTTTTAATTTTATTTGTAATAATGACAATTACAACAATACTGAATGAACACTTATTTGAACTTAATATAATACATCAATAAAATCAATTTAGACTCAAATGAATAATGAAACATGTTCAATTTGGTTTAAATAATGCAAAAACAAAGTAAAAGTGCAATATTTGCCATGTAAGAAAGCTAACGTTTAAGTTCCTTGCTCAGAACATATGAAAGCTGGTGGTTCCTTTTAACATGAGTCTTCAATATTCCCAGGTAAGAAGTTTTAGGTTGTAGTTATTATAGGATTTATAGGACTATTTCTCTCTATACCCTTTGTATTTCATTAACCTTTGACTATTGGATGTTCTGATAGGCACTTTAGTATTGCCAGTGTAACAGTATAGCTTCCGTCCCTCTCCTCGCTCCTCCTTGGGCTCGAACCAGGAACACAAGGACAACAGCCACCCTCGAAGCAGCGTTACCCATGCAGAGCAAGGGGAACAACTACTAGAAGGCTCAGAGCGAGTGAGGTTTGAAACGCTATTAGCGCGTGCTAACTAGCTAGCCATTTCACATCGGTTACACCAGCCTCATCTCGGGAGTTGATATGCTTGAAGTCATAAACAGCGCAATACTTGACGCACAACAAAGAGCTGCTGGCAAAACGCACAAAAGTGCTGTTTGAATGAATGTTTACGCGCCTGCTTTTGCCTACCACCGCTCAGTCAGATACTTAGATACTTGTATGCTCAGTCAGTTTATATGCAACGCAGGACATGCTAGATAATATCTAGTAATATCATCAACCATGTGTAGTTAACTAGTTATTATGATTGATTGATTTTTACAAGATAAGTTTAATGCTAGCTAGCAATTTACCTTGGCTTACTGCATTCGCGTAACAGGCAGTCTCCTTGTGGAGTGCAACGAGAGACAGGTCGTTATTGCGTTGGACTAGTTAACTGTAAGGTTGTAAGATTGCATCCCCCGAGCTGACAAGGTGAAAATACCGATTTCTGATTGTTATGAAAACTTGAAATCGGCCCTAATTAAATCGGCCATTCCGATTACTCGGTCGACTTCTAGTCCTTATGTCTCCCAATTGGTGTACACACACACACACCTCAGCCTCAGAGTCCTTCAGTTTCTGTTTCTTCTCCTTGACCTTCATCTCAAACACCTGCTCCATCTCTGTTTCCATCTTCTTCATCTTCATGACATGTTCCCTCCGCTCCTCCTCCATCTGGGCCAGGGGGCTCCTACAGGTCAAAGGTGAGGGACCAAACATCAAGAATCACTAACAGTGACCAGTTATTAACGAAGCACATCCCAACCAATACTGTCTGGTCACCGTCACTTAATGACATTATGACTCAAACGTCAGGTTCATCTATGAAATAAGCTTTACAGCATATTTTAGATTCTTTCTCAGCCGGTCTGATTACTATTGAACATATCAGATCTATGGTATTTCCTCTGATGATTAAGGTCTCTCTCCTACCTGGTCATTTGGTTCTTGGTCTTGCTGGTGTCCACTCCTCCATTGCAGGTTACGGCAGCAAGCTTCCTGCTGCGGTAGTTCTCATAGTGGACGTTGTTGGTCACATCCTTCAGATCTTGCATATGGGTCCTACAGGAGAGAATTGGGGAAGTTGGGTCTCAAATAATTATATCACTGTAAATACCATGTTATAATCACTGACAATAATGGATGAATAAAAGGGTTGACATGCATCCTCTGTCTCTCACCTGATCAGCATGTTCCGTAACACAGTGAAGTCACAGTGCTCGCCGTTCTCCACTAAAACAGGAAGAGAGAGAGATGTCAGAGACCCACAGAGATTGTTCTCTTCACATCGCCATCAATCATTATTGGGTACTGGTAGAATACACACCAGTTCCCAGAATTCCCGGTAACATTACAAAGGCTCTCGGATCAAAAGGGATAATTTCTACCAAAAATCACTGGGTCGCTCAGCTAGTCTACATTCTTATTACAGGTAATTACCCGATGAGACTGTTAGGTAGTCAAACACACAGACAACACACAAAGTCATTGGCCAAAAGGACCTGTGCTCAGACTGTAAACAAGAATGTGTCTGTTCAGTGAACACACAGACATTGTTAAAACTATCACTAAGGACAGAGACACATTTCACTGGACCACTGCTCAAACACACACATTCAGTAGTATACAGTACATAGAGTAGTCAACAGACAGACATGTCACAGACCAGACAGACCACTGCTCTAAGGCATACATTTCAGCTGATTAAACACACACATGGTTAAAAGATCACATGGGATTCTGGAAAAGGGCCGCAGAGACACTGCTGCTGAGGATGTGGATTTCTCCTCTTTCCTGATCAAAACATGTCTCCTTTACTACATAGCTCCTCTCCCCAGGCCCCACCTTATCTGGGGCTAAGCCTAACGTGCATCACGCTGTCAGCTGTGGATCTCAGGAAGAGGAGGAGGACACCTTACCCGTGAGGTGCATGCATAGAGCCCCTGCTGTCACCTACCTGAGTGACTTCTGACGGGAGGGAGGAGAGGGCACACGGGAACCCAGGTCCTGCCCAGGTGACCCCTGTAACCCGTGTCTGTCCACCCTGACTGTCTACTGAATGAGGGGTTACATGAGGGGAGATGAGGGCTGGCAGGGCAGGCCAGCCTCAGTGATGGGATGGGAGAGGAGGAGGGTTTGGTTGAGGTGGGGTCACAGGGTCATTACAAAGCATGGTTGTAGCTCTAATGGAAAGACACACCCTCGGCCGATTGGCTGAAAACTCCTGATGTACGCTGGACTGAATGGTTGTTGCCTCCTCACGGTTGTTTTCAGTGCTCTGCCGTTAAAACAAAGCAACACTGAGAGCAAGATCACTGCTATCGCATGGGGTCAGCTGCCCATCAGGAGTTTTAAGCCCGAGTGCTTTAGCTTCTAATGGTCGTTAGATTATGATACCTGCATGGAGGTTTCCATTGAATGAGCCAAGAACAGGGAAAAATGTCTTATCCCATGACAAAGAACTTATTGTAAAATGTTCTATGAATCAATGTGCAACGGAGTATGTGTGATGGACCCCCTGTGGGAACTACAGGGAGTGTCAGCAAACAGCATCACAGTGCAAGGATTTAGCCCAACAGAGTGTATATAGATAAGTGACTGTTCTTAGATAATGCATGAAAAATATGTATACATTCACATACTATGTATACAATAAGTTTGTGCATTTTCAACTCTTAACAGTGCTACAATTGAGTGTTGACGAGTGGCCAAATGATGACTAAAACGAATAAAGGTAGATCATGCAGTTCTGGAAAAGGTATGACTTAATATAAAAAGGTATACTTCAGGATTTTGGCAATGAGGCCCTTCATCTAGCGTGTTAGTCGATACCCATAGACTTCCAGCCATTGTGCTAACGCTAGTTAGCATTGGCTCACAAAACTACCTCTAAATTCCTTCATACTGGACACAGACGCATAAAAAATGGAATCCACAAGGTCATCTGACTCTGGGGAAGTAGATAAAGGGCCTCATTGCCCACATCCAAAAGTATCCCTCGAAGATAATCATGTACCTATTACCATGAGTTAGAGGGTGATGTTGCTCTATTCTAGGAGAAGCGTTAGCACTGAACAGCCTATAGGTTTCTCAATTAGTAAGAGCTCCACTTTGACCATCAACCTAATGTCGCAGCAACAAAAAGTGAAGAGGGGAGGAAGGCCTGAGGGAGAGGGGTATCAAATGTGAGAGATGGTTTTGTTTACCAAAAATGCCCTCTGTCAGTCATGGAAAAGAATAGACAGAAAGAAAAAAGAGAAAAGAAAGAATGAAAAAGTGAAAGACTGATACGGTCAACCACTGATACGGTCAACCACAGAGCAACACTTGAAAATGAAAAAAAAAATGTATTTCAGGGAACTTAAAACAAAAGAAAATCAAGTGGAGAACAACAACGATTCATTGTGGCCAATGGTGAAAAAAGGGGTGACAAGGTCTCTCTCTCTGAAGTCCCTGGGGTGGTACAGTACAGTGTTCACTGCCAGAGAGACCATGATACCCTAGTAGAAGAACCCTGTCCCCCTTTTCCAGAATCCCTGTCAGAAACACTCTCTGGGGGGGGGATTTCCTGGGAGGCCATGCAGTTTCCCTACACTAGGTCTCCACACTTCCGTGCTTCATCCACTTGCATGGCACAGTGAGTGACATTAATAAAGAACATTCTCCAGAACAACAACCCACAGACAATACCATGCCACTGTCTCATCTCAGACAGAACAGAGAACCCAGCCAGGCCCATACTGAACCTACCTTCTGCCACGCCCCAGGGGTACTGACGACCTCTGACCTTCTTGCCGTTCACTTCAATCACCACGTTGCTGCCAACCACTGCCAGAGGCATCCGCTCCTGCCGCACAGGGGGACAGAGGGAGAAGTGACAGTTAATCAGTGAGCCCGTACAGTATCGACAACCTATTAGATAACCAAACTGACAGGGACAAAACAAAATGGCAGATGGGGACTAGTGTGGACTGATACCAATGACCGTATCAGTCTCTCTCATTGGACACTACCTTGATCTTCCGGATGAGCTTGCTGTCCTCATCGTCCTCGGTGTCAGGAAACTCATAGATTCTGATCTTGTGTTCTTGGATTTCCTTCATGATCTGAGTTTAAGGTAAAAATGACATGAGTAATTGCCATACACATGTGTTTGTGCAAACACGAATAATGAACACATACACACACCTGTTTCTTGAACAGCTGGCATTCTTCAGGCGTCAGAGTGTCTGCCTTGGCGATTAGAGGGATCACGTTGACCTTGTCATGGAGACGCTTCATGAACTCAATGTCCAGGGGCTTCAGCCTTCAACGCATTTTACACAGTTAAAAAAATATATGTTCTGAGGCTCTGTTGTTGCACAGTCAAAACAGATACACAGTCAGTCAGACAAACACAGGCAGGCAGGCAGGGAAGGCTGACTTATGCGTTGATGTGACACAGTCCTGAATAATTCTCTGTAGTTAGTACACGTTCTGCTCAAACTGACGCAGTGCATTATGCCACCAGTGGCAAGAAAACACTGGAGGAACCAAAGAAACACTGACTGTCTTATTTACACTACACGATCCAAAGTATGTGGACACATGGTCGAACATCTCATTCCAAAATCATGAGCATTAACATGGAGTTGGTCCCCCCTTTGCTGCTATAACAGCCTCCACTCTTCTGGGAAGGCTTTCCACTAGAATATTGGAACATTGCTGCTGGGACTTGCTTCCATTCAGCCACAACAGCATTAGTGAGGTCGGGCACTGATGTTGGGCGATTATGCATGGCTCACAGTCGGCGTTCCAATTCATCCCAAAGGTGTTCAATGGGCTTGAGGTCAGGGCTCTGTACAGGCCAGTCAAGTGCTTCCCCAAACTGTTGCCACAAAGTTGGAAGCACATAATCGTCTAGAATGTCATTCTATGCTGTAGCATTAACATTTCCCTAAGGGGCCTAGTCCAAACCATGAAAAACAGCCCCAAACCATTATTCCTCCTCCACCAAACTTTACAGTTGGCATGATGCATCAGAGCAGGTAGGTTTCTCCAGGCATCCGCCAAACACAGATTTGTCCGTCGGACTGCCAGATGGTGAAGCGTGATTCATCACTCCAGAGAACGCATTTCCACTGCTCCAGAGTCCAATGGCAGTGAGCTTTACACCACTCCAGCTGACGCTTGGCATTGCGCATGGTGATCTTAGGCTTGTGTGTGGCCACTCGGCCATGAAAACCCATTTCATGAAGCTCCAGACGAACAGTTATTTTGCTGACGTTGCTTCCAGAGGCAGTTTGGAACTCGGTAGTGAGTGTTGCAAACGAGGGCAGATGATTTTCACACGATAAGCACTTGATCGGTCCTGTTCTATGAGCTTATGTGGCCTAACACTTTGCGGCTGAGCCGTTGTTGCTCTTAAGACTTTCCACTTCACAATAACATCACTTAAAGTTGACCGGGGCAGCTCAGCAGGGTACACATTTGACGAACTGACTTGTTGGAAAGGTGGCATCTTATGGTGGAAGTCTGAGCTTTTCAATATGGCCAATGTTTGTCTATGGAGATTGCATGTCTGTTTGCTCGATTTTATTATCCTGTCAGCAACGGGTGTGGCTGAAATAGCCGAATTCCCTAATTTGAAGGGGTGTCCAAATACTTTTGTATATACTGTATAGTGTATTTTCATGTCTTTTCTTTTTTCCCAGTCAGTGACCACTAATAATTATGTCATGGTGGGATCATGAGGGATTCTCTTTGTTATTCTCTCTGTGATGTTCTCACTCTGGCTGATGAGGGAGTAGGTGGACAAAGGGGCTCTTCTTCTCTGTGGCCTGAGAGAGTGAGCTCTGTCCAGGGACTGGAGGGGAGAGCTGGAGGGGGCAAAGCAGTAAGGGTGATGGGGGCGGTGGGGAGGGCTGTGGATTCCAGGAATATACAGACACAGAGCAACAGACCCGCTGTTGCTGTTACAGGTCACAGGACTAAAGGGGGCATATAAAGTGTGGGGAGAGCGACAGGGACAGACCTGGCAGAGGAGGAAGGTCACATTCTGAATTTGTCTCCACATTAGCAGAGGCAAGGACTGACATGATTTCTGATCTCTTAATGCATTACCTTGTGTTGGTCTAACAACTGACATTTTCATGATCTTATATAATGTCACAACCACGTCAGTGTCCATAGTCCTCCTTATATGGCTACATTTAATTACAGCAACCATTTGACTGGTTAAAATATGTAGGATTGGATAGATCCTAACACAAAAAGTGGGCCTAGCTGATTTGCTACGGAGGCTATCTACGGAGGCGTTTTTCTAAGCTGAAAATAAAGCATCCCATTCCCAGGGATTCTGAGCACAGGGGCTCCTCAGTGAGCTGCCTCCTCCTGATTGGCTGGCTCAGTGATGGTGAGAGCGCTTCAATCTCATCCTCAGTCTAGTGGGTGTTATGCAACCTTGTAGGTCACAACATTGGCAGCCTACATCTCTCTCGGTCTTGCTTCCCACTCACATATGTGAACTCACGCATGCGCCTACTCTCCACTCATACATTCCTGTTCACATTAGGGCTCACATACATAGGCAAGCAGAGATAAATCGATAAAGGCACACACACACGCAATCAAAAGCATAATGTCATGACTTCTACAACACAGAGTTAATGCACATGGAAATACATGGCCACTTAACTCAGAAGCAGCATAGAGAACACTTTATAATTACAGTACACATGCGGTATAACATTTGTTATAATTTTAAATGTGTTTCGGCTCATACGAGTCTCTTTATCAGACAAGGAAAGGTGGGTAGCATAGGCTTCATATATTTAGCCATCAAAGAGTATATACTATACATCCTATGACATCAATGTAGTACTGGTACATGATCACAAAAGGACAAAAGGTTCTCCCAAGGTCTGTCAGTACTCACCCATGGCCAGAGGGGGCGATGAAGTACAGGCAGCAGTGAACTCTGTTGTCTGGCATCAGTCGTCGGTTCACCCTGGACTCTGCATTCAGGAAGTCCTCACACTTACTGTCAATGAAGTTAATGACAGGCTGCCAACTGAGAGGGGGGATGAAAGAGAGGTGAGAAAGAGTAAAATAGGAAAATGTTGTTCACCTCTACATTTAGGCACTCATTGACGCAGAGAGAATATTGCATATAGTCACACTCCTACACAACAAACACACTCCACCATATCTTTCATACATGCTCACATTCACTCCCAATACTCACCAGTTACTATTGTCCACTGCATCTCCAAACCCTGGCGTATCGACGATGGTGAGAGTGAGCTGGACACCCCCTTCCTTCACCAGAACCTTGGACTGCTCCACCTGCAAAACAGTAACACAGTGGCTCTAAGACATAACTCCATAGCTCCCATTTCATCTCTCAGCTCCCCCATACACTATGGCTCATCTATAGCTTAATCATGTTAGTCCTGGGGGGGGCAGCTGTGACAGTGATATGGTGCTGGTAGATTTTTCACGGTTTAGGAGACAAATGCATAATTAGCTTCCCGCTCCGGTCCGTTTCAGTTGCTCTCTGTTCGGCTGCTGCATACTTTCACAAGGGTAGTGATTTTGGGGCGACCTCTTTCAGTCTCTCTAAACACGCAAAAACACATTCTTTGCCTTTGCAAAACACTTTAGTTTAGATGCACATTCTTTTCTAGCAGGGCATATATCAAGCACTCAAAATACTTTTGGAAGAGTGTGTGTGCGCGCGTGCCTGCATATCTGCTTTTAAATCCATTTCAGTGAAAGAGAAACAAAATACCCCAAAAATGTGCACCCATCAATTGAGTGAAATCTGAGTAGACAGAATGTGACCATTTGACAGACATAAGAGATTGTTCTGGAATATAAATACCCCCCCAGTCTCTCCCCTCAGCCCACGGCAGCCGCAGCAGACAGCCGCACACAGCACACTGGGCCCAAGTATACCCCTCTACATTTACACGGTGGCTTTGGTCTACCCCAACAGCTCCATTTCTAAACATTGGACGCACTCTTCAATGGAGGATCAAACACATCAGCAGGAACCACGGGGACCCCAGAGACACAACCAGGAATCTTAGGCCTCAACAAATCTGAAAAACAACTTACGTCGGTCTACATTCAAAATGAAGTCACACGGTAATTTCTTGAAAACAGCTTTGCAAAAGTGTGGCTCTAATTCAGGAAATGATGACTCACAAAGGTTACTAACTCCCACCTCAGTGCTCGCCGTGTGATGGAGATAAAACCCAAATATAGCAGCCAAACACCGCCCTAGTGTGTGTGCCTTTGCATATACATCACAAAGACAGAAAGCCGATGCCCAGGATGCCTCCGAGATGAGAGTCTTGTGTTTGGTGGGAAAGTCACCGCTGGGTGTTGTTTCATGGGAACATTCCTAACCTCCTACTGACCCCTTCAGGCCCCAAGAGGAACCAGAGCCCTAGCCCCCCCCCCCCCCAGTCTCGTCATCTGTCCCTCTTCTGTTTATCAAGGACATATAAGGACAAACACTGTGGGCTCTATCTCTGGCTGCTGGTGCTCTGGGTGCACTGCCTCTGGTCCGGCCGCTGTGACCATGCAGTGGCTATTGGGTTTGTTTGTATTGGCCTGAGAGCTTTGTGCTCTTTGCTCGTGTTGCACTTCCACATGTGGAGGGGGGGGGGGGGGGGGGTGTAGGCTACCTGCACAGTCTTCTTGATCCGTAGGGATGGGCCAGGGTAATCCTTGGAGTACAGGTCAGTCAGGAAGAGGGAGTTGATGAGCGTGGATTTCCCCAATCCAGACTCACCTATGGGAGGAGATCTGACGTCAGTTACATCATTGTCACAGTGAGGAATTCAGCATATAGCTTTTATCAGGCTATGCAGTATGCATACACCAAAATAACTCATGCATACACATACCCTGCAGTGGCATAGTCACAGTCAAGGGTTTGAAGGTAATTTCTGTCCCGGATAACTGCAGCACAGGAAATAAAAGCTGATTCCTTGTCTCATTGGGAAAGGCCAAAAGCCTATCTGCCAGAAAGTAAGCTTTAAGTCAGAGCGAATAAAACATTTCTTCTCTCCCCTTCGCTCTCTCACTAATCGTTCTTACCCTCTCTTCCCACCCTGACATTAGAATCATTCAGTATGTTGTTAGTTTGACTATATGATCTTATTAGTTTACAGAGGATAAAACACACACACACACACACACACACACACACACACACACAGCTTCCATCTTACTGTGATTAATGAGTGAGCATCTTCAGAGCTGTGCTTGGGAGTGACTGCTCTAGTGCTCTGGGAGGGTCAAGGGCAGGTTGCCTGGCTGCTCCAGCAGGACCACCACACCAGCAGCAGAGCAACAGCAGCATTACCCCCACTGTCCCAGCAGGGGGCACCCCGACCGCCTTGCTTTCCACCATTCCCAACACTCCCACATCAACCCATACTCATGTCAAATTTCCATCAGATTCACCCAAAAGGCTCATATTGTTTTGACTTGGGGCCAATACCAGGCCACTGGTACTTTTCAGCTGGCATTTACATAACAATGGCTAACTATGAACATTAAACTCGGGCTCCCAAGTGGCACAGCGGTCTAAGGCACTGCATGTTAGAGGCGTCACTCACTACAGAGCCTGGTTCGTTTCCAGGCTGTAGCACAACCGGCAGTGATTGTGAGTCCCATAGGACAGTGCACAATTGGCCCAGCATCGCCCGGGCTTGGCCGTCATTGTAAATAACAATGTGTTCTTAACTGACTTGCCCAGTTAAATAAAGGTTCCATAAAAACACCTCACAAAGCAACTGTCTTGATGGTGCAGAGGTTGTTGATTCCATTTGCCCCAAGTCTTTAGTGTTACACTCCTGATGGAAACACACATTTCCTGATAATGACTGACAGTTGATTTGTGTGGTTGCATGTGCTCTGCTCTGCATATAATACTGCAATGCAACCAAACCAGTCATTATGATGACTCCGTGGCCAGTTGTGAAATCCTCAGATAGTGTGTCTCAACCTTCACCCCTCACACAGACCCTGGGCAGTTCACATCTGGCTGACAAACAGTACTAGGTCACAGGTTCCCCCCTGCCCCCTTCAAAACACACTGTTTAAGCAGGAGATAAGACACACCAAACCCACCCGCTGTCTGCTGGGTACACCTGTCAGCACCCGGCCTATGCTGGAGGAGGTCACCCAAACCAGGAGGGGGAGAGGATAGAGGGGCAGGCAGGCACCTCCTACGCTACTCTGGGGGAATAGGTAGAGGGCAACAGAGGGTCAGGGGCATGTATCTAAAGCAGAGCAGACAGAGTGCCTGCAGATTACATTACTCTGGAGCTTGATAGCAGTTATGAAGGCATTTTAATGGAAGCCAGTCATACCCATCATCCTCCCGCCCTCTCTGTGGCCCTGAAACCTGGCACTGGGATCTCCTGTTTCGCTCTGCCTCTCATGCATGCAAAATGGATCTACAAGTCCCAGATAGAGAGAGGCCCTGTTCTGAGTCTGGCTCCTGGGACACTAATCTGCGTTTTGGGTTGAACGAGACACTGGGGAGGACAGAATTAGGATCGGAGTTCACTGGATTAGAAAAAAAAAAAAAAAAAAAACACAGGACACTTTAAATAACTATCTTGCAGAAATGCAGTATGAACTCTATTGTAATCCTGGTATAAAATATAGCCGAAGAGCTTTTATCTCTGGTCCCTAGACTAGAGCCTCCTCGTCCTTTGTTAGCTTGAGGGCGACTGCTGATGTTGGCTAGAAAAACAAATGAAGGGAAATGAATAACTAAACACGTGGACGAGAAAGGACATCAATCACAACGTGATAACAGTCCATATATCTATTATCCTTTATACAGTAGGCCCATTATTACCACAAAGAACCAGACCCATTTTAGGTGACTCAAGGTCACAGTACCTACTATCTAAAATCCAACCCCCAGCTCATCTCCTCTTCATCCCCCTCCTGCTGTGGACCTGGATCAATTACACCCCCTGGCCCCTCTTTCTCACCAAATACACCACCTCAGCTGCACAACAGCCAGAACACAGGGAACTAACCAAATACCATAGAGCTGCTCCAAAGAGGACGCAAGCCAAATTACAGCTAATGTCCTGCGCAGTGTACTCCACTTATAACAACCACTGACCTTGGAGTTCATGGTAACTCATCGTGGTCAAAATCACAGGACAGCAACAGTCGACATACCACATACAGTTATTTAGTATCAGTGGCAGTTCTGTGGTGCAAACTAGCCGACAGTTTCGCCAATGATCGTCTCTCTGCAGTAGTTACCCCACCCCCGGAGGGTAAGTCCAACCCAATTAGCCTTCCTCTCAGTTTTAATTAAATATTGGTCCGCATGATCTCTGAAAACGCACTCTCCATAAATAGACCCTGTCCCTGACGACCAAAAGCTGCATGGATGGCTGGCTGGGTGACCCGCCCCTTACTTCCCCTCTTTCATAATGGGAACATTGTGAGGGGGACAGAGAGGGAGAGACCAAGAGGCAGGTGAAGAGAAAACAACTGACAGGGAGGGAATGGAAGTACAGTACTGAAGTACAGTACCTGCAGTTAGAGAGCGAGACAGATTGACAGGGGTATGGGGACAGACATACAGGACACGTTTCCCAGGAGATTCCTAACATTCCGGACTTATCTCTCCTCCCTCTTCCTGTCAACATACTAATGCCCAACCAAAAATGACCCCTGGGGTAGCAGCTGGTTCCAGGCATCCTGACAGGCCCCTTTTACACTCCCCTGCTTAGCCCAGCCAGACCAGACCCCTTGCTCCTCTCCTCATCACCCCACATAAAGGGGCTCCTGGTGCTTATGGTCTGTACGCCTGTAGCTCTTTTCCACTGACAAACACAGAGCTCTCCTCCCCTAACTAACAGACACGTGGGCCTGAATCACAGAGTGTAAAATGAGACATCTGGTCCACATGTACTAATGTCTATATGAGGAGAGAGAAAGAGAGGGGGGGAAGGAAGGGAAGAAGGGAGGAGAAAGAGAGAGAGTGTGTGTGTGTGTGTGTGTGTGTGTGTGTGTGTGTGTGTGTGTGTGTGTGTGTGTGTGTGTGTGAGGAGAGAGGAAATGTGAGAAGGGATGTTTAAGTGGGTCAGATAAGCTCTATCAATCAGGAGATGGGATGGCTGCAGTAGGGTCAAAAGGTAATCTGATCAAGATCTGCAACACACACACCTCAACTACTATACAGCGGAAGATAAAGAGGATGATATACCAGAAATACTATGCGATAAGGCAGTCTATATGAGATGCTCTGGTAGGCTTACAGATGGACTAGCTACTCCACTGTCTATTAAAAGATCGGGTCTGTGTAGTCAATGGGAGTCAGTTTCCCAAGATTTTTGTGAGAGAGCGGGTAATCTATAAAAGATTCACTTTGAACCCCGGAGTCTAAACAGAAACTGACACAATCAGCACGAGTGAGGTCATACAGGACATGTGCATACTGCATTATACAGCAGCAGCAGCAGCCCCCCCCCCCCACCCCCCACACAGAGTCACTCACACACCCTGAAGCAGTCCAACTGATCTCACACAAACAAAGGCGCTCCTGCTGTGTCTCATGCACAAGGGCCATAGTAAGTCATTGTGAAATACATTTCCTTTTCTTAGTGGCTCATCTTGTTGCAATGTGATGACATGTCTTTCACCTGGAAAATCTGTGTCTGAAAACATCCTTTCTTTTCATAGTTCTACGCTTTTGAGGTAGTGCCATCTTTTTAGTCAGTGAACAAGAGTCAGTAGATGACAGTAAGAAGACGAACCAGAGGAAACCAATAGGTGGAAATAAACTGCCATCGAACAGGGCAGGGATCATCAACTAGATTCAGCCGCCGGACGACTTTTTCTTGAGTGGAAGGTTGGGGGGCCAGAACAATTTGTAGACTACAAATTTACCGCAAAAAGCACAAACGGATATAATATTTGACCAAAACAGAATAAATTTAAACCTTGCTTATATACAATCACGTCTCTCTTTTGCGCTGGAATACTCAAGAACAGATTCCCAAATCTAAAATGACCCGGAGCTGATTTCCTGGTGTTTTTACAGTCTTTAATGTCTAACAATAAAACCAAAATGTACTCAAAAATCTTGAGGGGCCTAATACAGACACCCAGTTGGGAAATCCTGGAATAGGGATGGGATAGTGGGAGGGGAGTATGAATGGGTAGTAGGTAGGGCTGGAATAGGGATGGGATAGTGGGAGGGGAGTATGAATGGGTAGTAGGTAGGGCTGGAATAGGGATGGGAGTATGAATGGGTAGTAGGTAGGGCTGGAATAGGGATGGGATAGTGGGAGGGGAGCATGAATGGGTTGTAGGTAGGGCTGGAATAGGGATGGGATAGTGGGAGGGGAGTATGATTGGGTAGTAGGTAGGGCTGGAATAGGGATGGGATAGTGGGAGGGGAGTATGAATGGGTAGTAGGTAGGGCTGGAATAGGGAGGAGAGTATGAATGGGTAGTAGGTAGGGCTGGAATAGGGATGGGATAGTGGGAGGGGAGTATGAATGGGTAGTATAGGGCTGGAATGGGTAGTAGGTAGGGCTGGAATAGGGATGGGATAGTGGGAGGAGAGTATGATTAGGTAGTAGGTAGGGCTGGAATAGGGATGGGATAGTGGGAGGAGAGTATGAATGGGTAGTAGGTAGGGCTGGAATAGGGATGGGATAGTGGGAGGGGAGTATGAATGGGTAGTAGGTAGGGCTGGAATAGGGATGGGATAGTGGGAGGGAGTATGAATGGGTAGTAGGTAGGGCTGGAATAGGATGGGTAGTAGGTAGGGCTAGGATGGGAGTATGAATGGGTAGTAGGTAGGGCTGGAATAGGGATGGGATAGTGGGAGGGGAGTATGAATGGGTAGTAGGTAGGGCTGGAATAGGGATGGGAGTATGAATGGGTAGTAGGTAGGGCTGGAATAGGGATAGGATAGTGGGAGGAGTATGATTAGGTAGTAGGTAGGGCTGGAATAGGGATGGGATAGTGGGAGGGGAGTATGATTGGGTAGTAGGTAGGGCTGGAATAGGGATGGGATAGTGGGAGGGGCGTATGAATGGGTAGTAGGTAGGGCTGGAATAGGGAGGAGAGTATGAATGGGTAGTAGGTAGGGCTGGAATAGGGATGGGATAGTGGGAGGGGAGTATGAATGGGTAGTAGGTAGGGCTGGAATAGGGATGGGATAGTGGGAGGGGAGTATGATTAGGTAGTAGGTAGGGCTGGAATAGGGATGGGATAGTGGGAGGAGAGTATGAATGGGTAGTAGGTAGGGCTGGAATAGGGACGGGATAGTGGGAGGAGAGTATGAATGGGTAGTAGGTAGGGCTGGAATAGGGATGGGATAGTGGGAGGGGAGTATGATTAGGTAGTAGGTAGGGCTGGAATAGGGATGGGATAGTGGGAGGGGAGTATGAATGGGTAGTAGGTAGGGCTGGAATAGGGATGGGATAGTGGGAGGGGAGTATGATTGGGTAGTAGGTAGGGCTGGAATAGGGATGGGATAGTGGGAGGGGAGTATGAATGGGTAGTAGGTAGGGCTGGAATAGGGATGGGATAGTGGGAGGGGAGTATGATTAGGTAGTAGGTAGGGCTGGAATAGGGATGGGATAGTGGGAGGGGAGTATGAATGGGTAGTAGGTAGGGCTGGAATAGGGAGGAGAGTATGAATGGGTAGTAGGTAGGGCTGGAATAGGGATGGGATAGTGGGAGGGGAGTATGAATGGGTAGTAGGTAGGGCTGGAATAGGGATGGGATAGTGGGAGGAGTATGAATGGGTAGTAGGTAGGGCTGGAATAGGGATGGGATAGTGGGAGGGGAGTATGATTAGGTAGTAGGTAGGGCTGGAATAGGGATGGGATAGTGGGAGGAGGAGTATGATTAGGTAGTAGGTAGGGCTGGAATAGGGATGGGATAGTGGGAGGGGAGTATGAATGGGTAGTAGGTAGGGCTGGAATAGGGATGGGAGTATGAATGGGTAGTAGGTAGGGCTGGAATAGGGATGGGATAGTGGGAGGGGAGTATGATTAGGTAGTAGGTAGGGCTGGAATAGGGATGGGATAGTGGGAGGGGAGTATGATTGGGTAGTAGGTAGGGCTGGAATAGGGATGGGATAGTGGGAGGGGAGTATGAATGGGTAGTAGGTAGGGCTGGAATAGGGAGGAGAGTATGAATGGGTAGTAGGTAGGGCTGGAATAGGGATGGGATAGTGGGAGGGGAGTATGAATGGATAGTAGGTAGGGCTGGAATAGGGATGGGATAGTGGGAGAGGAGTATGAGTAGGTAGTAGGTAGGGCTGGAATAGGGATGGGATAGTGGGAGGAGAGTATGAATGGTAGTAGGTAGGGCTGGAATAGGGACGGGATAGTGGGAGGAGAGTATGAATGGGTAGTAGGTAGGGCTGGAATAGGGATGGGATAGTGGGAGGGAGTATGATTAGGTAGATAGGTAAATGCTGGAATAGGGATGGGATAGTGGGAGGGGAGTATGATTAGGTAGTAGGTAGGGCTGGAATTCAAGACACTACTATTGTAGTGTACAACAGTTGTACAACTGACTCGGTATCCCCCCCTTTTAAATAATGATTTTTAAGCCGTGAGACAATTAAGACATGGATTGTGTATGTGTGCCATTCAGAGGGTGAATGGGCAAGGCAAAAGACTGAAGTGCCTTTGAACTGGGTATGGTAGAAGGCGCAACAGTTTCCTGTGTGTATAAAGAATGTGTCACCACCCAAAGAACATCCAGCCAATTTGAAACAAACTGTGGGAAGCATTGGAGTCAACAAAGGCCAGCATCCCTGTTGAACACTTGACACCTTGTAGAGGGCCATGCCTTGACAAATTGAGGCTGTTCTGAGGGCAAAAGGGGGTGCAAATCAATATTAGGAAGGTGTTCTTAATGTTTTGTACACTCCGTGTCGATCAAAAAAACTTGGGTGAACTGAATCATAGAAATCTCAGTGCAAGAGGTGTCACTACAGTCCCTGGTTCAAATCCAGCTCATATCACATCATGATTGGGAGTACCATAGGGTGGTGCTCAATTGGCTCAGCGTCATCCAAGTTCGGCCGGTATAGGCCGTCATTGTAAACAGAGACTGGGATCTACTATTGGCACTGACTGTGAGTAAAGAGAAGCTCAAGCTCCAAGTGTTGTAAATTCTTAAGTCTTGTGAGGTGAACTGTAACAGTAGTATATTTAGCCTCTACTTTGTTCCTATAGTATATCATGGATTTGGACAACCTGCTTTGTAGAGCAGCCCGGCTCTCTCCAATCTTTCCCAGGTTCAGTACAGAAATTCTGCCAGCTGGCCCAAAGGCCAGGAAACAGGTTTTTTCCATTCCAGAATTTTGGAGGGAAAAAATTGTCCCAAGCCAAAGTCCTGTGGCGTCAGTCTCACAGAGTGACATTGGAACAGTGGAGACACTTCCAAGTGACCGGGCTCTAACAGGCGAGCGGATTCCCAAAAAGAGCCCCAGTCTGTCAAAACAGTGAACCCAGCTGGCTTCCATTACAGGCCAATCTTCTCACGACTCCAGCTACAGCTCGCTCTACTGGCCCTGAGCCTGGGTGTGCGTTCTCTAACACTCTCTAGAACTCTCACAGAGAGAGGGTGCCTGTCTGTCTGTCAGAGCTGGAATGGATGAGATTGCTCCAGAAGTCTTAACTGGTAGAGTTTCACAATAGTAGTGTCTTAAAGTGTAAAAGTTATAATGCGAAAGTTATACCGTGTGTCAGTGTGAGTGTCTCATCTTTGTGTTCGAGGCACTGTCATGTTTGTTCTCTCTGCCACACTTCACATTAGTTATGTGTAATGTTTGTCTCAGCTGGGGTATGCAGTGGTTGGAGATAAAAGGAAGGAAAGGCCCATATGTAACAAGGCTGAAATCCAATCCTGTTGACATTGAATTCTGCCACTCTCCCTCTGGCACATGCAGCCCTTTCACAGTGTTACTTTACCAAACAGGAAACCCAAACCAGAGGGAGATATTCTGTATGTGGGACATGTCATGCTGGTTGGCTGTGAGAGAAAGAGTGTGTGTGTGTGTCTCGCAAGGAAGCGCAAGAGTGCACAGCTGGCATACATAAGACAAAAAAACAAAATATCCAGTCTTGATTCCCATGGAAGGCAGCCCTTACATCAGTGAAGTATGATCAATACTGTATTTCCTCACATCAATCGCCTCATGCAGAGTAACAATTCAATAAACATGTGATTGTGGTCTGTGAATGTGTGTGTGCATGTATAACCAACCAGCTCTCACAGTCACACTGAAGAATCAGAAGTTTGTCCATGAACGTCAAATTTCGAAGGTTACGTTGAGGCAGGTTAAGTTATATACATCAAAAACAAGTGCTTGGCACTGGGATAGAACACACGACCCTCAGAACAGTCCACAAAGCAAAACCCAGGCCTACATGATTCTAATAGCATTCACCGTTGCCCCTAGTGGTCGGTTTTGAAGTAATCTCCTGACGTCCTGTTTACCTGGATGGATGTCTACTTTCACAGTGGATCTTGAGCGACCTGGCTGGTATAACCAATCACTCCTCCACTCTCATCTAATCTCCTCAGCCACCAGATTCCATTCCAAGTTCATTGGAATTCTGTGGTTCAATAATTCTTAAATGCACTCAGTTTACCAATTCACAGAGCTAGAGTTAAACGTTTTCGGTGACATTTTTACTTCAATTCCATGCAGAGAAATAGGAAACACACATTGATCTATACAATGCATTCAAAACAAATATGGGACCTCAAATGACATGCGTCATGTTCCTTTTTCACAAACAGACAGACTCACAAGCAAACACATATAGACAGACAAAAATTAACCCGACCAGGGAGACCCACACATAAAAAGAGAAGCAGACAAAATGACTCACCAACAACCATTAGTGTGAACTCAAAGCCCCTCTTCACTGACTTCCTGTACACTTGGTTGGGGAGGTTGGCGAACCCCACATACCCCTCCAGATTCCTCTGCTGGAAGAAAACACACAGAGTTACTCTGGAATCTCCTGGGGTGAGAAAAGCACTTCTGCGTACACAGACACACAGAGAGACAAAGAGCTGGTTTTAGAGGCCATGATTAGTATCTCTGGCCCAGAGTGACAAAGCACCTTTGAAAGAGTGGGGTGAAACGGAAACAGGGTTATGGGTTTGAGGTGAGTAAAATTACTACAAAAAAATTAGGTACAAAAGGAGAGGAAGGAGGTAAGATACTCTAACTGATCCTCCTGTGTTTATTTACAAGTCGTATCATATCCATCATATCCATCATCTGAGAGACGTCGTCATGGAGACAGTGGATCTCACACCAGATGACAGCCAACGCGTTCCCAAGTTGTGTGTTCTCCTTCTCTTGAGTACCGTATTTCTCCATTCCTCCCTCTGCCTGCTCTAATCTCATCCTCTCTCTCTCCCAGCGCGTTGTCACTCACGCTACACAAGGCAAACACAATTGATCACTGCTCGCCCCTGTTCACAGGACCTCTCATGCGTGTCCCAATGGACAACACAGGGGTAGAAAAGGGAGAGGGGCCACACTAGTCACTCCCACACAACAGCCCAGTCAGACACTACCACCCTGAAAATGTGTCCTCTCACTCCTATAGTAACAAGGAGAGTCAGGAGACACACAAGAGGGCTGCTTTGGGAGCAAACGCATTGTTGTGGTATGTCGGAGGTGTGCAGGCAATTGCCCTAAATGCTTCCATTTGAGAAAAGGAGTTAGTGGAGTATTAAGCCAAAAAGCTCTACGACAATCTTCGTGTGTATCCTTTTCCACATCTCAAGCTTCATTAACACCACACCGATCAGAAGCTGGTCGATTTGAGGGGATTTAAGCCTTAACCCTGATTGAAGATGTAATAACAGTTGTGTTATTGTCATAGGACACATTTGTTATCACAGCCTAAGACTCCTTGCCCCGAAATAGACCAAGGGGCAGATGGGAAACCTTTCTCACCATCCCCTTCCGTATTTGAACAGATTCAGTGTAACAGTAAAATCACTGTGCTAAAAAAAAAATGATAACAGGTCAATGGAGAAAATCAGGGCACATCCTGTCAAAGAGAAGTGGCTTATAAAACCAGATAATCCGTAGTAGCAGGGACAAAAACACCTAGGATATCTATTTTGACCATCAAATAGGCCCTATAGCAAAGCCCAGATCCATCTCTGCATACCTACAGTGGCAAAACAAAGTACGTGAACCCTTTGGAATTAACTGGATTTCTGCATACATTAGTTAGCAAATTTGATCTGATCTTCATCTAAGTCACAACAGACAAACCGTGTGCTTAGACTAATAACACACAAATTATTGTATTTTTCTTGTCTATATTGAATAGATCATTTAAACATTCACAGTGCAGGTT
Organism: Oncorhynchus nerka; assembly: GCF_034236695.1. Lineage (NCBI taxonomy): Eukaryota > Metazoa > Chordata > Actinopteri > Salmoniformes > Salmonidae > Oncorhynchus > Oncorhynchus nerka. The sequence goes on from NC_088404.1 coordinate 43,564,988, forward strand.
GGGAAAAGTATGTGAACCCCTAGGCTACTGACTTCTCCAAAAGCTCATGGAGTCAGGAGTCAGCTAACCTGGAGTCCAATCAATGAGATATGTTGGTTAGAGCTGCCTGGCCCTATAAAATACTCGCCAAATTTGAGTTTGCTATTCACAAGAATCATTGCCTGACCATTGCCTGACCATTCCTCAAACAAAAGAGATATCAGAAGACCTAAGATTAAGAATCGCTGACTTGCATAAAGCTGGAAAGGGTTACAAAAGTATCTCTAAAAGCCTTGATGTTCCTCAGTCCACAGGAAGACAAATTGTCTATAAATGGAAAAAGTTCAGCACTGTTGCTACTCTCCCTAGGAGTGGTCGTCCTGCAAAGATGACTGCAAGAGCACAGTGCAAAATGCTCAATGAGGTTAAGAAGAGTCCTAGAGTGTCAGCTAAAGACTTACAGAAATCTCTGGAACATGCCAACGTCTGTTTACGAGTCTACGATACGTAAAACACTGAACAAGAATGGTGTTCATGGGAGGACACCACGGAAGAAGGCACTGCTGTCCAAAAAAAAACATTGCTGCATGTCTGAAGTTGGCAAAAGAGCACCTGGATGTTCCACAGCGCTACTGGCAAAATATTCTGTGGACAGATGAAACTACAGTTGAGTTGTTTGGAAGGAACACACAACACTATGTGTGGAGACAAAAAGGCACAGCACACCAACATCAAATACTCATCCCAACTGTAAAACCTCATCCCAACTGTAAAATCTCATCCCAACAGTTTTGTAAAGAGGAATGGTCCAAAATTCCTACTGAACGTTGCGCAGGTCTGATAACAAAATTATTTCTGCAGTTGCGTGAGGTTATTGCTGCCAAAGGAGGGTCAACCAGTTATTAAATCCAAGGGTTCACATACTTTTCCCACCCTGCACTGTGAATGTTTACACGGTGTGTTCAATAAAGACATGAAAACTTGTAATTGTTTGTGTGTTATTAGTTTAAGCAGACTGTTTGTTTATTGTTGTGACCTAGAAGAAGAACAGATCAAATTTTATGACCAATTGATGCAGAAATGCAGGTATTTCCAAAGGATTCACAATGCTATACAGTGGTAAGAAAAAGTATGTTCCTTCAGAGAAAATGGAACATTCGTGTAATCAGGTCTGTGCATCAGCATGTGACAGTGGTGTAATCACCCACAGCACCATACATCTAAATGATGCGATCTGTATCGATTGTGGCAATTAGGGTTGCACATTTTGGGGAATATTCAGAAGCGGAAACTTTTCGTGGGAATTAACGGGAATATATGGGATTTAACAGGAATATATGCAAAAGAATGCTTATACCATTTAAATGTAGATGTTTTTTGCATTGGTTATATTTACCATATCATATGGAGAGAGAAACATAAACCGTTTACCTTATCATAAGAAGACATTATTGCAAATGATTCAATCGCACAATTCCTTGCATCTTGAGTAAACGTAACTTCTGGCACCGAAAGAGATGGCCGCCTCGCTTCGCGTTCCTAGGAAACTATGCAGTAGTGGATCGGATCCCAGCCGGCGATCAAAAACAACGATGCCGTAAAAGGGGCAAATGAAGCGGTCTTCTGGTCAGGCTCCGGAGACGGGCACATCGCGCACCACTCCCTATCATACTACTCGTCAATGTTCAGTCTCTTGACAACAAGGTGGATGAAATCCGAGCAAGGGTAGCATTCCAGAGAGACATCAGAGAACGTTCTTTGCTTCACGGAAACATGGCTCACTCGAGAGACGCTAACGGAGTCGGTGCAGCCAGCTGGTTTCTTCACGCATCGTGCCGACTGAAACAAGCATCTTTCTGGTAAGAAGAGGGGCGGGGGGGTAAGCCTTATGATTAACGAGACGTGGTGTGATCATAACAACATACAGGAACTCAAGTCCTTCTGTTCACCTGACTTAGAATTCCTCACAATCAAATGTCGACCGCATTAGCCCTCTCCTGTACTCCCTGTTCACCCACGACTGCGTGGCCACGCACGCCTCCAACTCAATCATCAAGTTTGCGGATGACACTACAGTGGTAGGCTTGATTACCAACAACGACGAGATGGCCTACAGGGAGGAGGTGAGGGCCCTTGGAGTGTGGTGTCAGGAAAATAACATCACACTCAACGTCAACAAAACAAAGGAGATGATTGTGGACTTCAGGAAACAGCAGAGGGAGCACCCCCCTATCCACATCGACGGGACAGTAGTGGAGAGGGTAGTAAGTTTTAAGTTCCTCGGCGAACACATCACGGACAAACTGAATTGGTCCACCCACACAGACAGCGTTGTGAAGGCGCAGCAGTGCCTCTTCAACCTCAGGAGGCTGAAGAAATTTGGCTTGTCACCAAAAGCACTCACAAACTTCTGCAGATGCACAATCGAGAGCATCCTGTCGGGCTGTATCACCGCCTGGTACGGCAACTGCTCCGCCCACAGCCGTAAGGCTCTCCAGAGGGTAGTGAGGTCTGCACAACGCATCATGGGGGGCAAACTACCTGCCCTCCAGGACACCTACACCAACCGATGTCACAGGAAGGTCATAAAGATCATCAAGGACAACAACCACCCAAGCCACTGCCTGTTCACCCCGCTATCATCCAGAAGGCGAGGTCAGTACAGGTGCATCAAAGCAGGGACCGAGAGACTGAAAAACAGCTTCTCTCTCAAGGCCATCAGACTGTTAAACAGCCACCACTAACATTGAGTGGCTGCTGCCAACATAAGGACTCAACTCAAGCCACTTTAATAATGGGAATTGATGGAAAAAATGCATCACTTGCCACTCAATGCTATGTCGGGTATGTAATGTAGGGTATGTAATCATTATATTAAGTGGCATTGTGTGGCAATGCCATTTAATATAATGATTACATACCCTACATTACTCATCTCATATGTATATGTATATACTGTACTCTATATCATCTACTGCATCTTGCCATCTGTATGTAATACATGTATCACTAGCCACTTTAAACTATGCCACTTTATGTTTACATACCCTACATTACTCATCTCATATGTATATACTGTACTCTATACCATCTACTGCATCTTGCCTATGCCGTTCTGTACCATCACTCATTCATATATCTTTATGAACATATTCTTTATCCCTTTACACTTGTGTGTATAAGGTAGTAGTTGTGTAATTGTTAGATTACTCGTTGGTTATTACTGCATTGTCGGAACTAGAAGCACAAACATTTCGCTACACACGCATTAATATCTGCTAACCATGTGTATGTGACAAATAAAATTTGAACTAGTAGCAGGGTAAAGGTTCAATGTGAACCCAAAGGACAAGATACACTATACAGTTTAAGTCAGAAGTTTACATACACTTAGGTTGGAGTCATTAAAACTCGTTTTTCAACCACTCCACAAATGTATTGTTAACAAACTATAGTTTTGACAAGTCGGTTAGGACATCTACTTTGTGCATGACACAAGTCATTTTTCCAACAATTGTTTACAGACAGATTATTTCACTGTATCACAATTCCAGTGGGTCATACGTTTACATACACTAAGTTGACTGTGCCTTTATACAGAAAATTATGTCATGGCTTTAGAAGCTTCTGATAGGCTAATTGACATCATTTGAGTCAATTGTAGGTGTACCTGTGGATGTACTTCAAGGCCTACCTCCAAACTCAGTGCCTCTTTGCTTGACATGATGGGAAAATCAAAAGAAATCAGCCAAGACCTCAAAAATAATTTGTAGACCTCCACAAGTCTGGTTCATCCTTGGGACCAATTTCCAAATGCCTGAAGGTACCACGTTCATCTGTACAAACAATAGTACGTAAGTATAAACACCATGGGACCATGCAGCCTTCATTGCGCTCAGGAAGGAGATGCGTTCTGTCTCCTAGAGATGAATGTACTTTGGTGCCAAAAGTACAAATCAATCCCAGAACAGCAAAGGACCTTGTGAAGATGCTGGAGGAAACAGGTACAAAGGTATCTATGTCCACAGTAAAACGAGTCCTATATCGACATAACCTGAAAGGCCGCTCAGCAAGGAAGAAGCCACTGCTCCAAAACCGCCATAAAAAAGCCAGACTACGGTTTGCAACTGCACATGGGGACAAAGATAGTACTTTTTGGAGAAATGTCCTCTGGTCTGATGAAACAAAAATAGAACTGTTTGGCCATAATGACCATCGTTATGTTTGGAGGAAAAAGGGGGAGGCTTGCAAGCCGAAGAACACCACCCCAACCGTGAAGCACGGGGGTGGCAGCATCATGTTGTGGGGGGTGCTTTGCTGCAGGAGGGATGGTGTATTTCACAAAATAGATGGCATCATGAGGAAAGAAAATTATGTGGATATATTGAAGCAACATCTCAAGGAAGGAAGTTAAAGTTTAGTCACAAATGGGTCTTCCAAATGGACAATGACCACAAGCATACTTCCAAAGTTGCGGCAAAATGTGATGAAAGAAATAAACGCTGAAATAAATCACTCTTCTATTATTCTGACATTTCACGTTCTTAAAATAAAAAGTGGTGATTCTAACTGACCTAAGACAGGGAATTTTTACTAGGATTAAAATGTCAGGAATTGTGAAAAACTGAGTTTAAATGTATTTGGCTAAGGTTTATGTAAACTTCCGACTTCAACTGTAATTGTTGCAAATTGAACTTTAATTAAATGAGTCGATTCTTCATATGGGAAATTTCATTGAACAACAAAAGGGAATATTGAATGACCCATCGCATATCCCAAAAACGTTTTCAACATTTATCTGTAAAATGATAGTCTAGAAACTAAAGCATTGGTTGTCTTCCTCTCAGGCGTTCATGTCTTGAACATCAGACTGAGGCCTCATCTTCACTGTCACTTTCCAACCTTATTGAGGATGGCTCGTCGTCAGGCTCAAAAAGCCTCAAATTTGCCCGGATGGCCATACAATTTTCAACCCTTGTATTGGTCAGCTTGTTTCGTGCTTTGGAGTGTGTGTTCCCAAACAAGGACCAGTTGCGCTCAGAGGAGGCTGATGTTGGTGGGATTTGGAGGATGGAGGCAACAGGGGAAAGAGCCTCAGATCCTCAAATTCCCTTCCATCAGGTGGCTGATGAGATATGTTGGCACGACTGCCATATTACCGGTACATCTCCATCCCAAAGCCCTTGCTTGGAAGTATATTTTGCCAGACTGCCAAGAACCTTGCCCTCCTCCAGGCCAATGTGGCGAGACACGGTAGTGATTACACCATAGGCCTTGTTGATCTCTACACCAGACAGGATGCTCTTGCCAGCATACTTGGGGTCGACATGTAGTGCTGCGACATTTGTATGGGCTTCAGGCAGAAGTCTTCACGCTTTTTGATGTATTTCAGAACTGCAGTTTCCTCTGCTTTGATCAACAGTGAAGTGGGCAGGACAGTACGGATTTATTATCTTCCATCTGCAAGCAGTCTGAACATCAGACAGGATGGCATGGACTCCCTCAATCCGTGCAATGGCTACTGCTATAGGTTTCAGGAGTTTCAGGCTGCTTACCCTCTCTCCCAAATACATCATCCAGGAGGATCCTCTTGGTAGGGCTGTCTATATCGGCAGACTGTGATATGGCCATTTCTTGGAGAGACTCTTTCCCCTACAGGAGACTGTCAAAAAATGATGACAACACCACCCCAATGGGTGTTGCTGGGCAGCTTCAATGTGGTGCTCTTATTCTTCTCACTTTGCTTGGTGAGGTAGATTGTTGCTATAACTTGATGGCCCTTTACATACCTAACCATTTCCTTAGCTCTCTTGTAGAGTGTATCCATTGTTTTCAGTGTCATGATGTCTGTGAGGAGCAGATTCAATGCATGAGCAGCACAGCCAATGGGTGTGATGTGAGGGTAGGGCACCTCTACTTTAGACCAAGTAGCCTTCATGTTTGCAGTATTGTCTGTCACTAGTGCAAATACCTTCTGTGGTCCAAGGTCATTGATGACTGCCTTCAGCTCATCTGCAATGTAGAGACCGGTGTGTCTGTTGTCCCTTGTGTCTGTGCTCTTGTAGAATACTGGTTGAGTAGATAAATGAGTAGATAAGCAAATGAGTAGATAAATGAGTAGATAAAGCATGTCTGGTTGGAGGGGTGGCTAGGCGAAGAACATTCAAAAATCTCTTCCAATACACATTGCCTGTGTGCATCAGAGGTAAACCAGTCACATACACAGCTCGAGCAAGTATTCATCAGCATTTCTCTGACTAAGTTCCTCCATTGAGTCAAAAAAATAATATTCCAGGAAGATCATGAGCTGTTGCTATCGATAAGGTGTCTGATTCATCCTTTTCACCTCGAATAGAAGTAGAGGGACTTTTGTCAGAGTTGTTTGTTGTGAGGGCTGAGGAGACTTTATGCACTTGGTCAGATGATTCTGCATCTTTGTTGCATTCTTCACATATGATTTGGCACAGTATTTGCAAATGTCCACAGCTTTTCCTTCTACATTAGCTGTAGTAAAATGTCTGCACACATCAGATAGTGCCCGTGGCATTTTCCTGTAAAAAACAAAAGTTTAAAAAAAAAAAATTCCATGTACAGATAAATAGTTAAGCAGTTATATTAATCAACTCCTTTGTTAGATAAATGTTTTAAAATGAAACATGTATGGAAACAGGTGAATTAACACTCCTCAGTAGCAGGCTCAAGCAAGCTAAAACCCACATGGTAGTAAAAACTAACTAGCAGAAATGGTTAACAAGTTAGAAATGATTTAAACACATTTTGCTGTAGGCTACTATTTACTAGTTAACAAAACATAATGTATGTAATATAAAATATATTTACCCCACCCAGTATTGTACTTCAAACTTACCAGAAAGCTTGTAGTCCTTGGCCCAGACAGTGTAGTAGTGTGGGCTCAATAGCATCTCATTAGTGTGCAAGATCTTGAGAATCAGCTGTACGTGTGATGGGAGAGTGCACTGTGCATGCAGAGGATTGCAATTCCATTGAATTGGGGATAGTTTAACCAAAATATGCTACAATACCTAGAATTAACTTATAACTTATGTGTATCCCACAAAAAAAGGTTCACTGTTATAAGCTAACTTTTTTAAATGAATTTAAGCAAAATTCCCAGGCTTAACTTCTCATGGAAAATTTCTGGAAAAATGCCTGAAATTTACCGGAAAGTTTCTGACCCTTTACAACCCTAGTGGCAATCAAGAGTTTTTCAATTTACACATGTACATTATTGGTGGAAAATAACAGGTCCAAGCAAAAGGTCACATACATAAAGGGTTCATGACCGTCAATCCAATATTGATATCTTGCTGTTGTTTACAGTTCACTATGTGTACAGGCACATAGTGATTTTAAATGGCCCCAAAGCAATTTCCATACTCCCTCCCTACCCATGCTGGGTTATATAACTTTGATATGATGTAATCTCAGCTCTCTCATCACCTGGAGTTAACACTAACAGACGGTAGAAACTAGAATTATTGGGGACCTTTTGAAGAGGGACTGACGTAGGTATAAATACATGAGTATGAGACAGAAATAGAGAGAGAGAATGAGAAGAGAGAGAGAATGAGAAGAGAGAGAGATCCGAGGACTGTGAATAAAGATGTGTGTGGTGCAGAATGAAAAGCACACCAGGGTTAGCTGGATGACAGCAACTGCATTCGGATTCTCTGTTAGTTAGCCAATGCAAATGTGTCAAATGATCACGTTTTTCTGCATTCTAATACAATAATGAACTTAACATGTTCAATCAATATTTGACTAAGACCACTTTTTATAGCCTAGGCCTATAATGACATCATCAAAGACTACATAATAGGCTTCATCACGGACGCAAATTTAAAAAATAGCCTAGGTATGGAAACAAAAAAATGAATGTAAGCATCATCTTACAAATTCCCTTGTGGATTCTTAAACGCCCATAAGTAAAGTATACATGTCCATTCCTCTCCACGACCGGGCGCGGAACCCTTCTCTTCTTGTCAATTATAAGCGAGAATGGAGTCGAATAAACCCGTACTCTGGCCGAGAGCTATATGGAATAGGAATTGTCTATATGAAATCAGCATTTTCGGTCACATTCCTCTTATAGTATTGCCATGGACCATAATGGAGTTCTAACGTTGGAGACAACGTCGGTTGCATAAAGTCATTGGTTTCAATTCATTCATGGAAATGTTTAAATCCAGTTCACGCGAGACAGAATATCAACATTGATTTAATGTGATCAGAATAACACTTACTGCAATGCTGGCAACTGTAGATTCTGGTCGTTCGATCATTGTAGTATTAGTGTGACACCACCCACCCAGGAGCCGAAGAAATCAGGCATACAAAAAATAAGAAAACTACGAAACAAAGCGTTAGAGACGCTGCTTTCAAAAGACACGTCCTATTCAGGCAATTTAACGTTTTTTTTTTTAAATGTAGCAACAGAACCCTAATGCCTCTAAACGGGCCCAAAATAATGAAATTGGGTAGGTGGTATCGACATTACCACTAGTAAAGCATCATGAACAGCAGAAGGGAATTTTTTTCCCAAGCTACAAATCTCAAAAGGCGATTGTGTCCTCCTTTGGAACTGCATGCCTATTGGCTAAAGACATCTAAAATTGTGATGTCAGACAAGATCCGACAGCCTACCGAATTCTATTGGTTCTAAAGGTGAACTGTCTGCATTGTGGCCAGCCGAGCCTTTTACCTCGAATCTTTTACGAATGCCTTGGACGTAAATACCAAAAATGCGCAGTTTGATTTGTATATTTCACAGGTCAAGTATCATCGCATACATGTGTGCTTCTTCTTAGGATTCTCAACAGGATGATCAAGAAACAGAAACGTAAATTAATTCATCCCACATTGTCTTTTGACATCCGCCGTATACGGTCTAGTTGCGCTCTCTTGTGGCTGTGCAGTTGAAGTAGCTGAATTAGGCCTATTAGTTATGTTCTGTTAGAATGCACGTTTGTTGAGTGTAAAATTGTTTTTTTTGGCCAACGCACATTTTTGGAACGTGACACACACACATACACACACACACACACACACACACACACTCTTCCTCTGGGTATCTGACGCTCAGCAAAGGTAAAGCAGCACTTCTCTGGCCGCTTGACATTCGAAGACCTACACAACACACACTTATGGGTCAGTTTGGGTCACACACACACACACACACACACACACACACACACACACACACACACACACACAAGTTAGAAATCCACCACTAGAGGTCAGTTGCAGATAGCAGATGAGCACCAGAATTAGCTGGCCACTTTGTGGTTCTTTGTAGCTCAGTTGGTAGAGCATGACAATTGTAACTCCAGGGTAGTGGTTTTGATTCCTGGGCCAACCCATATGTAAAATGTATGCATGCATGACTGTTGATTTGGATAAAAGTGTCTGCTAAATGGCATATAACATGTGTTTCATGCTGAGAGATTTAGACACAGACACAATTAAGTAGCCTACAACTGAATGTGGTTTAGATATATATTTTTACAGTCCTGTTTCATCAGGTAAGCATTAAAACATAGAGAGATGCATTAAAACCAACAAATGGTTTATCCACATGCATTTTAATTCATTGAAGGCAATCAAACAGAATGGGCCTATAGAATGTTGTTCCATAGGACATTCTATGGAACTACATTCTAATTTAATCTAATCATCCTATGCACAACTCATTCAGCACAAATATGTGTTTTACGGATTCAAAAAATAAATATTGACTATCGATCACAGGCATCAAATGGTAAAGAGAGAGGTATACACAGCATTACAGTTATGGAGATCATTTAGCTTATCTATTTGCCCAGATAGACCCAGGTGGTGTTTTGGCTCAGGACCTTGACTGCTCTCTCTGAGGCAGAGTTCTGGCCATGTCCTTCTTGTGTAACCGAGTAATAAAATAGGTTTTGAAGGATTTGCTTTGACGTTGACATAGATGAGGGTCACATCACCATGGTTACAGGAGTGGCGTCTGCTTCCCAAAGTTCTTGCCGTCCAGGATGTTGATGTAGTCCTTCACCCATCTGTCTGAGGGCCTGGCACACACCTGTCTCCCCTTCTGGGTCTTAAACCTGAACATAGAAATGCACTGTTATCAGCACAGCATAACAGTATGAACCCCATAGGGAAATGCACATACAAGATACCGTTGATACTGATGCCATCCTTTTTTAGATTATGATGTGACTTGTGGCGCAGCGGTCTAAGGCACTACAGCTCAGTGCTTGAGGTGTCACTACAGACCATGGTTCAATTCCACGCTGGACACAGTTTGGCCATCATCCAGGTTTGGCCGTCATTGTAAATAAGAATTTGTTCTTAACTGACTTGCATAGTTAAATAAATCAAATCAAATGATCTTATTTGAGACGAAAATGCCCAATGTGAAAGTGAAGTAGTGAAAATCAATCACATGATGGAGGAATATAGCACATTTTGCATTTTACAACAGGGGTAAACTCACAAAAAAGTCTAAACATTGAATTTGACCCCTGGATGATGAGAGGTTGTTGTGTCTCTCCTTGTGGATTGATCTCTAACACAGATTGCTTTGAGGATTCGGCCACTAATGGGTAACCCTAACCCCCTGTAACTGTCCCAGTCACAGCATGATTGAATCAATGACTATGTCTGTCTGACACCTGTTTCACACTACTTTTACAACATATCACCGTTTCTTTGACATTTCATTCATTTTAATTCCTACATACGGTACGGCATCTTGAGTGTTTGAATCAAATTGTAATAAGCCTAACTCTCATCGCCACACACATATCCACTTACACACACATCAATAGTATAAGTACAATAGGGTTTACTCACATAACTGCCGGGTTAGAGCACTGCTGGCTGGTCTTTGTGTAACCCACCACTCTTCCTCTGGGTATCTGACGCTCAGCAAAGGTAAAGCAGCACTTCTCCGGCCCGCTTGACATTCGAAGACCTACACAACACACACTTATGAGTCAGTTTGGGTCTCACACACACACACACACACACACACACACACACACACACACACACACACACACACACACACACACACACACACACACACACACACACACACACACACACACACACACACACACACACACACACACATCTGGCCCCCACAAATCTAGTTAAACACTTCCACACTCAAACATACAAACATTCCAATTGTCACTTACCTTCGCTAAATGTGATGGCACTCAGTACAAGAACAAGCACAGACAGCATAGCAAGACGAGGGGTGAACATGCTGGCTCAGGTGGGGTGGAGATTAGATGAGGAGAAGTCTGCTGTGAATACTGGTCTCAAGCTTTCTTGTCTGCTGTGTGGTGGAGGGAACAGAGGACCAATATTTATAGTCTGGTGAGAGTGTTAGGGGAATATCCAGAAAGTGATAGTCTCAGTCACCTTTTATTTTTTTAAATTTTTTTTACATCTGATTGACATTTAGTATGTGCACATGTGGGTGGGTTTCATCCCATGCATCAGTGTGTTGCCGTCTCCCGTTATGACATGCCTGTATTTCACTTCCCTTTTTCGCCATTGGTTTTTACACCAGAAGTACATCATTTGTGGGACTTTTATTTCTATAGCCTGTTGATCTGTTGATCAGCAAAACTATTCTTAGAGTTAGATAATGAATGAAAAACCTCAAAGTAGCCTATATAAATTGCACAAGAAGTATATACATTTATGGACTTTTTAAGGTATTGTTTCTCTTTCTTCACTATTGAATCAACACTAGAAATGCTACACTGAAAAACAACACTAGTTACTGTTGACGCCCCTGTGTGCCATCAAAATCCCCATCAAAATCTGTCAGTTTAAACTAGAGATATGTTTTTTGCATGGGCTGGTCTCAATCTACCACATCCACCTATGTTGGCCTTCCACATTTGTAGTGGAACCTGCCCGAGCTCTACGAAGTCATGTGACCACTCTATGGAAAGATGAGACTTCACGAACACAATGGCAAAAACATTTTTTTATATACCTATAGAAGTCCTAAAACTAGAAGTCAAATAGCTAAAGGCTTAGACTTTTAGCCACCAAAGGCTTAGACTTTTAGAGGTTAAATCTGGCCAATATGCTGTGTGGTATGAAAGGGATACTTCTGCAGGTTACCATACATTTCAAGAACCTTTTAGAATTCTGAAGAACCGTAGATGCTATGTCAAGAAACCCACACTTAACTCAAAGGTTCTTTATCAGGCAAGAGTTGTCCAAGGAATCTTAAGAGCTGAGGAAGAACCATTAAGAACGTTCCTTTTTGTCAGATCTCATGTACTGTAATGCTCAAATAAATGAATACATATTCTGTGCCAGGTTATATTTAGGCTATCTGGTATAAGTGCATAAACCTAAACTTTAGGGCTTAACTGTACACTTGCCAAATAGCCTACACAGCCAATCGCCAAATAATTATTCAGGGAACGGGCAGAAAATTGAATGTCAATCCACGGAGGCAAAAAATACGTTGTCGAAGGTGAATTCAATAAGACAAAAGCTGTGAAAGGAGAGTTGAAAATAAAGACAGGTGAGGGCCAGAAAAGCAATGTTTGGGAAATATTTAAGTTGTAAAAGAGGATGATAGCAGTGCTGGTTGCTGTTATGTGTGATGATTGTGAGGCGTTATACAATTTGACTGTTACAGGTACTGTAGCCTATTATACTGTTTAGATGGGTTAAATTGAAATTGAAATCTGGACACTGACTGTAGGTCTATAACCTCTCACATAGCCTTAATAATAACTCCTGCAGAATGTAGCCTTTCTTGCAGGAAAATTATACACCAAATGTAGGCAACATTTTTATGGGAACAGGAGTGGAGAAATATTATTTCTTACTGCAGCTTGAGAGAATGCAATGCACAGTTAGATACCATCTGTAGAGGTGCTGTCTTCCTAATAAAAGCATGTTAAAAGCTGATTGTATTTCAACTACATAAAATATACCTCGAAGCTGAACTGAAATCTGATCAGAAACAGCTTGGGTCGTTTTTACAGCTTTCTATTTCCTTACAACCGTTCAAACTGATGTCATTTGGACATTTTGCACAGAAAATCTTTCCTGTTTTTTTATTGCATTATTGTAGTCCCTAAACATTTTTTTCTCCTTGAAAGATGACAGAGACAACTTTACTGATGTCAACCAGATTGAAGCATTAATTATATTGTCACGCCCTGACCTTAGTTATATTTGTTTTCTTTAATATTTTGGTACGGTCAGGGTGTGACAAGGGCGGTTTGTTTAGTTTTTGTATTGTCTAGGGGTTTTTGTTTTTCTAGTCTAGGTGTTTACATGTCTATGGTTGCCGAGATTGGTTCTCAATCAGAGGCAGCTGTTTATCGTTGTCTCTGATTGGGGACCATATTTAGGTAGCCATAGTCATTGGGTATTTTGTGGGTTGTTATTCTATGTTTAGTTGTCTGTTTGCACTAGTCATATAGCGTCACGGTTTGTATAGTGTTGTTCAGTGTTCGTTCTTTCATTAAAAGAGTATGTACGCTTACCACGCTGTGCCTTTGTCTCCTCCATATGACGACCGTAACATATATTGATCTATGACATGATTCTGTTGAGCAAGGATTTATTTAGTTTTCTAGGGCAACATTTAATGACAGAAGAGAAGCTACATGAATTTAATTACAGATAAATCGACTAACAAACAGCCTACCAAAATGTTGGAAATAATAAGCAGAAACATCAGGCAAAAACAAAACCTGCACCCCCTTTCAAAAAATCGTTCTGCAGTCTTTGACTGTAGCCTATAGCGCATTTTCTGTGTTTGTGGTTAGGGTTGGGTGCAGGCCTCAGATTTTCACTTCATCACGTATAGTCAGGCGGTTGTGGAGGTGTTATTAGCAATTGCAGACGGTTGTGGGTGAACAAACAGATGACTCACGCACCGCTAACATTGTAGCGCCCTGGCCATAGAGAGGCTTTTATTCTCTATTTTGGGTAGGCCAGGGTGTGACGGGTGGGCATTCTAGTTTCTTTAGTTCTATGTTTTCTGTTTCTATGTCTTGGCCAGGTATGCTTCTCACTCAGGGACAGCTGTCTATCGTTGTCTCTGATTGGGAATCATACTTAGGCAGCCTTTTTTCCTTTGTATTTTGTGGGTAGTTATCTTTGTTAGTGGTACTATAGTCTAATAAGTTCACGGTCGTTACTTTGTTTCTTGTTTTGGTGGTGACATTTATATAAATAAAGGAAAATGTACGCTCACCACGCTGCACCTTGGTCTGGTCATTTCCACGACGACGTCCGTGACAAACGTACAGTATATTGTATGTAAAGTTTTACACAAGCAGGTGATTTGCCCTCTTCATTAAAAGTCCTCCTATTACAGTGTTTTTGCATGTGTTTCTAGTCATGCATGTAGAAGGCTTTAGTATAGAATTGCCGTTGGCACAGATTCACTGTATTTATGCCTGAATGTTGTCATTATAAATGAGAGTTGCTTTTTATTAGCAACAAATGTGTTTGGTTGACTGGACACGCAATCTGCAGAACCCATTAGCATATAGGGCATATCATCAAGCTCAAATAAACAATAATAACCTCGAAATTAGATACAAATTATAAGGCATGTGTTATTGGTTTGGAAGAATGCAATTATTATGGACCCTTCTGGTTGACAAAAGATGCCAAAATGGCCAAATGTTTATCTCACATTTGGTCTTGTGTCTCTGTTTGTTTTTGGTTTATGTTCACAGGGACTCCCCTCCTTGGGGTTTTCAAAAAAGCTCATTCAAGGGCATGCTGTCACAGCGAAGAGTGCTTTGTTGTTTGTCAAGTGTAACATAGAACTCCCCTCTCCCCTGATATTAAAAAGCAGAAGTCCACGTCATACGAGGAAAGTACACAAAAGGTTTTACTTCCTTGTCACTTTTCTCTCTTTCTATGCACAAGTTGTTCATTTCCTTTCTATGTCCTATACAATGTGGCACTAAGCACAATTACCCTGTGTAACTCTAAGCTTTCATAGACAGTGAAGCTCAGAAAATGGCTGTGAGCTGTGGTATGTTCATGGGCATGACTTACACAACTTGAGGTAGTGAAAACAAATTCACACACAGGTACGCGCGCACCTCTGGCTGGTCTTTGTGTGACCCACCACTCTTCCTCTGGGTATCTGATGCTCAGCAAAGGTAAAGCAACATTTATTCGGCACCGCTTGCTATACAAAGACCTACACAACACACACATATGGGTCAGTTTGGGTCACGCATGCACACACACACAGTCCCTAAGTCCCAGTGAGACAGAAGGCTTCTGTGGTGTTTTCCACTGGAGGCTTGGCAAAGAATGACTGTTGGTGAATGAGACTCCTTCAGACATATACTCCACACTCAAATTAAAGACACAGAGAGCCAGTGATTCAAAGAGGGAAAATATATATTTTTTTAAAGCAGAAGAAAATAAGCTGTTGAATAATCTTAAAAAAGAGAGCCAATTCCCTGCCACATCACTCAGATAACGAGGCTACCCCAAAGCAGCATTCCCCACAAAATGATTTTACAAAACCATCAGTGACCATCAGTTATTATAGAGAACAAAATCAAAAGAATAGCAATGTGATGCATTATCTGTGGAGAGACTAGAAGCCATGGAGCATCATCATAACACTTTGCAAGCAGCTACAGCAGTCCCCCTGCCTGCCCCTTGACCCCCCCCCCCCCCCACCCAGTCCCTGACTAAAAAACAGACCCAACCGCGGAGAGGCTGAGGGACTGGAGAGTCAGACCAGCACAAGGGAGATGTTATTTCCAAGAGTTTGTGAACTAAACCAGGGAACTGCAGCATCCTAAATATGGAACAGATCAATGCAAGATGGGCCATGTACTGTATTAAAAAAGCACAAATATAAACCCTACCAATATTAGTACTACTAATACTACTACTACTAATAATAATAAAGAGGCTTTAGAGCGTATAAAAGCAGCCAGGTGATAGTAGATGAGTAGAAATGCCAGGTGGGCATACCTACAGTACATACATATTAAAGTACAGAGATATTCTGACCGACCAGGATCCCTCCATGACCTGAAACAAGTAAGCAGGTGTGTAAACGTTCGCCTCTGCTGTGGCCACAACCAGGAATAAGATCTATAAATACTGCACCATGCTAAAGTGGGACATGGGGTCGTCACATATCCCAAAGCCAGCTCTGCACACATACGCACATCCCTTATCATCCTGTGATACAGCCAGCAATAGCAACAGTGTCAATAAGAACAGGTGAGAGAGTAAAAAGGTGTTGTCACAAATGAGAAAGGCATCAGTGCCAATGGTGTCTGTGTATGTAATGAGTGTGCAGGTGTGTGTGTTTGTGGGTTTTGGCAGGGTGGCAGACCCTGCAGACTCATTGCATTGGCAGCATTTGAGATTGCATTGTCAGGGGAACATGCTTATCGCCCTGGAGACCAGGCTTTCAACCCAAACAGTCTGTGATTAAAATTCTTATTGAGGGATTGCATCTGATATCCTCACTACCCTCCCCATGCAGAATCCCCCCCCCCCCCCGCCCCCCACCCAGGCCCTCCTAACTAAGTTCCTCTTATCTAATCATATCACGTGTTCCTCACTGCTCAGCTCTGCATAACAACCAAACAACCCCTGAAACATGAGATGCCAGTCAGATTGGCCCCGAAAAGATCCCTTTCAGATGTTATTTTTCATACAATACCTCATTATAAATTTAAAGTATTAAATGTGGGTGTTTCAACTCCCTACAAAGATGGTACGTTGACCATAGAAACCATTAGAAAGAGTTAGAAAAAAATACATTATGCCGAGGTTCCATGAATTGGGGTTAAGGTAAGAGAGGAACAAACACACCAACACAGAGACACAGTAAGCCAGGCTACACTCTAAATTCCATGAGTCAAGAGAAGTCTCATGTCACCGTTTTAAATCAAATAAAGAACAAAGTTTAGACGCTTCCGAGCCCAAAAAGTAAAAACAGAAAAAGGTCAGACGTAAATGAGGCCTAAAAACATAAAAGTATCTAAATACAGGAAATGAGTCATAGTAAGTCAATCATTGGGACTCCATCATCAGGGAGCTGATAGACCCCGAGGACCAGAGATGATACATGGTACGGTGGAGACCTGTAGGTGTGTGAGTCAACCTCAGACTGTGTGTGTTTGTGTGAGTCTTTGGCTCAGTCCCTCAGGTCCGCATTGGGCCCGGTCCAGACCTCTGGCACACACAACAACCACTCTTTTATCTCTCTCCACCAGGTTCTCTCTGGATCACATGACTCCTCTGCATCTACTCCTTTATTTCTTCTTCGTTATGTCCACCCGTTTCTTCTCCTTTTTCAAGCTCTGTCTTTCTCAGGCCTGAGTTCCTTGCCTTCCCTCTGCCTCTTCGGTCCCCGTTCTTCCTCCGTGGCAGTATAAAGGGTGTAGGCCTAAGGCTCCTCCTCTCCTGTGGACACAGCCAGACGCATGGCCACAGACAGGTGGTCAGTGAGGCCGGCCAGCTGGGTGATGAAGCTAAACTCTTCAATGTCCTGCAGGTGGCAACAGAGAGTAGGTACATGACATCATTATAATTTCATAATACAACATTATGGGATTACAGATTAATTATATCACGTTATCATAATACTAGATTACAACGCAGCATATTTTAAATCATAATCTTCTGAGCCATTGTGCATAATGTCCTTGAAAATATGGTTTATCTGAAAATGTATGTCACTCAGAATTCTTGCCATAGCTACATTTAATCACAAGGTGGCAGTTCAGTGCCATGATTCATAATGAGAAAAGCGAGATGTTGTTGAGCACAGATTTGCAATCTATGCAAATAAAGTAATTTGGTTTTCTAATCCTCTTTGACCCATAAACAAAATGTGATGAAAACATTGTCCTAACCCTTCTTTCCCAATTGATTTGATCTGGTCTTGATCAGCTGTGGTTCTGTTATGCTCAGTCTCCTTCTTTTGTGTGTTTCTACATCTCGACCTCCTTGGGATCTTGAGGGTATTTGGTCAATGAACGTACCATTTTCCAGTCCTGCTGCACCGCCTCACTGTAAAGGATGTAGTCGATCCTCCTCCCATTGCCTTTCAGGGGGATTTTTCTGCCCTTCTGATTAGGACAGTGGTTTTTATTGGTGGGGAACACCAGGTATTCCTTCCTCCCCTCCTCATTCTCCATCACTCTGTCAATGGAAACAATCAACCACTTACTTAAAAACACCTTAAAATTGCAGCCCAAATAAATGCTTCACAGAGTTCAAGTAACACACACACATCTCAACATCAACTGTTCAGGAGAGACTATGTGAATCAGGCCTTGATGGTCAAATTGGTGCAAAGAAACCACTACTAAAGGACACCAATAAGAAGAAGAGACTTGCTTGGGCCAAGAAACAAGAGCAATGGACATTAGACCGGTGGAAATTGGTTGTTTGGTCTGGAGTCCAAATTGGAGATTTTTGGTTCCAACCGCCTTGTCTTTGTGAGACGTGGTGTGGGTGAACTGATGATCTCCGCATGTGTATTTCCCACCATAAAGCATGGAGGGGGAGGTGTGGTGAGGTGGGGATGCTTTGCTTGTGACAATGTCAGTGATTTTTTTTAAATTCAAGGCACACTTAACCAACATGGCTACCACAGCATTCTGCAGCGATACGCCATCGCACCTGGTTTGGGCTTAGTGGGACTACAGTATCTTTTGTTTTTCAACATGACAATGACCTAACACACCTTCAGGCTGTGTAAGAGCTATATGACCAAGAAGGAGTGTGACGTAGAGCTGCATCAGATAACCTGGCCTCCACAATCCCTCGAACTCAACCAAATTGAGATGGTTTGGAACGAGTTGGACCATAGAATGAAAGGAAAGCAGCCAACAAGTACTCAGTATGTGTGGGAACTCCTTCAAGACTGCATTCTAGGTGAAGCCGACAGAATGCCAAGAGTGTGCAAAGCTGTCATCAAGGCAAAGGGTGGCTATTTGGTTACTACACTTGTTTGGTTAC
Source organism: Oncorhynchus nerka (assembly GCF_034236695.1). Taxonomy (NCBI): domain Eukaryota; kingdom Metazoa; phylum Chordata; class Actinopteri; order Salmoniformes; family Salmonidae; genus Oncorhynchus; species Oncorhynchus nerka. The sequence continues at coordinate 43,583,996 of NC_088404.1, forward strand.
TACATGATTCCATATGTGTTATTTCATAGTTTTGATGTCTTCACTAATATTCTACAATGTAGAAAAAAGTCAAATAAAGAAAAACCCTTGAATGAGTAGGTGTTCTAAAACTTATGATAGGTAGTATATAACCATAACGAAACTTTGACAACATTTAGAGAATGTTCTCAGAACGTTTTAAAAACTTTTTTTTTTACCAGTCAGGAAACATATGGCTTCGTTCCGATAACCAATGTGAAACCAAAAACACATGTTCCCACAATTTCCAAGGAACCAAAGGTGCGAGCTGGGTGCTATGTATTCTATGTACTACATGTTATTATTATTATGTCTTTGTGTGAGTTGATACCGGTTGTTTTACTTACTTTTGTAAACTCTCTGGTGAACTGACCTCCTCATCATAAAGCCCACTGGTGTCCAGTAGTGTTCCTGTTAACGTATATACACACACACACACACACACACACACACACACACACACACACACACACACACACACACACACACACACACACACACAGACCTGGGTTAGAGAACAGCTGACAGGGAGGAATTTGAGTTCACCTGACCAATTTCGTAATCTGACAATGGATGGCAGCTCATAGAAACCTGTAGTTCTGAAGCCTGTCTTCTCTATAATTTCTCGAAAACTCAACAATAACACAAATGGATGAACTGTAGTTGGGCAAAAAAAAGAACACTCCAGTATCTGCCTCCTCTGTGACATAACAGATCTCTCACCGGACCTCGAAAATTTTAATTTAGAGAATTGTGATCAGCAAACACATGTGTAGTAACAGTAATGAGGACCTCTGAGGACCTAGGCTTAGGCTAATGATGTCTCCCACAAGGAGGAGGGCGAGACAACATTTAAATGAGCAGTAGATGGGAAGGAGGACATGGTGACTCACAGTGATTAACATAACTCCCATATACAGTATCTACACATTGACTCTAGTGCACAATAAACTTGACTTGGTTGAATATACGCCAACATCCATCCTGCTATCTCCCTGCCATCACAGCACATATCACTTTCCACACATCACTGTGTGTCCTAGAGAAGCATTTCGCTACACCCGCAAAACATCTGCTAAATATGTGTATGTGACAAATACAATTTGATTTGATTTGCTAATGTTCCTTCTCCTTTAGATTCAGTTCCAGACCATCATTCTCCAGGTTTATGCCAGCATTGCTGATGTCTCATAATCTATTGTACTTATTTTGATCTGCACAATGTGTTCCCAGATTTGCTGCCAAAGAGACAAAGCCTAGTTCCCTGACACAAGCACACCCACCAGTACCAGCCCAAACTCCTGTCCACTCACCCAGAGCCCATGGCTTGTCCTCCCCTGGCCCCAGGCGACACGGGTCCTTGTACTGCGTGAAGAGGGAATGCTGCTGCTCCAGTTTATCCTCTGAAATGGAGGGATAAGATGAGAAACAAAGAGGGGCTTGTCTGTCCAGATCCCCCAGTCATTAGTCCAGATACATGGAATGATAGGTACAACACCCAAACACACAATTTCTGCAGGATGTGCTTTTCACACAGTCAAAGAACTAGCTACCTGAAGAGCAATTGTCGAAATTGAGGTCGCCGAGGACAACATCAAAGGCCACCTGGTCCTCCAGACCCTTCTCCTCTGAGGGGCGGGACGTTGCCTTGCGGAAATCCGTCCCCCACTCCAAGAGTAGATCCAACTGCTCACAACGCACAGCTGCATCTCCTAAAGGATGTAGAGAGAGAGACAGAGAGAGAGAGAAATAGGGGAGAGAGAGAGAGAGAGAGAGAGAGAGAGAGAGAGAGGAGGGTGGTTAGGAGGATGGAAATACAAAGTGTGAGTGGCTTAGCTTTGGATGGGATTTTGGCTGAAGCACAAGGAAAGAGGGAGAAAAAATACATAGAGTGTACTCAAACAGTATTTACAGCAGACTGCATACTGGTCACTATGGGCTGCTGGCTGGGGAATGGGGAGTCTCCCTGTGGCCAGCAAGAACGACCAAGCTACTAAACAGATCTGTGTGTGGGGAGAGCAGGGGTGGTCTGGAACCCTTGACAACATCTATTCAATGCTGATCATTTATGAGTCAACAAGACAATGAAAACATGGGTTATAAGCAGCAAAGGCCAAAATAAACAGAAGTAGAAGCAGAAATCACACACACACACACACACACACACACACACACACACACACACACACACACACACACACACACACACACACACACACACACACACACACACACACACACACACACACAGAGAGAGAGAACAAGCAGTAAGAGGGAGGGGAAAATGGGCCATGAAAAACAAGCAGCAATAGGAATGTGCCTCGTTGTAAAGATCAGTTTTGTACTGTGTAAAGCATCACCTAGAACATAATAAGGCCTCTCTTGTTCTCTCTTCCCTATATTTCATTTGTCTTTAGAAATAGCCCTTGTTCTATAGTTAGCCCAGTGAGCAGACTCTCAGAGGTGTAGGATGCTCCAAAAATAGCAGGGAGATATGTCTTCAAAAAAACAAGACCCAGAGACCAGAGGCTTTAAATAGGCCTGACTCTTAAAACAGTTTGAGCCCATCGCCATGGGAACAGAGCATGTGTGCAGAGCAAGTGTGTGGGTTTGATGCATCCATTTATCTGCTCTAAGGTAGAAAGCAGAGTAGGCTACTACAAACACACTATCCATCTTACACCATCTGTCTACTACTATTGTGTTCACAGACTCGTGTACAATCACTCAGATCTCTCCCTATCTCAGTCTGTCATCTCACTTGCTTCAATATCAAATCAAACTTTATTTGTCACATGCACCGAATACAACAAGTGTAGACCTTACCGTGAAATGCTTACTTACAAGCTCTTAACCAACAGTGCAGTTCAAGAAAGAGTTAAGAAAATATTGACCAAATAAAGTAAAAAACAAATTTAAAAAAGTAACAATAACGAGACTATATACAGGGGTTACTGGTACAGAGTCAGTGTGCGGGGATACGGGTTAGTCGAGGTAATTTGAACATAGCGGTAGGGGTGAAGTGACTATGCATAGATAATAAACAGTGAGTAGCAGCAGTGTACAAAACAAATGTAGGGGAGGGGTGTCAATGTAAATAGTGCGGTGGCCATGTGATTCATTGTCAATAAAACAAAGGAGTTGATTGTGGATTACAGGAGACAGCAGAGAGAGCACGTCCCCATCCACATCGACAGGGCCGCAGTGGAGAGGGTCAAAAGCTTCAAGTTCCTTGGCGTGCACATAACCAAGGACCTGAAATGGTTCCACCGACTCTATGGTGAAGAAGGCGCAACAGTGCCTCTTCAATCTCAGGAGGCTGAAGAAATTCGTCAAGGCCCTAAAACCCTCACAAACTTCTATAGATGCACCATTAAGAGCTTTCTTTCAGGCTGCATTACCGCCTGGTACAGCAACTGCACCACCCTCAACTGCATGGCTCTCCAGAAGGTGGTGCGTTCAGCCCAACTCATCACTTGGGGCACACTGCCTGCCTTCCAGGACATCTACAGCACCCGGTGTCATAGGAAGGCCAAGAAGATCATCAAGGACCTCAGCCATCCGAGCAACAGCCTGTTCACCTTGCTCATCGAGCAGACGGCGACGGGTGTATCAAAGACAGGGACTGAGAGACTGAAAAACAGCTTCTATCTCCAGACCATCACACATTTGAACAGCCATCACCAGCAGGCCACCGCCCGGTACTCTGCCCGGCACCTTAGAGACTGCTGCCCCATGTATATAGAGACATTGAACACTGGTCACTTGAACAATGTTTACATACTATTTGACTTTATATGTATACAGTGCAGTGAAAAAGTATTTGACCCTTTTCTGATTACTGAATGTTATCCGAAATCCAACCAAAACCTAATATTAGATCAAGGGAACCTGAATTTACAAATAACAACAAAATAATTATACTTATTTTATTATTTACTTTTAACAAAGTTAATGATGAATAAGTTGACTGTTTATAGATGTGATAAGTAGGGTTTAATTCGGGAGATGGTAACTCTTTAAAGAACCGCTCTCGTGGTGCCCCATATGAGTTCATTGTTACATGATTAATTTAATCAGGTAACAATTTAATATAGTTAGTTTATTAGATAAATAACAGTCTTCAGATTAATGTTAAAGTCAAGTCACGCCAATACACAACATTATATACACACCTTTTATATTCATATCCTGTCCATACCGTCTATACACACCATTATAATTATACAGGTGAAGTCAGAAGTTTTAAACTCAGTTTTTCACAATTTAATCAGACAAAAAATTCCCTAGTCTTAGGTCAGTTAGGATCACCAATTTATTTTAAGAATGTGAAATGTCAGAATAATAGTAGAGAGAATTATTTATTTCAGATTTTATTTCTTTCATCACATTCCCAGTGGGTCAGAAGTTTACATACACTCAATTAGTATTTGGTGGCATTGCCTTTACATTGTTGAACTTGGGTCAAACATTTCGGGTAGCCTTCCACAAGCTTCCCACAATAAGTTGGGTGAATTTTGGCCCATTCCTCCTGACAGAGCCGGTGTAACTGAGTCAGGTTTGTAGGCCTCCTTGCTCGCACAGGCTTTTTCAGTTCTGCCCACAAATTTTCATTAGGATTGAGGTCAGGGCTTTGTGATGGCCACTCCAATACCTTGACTTTGTTGGTCTTAAGCCATTTTGCCACAACTTTGGAAGTATGCTTGGGGTCATTGTCCACTTGAAAGACCCATTTGCGACCAAGCTTTAACTTCCTGACTGATGTCTTGAGATGTTGCTTCAATATGTCCACATAATTCCCCCCCCTCATGATGCCATCTATTTTGTGAAGTGCACCAGTCCCTCCTGCAGCAAAGCACCCCCACAACATGATGCTGCCACCCCCATGCTTCACGTTTGGGATGGTGTTCTTTGGCTTGCAAGCCTCCGAACATAATGATGGTCAATTATTTTTTTGTTTCATCAGACCAGAGGACATTTCTCCAAAAAGTACGATCTTAGTCTCCATGTGCAGTTGCAAACCGTAGTCTGGCTTTTATATGCCAGTTTTGGAGCAGTGGCTTCTTACTTTCTGAGAGGCCTTTCAGGTTATGTCGATATAGGACTCGTTTTTACTGTGGATAAAGATAATTTGTGCCTGTTTCCTCCAGCATTTTCACAAGGTCCTTTCCTGTTGTTCTGGGATTGATTTGCACTTTTCGCACCAAAGTACATTAATCTCTAGGAGACAGAATGTGTCTCCTTCCTGAGCAGTATGACGGCTGTGTGGTCCAATGGTGTTTATACTTGCGTAATATTGTTTGTACAGATGAACGTGGTACCTTCAGGCATTTGGAAATTGCTCCCAAGGATGAACCAGACTTGTGGAGGTATACAATTTTCTTTATGAGGTCTTGGCTGATTTATTTTGATTTTCCCATGATGTCAAGCAAAGAGGTGCTGAGTTTAAAGGTAGGCCTTGAAATACATCCACAGGTACACCTCCAATTGACTCAAATGATGTCAATTAGCCTATCAAAAGCTTCTAAAGCCATGACATCATTTTCTGGAATTTTCCAAGCTGTTTAAAGGCACAGTCAATTTAGTGTATGTAAACTTCTGACCCACTGGAATTGTGATACAGTGAGTTATAAGTGAAATAATCTGTAAACAATTGTTGGAAAAATTACTTGTCATGCACAAAGTAGATGTCCTAACCTACTTTCCAAAACTATAGTTTATTAACAAGACATTTGTGGAGTGGTTGAAAAACGAGTTTTAATGACTCAAACCTAAGTGGATGTAAACTTCTCACTTCAACTGTATGTATATTCAGGACTCTGACATTGCTGGTTTTGATATTTCAGATGTTTTAAAACTTTTTGGATAATATGTGTATTGTTGTTTTATTGCTGTGTGTATTTGACTGTATTATTGTATCTGCAAATCTGTGTACGTGACCAATAAACTTTGATTTGATTTGACTCTCAAACCCTTTTATATTTCCAAACATTTGTTCCATTTATCTCTGATATTCATATAAGACTACAGTGCCAGCATAGACCTATTCACACAGTAGGGAGGAGAAGCTAAAATCCAATTAGCAAAGAAGCTCAAAAATGTATTGTGTGTGAGCATGTACTGTACTGTATACTGTAAACATAAAATACCTTCAATGGCGTGTAGATGAGTGCAGGTGAGGTATCCCACAACTCTCTGCTCCCGATGGGAGGTTCCCACCTGCACCTGTAGAGAATAGGGAGAGAAAAATAGGAAGTTAAATATCTCTGACAACAAGCAGATTGGACAGTGAATTAGAAAATATTTAATACCACATAATATCATATATTAATGTAACCTGTACATCTGCAGACCTACTTCTGTCTCAATGCTTGTTGGATCAAATCCCTGAGCTGACAATGTAAAAATCTGTTGTTCTGCCCCAGAACAAGGCAGTTCTAGCCTCCTTTCTGCTCCTCACTTTCATGTCATTGGCCCAATCAACAAGCAGATTGGACAGTGAATTAGAAAATATTTAATACCACATAATATCATATATTAATGTAACCTGTACATCTGCAGACCTACTTCTGTCTCAATGCTTGTTGGATCAAATCCCTGAGCTGACAATGTAAAAATCAGAACAAGGCAGTTCTAGCCTCCTTTCTGCTCCTCACTTTCATGTCATTGGCCTAATCCAAAAACGATCACCCTCCCTCCCTCCCTCCCTCCCTCCCTCCCTCCCTCCCTCCAACACTCGTTACTCTGACATTGTCCCTGTTTGAAATCCCCTCAGTGGAGATAGTCTGTTCGTCACTGTTTCGATTTACAGGCCTGAATTGACCATAGAAACACTGATGATCCTGGAATGAATGGAGAGGCTTTTACTGCAGATTACACTGGGCCTGTGAGCCCGGGCCAAAAAATGTTATACTGAATGGATTGACTGGTGCTTTTGAGTGTCAGGGGCGGGTGGACCACACAGTTGGGTGCAGGTAATAGGGATGGACTACAATATTCGATTGAGTGGGTTGGAAATGTGCAGTGTTTTGAAGTGTTACCTAGTGTCAGAAAAGATCCATCTAAAGACCTTTCAGGACTTGTTCAATATATCTCCTCTGTCATCAGGGCGATTGCAGGTTTGATTAGATTTGATTACAGTGTGTTCAAGCTCTCTGTTCAGTCACTGTGCAGTCATCCAGTCACTGTATCGCAGTCTTGGCTTGGGTCTCACCGACAAGGGCCTCATAGAAAACGCATAGGACCACAATAAAGCCTTAGCCAAATTAGCGAGACTTTAAAATGAAATGCAAGGGTTACGTTTTAGACAACAACATAATACATTCTGTAACATTTTTTCCCTCCACAGAGATTTGGAGCCATCCTCTGCCCACTTGGCCTGACACATGCACTGTACATTCCCTGACCCAGTCTGTAGAGCAGCTCCCTTTCCAACTCTCTTACCCTCTGTTCCTGTTCCCCATTCTCTCTCTCTCTCTCTCTCTCCTTTCACTTCTCTCTCTTTCTCTGCCTGTGTCCCTGTGTATGAATATTTCAGAGGCTTATCCATGCTTGGGTAGCTGTGTGCTCTAAAACTGACAACAGGCCTGAAGGGAATCATGGTGATGTGTCTAGGTCCGCTTGTGTGTGGGTGCATGTGCGGGTGTGTGCGCGCTGTTTGTGTTTGTGCTTTACATAGGCTACATGTTAGAAAATAAATGAATCATAATGATGATTATGAAAATCAGAATTCCTTGCATCTTGAGTAAACTAGTAGCAGGGTAAAAGTTCAATGTGAACCCAAAAGACAAGATACACTATACAGTTGAAGTCGGAAGTTAACATACAGTTAGGTTGGAGTTATTAAAACTCATTTTTCAACCACTCCACAGTTTGTTTACAAACTATAGCTTTGGCAAGTCGGTTAGGACATTTGTGCATGACACAAGTAATTTTTCCAACAATTTTTTACAGACAGATTATAATTCACTGTATCACAATTCCAGGGGTCAGAAGTTTACATGCACTAAGTTGACTGTGCCTTTAAACAGCTCGGAAAATTCCAGAAAATGATGTCATGGCTTTAGAAGCTTCTGACAGGCTAATTGACATCAGTTGAGTGAATTGGAGGTGTACCTGTGGATGTATTTAAAGGTATATCTTCAGACTCAGTGCCTCTTTGCTTGACATCATGGGAAAATCAAAAGAAATCAGCCAAGACCTCGTTAAAAAAATTGTAGACCTTCACAAGTCTGGTTCATCCTTGGGACCAATTTCCAAATGCCTGAAGGTACCACGTTTATCTGTACAAACAATAGTATGTATAGAAAGTATAAACACCACGGGACCACGCAGCCGTCATACCGCTCACAAAGGAGACACGTTCTGTCTCCTAGAGATAAACATATTTTGGTGCAAAAAGTGCAAATCGATCCCAGAACTACAGCAAAGGACCTTGTGAAGATGCTGGAGGAAACGTGTACGAAAGTATCAATATCCACAGTAAAACGGGTCCTATTTCGACATAACCTGAAAGGCCGCTCAGCAAGAAAGAAGCCACTGCTCCAAAACCGGCATAAAAAAGCCAGACTACAGTTTACAACTGCACATGGAGACAAAGATAGTACTTTTTGGAGAAATGTCCTCTGGTCTGATGAAACAAAAATAGAACTGTTTGGCCTTAATGACCATCGTTATGTTTGGAGGAAAAAGGGGGAGGCTTGCAAGCCGAAGAACACCATCCCAACCGTGAAGCACAGGGGTGGCAGCATAATGTTGTGTGGGTGTTGTGGAGGTGCTTTGCTGCAGGAAGGACTGGTGCACATCACAAAATAGATGGCATCATGAGGGGGGGAAATTCTGTGGATATAATAAAGCAACATCTCAAGACATCAGTCAGGAAGTTAAAGCTTGGTCGCAAATGGGTCTTCCAAGTTGACAATGATCCCAAGCACACTTCCAAAGTTGTGGCAAAATGGCTTATTAAGGACAACAAAGTCAAGGTATTGGAGTGGCCATCACAAAGCCCTGACCTCAATCCTAACAAAAATTTGTGGGCAGAACTGAAAAAGCCTGTGCGAGCAAGGAGGCCTCCAAACCTGACTCAGTTACACAAGCTCTGTCAGGAGGAATGGGCCAAATTTCACCCAACTTATTGTGGGAACCTTGTGGCCTACCCGAAACATTTGACCCAAGTTCAACAATTTGAAGGCAATGCTACCAAATACTAATTGAGTGTATGTAAACTTCTGACCCACTGGGAATGTGATGAAAGAAATAAAAGCTGAAATAAATCATTCTCTCTACTATTACTCTTAAAATAAAGTGGTGATCCTAACTGATCTAAGACAGGGAATTGTTACTAGGATTAAATGTCACGAATTGTGAAAAACTGAGTTGAAATGTATTTGGCTTGGGTTCGAGTCCAGGCTCTGTCGCAGCCGGCCGCGACCGAGAGGTCCATGGGGCGACGCACAATTGGCCTAGCGTCGTCTGAGTTAGGGAGGGTTTGGCCGGTAGGGATATCCTTGTCTCATCGTGCACTAGTGACTCCTGTGGCGGGCTGGGCGCAGTGCACGCTAACCAGGTCGCCAAGTGCACGGTGTTTCCTCCGACACATTGGTGCGGCTGGCTTCCGGGTTGGATGCGCGCTGTGTTAAGAAGCAGTGCGGCTTGGTTGGGTTTTGTTTCGGAGGACGCAAGGCTTTCGACCTTCGTCTCTCCCGAGCCTGTACGGGAGTTGTAGCGATGAGACAAGATCGTAACTACTAACAATTGGATACAACAAAATTGGGGAGAAAAGGGGGTAAAATTCACAAAATGTATTTTATTTGGCTAAGGTGTATGTACATTTCTGACTTCAACTGTATATACAAAAGTATGTAGACAGCCCTTCAAGTTAGTGGATTCGGCTATGTCAGCCACACCCGTTGCTTACAGGTGTATAAAATCGAGCACACAGCCATGCAATCTCCATAGACAAACATAACAGTAGAATTGCCTTACTGAAGAGCTCAGTGACTTTCAATGTGGCACCATCGTAGGATTCCACCTTTCCACCACGCCAGTTTGTCACATTTCTGCCCTGCTAGAGCTGCCCCGGGAAACTATAAGCGCTCTTATTGTGAAGTGGGAATGTCTTGGAGCAGCAACGGCTCAGCCACGAAGCCACACAAGCTCACAGAACAGGAGTGTTGTGTGCTGAAGCACGTAGCATGTAAACCTTGTCTGTCCTCGGTTGCAACACTCACTACCGAGTTCCAAACTACCTCTGGAAGCAACGTCAGCACAAGAACTGTTTGTCGGGAGCTTCATAAATGGGTTTCAATGGCCGAGCAGACGCACACCAGCCTAAGATCACCATGTAAGCAGTGGAAAGGAATTCTCTGGAGTGATGAATCACGCTTCCCTATCTGGCAGTCCGAAGGTCTAATCTGGGTTTGGCAGATGCCAGGAGAACTCTACCTGCATCAATACATAGTGGCAACTGTAATGTTTGGTGGAGGAAGAATAATGGTCTGGGGCTGTTTTTCATGGTTCAGGCCCCTTAGTTCCAGTAAAGGGAAATCTTAACGCTACAGTATACAATGACATTCTAGACAATTCTGTGATTCGAACTTTGTGGCAACAGTTTGGGGAATGCCCTTTCCTGTTTCAGCATAGCAATGCCCCTGTGCACAAAACGAGTTCCATACAGAAATGGTTTGTTGAGAACAGTGTGGAAGAACTTGACTGGCCTGCTCAAAGCCCTGACCTCAACCCCATCGAACACCTTTGGGATGAATTGGAACGCCGACTGCGAGTCAGGCTTAATTGCCTAACATCAGTGCTCGACCTCACTAATGCTCTTGTGGCTGAATCGAAGAAAGTCCCCACAGCAAAGTTCCAACCTCTAGTGGAAAGCCTTCCCAGAAGAGCAGAGGCTGTTATAGCAGCAAATGGGGGACCAACTCCATATTAATGCCCATGATTTTGGAATGAGATGTTCGATGAGCAGGTGTCCAGATACCTTTGGTCATGTAGTTTATGTGACCCACTTTAAATTCTCCTGCAACCAGACCTTTTTCTCTCTCAGCATGGAGGCTAGAGAGAGGAGCCAAGACCTCTACTGTACCCCATTACTGTGTCCAATGCTTAAATAGACTTTCACGTCAACACAGCCAGAGTAAAAGCAAGTCCCTTTATCCCAAGGAAGGAAGGTAATTTATATCAACAAATGGAGTCGACCTCAGCACTGAAAGGAGTTCTTGGTCATTAAAAGCAAAGGGAGAAGCTAAGGTTTATTTCTTTCATTGATTTCCATTCAATGTGTACTTTGAGTGGGCCTGCTTTAAGGTTCTCTCTGTAATGTATTCAAACTCCACACAAACAGGCACAAGCATGCACAAAGATGCACGCTCTCTCGCACGCATGCACACACACTCACTCACACACTCCTCCTTCAACCTTGCACTTTGTGGTTTTAAATAATAATAAGAGGGATAAATGTTGAGACCGAAAGGCTTTAATTACTGGGTTGCTCTTCAGGGAGACATTTTTAATTAATTGTGTATCTCTACACACCCACCACCCTCCCTCCCTTCCTGTATCCCTCCCTCCCTTCCTGTTTCCTCCCTCCCTCCCTCCCTCCCTCCCTCTGAGTTTGTCACTTTGTATTGCAAATTAAATCTGCCACTTACACTTCATGTAGGTCTGCTAAGAAAGAAAAATTACCATGTGGTTTGATAATGTTTGTTTGGTCATAAGACTCCCAATCTTGCAGAGAAAGACCCCTTGGATACATCATTCTTTCTAAAGACTACTAGTCTGTGGGGTCAAGCTGCACGAGGACCCTGAAGCTAAGGGTCAGTCCTACAAGAGCTCTGGAGAGAGTGAGATGATGACCCAGAATGACCCTACGGAGGAGGGAGGCACATAGAGGCAAAGCCATTGGAGCTTGTTATCTGAATCAATAAGCATCAGGGGGAGGTATGGTTGTCAGAGTGGTGGAACTAAAAGGTGCATACAGAACTTAGCAGGGTTGTTGTCAGCCAGCATCTCCCAGACCCATCATCACCTTCAGGCTGAGAACTGCTGAGCTGCCCCAGCAGGACCTGGAGCCCAGCCAGAACCAGGGATGCATCCCAAATGGCACCAAGTGAATAGGCTGCCATTTGGGACACAACCCCGGACACAGCCCCAGCCAGACAGCCCCAGCTACACAACTACAGCCACACAGCCCTAGCCCCAGTCACACAGCCCTAGTCCCAGCCACACAGCCCTAGCCCCAGCCACACAGCCCTAGCCACATAGCCCTAACCCTAGCCCCAGCCACACAGCCCTAGCCCTAGCCCCATCCCCAGCCACACAGCCCTAGCCCCAGCCACACACCCCTAGCCCTAGCTCCAGCCACACAGCCCTATCCCCAGCCACACAGCCCTAGCCCCATTCACACAGCCCTAGCCCCAGCCATACGGCCCTAGCCCCAGCCACACAGCCCTAGCCCTAGCCCCAGCCACAGAGCCCTAGCCCCAGCCACACAGCCCTAGCCCCAGCTACACAGCCCTAGCCCCAGCCACACAGCCCCAGCCACACAACCCTAGCCCCAGCCATACAGCCCTAGCCCCAGCAACACAGCCCTAGCCCTAACCCCAGCCACACAGCCCTAGCCCCAGCCACACAGCCCTAGCCCCAGCCCTAGCCCCAGCCCCAGCCACATCCCCAGCCACATCCCCAGCCCCAGCCACATCCCCAGCCACACAGCCCTAGTCCTAGTCCCAGCCCTAGCCCCAGCCACAGCCCCAGCCCTATCCCCAGCTACATAGCCCTAGCCCCAGCCCTAGCTCCAGCCACACAGCCCTAGCCCCAGCCTTGTAGCCCTAACCTCGCAGGTTAGTGATCAATGAACCCAAACTCTGCTTTGCTCTGCTTGTCATCAGTCTCCCCAATGGAGCCCCGTCAGTCACCTGCAGCTCACGGCATGGCGCTGCCACACTAGAAAACGACTGAAGCTCACTGATGAAAATGGGTTAGACTAGCTAAATATGACTTAATTCATGTTCTGAAATAGCAGAGGTCTGTAGTTCTGGAGCAACTCGAAAGCCCGAAAACAGCTATAACAGAAGATTATCCTTAAAAATATGAAATATTCTACAATTTGTTCCTGTTGCCCTGTGCTAATTCACATTTGAACCCCTTGTTTTAGTACTTAATAAGTACGGTCACAGTATAAATAGACAGCCCACAAAATTATAATCAAAGACATGCTGTAGGCTAGATATGGGAATAGCATCGTAGAATAATAGTGAAGACATCAAAACTATGAAATAACACATATGGAATCATGTAGTAACCAAAATATATATATTTTATATTTGAGATTCTTCAAAGTAGCCACCCTTTGCCTTGATGACAGCTTTGCACACTTTTGGCATTCTCTAAACTAGCTTCACCTGGAATGTTTTTCCAACAGTCTTGAAGGAGTTCCCACATATGCTAAGCACTTGCTGGCTGCTTTTCCTTCACTCTGCAGGCCAACTCATTCCAAACCATCTCAATTTGGTTGAGATCGGGTGATTGGTCAAATAGCAATTACACAGCCTGGAGGTGTGTTTTGGGTCATTGTCCTGTTGAAAAACAAATTATACTGTAGTCCCACTAAGCCCAAACCAGATGGGATGGCGTATCGCTGCAGAATGCTGTGGTAGCCATGCTGGTTAAGTGTGCCTTGAATTCTAAATAAATCCCTGACAGTGTCACCAGCAAAGCACCCCCACATCATCACCCCTCCTCCTCCATGCCTCACGGTGGGAACAACACATGCAGAGATAATCCGTTCACCTACTCTGCGTCTCACAAAGACACAGCGGTTGGCCCAAGCAAGTCTCTTCTTCTTATTGGTGTCCTTTCGCACTGGTTTCTTTGCAGCAATTTGACCATGAAGGCAATTATTCACTCAGTCTTCTCTGGTGAGTTGGTGTTGAGATGTGTCTGTTACTTTAACTCTGTGAAGCATTTATTTGGGCTGCAATTTCTGAGGCTGGTAACTCTAATGAACTTATCCTGTGCAGCAGAGGTAACTCTGGGTCTTCCTTTCCTGTGGCGGTCCTCATCAGAGCCAGTTTCCTCAGAGGGCTTGATGGATTTTGCAACTGCACTTGAAGAAACTTTCAAAGTTCTTGAAAATTTCCCGCATTGACTGACCTTCATGTCTTAAAGTAATGATGGACTGTTGTTTCTCTTTGCTCATTTTAACTGTTCTTGCCATAATATGGATTTGGTCTTTTGCCAAATCTTCTGTATACCACCCCTACCTTGTCACAACACAACTGATTGGCTCAAACGCATTAAGAAGGAAAGATATTCCACAAATTAACTTTTAACAAGGCACAACTGTTAATCGAAATGCATTCCAGGTGGCTACCCCATGAAGCTGGTTGAGAGAATGCCAAGAGTGTGCAAAGCTGTCATCAAGGCAAAGGGTGGCTACTTTGAAGAATCTCAAATATAAAATATATTTTGATTTGTTTAACACTTTTTTGGTTACTACATGATTCCATATGTGTTATTTCCTAGTTTTGATGTCTTCACTATTATTCTACAATGTAGAAAATAGTAAGAATAAAGAAAAACCCTTTGAGTGGGTGTGTCCAAACTTTTGACTGGTCCTGTATCTGCAACCCTCGAATGAAAAATAAGGTCTACAGTTATGTATTATTTAAATTGAGACTGAATAAAAAAAGGTCATTTATTTTTTCCTGGACTCTGCAAAAAAATTGCTAGAGAGATTTTCAACTTTCAATTACCCCCAAGCCAAGGGTACAGGGAACTATGCCTAAATAATTCAACTTCGTTGTGTTCACAAAGTTTCTGCAACAGTAAGATTGAATATATCTGTCTAACAACAGTGGAAACACATCCAACCCCAAAAAGCAGCCAGATGTGAGGATGCAGCCTGGAGGAAATTTAGCTCCTTTACCAAAGTTCTGGTTAACAAGAGGCAGTAACTTATTCTTAACACTCAAAGTGTTACCCTAATTATGATTCCTTCAGCCTTTTACACATTTACAGCACTTGCCTATGCTATCATTAGGGGAGAGAGAAAAAACACCTAACCTTGACAAAGAGAGCTCCTTTGGCTGCTAGGGCATCTTCCCCTCGCCCGTTAGGGTAGCACTCATAGTGGGCGTCCAGGATGGGGTAGCGGCTGACCAGCATAACGCCACTGTTGAGGAACTTGAAGCGGGAGCAGCAGCCCTTCCAGGCGTAGCGGCCCACATCACTCAGGATGTAGGGGAAGTAGTGTTGCAGCTGCCGCCTCAGCCTGGACGTGGCCCGGTGGTCAAACACTTCCTGCAGACACAGGAAGTCCAGGTTGGCAGGGAAGAAGGCAGAGATCTCGTGGTCGATGCCGTCGTCGCCTTGGCGCCGCTTGCGGCCGCTGTGCTTCTTGAACATGGAGGTGCGGTGGGACAGGGTGTTGTTAGAAGGCACCCCCCCTGTCAGGCTCTCCGCGTCACCCTCGCCTTGGTGGTTTCCTGTCTCGGCCTCTGGGGGGTCTGGCTCTGGGGCACTGATACTGATCTGGACCCCAGAGGCGTGCATGGGGCAGTCTGCTGAGTTCTGGGCCACTGTGGTGTGAACAGGGCAGTCAGAGCTGTTATGGGCACCAGCAGTGTGAAGCGGGCACTCTGGTGTGTTCTCTCCACCAGCTACGTGGACGGGACAATCTGAGGAGCTCTGGTTCCCTGTTGGGTGTATGGGGAAGTCATCACCAGTGGTGGGTATGGGGCAGTCTGCACCGGCAGTGTGTATTGGGCAGTCTGCACTAGAATTGTGTACTGGGCACCCAGTGAGGGGTTCGGCCTCGGCTGTGTTGTCAGGCCGCTGGTCCAGTGAGGAGGTGCGTGGGAACCCCGTGACCAGGCTGCTGAAGGAGACGGCGCTGATGGAGGTGTTGGTGGGGGAGTCGATGTATATCTTGATCTGCGGCCGGCTGGCCCCATTACGGATGCGCTTGCCCACCTCGCGGGCACGGCGCTGGGTCTCAGACAGGTTGTTGAAGCGTGCCAGGGAGTCTGGCAGTAGGCACACGTTGGCACTGCCGAAGCAGAAGCTGCGGCCTTGCGGCCTCCAGTCCGCCAGTGATGCCGCGCCCCCCTGCTCAGCCTGGTGCTTGTTCGGGCTGCGGTGGGTGTAGAGATAGGGATGGCGGGCCGCCTGCAGGGGAGCCCACAGCAGGAAGCCCATTAGAGCGAAGGGCAGCGAGGCTAGGAGGAGCAGCAGGTAGAGCGGAGTGGACACCAGCACATACAGCGTCACAAAGGAGCAGGGGTCCTGGGAGCGCCGGCGCTTTTCCAGAGAGGTGGCCACACAGGAGGCTAGCAGGCGGTCCAGCAGCCAGTAGCAGGGGAAGATAAAGCCCCATGACAGGCTAGTGAGGCACCGCAGGAAGGCACTGGAGTAGGGAGAGGTGTGGAGGACCATCTCTGGCTCACATAAAACACTCTCACACTAAAATCAATGGAAAACAAACTTGACTCAAATCTACCCTCCCCTGGGTGGAGAAATGAACACTACATGGTTCCCTTCGCTTTCACCAGCAGGCTCTGCAGCTATTTGCCTGATGGCAGGAGGCTCCTTCACCCTCCCCCTCCCCTCACCACAGTGGTCCTCCAATGGAGGAATGAGGAACTAGAGTCTCTGGGTGGAGGTCATCTTGATGATGTAGAACTAGCTGCTGTAGTCAGAAGGAACCCATGGACACCAGGAAGGCGGATCTATGAAGAAGTGAATCTCGGTACCATCTCAGCTTCAGAACCTGCCGAGAGGAGAGGGAGGACAGAAGGATAGAGGGAGAGAGAGTCGAAGGGAGAGAGGGAGAAAAAAGGGAAGGGGCATCAGCTGTGCAATAACTCACTGTGATGAAAATGTGTGGTCAGCTAAATGGGCCTTGTTCATTTCCCTAATGTCCCCCAATGGTTAGAAATACTGCATCACAGGTGATACACAGTTCCTGTTCGTTTCTCCGTGTGTTTAAACAGTCAAAATCAGACTTGTTTTTAACATAACACAACAAAACACCAAAGGGTTTTAGTGCCAAAACATGGTTTATAAATTGGCAGAATTCCTAGCAAATAACACTGCTGTAAACGATGATCAGACACAGGACGCACTCAGTGGGGTAACCTTATATAAATATAGGGTTGAGTGGAAAGTGAAGCAATCCACACAATATAAATAAATCATGAATTGAAACAGTGAAGGGCCACTGGCCTTACCCTAACCCCAGAGCCACCAAACCATATTCAGCACAGCAACAGCAATATGACTCTGGACAGTGTGCCACTGCGACCCTGGGGCAGGACCATGTCACAAACACTGTATAAACGACCATTATGTATGCTGCTCTGAATCGATCAGGATCCTATGAAAATGTCATTGTTTTACGAAACAGAACGAATAGTGCAGCTGCTGTCAATGAATTATGCAGTCCCTGTCAATGGACTATGCAGTCCCTGTCAATGGACTATGCAGTCCCTGTCAATGGACTATGCAGTCCCTGTCAATGGACTTTGCAGTCCCTGTCAATGGACTTTTTAGGATAACAAAGCAGTTAGTGAATCCTTTTAGGACTGATGCCAAAAAAACTTTCAATGGATCAGAAATATATTGATGCTACTAGCTCTCTTAATAAGATCACCTCATCATCCATCTCGTACATCAAAGTCTGTTACAAGATTATAGACCATCTCTGGTTACATAGTGTCTCCTCATGTGTAACGCCACTGTTTGTCACCACTATGATTAATGTCAAACCTTCTATCATGTTGTGGAACGTCACGCTCTATGTCATCAGGGACAGATAGTGCCCAGAGCAGGCCCTGTCTGTGTCTCAAATCACACCCTATTCCCTATATAGTGCACTACTTTTGACCAAGGCCCTTATCTGTCCCTGATGACATACAGCATGACGTGGTGCGCTATATAGGGGAAAGGGTGCCATTTGGGATGCAGGCCCTGTGTCTGTCTATCTGCTAAATGAGGAGTTTGCCCTGGGATGAGGCTGGCTGCACACTAACTGCATCTGTCTCTGGACCTCTGACCATGGCTATGTTGAATTGGAGTTCAGGCAGCACCCGGGGCTGTTTGTGACCTTCTCCTCTGGGCTGAAATGGCAGTGGGGACAACTGTGAGTAGGTTTTGCTCCGATGATAAGCCATTTCAATGTGAACTCTTCTTAGCTGTCTTGACACGCTCATTTCCTTTCCAATGTGAAACTGTCAGTGTTTGTTGGAATGAAGCCATAATAACGGGATTCTATTCTATCTTCAATATAGAGTATGTGCCACTTCATTTAACAAGATAATGATGTGTATGCAAAGCTATACAACAATATGAGCAATTTCTATCCGGAAGATACTGTATTTTGTAAAACTGTACAGGTTTTGTTGGCTAGATAGATCATCTTGGTATCTTGATGTCCGGATGACAGCAAGACAGCTACAATGCTACACCGTATGTCTGTAATATAATGCACCATCACAACTGTAATTACTACTATTCATATTGAGGCCTCGGACTTGGCTTCCAAAAATCTCTTGCGTTGTCACGGATCCTTTTTATAGGGCTTTGGCTACTGTTTTGAATCAGCGAGCGTACTACATTTTGATCATATGCAATATTCTTAATGCATCTCGCTGTTCAGGGTGCCAGGTTAAAGCGGTGTCATGGTGATTAACACAGAGTACAACAACACTGGACCCTTTTAAGGAATTAGACTAAGCAAATCTGCGTGCACGAGCGGAGGCACCATGCACCTACTGTTTCGGAGCATGAGAGATGAGAAAAGAGGAGGAGGAGAGAGAAAAGAGGCGGAGAGACAGAGATGTCGAGGAGAGATAGAGATGGAGAGAAAGCAGAGGAGAGATAGAGATGGAGAGATATAGTGAAGAGAAGAGCGGAGGAGAGAAGAAGTGAGGAGAGATGGGGAGGAGAGAAAGAGCAGGTGCAGAGCCGGTTCCTGTCCTCATCATCATCTATCTCCCTTTGCACCTCTGCATCATAGGGGTGGGTGACAGACAGGGTTGAGTAGATTACATTTGAAATGTTATCCGTTACAGTTACTAGTTACCTGTCCAAAACTGTTATCTGTAATGTCACTTTGGATCTGTAACGTAATCTGGTTACTTTGGATAAAGTGAGAGACAAATGACATATTTACCTGATTTATTTGATATTAATGGTTAAGAATAAATATTTAACTTATAGTAAGACATTTCTGTCCTACTAGTATCTGTGTTTGTATGGTCTCCACTCTAGTTCCCTGCAGCTAATCTGGGCGTATGGTCACTAGAGAAGGCTTGAGCTGACAAATGAGTTAAAGACGGCATTACATAGACAAAAATGGGTTTTACTTGGGATAGTTTAGGAGTAGAACAATCCCTCATTGTCTCAAAATCATCCTTGCATCTGGGAAACTAAACCAGGGTGGGTTTAAGACAACAACCCCGTGCAGAAAACGACCGGAGGAACCCAGAGTGGCTTATGATGCCCCAATCTGCATGGGATGGGTGGAACCAACCATGACTAAGCATTTTTAGTGTCAGCTATATATAGTACTCTGCATTTGTGTAAAGGTTAGGTTATTCGGTCCAACATTCAAGGGTGGGGGATCGACCAGCCTCATTTTAGCAATAATTAATCGATATTGAATAAAGATGATTGTTTGAAGAAATGACAGTCTCTCATTTGATTAGAATATTCCACCACAATTACTTTCCCCTTAAGAGCCATTAGAAGAAGACAAAAAGGATCCATCAAATGCACATAGAGGTGTCATAATGTGTTGTTTTTCTCTCAAACATCCTTTTCTGAATTTCAAAGTAATCCAAGAAGTAACCATCTAGTTTTTCAAAAGTATCTGTAATCTGATTAACAACATTTTTTGCTGGTAACGTAACTGATTAGTTACAGTTTTGTTGTAATCAGATTACATGTAACTGATTGCATGTAGTACGTTATTCCCCAACCCTGGTGACGGATGGCTGGATCAAATGGGGAAATGGAGAGAAAAACACCAGTTGTTTTATCAAACAGTCACCATATGTCTTATCCAGACTCAACTAACCATACTTCTCCACAGTGAGGATAGAGAAAATATCACTGGGTTGTGTAAGAGCCGACACATAATTTCTGTCTCTCTCTGTCTCTAACCCACACATAAAAAGGACACACAGACACGCATACCATAGTGCCACATTGCAAAAATGGTATGAATAGTATCCTATCTACTTTCAGTTTCATAGACATATAATTAAACATACGCACACATAAAACATTCATACACAAACAGCAGTTCTCTCAGAGACACAGATGCACAGTGACACAACCAAACACAGAGGAACACTTACAGAGAGGGTGTTTGCTGTCAGAAACAATCTGCTATTTTGTTGCAGTGTTTGCTCTGCTGGGTCCACTCCTGCTGAAGACAGGCCAGTGCATCACTGTAGCCCACCCCTGGTGGTGCTAGACGGCAGGATGCTGAACCTACAGGATGACCAGGCCTGAATGTGACGATCTCTGCCTGAACACACTACTTGTGCTCGGGCAGAACATAAAAAGTGAAATAATGCTGTAGTCAGGGTTTGAGCACAGGAAGAGATAGAAATCTCGACAGCTTCTAATGCTTCTGCAGTCTGTAGCCACACAAGACCACACGCACACACAAACGCCCACACACACCCGCGCACATTCTCACACACACACACACACACACACACACACACACACACACACACACACACACACACACACACACACACACACACACACACACACACACACACACACAGAGAGACACACACACACACACACACACCCACAGAGTGCACAGCAGTGTCCTGACCTCCATCTAGTACTGACATTGAGAGAGCCTTGCTGTCTGACTGCCTGAGTAGCTACTGTGTTTACATGACTAACAACTGTTATCTGTTTGCTGGAAGGAATCTAGGAATATATCCCCGCTGAGAGGGGTGGTATCTGTTTCATCTAGCTAGCCAACCATGTGTTTGTTTTGGAATTAAAATGACTTGGATAATAATCGTGACGTATATCTCCAAGCAATGTTTTGGCATCTTTCATAAGTTACCCAAGGGGTCTTCCTGCCTGAAAAAGTCACACTCAACTGAAGCATAACCAACCCAGAGAGACTCATCAGCAAGCTTCAATGGGGACGAGCATGACAAATGAATGGGGTCCGAGTGCCTCAACCGCTCCCCATGGATTTGTTTTACGAAATGTCCTCCTCCATTGGATCAATACTGATAATGACAAAGGGAGAAAGCTTCTGCTGAATCCTGGGTAAATACGTGTGCATGTGCGCGTGTGCGTGTGTGTGTGTGTATGTTGTGTGTGTGCTTGTGTGTGGAGGCTCTGTTTGTGTCAATACGTTTTAGAGTGGGCAAATGAGTGATGTACTGCTAAGTATCCGGTGACCACAGAGATCGATGTAGCCCATCTAGCCGGCTGTGGTGGTTTCCTTCTGTTTCATTATTAATGGTGCAGAATTGTGGAGCGTTTATAAGTGTACGATGCTGCTACATCGTAAGTAATGACAACCAGAGACACCGGCAGATGTCTGTGTTCAGAGCATAGCACTAAATCAGACCAGTAGGATCCAAAACGATCAGAACAGAGTTGGAGCAGACCCACTGCTGTTTCCCTCTCCCCTAAGGATGGTCCTTCTCTGGATCTCTTTCTCTTCCCCGTAAGCTTTGAAAGTTGCCTCCCGCTCTTCATCCACTTCCAGAGCCAGCGGTGACGCTACTCCGAGTATGCTTAAGGGATTTCGGTTGTCATGGTGACCTAGTCACATGCACTCAGGTACTAGCGAGGCCTGTTGGTGTGTGGTGGTGAATGCTGCCCACCTCCAACTCCCCTGCCACACACATGTTTGTGTCTAACCGTAACTCTACACTACACTCTACACAACTGCACTTTGGATCAAATGCACACACACACTCTGGCAAACACACACGCCTGGTCAAGAATACAGGTACCTTTTAAAATTTGAACAAGCAATCTAATAACAGTGAGCCTGAGACACAGGTAGAGCATTCAGGTGTAATTCAGATCCAGACTTCAACAGGCAGATCGACACCCTGACTCAGGTGTCTGTAACAGACCCCTGGCCCTGTCTAGTCTGTCCACGTGGGGTATAAATAAGCATTTGTCATTCTTAAATGTCATAAGATTGGCTTCTACTATTGACTAAGTCCCTATGAGAAAGGCAGGCTGAAAACAATACCTCCCAAAGCCTCATTAGACAATCAATCCATCATCATTACGCCTTTCCAAACCCAGAAAGCATATTGGCCAGATTAGCATCTTTGCCAAATGCTCTGAATATTCTATGGTATCAGGGTCAGTCTATTATTGTTTTGTCGCTGTTGGATTGGCTGTGTCCGGACAAACAGTCTCAAGGGTTTTGCTCAGCAGCACTGGTTGTTTTTGGCATGCTGGTAGAAGACTGGGTTAGAACAGCCCATTGGATCATTTTATTAGTTTCTCCCTCTTTTTCATCACCCTTTCTATGCCGGACAGGACAGTTTATTTTTTTTTTTTTTTAACCTTTATTTAACTAGAATAATTTCTTATTTACAATGACAGCCTACCCCGGCCAAACTCGGACAACACTGGGCCAATTGTGCATCACCCTATGGGACTCCCAATCACGGCTGGATGTGATGCAGCCTGGATTCGAACCAGGTACTGCAGTGACACCTCTTGCACTGAGACGGAAGCCCATGTGGGAGCCACATTGTGCTCTGGGCTGGGTGTAATTGGGAATGTAATACTGTTAGAGGAAATGGATAATGCCATCACTATTACCACAATGCAATCATCACTATAACTCAATCAGCCCCTCCTGCCACCTGCTTTTTAGTAAGGAACAATCATTCCTCAAGCTTCCCTCTAAGGGCTTGCACAGGGAAATTGGTCTCTGTTTGTGTATGTTTGTGTTATTTAGTGATTAAACAGATGTACTAATTTATTATGTAACAACTTGTTAATTAAGGTTGTTGGTGAGTAACTAAAGAGTTATTACTGTGCACAGGTATAAGAGCAGGGTTGGGGTGTAACCGATTACATGTAATCTGATTATAAAATACTATAACTGTAATCAGATACATTACCAGCTAAAATATTGTAATCAGATTACAGATACTTTCGAAAAACTAGATGATTAGGCCTACTTCTTGGATTACTTTTAAATTCAGAAAGGATGTTTGCGAAAACCTTCCTGTTTTCTCAATGACAGTCAAATCAGCATTGAAAAAAGGCGCACGTTTAAGTTTGCTCCACCTGAGCGAGTCAGAGACCACTATTATGACACACCATGCATTTGATGGATTATTTTTGTCTTCTACTAATGCCTCTTAAGGGGAAAGTCATCCAAAACTAACTGAAAGTAATCAGATTACGTTACTGAGTTTGGGTAAGCAAAAGTTACATTACTGATTACAATTTTAGACAGGATTACATTTAGAATGTAACCTACCCAACCCTGTATAAGAGACATTTACTGTACTTTAAAGGGGTACCAAGAAGAAACCAGATGTGTGAGAGAAAGAGAAAGAGAAAGTGAGAACTGGAATAGTATACAGTAGTGCTGTGGAGTATTACTGCTGGGCTATGTATACAGAGACCTCCTTGGCTTGGCATCTGCTGACATGGGGGATTACGATGATGATTCAGAATTACCCAGCATGCCTCTGGGCTGTGGCCTATATGGGCTCACACTCCCATTGGGCAGCTGCACTAAATATACTTTCAAATCTAGATCATGCTGGATCAATAAGAATGAGCTGATGTGCCATCATACAATTCATGCAATGTACTGTGCCCCTCCCCCCACCGTGCCTCGACTATACACTAACCTCTGCACCATGCCTGTCCCCTGTCTCTCTGTCCCCGACTTATGAACTCTGACTCCAACCTTCCCTCAGTCACACATCTGGACCCCACCTCCCTCCCCACCCCCGGTCATGGGTGCTGTAACACCCATGACCACTAAAAATACTCCAGCTTCCTCTTTCTGTAAACGTGGAGCCTACTCCCCTGCCCTTGAAAAACATTCACAGACAGACATATGGGCTGACATCATGCCTTCTCACATTCGTTACAGTATCATAGCAAATCCTGCATGTGTGCTCACATAGACTATATGTATAAAAGTATGTGGACAGCCCTTCAAATGAGTGGATTTGGCTATTTCAGCCACACCTGTGTGTATAAAATTGAGCACACAGCCAATGGACACACATTGGCAGTAGAATGGCCTTACTGAAGAGCTCAGTGACTACCGAGTTCCAAACTGACTCTGGGAGGAACGTCAGCACAAGAACTGTTCATCGGGAGCTTCATGAAATGGGTTTCCATGGCCGAGCAGCCGCACACAAGCCTAAAATCACCATGCGCAATTCCAAGCGTCGGCTGGAGTGGCGTAAAGCTCACTGCCATTGGACTCTGGAGCAGTGGAAATGCGTTCTCTGGAGTGATGAATCACGCTTCACCATCTGGCAAGCTGACGGACCAATCTGGGTTTGGCGGACGCCAGGAGAACGCTACCTGCCCAGATGCATAGTGCCATGGAGGACGAATAATGGTTTGGGGATGTTTTTCATGGTTCAGGCTAGGCCCCTTAGTTCCAGTGAAGGGACATCTTAACGCTACAGCATTCAATGGAATTTTATGCTTCCAACTTTGTGGCAATAGTTTGGGGAAGGCCCTTTCATGTTTCCCGATGCCAATTTCCCAGTGCACACAGCAAGGTCCATACAGAAATGGTTTGTCGAGGTTAGTGTGGAAGAACTTGACTGGCCTCCACACAGCCCTGACCTCAAGCCCATTGAACACCTTTGTGGTGAATTGGAACACCGACTGTGAGCCAGGCCTAATTGCCCAACATCAGTAATGCTCTTGTGGCTGAATGGAAGCAAGTCCCCGCAGAAATGTTCCAACATCTAGTGGAAAGCCTTCCCAAAAGAGTGGAGGCTGTTATAGCAGCAAAGGCGGAACCTACTCCATGATTTTGGAATGAGATGTTCGATGAGCAGGTGTCCACATACATTTGGTCATGTAGTGTACATACACGCACAGACAGTAAGTGATCCATCACTAGCTCGAACCCTGGTTTTCTTCAGACAGATATGGATTGGTTGTTCCATTGATTTGTTCCACATTTGTCATGTTAAAGGCTACGGCAACACTGATCTGAAATGTCTAAACTGTTCGTTTCAGTCTGATAACTTGCAGACAGTGAAAACAAATACATTCATATTCAAAATACAGATAGAGAAAACTTGTATAAGCCAGCATTGGACTAAAAGCCAGCCATGCCTTGAATTGAAAGCCAGCCTTGGAACGGAAACCAGCCTTGGACTGAAAATCTCTGGCATGAACTGTTACGTTGCACCCTTCCTGCAAGGTTGAAGGCCATACAGTTAAAATGCCCCTCGTCATTTAGGTGTGGAACTTGAGAGTGTGATATTTTCTAGGGTTCTTCAACCAGGTAATAGTAGATATAAGTCATTTTAAAGAAGCTCCACAAAGAGCTTTAGAAACTAAACCAACTGCCACTTGAAGGAACTGCCACTTTTTGAATAAGCTGCTTAGCTTCAAAGCAAAGGCCTGGCATAATAAACATGGCAATCCCTTTAGCAGTGGGATAACGCAATATCAGCACGTAAAATGATGTAATGGTAACAACACACATAGCTACTCATAACAGGAGTAACAAAATGTGAAAAACAAGACAGATTGAGAATGAACAGACAAAGAGAGAGATCACAGGTATTCCCTGAAGTGTGAGGTGAAGGTTGCCACGGAAACCACTCAAAGTTCAGGCAACGGCAAACACAGGTGAGTACAAGGCCATCTAGGAGCGGAGAGAGAGAGAGACAGGAGAGAAGAGGGAGAGAGATGGCGAGAGAGAGAGAAAACGAGTGTCCGTACCTTTGCCCGTCACAACAAGCACCACCGCGTGAACAGGTTCTGAAGAACGCACCACATCCTACATGTTGTACAGCAGCCCTCCTATAGCTGCTCTCCAGGTCTGTGTGTAGCTGAGGCAGCAAGCAGTCTGCTAAATGTTCCACCGCGCCAGTCCATCCCATCTCCAATCACAGTATACAAGCCAACAGAGTGTAGTAGGCTAATGACACAGAAGCATTGCTCCACACGCTCACACACGCATGTACAGGACACGCAAACCAAATGCACAACACAACAGAAATGAACACACACACACAAAACCACACAAAACCACACACACACACACACACACACACACACACACACACACACACACACACACACACACACACACACACACACACACACACACACACTTTTTGAGGTCAGAGCATGGCCTCTAGGTAATGAAAGACCATCTGATAGGTTCCAGAAGGATAGGCAGGGTGTGTTGGTATGGGGGAAGTGAACCCCACCCAGACCCAGGTCCCACACTGACTTCTCCCCCTGTGATCAGCCTGTAGCCAAGAACTTGAAGAGGAAACCTCTCCAGACCCAGAGTTGGAAGCGCCTGTCTCCACACAATCCACCGTCTGGAGTACCCATACAGCACCATAATTACACACTCAACCAGACCAACAACCGGCAGCATACTGTACCTAATGACACAGCTCTGCTCTGGCTTTGTAGGAGAGAGGATGGCATGGGTCAAGCCTGGCAGTGTGGGTGGCTGAGTGCATTGATGAGTGGATGGCAAAGACAGACAGGACAAGTTGAGGGCTGGTGGTCACACAAACACGCACATGTGCACATACATAGGCTAAAACAAAACCCTGGCTTAATGAACAAAACCCAAATCCTCCCCCTCTTGTGTCAGTCATATTTTCCCCTCTACCGGTGGAGAACACATCATCTCTCCATGTTCACACAACACTGCCAATATCACCCAGGTCTCCCCCTCCCTCCTTCCCTACCACATTCTATGAACACACATACTATGAACTGGCTTAAACACATGATCAGTGAGAGGTCATTAAATAAAACTTAGCATATCCCTGCTGAGTAAATCCCACCATGGCACTCTACTAGACTAATTGTAGGCTGCTCTGTCCTATACTTTGAGTGATATTTTTAGCATATGAAAATCCACCAGCAAATGTTTTTTTTCCTAAACCGTCCTATGAAAATCTCACTTTTAAAAGTTCATATTCTATTAGCTCATTCCCAAATAATGTTGTTTACTCATCCTATACTTGTATTTGTGGCATAAGCATACATTGGAGAAAAAAACACTTCAAAAACCCCACCTTAAACTTGTATCTCAAACAGACATGAAAAAAAAATGCTTGCTATTTCCTCACAGAGGATGATGTCATCCTGAGTAGGATGAGCTGGCCAATCAGCAGTGTACTCGCATTAATATTTGTAATGACAGGTATACACCCACACCATTTGGTTGTTGGGGTACGCCCACACCATTCCAACACAGATAAGCTGCACTTTAACATACTTAATTAGAAACTATTTCACTCATATTGTAATTCATTATAGGTCATATTTCAGAGAAATCTGTAAACACTGTACAGTGACTTTCATCTGAAGAAATCCGATTTTAGAGCACACAAATCAAATCTGCTGTACCGTTTGGGATCATCAATTGAACCTTGTTATATTGTTCCTTCCTTGTGTGTTCTTTGAGTGCTCACTCTGAATGACGTCTGAGATGTCGGTAATCTTTTCTAAATGCCATAGAATCAGAGGGGTCATGTGCAGCTAATAAACCTGCAGTAAATCATCTGTCCTTAGGCTTGAGTGTTTAAAGTGGGGTTCTTAGTTTGTGAAACTATTCGGATATATGAAGAATCATTATATCAGTGTTAAAATAAATCTTACTGAAATATATTTTTTGCATGATAGTTTGTTGTCCCGAGCCAACATGTCTTATGCTGAAAAGTGGAGGCATTGAGAGAAGTCTTTTCCGGTAAACGTACGGGATGTATTTATGTGATTCAGTTTGCTGTGTCAATACTGTGACGTGGGTTAGACTAAATTGAGCCAGCTTCGCTGAGTTTTGGACCATTTCGCTTTGTATAATAATACATCCGCGGGAACATCAGGCTACACAACACTGACAACCTAACCCGGGCACTGTGAATGGAAACAAACAGATGGAGAGGAAAGGGAGATGGCAGAGACAGACAGAGAGGGACAGGGTTGTGTGAGAGAGGAGAGAGTGAACGACAAGTAGACTTGGATGGAAATATGATGTATGTTGAAAATAAGGCAGATGGTCAGAACGGAGTAAATGAAAGAAAGAAGGAAGAAGGCACACTCTTAAGAAAAAAGGGTTCCAAAAGGGTTCCAAAAGTGTTCCAAAAGGGTTCTTCAGCTGTTCAGGAGAACACTTTTTGGCTCCAGGTAAAACCCTTTTTGTTTCGAGGTAGAACTCTCTTGGGTTCCACGTGAAACCCTCTGTGGAAAGGGTTCTACATGGAACTAAAAAGTGTTCAACCTGGAACCAAATAGGGTTCTTCAAAGTGTTTTCCTTTGGGGACAGCCAAAGAACCCTTTTTGGTCCTAGATAGCGCCTTTTTTCTAAGTGTATGGGCCTAAATGGAGAGAGAGCCTTGTCAACTTGCTCAGTGTCACAAAGAGTGAAAGCAGTGTAGGCCTAGAATGGCAGAGGGCCCCATCTCCTCTTGAAGCTCAGGAACTACTTTTTGGCACCAAGACTGTAGATGATCACAGTGGGACCAGTGTTGTATTGCATTGCTGCTATTTTGCTAAAAAGAATTCAACAATGCATTTGATTAGTGATTGCATCCTCTAGCTGAGAAAATTGCCTGCTTGCAGGATACACAACAGAGCATTTCCATGTACCGAGTTGTGTATTCAGCCTCACTTGATAACACTTAAAGGAGCCCATTTGTCCACTGTTGATACATGATACATGATGACGTAGGAGGTGACAATTTTCTTATAAGTCCTATATCTTGAAAACTTGATTGCTAACACTAATGAAAAAAAAGACCAAAATGTATTGTTTGGCTGGATCTTTCCTTTATGGGCCCTACTCCAGCTGGAACTGCATGGACAAAAACACAGGCTTATGTATTGAAGACTATAATGACAGTGACACTGAACATGAATGTTTTTCTGTCACCACTGGCCTCTTATTTACATTTGGCTGTCACTTACTCATGAGACTGTAATGTAGGTTACACATAAAAGAAACCGAATCCTGAAGTATCCTGTATCACCTGTGCAAGGCCCATCAACCCCCATCTGGCCCGACCACCTGGTTCATTATTGAACAGTGGTTAGATGGGTGTTTGATAGGCAAGCCAGACATACACCGGGCAGGTCTGTGATGAAGTGAAAGTAGACCCACTCAATTCTATCCAATTATAGGCTACTTTGAAGATTGAATGCCTATATTTTCTTTACCCACATTTTGAAGATAGCCTATCACACTTGGCCACGAGTTGCAGGTTGTGTTTTAATTAATGGGACACACTTAGGCCTATCAGCTACCAGCATCCTCATGCTCCCTCCCTTGTCACCTCAGCTTTCAGCGTCTATCCATGAGAAGGGAGGAGTTTTATAGCACCTGACTCTTTCTCACCACGTCAGCCAAAAAGCGGATCAGAGATGGACACCGACTGAGAGAGCAGCCTGTGCACACCGGCTGTGCCACAACTATCATTGGAATATCATCACCTTCCGAAATCAAAGATTTAGTTTCCACTGAATCTACAGCAACATGGGGGCTAAATCAATAGTCATGTTCAGTCAATAACACTAGCCTATTTCAATACACTCTTAGAAAAAAAGGTGCATAGTATAACCATATAGGGTTCTTCAGCTTGTTTCCTAGGGGAATCATTTTTGGTTCTAGGGAGGACCCTTTCCAGAGGGTTCTACCTAGAACCCTCTATGAAGGGTAATTCATAGAACCTTCTGTAAATTGTTCTACCTAGAACCCTCTATGACGGGTTCTTCTTATAAAATCCTCTATAAATGGCTCCACCATGAACCCTTTTATCATCTAAAAGTTATTCCTAGAACCCTCTATGAACGGTTCCACCAGTCGTAATAGCCTTTAAAAAAACGATTTATTACAATACATTACATATATCAGTAGGCCTTTTGTTGAGGGCTTAGTTATACATTAAAACAGTGCTCTGAAACTCCTGGTTTACAGACCACATCAGGTCTTCACGTCACATTATACTGGCTTGCAAAGTGATGTGTAATTCCTATTGGAATCCAGCCAGAGTGAGGATATCCAACAATTGGTACTTTTAATCACCCACAACATGCATACAAAACACATGTCAGGGTACTGAAGATTAATTAATGAGAGTACGTAAATTATCTAAACTGGAACATCAATCTCAGTAATGGGTGCAATAAGTCCAACAACTAACAGTTTGGTTTCATTTAGAAAAATGTATATTATTTATCTGTCTATAGCATAAGATTAATGAACTAATCAATCTACATGCAAAAACACAAATATTGAAACAAACAATTCTGAAAATCAACCTGCAATAGACCATGCTGGGAAATATCATAATGATGGGTGTGGTTTTGAGTCTTTTACTCTACACTCAACTCTGGTTGTAGGTTATGTCATACCACTGAGTGTTAAGGTAACTTAACTCCTGAATCAACACTAGAAATGTTACACTGAATAATCAACATGAGGTCAGTCAAACTGGCCAATTTACTGTGTACCACACATACTCCCTTCTATTATCCTACAATGCTCAATAAAATCACAGAAAATACTCATTTTAAAGATAGAAACCATGGCAAAGATATCAACTATGTCAGTACAGTATATATAAAATGAATAAGAGAATACCAGATAAATTTAGCCTACAAATATTCCTTTATTGGTACAGTTTAAAACATGCTCACACCTATCATTTTAAGATTACTCAAACTCCTGATGTTTAAACACTGAGGTAAAATAAAAATAAAAAGTATTCATATTCAAAGTGTTCAATATATGTAGAACCTTTCTTACTTTCCAAAGAATCCTTATTTCCTTCAAAATAATCATAAAATAACCCTTTCTTCTAAAAACGGATATTGAGATGAAAAAGGTTCTCGATAGAACCCTTTGCCTTTCAAAGAACCCACGGCTTCCAAAAAGGGCTCTTCAGATAAAAACGCTTCTTGGTAGAACCCTATCTCCGCAAAGAACCCTTTTGGAAAGAGTGTAGGCTACAATTCTGTCCAGACAGTGTTGATATCTAGGCCTACTGATTTCATGCAAACTGTTATTACGACTTCTCATAAAAGGGTATATTTTTCAAACTATGTCCAAGTGACTTCTCCTAGCCACCATGTCCAAGTAACTTCACCTAGCCGCCCGTTGAAGAAGAATATAATATGTAGAGAGACAATTAATTACGAGGAGTAGGCTGCATGAAATGTGGGGGCATAATGTTTTTTTTAATTCCATGGGTTTGATTTACTAGACTAGTCTATGTGAAACGTACAACGTCTCCCTTTCTCGCTCTCCCTCGTCTTTTACACACAAACACACACTCGATGTGCCTTGAACATTCGATCCTTGGGACTTATGCAAATACCAGTCAAATCATCCCATTGTGTATGCAATAGTCATTGAGGTGAAAGGAGAGGATTACAAAGACAAAAACGCACCAATAAAGCTATTATAGGCAAGAGGTAACCCGAAGTAACCAATCAGGACCGTTTGTGTATGGTTGAAAATTCACAAGGGCAAAGAAAAATGCATACTATCGCAACGTGCTCAAGATGTTCTAAAAGCCACATTTCTTCATGAACCCAACCCTTTTCCCTCGCAAATCATGCGACTCAGAATAGCTACTCACTTCTTTCAGATCTCGCTGATTTATTCAAACAGGTGGAGCACTATTTCTCTTCGGTATTCTCCCCCTCTGAACCGTGATAATAGCCTTTTGATGCTCTCAAATCCAGTCCACTTTATGGCCGCGGAGCCTGTGCTGATGAACTGCGTGAGATTCCTTCCAGCACCACCACACTTTGAACAGCTCCATTGACGTCATAGCTCACCGGCTACGATGCCACTCCCTTTTCATAACGACCACCGCCAATCGAAAGGCAGAGACAATCCCTGAAGCCTCTCATGACGACCACTCTGGTGCTCGTTCGGGCAGTTGGGTTGGTTTTAACTCCATTAAATGCACTATTTGAATTAAGTAGAAATGCAAACGTGAGATTGCATGGCCCACTCACACACTCCTGAAACCACTGGTCACTTCTCAGTGAGGTTCTAGTTCGCTTCTTCTGCGCTGTAACATTTCTTAGACTTCAATTCCCAGAATGCACAGTCGGCCACAGTGTTTCCATAGTTACCATAACAAAACGTTGGAGTTTTTGTAGGCTACCAGCAGCAGGCAAGTAAGTGGCATAGCTCGTATCAGACACTAGTTAGCTAATTAGCTGTTAGCTTCGACTTGAATGATAACATGACAAGTATTTGTGTTGTTGTTGTCATTACTGCAGGGTAAATAAAGCGCTTGTGAATATGGATGGTTGTGTGGTCCGTCTCCACACAGTGAAATTCAAGCCCAAAATAGATGGCAGCAGAGGTGACTTTACTGCACAGCCCATCAAAGTTCACTTCTACGAGCTGCTGGGAATCAGTGATGCCAATGAGCTCGTTCCACAGGTACTCGCAACTCCTGCCCCCCCCCCCCCCCCCCCTGCATCCGTTTGCCTTCTTATCTAGACATACTACCTCGCTCACATTGAATAACTTGTGTGCATCTGTCCATCCCCTCCCTTACCGTAGCACCCCTTTTCCGCTGGAAACAGCACAAGTGTCCTCATACCCACCGACTCTATGATGAATTCCTCTCACAGGCAATCAGATTAATTATAGAGTGCAGTCCAAATGCATCCACTCTTCTGGAACCACTAAAAATAAACGACAGTAATGCCTGGCTCTGCCAAAGGGGTTTAGGGAGTGTTGCTGTGTAGCCAAGATGCAACATATAGAACAAATGCCCTTATGTTTGATCATTAGAAGATACTGTATAGTAGTGCAGCCAAGTCTGTATTCTCATGCGCATTTGTGTGGGTTGTGTGCATGTGTTGCTGCTTTCGGTTTACCCTCATCCTATTCATAGACACACACTGAACCTAGCTTCGGTTGTGAAGTTCATTTGTTGCGAAACCACTGTAGATGACTAAACAAATTATTGCAATAGCTACAGTAGAATAGGAGAGAGAGAGGGAGGGTAGAGAGAGAGAGAGAGAGAAAGGGAGAGAAAAATAGCAAGTGCACACATACAGGTGTTGGATCTTAATTTGACCAGTATTGTCAGAGCAAAATAATCCTGCAGCAACAGGATTTGAACGCTTAGTCCATAATGTTGCTTGACTGACTGGTGGTTAGGCTATTAGCTGGACAAAATGAGGATATATGAAAAGTGCAATACTGATAATATAACCAAGTGTTAGTTCAGGTCATCAGTACATTTATGGGAATCATGAATCTCGTCTGCATTTAATTCTGAGCAACAAGAGTGTTCAAATTAAGATCTTACAACTGTACACACACACAAAACACACACCTTCTCCCATTATCTCTTTCTCGTCACCCATCTCATTTCCTCTCGTTCATACTTTCATTATGATATTCTTTCCACCCCTTCGACTTCTCTGCCTCCCATTTCCTGGCTCTCTGCCTCCCATTTCCTGGCTCTCTGCCTCCCACGAGCCTGTCTGTACAGATGCGTATTTTATGCATATAGGTCATATTATCATCAATACTATTCCTCCTGCCGCAGGCCTTTAATTGTCCCATAACTCTAATTATTAATTGATTACACTTTCAAATCCTGCTAAATCCCAGTGTCTTGGAAGAGTAGGATATGGAAGGGTTGTGTGTGTGTGTTTATGAGTGTGTGTGTTTTCCACAGGTAGAAAATAAGGATATCCTGAGTTCAGTGGTTGCTCTGTTTGATGTGTCTCTCCCTGATGTTGGCCCTCGAGATGTCCATGACACGGTACACAGCCATGGAACGCACACTATTATCCTGCTCAGGCAACCCTCAGGTATACTTCACTTTCTAAAGTATGGTTATTATTCACACAGTTAGAGTGGGCCTTTTTGGAGATAGACATCAGACATCAAACATGTTCTGTAATGTCCTGCTCCATCTTTGTCTCAGCAACTCTCTCTCTCCACCCCTGCTCCTCTCTCTCTTCCCCTGCTCCTTTCTCTCTTTCCACCCGCTCCTCTCTCTCTTTCCCCCTGCTCCTCTCTTTCCCCCTGCTCTTTCTTTTCCCCTGCTCCTCTCTCTCTTTCCCCCTGCTCCTCTCTCTCTTTCCCCTGCTCCTCTCTCTCTTTCCCCTGCTACTCTATCCTCCTTAATCCTCTCTCTCTTTCCCCCTGCTCCTCTCTCTCTTTCCCCCTGCTCCTCTCTCTTTCCCCCGCTCCTCTCTCTCTTTCCCCCTGCTCATCTCTCTCTTTACCCCATGCTCATCTCTCTCTTTCCCCCTACTCCTCTCTCTCTTTCCCCCTGCTCCTCTCTCTTTACCCCCTGCTCCACTCTCGCTTTCCCCTGCTCTTCTCTCTCTTTCTCCCCTCTGCTCCTCTCTCTCTTTCCCCACTGCTCCTCTCTCTCGCTTTCCCCCTGCTCCTCTCTCTCTTTCCCCCTGCTCCTCTCTCTCTTTCCCCCTGCTACTCTATCCTCCTTAATCCTCTCTCTTTCCCCCTGCTCCTCTCTCTCTTTCCCCCTGCTCCTCTCTCTTTCCCCCGCTCCTCTCTCTCTTTCCCCCTGCTCATCTCTCTCTTTACCCCATGCTCATCTCTCTCTTTCCCCTACTCCTCTCTCTCTTTCCCCCTGCTCCTCTCTCTTTACCCCCTGCTCCACTCTCGCTTTCCCCCTGCTCTTCTCTCTCTTTCTCCCCCTCTGCTCCTCTCTCTCTTTCCCCTCTGCTCCTCACTCTCTTTCCCCTGCTACTCTATCCTCCTTAATCCTCTCTCTCTTTTTCCCCTGCTCCTCACTCTCTTTCCCCCTGCTACTCTATCCTCCCTAATCCTCTCTCTCTTTTCCCCTGCTCCTCACTCTCTTTCCCCTGCTACTCTATCCTCCCTAATCCTCTCTCTCTTTTCCCCTGCTCCTCTCTCTCTCTTTCCCCCTGCTCCTCTCTCACCTTCCCCCTCCTCTCTCTCTTTCTCCCTGTTCCTCACTCTCTTTCCCCTGCTACTCTATCCTCCTTAATCCTCTCTCTCTTTCCCCCTGCTCCTCACTCTCTTTCCCCTGCTACTCTATCCTCCTTAATCCTCTCTCTCTTTCCCCCTGCTCCTCACTCTCTTTCCCCCTGCTACTCTATCCTCCTTAATCCTCTCTCTCTTTCCCCCTGCTCCTCACTCTCTTTCCCCTGCTACTCTATCCTCCCTAATCCTCTCTCTCTTTTCCCCTGCTCCTCTCTCTCTCTTTCCCCCTGCTCCTCTCTCACCTTCCCCCTCCTCTCTCTCTTTCCCCCTGTTCCTCTCTCTCTTTCTTTCTCCCTGCCCTTCTCTCTCTTTCCTCCTCTCACCCCCTCACCTCTCTTTCTTTCCCCCTGCTCCTCTCTCGCTTTCCCCCTGCTCTTCTCTCTCTTTCTCCCCCTCTGCTCCCCTCTCTCTTTCCCCACTGCTCCTTTATCGCTTTCCCCTGTTCCTTTCTCTCTCCAGATGTTTTAGAAGAGTACAGAAGCAGACCACTGCCCATTCCTCGACGGGAACCGGTGAGGTCCCCTGTACCTGCAGTGGTAAATGGGGATAGAGAATCAGAGGGACGATACCTCCAAGTGTTCAGCGAATCAGAAGACAGTTCAGATGACAGCTCTGATGAGCATGAAGATGGCGAGGAGGGCACAGAGCCCAGGTACAGTACTACAGTAACTCATGCATCACATTTGACTGCCTCTGACCCACTGTTACATTGGCTCATAGTACTGTAACACTCCTGATTTCAAAAAGCTCTTCTTGGTATTGGCAGGTGTGTTGATCCATGAGCTCACACTAATACATGATGGATCTATATAGCACTGACTTAGAATGCCAACATCAGTCTCACTAATCCCTAAACAATTCAAGCATTTAAGACAAACGAATGAATGAACAAACAAACAAATGAATGAAATAAGGGATTTACGCACATTGAAGTAATTTCCAAATGCATTGCCGTAGTGAGTGCCATGGAATTTATATTTATTGGTCTGAATACTGGGTTGAAGATGAATATAAAGGTAGATCCTCAGGGGAGCCATAAAGCTGATAGGATTGTTTGGTGCTTAAATAGGATGGGCTGAAAGACACGAACAGAAGAGGGGCTACCAGAATCCCTGCTCTGGAATAACAGGGCAGATCCAACTTTGACCCTAAATCCAATGGGATTGTGTTTCTGTTGTTGTTGATTTGACTTTGAATTCCCGTTAGTTGACAAGCTTCCTGCCATCCAGGACCTATATACTAGGCGGTGTCAGAGGAAAGCCCAGAAAATAGTCAGAGACTCCAGTCAGCCAAGTTATAGACTGTTTTCTCTGCTACCTCACGGCAAGCATACCGGAGTGCCAAGTCTAGGACCAAAAGGCTCCTTAACAGCTTCTACCCCCAAGCCATTAGACTGCTGAACAATTCATAAATATCGCCACCGGACAATTTACATTAACCCCCCCCCCCCCCACCCCCCCACCCTCTTGCACACTGCTACTTGCTGTTTGTTTGTTATCTATTCATGGTCGCTTCGCACCCACCTACATGTACAGATTACCTCAACTAGCTTGTACCCCCGCACACTGACTCGGTACTGATGCCCCCTGTATATAGCCTCGTTATTCTTATTGTGTTACTTCTTACTATTTATTTTTATTTTAGCCTACTTGGTAAATATTTTCTTCTTCTTGAACGGCACTGTTGGTTATCATAACCTTTTGCAGCCAAACACACTGTTGCAGAAGTTCCCACAAATGTGTTGCACTTGTAGGTTGCTTTGCGTTCACCCTTTCTGTCCAGTTCATCTCAAACCAGCTCCATGGGGTTTAAGGCTGGAGACTGTGCTGGCCATTCACACGATTTGAAGCCTACTTTCTTGTTCTTTTCTTCTAAAGTAGTTCTGACATAGCCTGAAGGTATGTTTTGGGTCATTATCTTGCTGTACGATGAACCTCTGCAAAAGGCTGTGATAGCCGTTTTGGTTCAGGGTGCCACTCACTCTGTTCAAGTCGCCAACTCTGGATCCAGCAAAAGTGCACCAGACCATCACGCTGCCTCCTCCATGTTTGACAGTTGCTGTCACACACTGAGGAACCATCCTTCCGCCTACTTGACGGCGTACAAAAACCCTGCACGATGAACCGAAGAGTTCACATTTTGATTTATCAGTCCAGAAGACCTCCTTTAGGTCTTCAGTTGTCTGCTGGCAGTGCTTCATGGCCCAGGCAAGCCTCTTTCTTATTTTATCATCTTAGCAATGGCTTTCTTACTGCCACTCGACTGCTCAAACCTACAGCTCGAAGTCTTCTCTTCACAGTTGGAACAGACTTGCTTACGTTGACCAGTGTCAAGCTGTGTTTGAAGCGGTTGTCCTGTGAGCCACCTGTCACGCAAGCTGTTGACTCTCAGAGACGCCCGATTCTGTTGTGGCTTTGGGTCCCGTCAGAGTCTCCAAGTGCCTTTTGATGGTGTAGGAAACTGTACTCACTGACACCTTGGCTTTCTTTGCAATTTCTCTAAAGGAAAGAACTACACTTTTAAGGGTTATAGTGGTCTGTCTGTCTTCCTTTGTTAATTGCTTCCCCCCCTCACCATTATGATAGCAATATACTACTTCCTGCAGTACATACTGTCCAAATAATGCTTAAGGTCTTGTAAGTCAGCATTTCACGGTAAAGTCTACAGTCGGCTCGTTTGATTTGATTTGATTTCAAATCAATCCAATGTAAATCAAAACTAAACGTTGGACTGACTTCTGTGCCCAGTGAGTAGTGTCCGACTGTGTTTGAGTGTATTACATACGTTGTGGCGTGGTCTCAGGACTGTGAGTTGTCCGCTTGTTGTGTCAATATCCTCCAGGTGTGTGTGTTCATGTGCGCACGTATGCGGGTGTGCGTGTGAGAGTGCATGTGTGAGCGTAAGTGTGTTGATAGCTGTAAGGTTGTGTCTCTGCATTTTGATGTGATGCTAATGGACATGAATGACAAATGAGGGCAAAGTAAACCCAAGGCGAGACCCGGCTAACAAGAGCGACTCTATTAAAGATAATGAGATTACGGGACTATGAGGATATATCCACTCCCAAGGCTGACACTGCTGTCAGCCAAGTGCTCTCACTTGTCCAACTAGAGCTTAGCTTCCCTGCAGCAGAGCAGAGCAGAGCAGAGCAGGCCCAACTAACATTAGCACTGATGCTCTGGAGATTACATTTCCTGGAAGGGAGAGTCCATGTAAAAACACCCACTACTCAGTTCCTGCCTGCAGTACAGCTTTATCACAGGGGAAGAAACAAACCTATACCGAACAGTATGAGGTTACTCTATTACAGAGCACTGAAGCACCCCAACGTACAAGGCGATGTGGTAGAGAGCTGAAACACTACCGCTCAGAGCTTTTCGAGCATGGAAACATTATGATATGTAACTTGTGTGCCGACACCGTTTTGCAGATTGATTATCAGACAGCAGAGGCATGGCTAAATATCTTCTTGTGATTTGTAGTTAAAAACCTTGTAGTGTTTGTTTACTAGCTTGTGTGCCTCGGTGTGCCTCATTAGCTTGTGTAGCAGTCTGTAATTCATAGTGACAGTTGTCTTCATTGTGTCCGTTCTTTAGGCCTGGCTTCTAAGAGCGTCTTATTACGTAGCCATACCTCTAGTCGTCTTATAGTAGGAGGACTGTTTGGCCCAGTCAGTCCATCACTGTGTGTCTAACTGTGCAGGGATCCATCCCTGCAGGTCTGTGTGGGAGACCTTCTGTACGGGGCTGGAGGAGTTCCTGGCCAGGGCACGGGAGCGGAGGGCACAGAGAGACACTCCAGGAGACGACCAGCCACTCCTGCCCACAGCTGTGGGAGCTGAGTCACTCATCGTAGGGGCTGCAGCGTACGAGTTAAAGACATTGTGAGTAGCAGTATGAGGGCAGGCGTAAGACATCAGGTACACAGGGATATGTGGTACTGTGGTAAAATGAACAAAGATTACAGTCAAAATGTAACACAGGAAAATGATCCTAGGTGAGGTGATGGAGCTTTCGGTGAAAACTTGGGACAGGTTACACCCTGAAAGAGTTACTATACTTTTTGCTGAGCTCTAGCCCAGGTTTTGCCACAAGAACATCATTTCCTTGTCTGTCTTCATCTAAATTTCTCTCCCAAAATCGGTTTCCTGTTATTTAACCTTTTTCAGTCCTCTGTCAACAGCATAGGAATTCCTGAGCACCTGTCTCTGTTTTTGCACAGAAGAAAATGCATTTACATCAGGGTGTGGAACCATGTTTTCAACATTCTATTTGAACCCACATTTTTATGTATCTGGTAGGACATATTAAAATGGAATGTTTTAGCCCCAAGGCCGTCCGGGAAGTGCCCTTAAACACAATGACCCAGTCAGTATAGGGAATAGACTGGGTACAGTGTCGAGCAGGCATTACCATTTCCATCCATCCTCTCCTCTTGGACTGGGTGGATCCCTTCCAGGTTTTTTAAAGAGTTTAAAAAAAATGTATATCTTCAAGCTGAAAGAGGCCTTGTCATTATAAGTCCCCTTCTGGAAGTCAAGTCTGGGTCCCACCCTTTGTGGCCTGCATCCCTCCCACACCCTCTCGGCTTGCCTGCCTCTATTTCCAGAAGATGGCTGAACTGAACACTGCGCTGAGCTGTGAGGGAGGTAGTGTGTAATTACCTCCCAATGAGAGAGCAGCAGCAGCGTACTGCTTCCCTTTCCACTGCTGCCCCCACCCTCCCCTCTCCTCTCCCTGCCAATGGCTTCCACCTCTCCCCTCTGCCAACCCGAGCCTCCACACTTTCACAGTTTGTCCAGTGAAGTGGATGGTGGTGGCAGAGTGAGAAACTGTGCTTAGAGTCTGCAGCTCAACAGTGTTTCAGATCTTCTGCTTTAGAGGCACACCAGTCCATTGAATGTGGTCCTTAAAATAGGAACTGTAATATTAATCACATTTGGAAGTATTACCCCTAGTGGTTACTTATGGACATAACAAGCTGTATTAACAGAGATGGTAATGGCCATAAGGAGAGGGATCAACTCAGGCATAGATGCTTGCTAGCTAATCGTCATAACTGGTGGGATCATCACTAATGCATGCAATGCAGGAGTATAAGAGCATCACTGGTAATGGGGATGATAGTAGTGTGGCCATCATGTGCATTACCGCTATAGTAATGGCTATTGGCGGAAATATGGACATGACATTGAGCGAAAGCAAACAACAACACTACTGGGAAACGCAAAGGTCTGACCTCTCTTTCACCCTACCAGGTCAACAGGAGAGAAGGTGCTACAGTTATCTCTGATGGCTACCAGGAAGCGCTATCGGAACTGTGGAGTGGGTCGCTACATCATAGAGGTAGGGTGGGGCTGGGGCATGTGTTTGTCAGCTCAGTGGGAATATACAGTAGAGGTTCCCAGTAGCTATGTGAACCGTGCTTTAGTGAGAACCTGAAATCAGAAGAAATTCCCTCTGTAATGTTGGGCTATACTGGTTTGAAAAATAGTAACTGGCAAATCCAGTTAAAAATAATATTACTAACTAAAAGTTGTACATGATGAAAGGTCAAAATGCTGTAACCACAGAGCGTTAACTATACAGAATGTACATTTTCTTTAACTATGAACCAGTGGTCTGTTATTATGTCAGGAGTTTGGGTGTGTCAGTCAAATCAAGGCAGCGCTCTTCTCTGTCTGCTGCGCAGTCATACAGCATCTCTGATCCTCTCTCTGTCTCTGTGCGGTTAGAGGGCCCTCTGCTTGCCATGAGAGGATTTGCAGATCTTTACAGTGAACTACTACTGTATGGTTCTGCAGTACCTGTCAGTTCCAAATCTACCAGCATCTGTGTTTGATGATGATGTACTATTATAAAAGCTTAGCTTTGTTTTCGTTATTCCTCTGTGGTGGTCAGCTGCTGAAGACCCAATCAGTGTGTGGGACCTACGATGCATTCCTCGCTCACGCTGACACAGACGCGGTGGACTTCTTCTCACGCTGTGGCCTCACTGACGACGCCCTGCTCAACGACAAGTTCAGGTACTGAAACACATCCTCACCGGCAGCAGTCTGCATGTTCA
The DNA here is from genome assembly GCF_034236695.1 of Oncorhynchus nerka. Taxonomy (NCBI): domain Eukaryota; kingdom Metazoa; phylum Chordata; class Actinopteri; order Salmoniformes; family Salmonidae; genus Oncorhynchus; species Oncorhynchus nerka. The sequence continues at coordinate 43,625,322 of NC_088404.1, forward strand.
ACATGTTGTTTACATCTTGCCTCTGTCTATCTTTCATCAGAGAAGTGAGGGATGAGTGGACCAACACCACCCTAATGAGTTATCTACCTCCCTTCACCACAGGTGAGCCACCTGACATTTACCACATAGGGAGCTCAATACTGGTCATATCAATAAATCCAGCCTTTACCATCCTCTCTTCCTCTAGAGTCAGAGAGCCGTAACCCTGGGTTTTCCTTGATGCTGCCGGAGCTCAAGCTGGAGGTGGAGATGGCGTGAGTTAATTAAGCACACAACGTGACACTCCCCAGCTGTGGCCATAGAGACCACCCCTAACATTGTTTATTAGAGCAGAGACTATATAAAGTAGCACATAGGCTGCACAGCAATGTCTCAGTGTTATTACATGGTGGAACATAATACATAGAAAGTGAGATCACACACTATGATTGTTGTCTCCTCTATCTCTGTCAGGAGGACAAAGGCCCTGGCAGCCTATCAGCAGCAGGCCGTGTGTGTGACAAGGCTAGTCAGAGAGGTCAAGACCCTTAGAGAACAGGTGAGACTAATCAGCCACTCCTCATTTGAGGATATCCTATGGAATATATAGCCTGGATAGATAACTGTACATCAAATCAAATTGTATTTGTCACATGCGCCGAATACAACAGGTGTAGACTTTACTGTGAAATATTTTCTTACGGTTCCTTTCCCAACAAGCCAGAGTTAAAAAGTCCGAAAATTAACAAAATAAAAATAGGTACACAATAAAATATACATCATGTGTATTTTTAACACATTCAGCTGGAGTTACAGAGGAGAGATGTGGACAACCTGAACAATGAGCTGGACAAGGAGAGAGAGCGACGGCACAGAGTAGGTCCGTTTCACATGCGTTTATATACTCATATAATATACTCAGACATAGGCCCTACTCCGTTTTGATCAGACATATCCACAATGCTGTACAGAATTTAGATTATGAAGCATTGTTGTGCGTTGTTTGTGTGTACAGAGCAGCAGTTCTTGGAGTACAAACTAAGGAAGACACGACAGCTCCTAGAGAGGCAGGTGATTTACGACTCAGGTCAGTGTGGCTAGCTTTGCCAACATGTTCTGATTGCATTGCTAGTCCTTCTAGCACTCTGCACTGGCCATACCAAGTTACTGATATCTCCATGAAGCTTTGTTTTTATATTTATATCTATGTTTGAATGTGAACATTAAACAGTATTCATTTGTTTTAAGGATGTTCTGCTTTTCAGATGATCCCAACCAGAATGACCCGGAATCTCCCAGTGAACCCATCAGCTCACCTCCCAGTCCTTTGGACCTGTCGCTAGATGCAGAGATGTAGGAGAGAGGCTGAAAATGAAATCAAGCTGAAAAAGATTCCGGTACAATTTGCAGGACAAGAGAAACAATACTTTCTATTTTGGAAAAAAAGGGCTCATAACTAATGGAATTTTCTATGTATTTATTTTCAAGGCACAAGAGCACTATTATGGATACAACAAGACTAAACTGAGAGATCATATCATCTGTGTGTGTGTGTTACATGTCTACCTTAGTAGCTTTGGGGAAAGGAAAGTGAAATGCCCCCATTGAGAAAAAAGATTGACTGAATAAAGTAATTTAGAGCTCAGTTCAGTCTGTTAATTGTGTTTTATAGCGCCTCAACACAGTTAAAACCCACTCTTATTAAAATCAAAATAATTGAGGCTCATTGCTGTGGTTTTATTTTTTAGGAAGAAGTCAAGTTTAGAAAGACAAGCAGAAAAACAGCAAAATGTGGGATTTGTCACACAGTATACACTGTTTCTACTTTAAAAGATAGCTTGGTAAGACAGAAGGTAACCATCATTGTACATGTAGAGCTGCCTGTCAATGGGGTTGTAGCTCAGACTGGCCACACCGTTCTCAATCTTCTCCAGGGGAAGAGCCAGGGTGTTGTCGTCTTTACCTGTCGCTGTGTCAAACGCATAGAACACCTCCTCATGGAACCGGTCAATGTAACGGGTGGCATACAGTATTCCGCACACCATGAAGGCATTAGTCACTGACTTCTTGAAGAGGCGCGTGGTCCAAGTGTGTGTCACGTTGAACGCCTCGCTGTCTAGCCGGCTCAGCATCAGGTTCCCATGGTTACCCCGTGTGCTGTAAATCACCCACAGGCCAGTCTCATCAGCAGCAAAGTCGGTGTCTGTCCAGTCTTTACAGTTGTAGTAGCAGTAGGGAAACTCGTTGTTGGTACCGATGTCTGGGATCTTCAGACGAGTTGTGACCTTGGTTTGTAGGTCATAGCGGCACAGCTCAGGGGAGTAGTAGCAGTTATAAAACACTGCCTCACCATACACCACCGTGCCGGAGCCCTGGATGGCATTAGCATGGCTGTAGGACGGTGCCACGGACACATCCTCGTGGTTCTTGGAGGCCATGAAGTCGTCGTAGGAGCGGTAGCGTCGAACGATGTTCCCCAGTCTGTGGCTGTTCACGAGGGGCTGAACCCAGTAGAACACCCCACTGCCCTCCTGGTCTTCCATGACCTGCTTGGCCTGGCGACCCCAGGACCCAGATGTATAGCTTTTGCCATACGGGCTGATCTTTGTGATCACAGGGGTACTGATGTTGGACATGATGCGTTGAGAGCAAACACCTTGCTTGCCTGGGAAAAGAGACAATGGAGTCAATCAGATGGTCATACAGTCAGGGCAGGATTGATTTTCTACATCAATAAAAGTCCAAATGATGGCAATTAATCAACAACAAAAAATCCATAACATATTTTAGCTATCTCACAGAAACATACATAAACACAACACTCACTTATGAACTCCTCTGGGATTGTCCTGCAGGACTCCACGCCATTCTTCAGCGAGCGGAGTTTTTCCTTCACCGTCTTCATGTTAAAGGTGTTTGACAAATGCATCTTATCTACCTCTTTACTTACCTTACCTATCTGGGAGACACAGTGAAGTGACAAAATTAGCATATTACACATTAGACTACGCAGAAAAAGACCTTGGCAAGCTCTCATTTCTTCCCCATTTGAGATGCATGTATAACCACCTTGGCCAGATTGTATAGCATGTTGTAATTAATCTATATATCTATAGGTTGAGAGGGTTGTTGTTGTGATATCATGTAAGATTGTCCAAAAAGACAATGTATGTACCTCTTGGGTCAGTTTCTGAGTCTGATCACTTGGCTTGTCTTGGTGTATGGAACTGATGTCTTCCTCCAGCTCCCTCAGTTCCTTAGCTAGCTGACGCAGGTGCAGGGCGGTGTACAGACCCTGGTTGTTCAGGTACTGGTACGGCTCCAGGCGAGCTGTCACATTCTTAATGGTGGCCTGGATCTCAGGAAGCCTCTCGTTGGACAGCTTCACCTAAACAATCAGTTGAGAATATCAGCTATCAATCAACTTAAAACACACTCTTATTACCCTAAGAGATCATTTTTTAAATATCCCATATCCAGGGTCATGTTGTTTGTGGAACAGGAAAACATTTCAGAACATAATCATAGCCCACTGTAACACGCCTTACCTGTGCCTGGAGGCTTTGCAGGTTGTCGCCACAGTCCTGCACCAGCTGCAGCGCCCCCTCAAACTTCCTGGCAGGGAACGCCCAGACACTACTGTTGACCTGACATGAACATGAGTCATCCTTCTTCAAGCCAGGAATACGCTGGGCATCACCATTACTCTGTGTATGCACAGCATGCAGAGAAAAGCATGTTAAATTGTTCACACACACCAAAATAAAAACATCTACTTGAACAGAAATATGCTATCAATCCTTAAAAACAATTCAGGTGTGCTGTAATTACAATGAACATAAACCTGTGGAGGTTTAAAAAAGATATTAGATGTATGATATAGGTCATGTAAAATAGTACACAGGCAGTGTGGACAAAGAGTAGCACTCACAGTGGATGTCAGGAGCAACAGGAGCAACAGCATGGTCAGTGTTAGAGTACCCACGGCACACTGAAACGAAAAGGAACGACTTTGGCTTTTAAGCACACAGACACACAGATGTACACAGCCACAGATGTTACTACTTTTGCTGTAGAAGGCAGGTTTTTCTATGTAAATGCAGAGGTTGAGAAAGATCTAGCTCATCATTAGGATGTGAAACCATTAAACCAAAATATGGACATGTACTGTGGTTGTGGCGGAATCAGTGACAGGAAGTGTGTTCCATATTCCTACCTCTTTGTGCAATTCATGATTCCCTTACTGCGCAACCCACTTTGCTGAGGTCTTCACATTTCACTAAAAAATATGTTATGAAACGTGTGCACTGTGGACACATTTACATACCTGCATATCTACGCTGAGTGTACAAAACAACAAGAACACCTTCCTAATAGTGACTTGTTTCAGGAAAATAGGTGTATGTTGCGGGTCACTACTTCACAGCAGAGCCATTTTAATCTAAATGCATTTTTGAGGAGAAATGCCTTCTGGAACATTTGAACTTTCATGTGCCTTAATAACAGACTTGTATGCCATCTGTAAATACAAATATATGTGTTAAATTACAAGTCTAGCTGGTTTAGCCACATAAAAAGAAAGCAACCTTCCATTAAGGCATAATTGGCTGAGATAATGAGTGGGCTGGACACACCGAGAGATGAGTTCGGATTGGTCTGCCATATAGCACGCTTCTGTCAATTTGAGCTGGTCAGAATGTGTAGGTAATCCTGTCTATTTTGGCTTTTTTTAAATGCATTGTAGTAGAACTGTATACATGTTGCTCTCCACATTCTGGAGGACCAAGTTTTGAAATCAGTGGAATTGAATTAGAGCATGATTGCTAAAGAGATAGAGAAAACACCTGTCTCCAGATTACATCTTCAAACTAAGTGAAACCATGGCATCCGTGACATGATGTATACGAGCTAATGTTAGCTGGCTGTCTCGCTAGCTAACGATACGTGTATATGATCTTATTATTCCTATCTCAGAGCCATTTGCTTGGCTAGTTCGTCTAATGTTAGCTTGCTAACATTGAACCTGGTTGGTTAGCTACCTGCATATTCATGCAGGGTAGTGATGTCATGAGTTGGGATTATGGTTTATTGTGTACCTAGCTAGCTACATGTCTTATTGACAAAATACTCCTCCACTATGTAAGTAACCATTTCAATAGAATGTCACTGCGACAACTGTTGAAAGACGTAGCTGGTAAATTCGCTCTGGCTATCTGCTCCGATATCAGAACACGGGTAAGAGTCCAGCTAGCCACATTTTCAGATGTTACACAATTCTAATTTTGACAAAGTCGTTTTCATTTGAAGTTAAAGTGTACTGTTAGCTAGCTAACGATATGGGTATGATCTTATTATTCGTATTGCAGAACCATTTGCTTTGCTAGTTATAACCTAATGTTAGCTGGGTCATTCCAGAATTGGAGGACAAATGAGTCACTTTTGAAAAATGAACCCTTTATTTGATAATTTTCTGTTATGAAAAAGAAAACTGGTAATAAACTGTCAAATTATTTGATTCCTGCTCAGGCATCAAAAGTACACTTTTTATTATGTTTTGTGTGCTATGCTTGGCGCAAACCTGATACAAATACTCAGGAACCTGAAAGTTTCTTTTAAATGATTGTTTAATAAATCCTTTACAATTATGTAAAGAAAGTCACATTCAATTTCAGATAAGACTTGACTTATGAAATCTAGCTTGCCCAACCATTCAATAGTCACGTTTTTTAAAACTAATTTCAGTATTTTCAAATATGTTATGCATATAATCATTCAAACTATTAGAAGGACAATAGGTTAAACCCTTGTGAGTTTAGAAAATGATTTAAGATTATTTTAATAAAACTGATATGGTAACAGAGTTGAAATGAGAGTTACAGGGTTGCACAAAGTAACATGACATAAATCATGACATAAATGTGACAAATAAATACCCAGGACCACAGGAACATTGTTTAATAATATTTAATATATCTTTTAAAATGAGGATCAACAGGATGAGTATGAATGATAAAAAATAAACATGTCAACAAGACCACAAACTGGATCTGATCAAATATTAAAATGGACAAATATAAAAAATAAATAGTCATATTACAGTAGGGCGACATTAAATGAGCATATCAAAAATAGACATGCACTGATCAATATTTTAGAAAGCTGATGTTCTCTTCAGATCATTTTAGTGGCTGGCCGGAGTATCCCATACCTCACTTGCGATGGCCATGTGGTGTGAGGTAATGTTCTCTGGGGGAGGAATGAGGGCCAGCACATCCTCAAAGGGATACCAAAGTTTTTTTTCTGACCGTTGCGGGACGGTTTACCCTCACTCTCTGCATACATTTCACCTGGCAGTGGGTCTTATTCACCTCTTGGATGATCCCTGGGTAGATGGTGTGGTGGTACACCAGGGCACACCATTTCCCCACAACCTCTGGACTGTGCCACTGCACTTCTTCTGGTGTGCTGTGTATGGTGTCTTTTGTGTGGTCATCTGTGAGATTAAAGCTGAAGCACTTTGTTTTTTGGCAATCACACTCCAGATTCCCTGTTGCAGAACACAGGCAGCGGACGTCGCGGTAGAGAATTTTCCCAGGTGAAAGAGTGACCACCTGGTGGAGCCTCATTGTGGACGGTACGGCTGGAAGGTCAGCTGGCATTTCTTTCACTGCATCCTCCACAGTTTGCTCATGGAGGTAAAACAATTTCACCTTTGATTGTCCCTCACTCAGAGCTTGGTACAGGGATAATGCCGTGGGGATATCAACTCTGTGGGGATATCCTCTTCAATGTGCCACCCACACCACCTGGGGCACCTTTGCCACGACTGGGTTTGAAGTAGTTCCAGGTTCCTCTTGTAAACCCCTTCTTGAAAAGTGTCAGTACAAAAGAGGTACAAATTACCACACGGCTTGTACTGTGTGCAGGGATCATTGCTAAAAAAATAAAAACATGTTTTTAAATAGACGGTTGTCACATCCGGGCATCTCTCTTGGATTTCCCTCATGATGGGCTCCAGGTGTTGCTATATGGCAGGTGGTCCCTTCTGTCTGGATCATTTTTGTGCTCTTTGTCCACAGTGGCCTACTGAAGGTAGGAGATGCTCTGTAATGGCTTTTGTGGGGATAGATATTAATCGCTGCATTGCTCACATTCCCCATACATACATTGCTTGTGGGGTCACGTGATGTCATATGTCAGGCTCTCCACATCGGATGAGTCGATGATGTGCATCTGGTGAAGCTTTTTGGCAATAAAGCCTAGATTTTCATGTTGTTTGCACATGCATGTGTCACGATCTGGCAATGTTGGACGGGGTAGGGGCGAAGTGTGCAGAGCGGTGAATATGATAGACGGAGGTTGGTATGCTCATCCAGGAACTTCAAATTGAGGTTCTTCATTGAATCCACCAGTAATCTTTTCTGCATTTTTTTGTCACCATTTGCTTTTTCCCCCAGTTGTGATCCTGCTGACATCGTCAAGTAAAAAGAATAATATCACCGTTGATCTCATCGTGGCAGCAATACCCTCGGGCTTCTTCCTCTGGTACCTGTAGACATTTTCATTTCCAGTTTTGTCCACCTCCTTGAAAATCCAAAAACCTCCTCTGCCAATCTCTGCAACCTGTACTTTTTCAGGATTCTGCTGGTGACTATTCCTGCAATGACTTGTCTGTCACACTCCCTCTTTGAATGTGCGTACTTGTTACATACTTCCTAAGCTACTGCTGTATGAAACAACAAGGTTCTCCTTAAGGATGTGCCCGAGATTTGCGGAACCAACTTGTTGACTTTGGATCTTGGAGACGGGTGGTCCCATTTCGATTGTTGGAGCCGCTTTCTGTATTTTTCTGCTCGCTGTTCGACTTTCCTCAACTGATCTTGTAGTTTCTGCAGCTCACGGTTGAATTTATTTGGCAGCCCTCCTTTTTCTTATCCGAAGATCACGTTGCCTAAAAGAAACAAATATATTGTCACTTCACTATTTCACCTGCAGAGTGAACTGAAGGAGATTCAACCCTAATACTGTAGTGCAATCTATGCTAATGTAAGCTTTTTCTCAGGAATAGATGCTAGCTGTGGAATGTAGCGTTACTGTCAAGGTCAAGGACAAACATAGTTTTACATAAATAAAAACAGAACTTTGAAATGAATTTGTCTTATTCTGATAATGAGTAACAGGGTTGTGTTGGTTAGAGTGACACTCAATCAAGGCTGAAAAGATTGGAGGAATATAAAAGAGAGGACATACCTTTGGTCTACCCATGGTGTTAGCAAATGGTTTGATGATATTTCATGAGTCATGTGACTCCGTTTTTTTTAGGTCCTCTGCCAGGCTAAATTATCATGACACAAGGGCGAGACCCAGATGCAGACACAGGAGGCAGATGGTTGGAGTCTTACAATGTTTAATCATCCAAAAGGAGGAGGCAAGAGAATAGTCGTGGACAGGCAAAAGGTCAAAACCAGATCAGAGTTCAGGAGGTATAGAGTAGCAGAAAGGCTCGTGGTCAAGGCAGGCAGAATGGTCAGGAAGGTGGGTACAGAGTCCAGAACAGGCAAGGGTCAAAACCAGGAGGACTAGAAAAAAGGAGAAAAGGAAAGGCATGAGTATGGGAAACCCGCTGGTTGACTTGGAACATACAAGATGAACTGGCACAGAGAGACAGGAAACACAGAGATAAATACACTGGGGAAACACAACTTCAGTGCATAATTGATGTCATTTAAAATATGTTGATGATTAAACAAATTTTGTAACAATTACAAGAGACATATAACAAAATCATACCAAAACAAGTAGATTTAAAACTTATTTTAACTGTTATATTTGATGTGCAAGTTGGTCATCAAGAAGGTGGGACAAGAGAAATGCCATTTTAGGGGGTGCTCGAGAGCTATTTGGTATTTTAAATAATTTTGGCACCACTTTTCTACAACTATATATACATTTTGTCTCATGACAAGTATCATTTACACAAGTACATGTTTTAGCATTTTGGGCCTGGATTATTAGACATTTCTAGGGTGGGACAGAAAATGTCCTCCAATTGTAGAAAGACTCAGCTACCTAACAGTGAACCTGGTTGGTTAGCTACCTGCAGATTCATGCAGGGCACGAACGTCATGAGAGGGGATTATGGTTCATTGTTTACATAGCTAGCTATTTGTCTGAACAAAAGACTCCACTATGCAAGTAACGGTTTCAATAGAATGTCACTGCGACAACTGTTGATAGACGTAGCTGGTAAATTCGCCCTGGCTATCTGCTCCGATATCAGAGCACTCTCGTCTGAGTGCCAGAGCGCAGAATAACTGATTACTTTATGAACGCCCAACACCTGTTGATTTTGGCCGGTGTCAGTAAACGTTGGCAAAAAGCGTAAATTGTTGCCTGCAGCACAGTTGCAGTAACCAACGCACTGGATAACATAACAGCCTAACCAGCGCTGTTAGGGCGAGTTAAATGGTCAGTGAGCTGTTCTCTCATTTGTGTCTGGAAGTAGCTAGTAAGCTACAGTAGCCAACGTTAGCCAGTTATCTTGCCTGTGGTTGTGAGGTCAGAACGCTCGGACCAATCCTTAAAGGGGAACTAGGATTTAGAACGCCGGCCAGCTGTTAGTCGCCATATTGGCATTGTTGCGTCACTGGCAGGAGAGAACATGTTGGAACTCACAAAAATGTCTGAATTTTGTTAGAGTTGCGTAAATTCGAATCTGGTATCAGGATAAATATAACAATGAGTCATATATTAGCTAAGTAATAAATGGCAAATGCAACTTTCGTATATATGGCTCACTGTAATTACCACGCAGGGCAGAACAGAGAACTGACAACAGTATTCTTTATACTGTGATAGACAGTTCCAACCCGTCTGTTGGCCTATCACAGTAGAGACTGGGCGTGGTTTAAACTTGCTCAGCCTATTGCAGGAGCTCAGCCGGGTCCCCGCCTCTTGGCGCTTCTGTTGATAGATGTAACTGTTGCTGTGAAGAACATCCAGGCTCTCATGCTCCATACCGTTATCTCGCACCTGGCTCCTGTTATCTAACAAAATTGCTTGTTAACAAGACTGCTTGTTATCGCAACACCCTGCTCTGAATGTGCCCCCCTCCCAACTAATTTGAACAGTTCCTGTCTTCATGCTTCTCTGTATTTTTCCATCATGAGAAAGTCCCATGGCCCTGATACTTTTAACAATGTTTCAAGTCAGCTATGTTGCATAACACATACATACATCCACACAAGCCAACAGCAGATAATATTCAATCATATATATGGTAATGGCTATAATGTAAAACATTTACATTTACATTTAAGTCATTTATAGCAGACGCTCTTATCCAGAGCGACTTACAAATTGGTGTGTTCACCTTAAGACATCCAGTGGAACAGCCACTTTACAATAGTGCATCTAAATATTTTAAGGGGGGTGAGAAGGATTACTTTATCCTATCCTAGGTATTCCTGAAAGAGGTGGGGTTTCAGGTGTCTCCGGAAGGTGGTGATTGACTCCGCTGTCCTGGCGTCGTAAAACACAGGATCCAACAATTTACCAAGAGTAGCTCCGAGTATGAGAATGAGTTAATAACAGAGGATGAAATAAAGTCAGTTGGGGAGCCAATCAACCTACTGAAGCCGTTCATGTTTGAGCTGATCGATGCCCCAGATCAAATAGTTTGTTCTCGTAGCAGTGACACAGATACGCCGCCTGAAACACCTCAGCTAGAGGTTCGGTGTAGCTGTGCCACAATTGGGTGAGTGCGGATGCTGCCAGATAATGGCTAGAGAGTACGAGTGTGTGTGTTGTAGCGAGATGGTAGCAATACAGCACAAAATCCCAGCGGATGATGGCTATATTACATCCAGTCAGAGGTTCCTCTCAGTCTGACTGGATGGCGATGTTTTTGACATTATAAATTGCCTGTAACGATGTTTATCACAAGCGCTGTTTGGCGCGATGGTAACGCATTCACCGTCTGTTGAATCGCAGACAGCATCATGATTTCTGAAATCTCATTCTAACCAATAGTGGGGCGTGCTCATAATAAATACATTGTGATTTAGTTTTGGTATCAGACTAACTGTTTTTTATTATTATTTTATTTTAAAGAGCATACAGGCTGGCAGCTGAATCACCAGTCCACCCTATGGGCACAAGGGTGTATTGGACGAGGTGTTCTGCGTGAAAAACCCAGCAGGGTTGCAGTTCTTGACAGGTGCCCCTGGCACCTACTACTGTACCCCGTTCAAAGGCACTTACATTTTTTGTCTTGTCCAATGTTGGCTTGTCTCAAGGCTTCAAAATCCTTCTTTAACCTGTCTCCTCCCCTTCATCTACACTGATTGAAGTGGATTTAACAAGTCACATCAATAAAGGATCATAGCTTTCCCCTGGATTCACTTGGTCAGTCTATGTCATGGAAAGAGCCGATGCTCTTAATGTTTTGTACATTCATTCTGAGCTGGAGGTATAGTTTGAGTCACCATTCTTAAGTAAGACAAGCACCCAAGCATTGCCATGTGAAATGCCTATAGCCCCATATGGTTTTCTAGAGGACCTCTTTAAAAAGTTATCAGATAAGCTAACCCCACTACTACTTGATATTTTTAAATTTGAACTCCTTTAAACACCACACTAGCTCTAAAATGTTAGAAAATGAAGCCATCTCGGTGTGGCTTGTATGGCCCTACATCTCTACTGAACGTACAGTAGACTTGAAGCTGCTCACTAAAGTGTATAGCTAAAGTCTGGCATTGCCATAGATCAGACATGCTTGACGAAGAACAGGCATTCTTTTACAGGGGCAACTTTTCAATATAATTTAATTGCACAAACCAAGCGTGACAAAGAGTGGAACTGAGAGCGAGTTAGAATAAGCTCTTGCACAATCCGATATCTTTTCTCATCTATCGTGTTGCCTTGTGAACAGAAGTAGAACATGTTTCTGTTCCTAATATTTTTTTCCCTACCACACATATTTGGCCATATTTAATTTGCAAACCCACAAACTATAAAAATTAACTTCCCATCTTTTTTCTTTCACATTTTTCTTTTCTTACCGTTATTCTTATAAGCATTAATGCCTTATGTCTTTTCACAAGAGGGAGTCGCATATCCCTCTCATATTTACATGGGTCTTAGAGCAATTGGTCTAACATCCATTCTGTACTCTGGCCAAACATGAAGTCCTCTCTGGTGTTTACATTGATGATCACTGGGACGGTCTCCATCCTCACCACTGTCCTGCTCAGCTGATAACACATTTTGTCTACGTGAATCTTTGACAATTCGATGTTAAAAAGGTCCTGCAGGTGTGTATTATAATATTGTATGCTTTCTCTGCACATTTCTCCCACTGTTCTTCGCAGGCCTGCTTGTCGCTGAATGATTGTGTGTGTGTGTGACTTGAGCGCCCCTTCCCTAATGAGAGCATGTTCCGGATGACTGTGTGATCAAGTTCTCTGTAGCCGATGTAAGACCTTTTAAACAGGTTAAATTCACAAGGCCAGATGGATTACCAGGACGTGTACTCAGAGTCTGCGCTGACCAGATGGCAAGTGTCTTCACTGACATTTTCAACCTCTCCCTGACCCAATCTGTAATACCTACACGTTACAAGCAGACCACCGTAGTCCCTGTGTGGTGTGTGCTTAGTCCTGTACTCCCTGTTCACCCACAACTGCGTAGCCGCGGTTGTGTGTCTCATCGTCATTGGTGATCCGGCCTACCACTGTCCAACACCATGACGTTGGTAGGCCTGATCACCAACGATGATGATACAGCCTATAGGGAGGAGGTCAGAGACCTGGCAGTGTGGCCCCAGAACAACAACCTCTTCCTCAATGTCAGCAAGACAAAGGAGCTGATTGTGGACTACAGGAAACGGAGGGCTGAGCACGCCCCCATTCAAATCGACGAAGAAAGGGGCTGTAGTGGAGCGGGTCGAGAGTTTCAAGTTCCTCGGTATCCACATTCCGAAGGATCTATCACGGTCCACACACATCAACAGAGTCGTGAAGAGGGCACGACAAAGCCTCTTCCACCTCAGGAGGCTGAAAAGATTTGGCATGGGCCCTCAGATCCTCAAAAAGTTTGACAGCTTCCCCATTGAGCACATCTTGACTGGTTGCATCACTGCTTGGTATGGCAACTGCTTGGCATCTCACCGCAAGGCATTACAAAGGGTAGTTCGTACAGCCCAGTACATCACTGGGGCCGAGCTCCCTGCCATCCAGGAACTCTATGCCAGGCAGTATCAGAGAAAGACTTCAGCCACCCAAGTCATAGACTGTTCTCTCTGCTATCGTACGGCAAGCGGTACTGATACACCAAGCCATGTAGTTAGTTAAATAGATAACCAAATAGTTACCCGGACTATTTGCATTGACCCTTTTGGCACTAACTTTTTTTTGTCTCATCACATACGCTGCTACTGTTTATTATCTTTCACTTTATTCCTAGTTATATGTACATATCTACCTTGATTACCTCATACCCCTGCACATCGATTCGGTACTGGTACCCATGTGAACACTATATATGCAAAAGTATGTGGATACCCCTTCAAATGTGTGGATTCGTGCACAAAGCGAGGTCCATACAGAAATGGTTTGTCGAGATCGGTGTGGAAGAACTTGACTGGCCTGCACAAAGCCCTGACCTCAACCCCATCGAACACCGTTGGGATGAATTGGAACGCCGACTGCAAGCCAGGCCTAATCGCCCAACATCACACACTAATGCTCTTGTGGCTGAATGGAAGCAAATCCCCACAGCAATGTTCCAACATCTAGTAGAAAGCCTTCCCAGGAGAGTGGAGGCTGTTGTAGCAGCAAAGGGGGGAAGCCCATGATTTTGGAATGAGATGTTCGATGAGCATATGTCCACATACTTTTGTCATGTAGTGTATATAGCCGAGTTATTGTTACTCATGATGTATTTATTATTACTTTTATTATTCTATTATTTCTGTATTTTCTTTCTCTGCATTGTTGGGAAGGGCCCCTAAGTAAGCATTTCACTGTTTGTCTAGACCTGTTGTTTACAAAGCATGTGCGAACACAATTTGATTTTGATTTGATACTGTAAAGGACAGTGCCTCAAAGTGCACTAAAAACATCACTCCACAGCAGGTAAGAGGCTTCTGAAATCCTATTTCTAAACATTCACTCTCTAAAGCAATTACCTATAGTGAGAAACGGATCTCTGATATTTTACATGATTTCATTGTGTAATGCAGTATTAACGGAAGTTACATGTCTACTGTTTACCTGTAACCTGTTACCTGTCTACTGTTCACCTGTAACCTGTTACATGTCTACTGTTCATCTGTAACCTGTTACCTGTCTGCTGTTCACCTGTAACCTGTTACCTGTCTACTGTTCACCTGTAACCTGTTACCTGTCTACTGTTCACCTGTAACCTGTTACCTGTCTACTGTTCACCTGTTACCTGTCCACTGTTCACCTGTAAACTGTTACCTGTCCGCTGTTCACCTGTAACCTGTTACCTGTCTACTGTTAACCTGTTACCTGTTTACTGTTCACCTGTAACCTGTTACATGTCTACTGTTCACCTGTAACCTGTCTACTGTTCACCTGTAACCTGTTACCTGTCTACTGTTCACCTCTAGCATGTTACCTGTCTACTGTTCACCTGTTACCTGTCTACTGTTCACCTCTAGCCTGTTACCTGTCTACTGTTTACCTGTTACCTGTCTACTCTTCACCTGTAGCCTGTTACCTGTCTACTGTTCACCTGTAACCTGTCCAATGTTCACCTGTAACCTGATACCTGTCTACTGTTCACCTGTAACCTGTCTAATGTGCACCTGTAGCCTGTTACCTGTCTACTGTTCACATGTAACCTGTTACCTGTCTACTGTTCACATGTAACCTGTTACCTGTCTACTGTTCACCTGTAGCCTGTTACCTGTCTAGTGTTCACATGTAGCCTGTTACCTGTCTACTGTTCACCTGTTACCTGTCTAATGTTCACCTGTAGCCTGTTACCTGTCTAATGTTCGCCTGTAACCTGTCTACTGTCCACCTGTAGCCTGTTACCTGTCTACTGTTCACCTGTAACCCGTTACCTGTCTACTGTTCACCTGTAGCCTGTTACCTGTCTACTGTTCACCTGTTACCTGTTTACTGTTCACCTGTAACCCGTTACCTGTCTACTGTTCACCTGTAACCTGTCTAATGTTCACCTGTAGCCTGTTACCTGTCTACTGTTCACCTCTAGCCTGTAACCTGTCTACTGTTCACATGTAACCTGTTACCTGTCCACTGTTCACCTGTTACCTGTCTACTGTTCACCTGTCTACTGTTCAACTGTAACCTGTTACCTGTCTACTGTTCACCTGTAACCTGTAACCTGTTACATGTCTACTGTTCACCTGTCTACTGTTCACCTGTAACCTGTTACCTGTCTACTGTTCAAATTAGCCTGTTACCTTTCTACTGTTCACCTGTTACCTGTCTAATGTTCACAGTAGCCTGTTACCTGTCTAATGTTTCAGGTGTCTGTAACCTGTCTACTGTCCACCTGTAGCCTGTTACCTGGGGAGTTTGTTCCACCTGGGGGCCAGACCTGTCTAACAGTTCACCTGTAGCCTGTTACCTGTCTACTGTTCACCTGTTACCTGTTTACTGTTCACCAGTAACCCGTTACCTGTCTACTGTTCACCTGTAACCTGTCTACTGTTCACCTGTAGCCTGTTACCTGTCTACTGTTCACCTCTAGCCTGTAACCTGTCTACTGTTCACATGCAACCTGTTACCTGTCCACTGTTCACCTGTTACCTGTCTACTGTTCACCTGTCTACTGTTCAACTGTAACCTGTTACCTGTCTACTGTTCACCTGTAACCTGTAACCTGTTACATGTCTACTGTTCACCTGTCTACTGTTCACCTGTAACCTGTTACCTGTCTACTGTTCACCTCTAGCCTGTTACCTTTCTACTGTTCACCTGTTACCTGTCTACTGTTCACCTCTAGCCTGTTACCTGTCTACTGTTTACCTGTTACATGTCTACTCTTCACCTGTAGCCTGTTACCTGTCTACTGTGCACCTGTAACCTGTCCAATGTTCACCTGTAACCTGATACCTGTCTACTGTTCACCTGTAACCTGTCTAATGTGCACCTGTAGCCTGTTACCTGTCTACTGTTCACCTGTAACCTGTTACCTGTCTACTGTTCACCTGTAGCCTGTTACCTGTCTAGTGTTCACATGTAGCCTGTTACCTGTCTACTGTTCACCTGTTACCTGTCTAATGTTCACCTGTAGCCTGTTACCTGTCTAATGTTTGCCTGTAACCTGTCTACTGTCCACCTGTAGCCTGTTACCTGTCTACTGTTCACCTGTAACCCATTACCTGTCTACTGTTCACCTGTAGCCTGTTACCTGTCTACTGTTCACCTGTAACCTGTTACCTGTCTACTGTTCACCTGTTACGTGTCTACTGTTCACCTGTAACCTGTCTAATGTTCACCTGTAGCCTGTTACCTGTCTACTGTTCACCTCTAGCCTGTAACCTGTCTACTGTTCACCTGTTACCTGTCTACTTTCACCTGTAACCTGTTCACCTGTTACCTGTCTACTGTTCACCTGTCTACTGTTCAACTGTAACCTGTTACCTGTCTAATGTTCACCTGTAACCTGTTACCTGTCTACTGTTCACCTGTAACTTGTTACCTGTCTACTGTCACCTGTTACCTGTCTACTGTTCACCTGTAACCTGTGACCTGTCCACTGCTCACCTGTCTACTTTTCACCTGTAACCTGTAACCTGTCTACTGTTCACCTGTAACCTGTCTACTGTTCACCTGTAACCTGTCTACTGTTTACCTGTAAACTGTCTAATGTTCACCTGTAGCCTGTTACCTGTCTACTGTTCACCTCTAGCCTGTTACCTGTCTACTGTTCACCTGAGGCCTGTTACCTGTCTACTGTTCACCTCTAGCCTGTTACCTGTCTACTCTTCACCTCTAGTATGTTACCTGTCTACTGTTCACCTGTAGCCTGTTACCTGTCTACTGTACACCTGTAACCTGTCAACTGTTCACCTGAGGCCTGCTACCTGTCTACTGTTCACCTGTTACCTGTCTACTGTTCACCTGTAACCTGTTACCTGTCTACTGTTCACCTGTAGCCTGTCTACTGTTCACCTGTAGCCTGTTACCTGTCTACTGGTCACCTGTCTAATGTTCACCTGTAGCCTGTTACCTGTCTACTGTTCACCTGTTACCTGTCTACTGTTCACCTGGAACCTGTTACCTGTCTACTGTTCACCTGGAACCTGTCTACTGTTCACCTGTAGCCTGTTACCTGTCTACTGTTCACCTGTAGCCTGTTACCCGTCTACTGTTCACCTGTAACCTGTTACCTGTCTACTGTTCACCTGTAACCTGTCTAATGTTCACCTCTAGCCTGTTACCTGTCTACTGTTCACCTGTAGCCTGTTACCTGTCTACTGTTCACCTGTAACCTGTTACCTGTCTACTGTTCACCTTTAACCTGTAACCTGTTACCTGTCTACTGTTCACCTGTTACCTGTCTACTGTTCACCTGTTACCTGTCTACTGTTTACCTGTACCCTGTCTACTGTTCAAATGTAGCCTGTTACCTGTCTAATGTTCACCTGTTACCTGTCTACTGTTCACCTGAGGCCTGTTACATGTCTACTGTTCACCTGTAGCCTGTCTACTGTTCACCTGTAGCCTGTTACCTGTCTACTGTTCACCTGTAGCCTGTTACCTGTCTACTGTTCACATGTAACCTGTTACCTGTCTACTGTTCACCTGTAACCTGTCTACTGTTTACCTGTAGCCTGTTACCTGTCTACTGTTCACCTGTAGCCTGTCTACTGTTCACATGTAACCTGTGTAATGTTCACCTGTAACCTGTCAGCTGTTCACCTCTAGCCTGTTACCTGTCTACTGTTCACCTGTAGCCTGTTACCTGTCTACTGTTCATTTGTAGCCTGTTACCTGTCTACTGTTCACCAGTAACCTGTCTACTGTTCACCTGTTACCTGTCTACTGTTCACCTGTAGCCTGTTACCTGTCTACTGTTCACCTCTAGCCTGTTACCTGTCTACTGTTCACCTGTAACCTGTCAACTGTTCACCTGTAACCTGTCAACTGTGCACCTGTAACTTGTCAACTGTTCACCTGTAACCTGTCAACTGTTCACCTGTAACCTGTCAACTGTTCACCTGTAACCTGTCTACTGTGCACCTGTAACTTGTCAACTGTTCACCTGTAACCTGTCAACTGTTCACCTGTAACCTGTCAACTGTGCACCTGTAACCTGTCTAATGTTCACCTCTAGCCTGTTACCTGTCTACTGTTCACCTGAGGCCTTTTACCTGTCGAATGTTCACCTGTAACCTGTCTACTGTTCACCTGTAGCCTGTTACCTGTCTACTGTTCACCTGTAACCTGTTAGCTGTCTACTAATCACCTGTTACCTGTCTAATGTTCACCTGTAACCTGTTACCTGTCTACTGTTCACCTGTAACCTGTTACCTGACTACTGTTCACCTGTTACCTGTCTACTGTTCACCTGTAACCTGTTACCTGTCTACTGTTCACCTGTTACCTGTCTACTGTTTACCTGTAACCTGTCTACTGTTCAAATGTAGCCTGTTACCTGTCTAATGTTCACCTGTTACCTGTCTACTGTTCACCTGAGGCCTGTTACATGTCTACTGTTCACCTGTAGCCTGTCTACTGTTCACCTGTTACCTGTCTACTGTTCACCTGTAGCCTGTTACCTGTCTACTGTTCACATGTAACCTGTTACCTGTCTACTGGTCAACAGTAACCTGTCTACTGTTCACCTGTAGCCTGTTACCTGTCTACTGTTCATTTGTAGCCTGTTACCTGTCTACTGTTCACCAGTAACCTGTCTACTGTTCACCTCTAGCCTGTTACCTGTCTACTGTTCACCTGTAGCCTGTTACCTGTCTACTGTTCACCTGTAGCCTGTTACCTGTCTACTGTTCACCTGTAACCTGTCAACTGTTCACCTGAGGCCTGTTACCTGTCTACTGTTCACCTGTAGCCTGTTACCTGTCTACTGTTCACCTGTAACCTGTCAACTGTTCACCTGAGGCCTGTTACCTGTCTACTGTTCACCTGTAGCCTGTTACCTGTCTACTGTTCACCTGTAGCCTGTTACCTGTCTACTGTTCACCTGTAACCTGTTACCTGTCTAATGTTTACCTGTAGCCCGTTACCCGTCTAATGTTCACCTGTAGCCTGTCTACTGTTCACCTGTAGCCTGTTACCTGTCTACTGTTCACCTGTAGCCTGTCTACTGTTCACCTGTAGCCTGTTACCTGTCTACTGGTCACCTGTAACCTGTAAACTGTTCACCTGAGGCCTGTTACCTGTCTACTGTTCACCTGTTACCTGTCTACTGTTCACAATTTAACCTGTTACCTGTCTAATGTTCACCTCTAGCCTGTTACCTGTCTACTGGTCACCTGTAAGCTGTCTAATGTTCACCTGTAGCCTGTTACCTGTCTACTGTTCACCTGTTACCTGTCTACTGTTCACCTGTAACCTGTTACCTGTCTACTGTTCACCTGTAACCTGTCTACTGTTCACCTGTAGCCTGTTACCTGTCTACTGTTCACCTGAGGCCTGTTACCTGTCTAATGTTCACCTGTAACCTGTCTACTGTTCACCTGTAGCCTGTTACCTGTCTACTGTTCACCTGTAACCTGTTAGCTGTCTACTGTTCACCTGTAACCTGTCTACTGTTCACCTGTTACCTGTCTACTGTTCACCTGTAACCTGTCTACTGTTCACCTGTAACCTGTTAGCTGTCTACTGTTCACCAGTAACCTGTCTACTGTTCACCTGTAGCCTGTTACCTGTCTAATGTTCACCTGTAGCCTGTCTAATGTTCACCTGTAACCTGTCAACTGTTCACCTCTAGCCTGTTACCTGTCTACTGTTCACCTGTAGCCTGTTACCTGTCTACTGTTCATTTGTAGCCTGTTACCTGTCTACTGTTCACCTGTAACCTGTCTACTGTTCACCTGTAGCCTGTTACCTGTCTACTGTTCACCTGTAGCCTGTTACTGTCTACTGTTCACCTGTAGCCTGTTACCTGTCTACTGTTCACCTGTAACCTGTCACTGTTCACCTGTAACCTGTCAACTGTTCACCGGAGGCCTGTTACCTGTCTACTGTTCACCTGTAGCCTGTTACCTGTCTACTGTTCACCTGTAACCTGTCAACTGTTCACCTGTCCTGTTACCTGTCTACTGTTCACCTGTAGCCTGTTACTACTGTTCACCTGTAGCCTGTTACCTGTCTACTGTTCACCTGTAACCTGTTACCTATCTACTGTTTACCTGTAGCCTGTTACCTGTCTACTGTTCACCTGTAGCCTGTCTACTGTTCACCTGTAGCCTGTTACCTGTCTACTGTTCACCTGTAACCTGTCTACTGTTCACCTGTAACCCTGTCTACTGTTCACCTGTAGCCTGTTACCTGTCTACTGTTCACCTGTAACTATTCACCTGTAACCTGTCTACTGTTCACCTGTAACCTGTTACCTGTCTACTGTTCACCTGTAGCCTGTCTACTGTTCACCTGTAACCTGTTACCTGTCTACTGTTCACCTGTAACCTGTCTAATGTTCACCTGTAGCCTGTTACCTGTCTAATGTTCACCTGTAGCCTGTCTACTGTTCACCTGTAGCCTGTTACCTGTCTACTGTTCACACCCTGTAAACTGTTCACCTGTAGGCCTGTTACCTGTCTACTGTTCACCTGTTACCTGTCTACTGTTCACCTGTAGCCTGTTACCTGTCTACTGTTCACCTGTAGCCTGTCTACTGTTCACCTGTAACCTGTCTACTGTTCACCTGTAACCTGTTACCTGTCTACTGTTCACCTGTAGCCTGTCTACTGTTCACCTGTAACCTGTTACCTGTCTACTGTTCACCTGTAGCCTGTCTAATGTTTACCTGTAGCCTGTTACCTGTCTACTGTTCACCTGTAGCCTGTCTACTGTTCACCTGTAGCCTGTTACCTGTCTACTGTTCACCTGTAACCTGTCTACTGTTCACCTGAGGCCTGTTACCTGTCTACTGTTCACCTGTTACCTGTCTACTGTTCACCTGTTACCTGTCTACTGTTCACCTCTAGCCTGTTACCTGTCTACTGTTCACCTGTAACCTGTCTAATGTTCACCTGTAACCTGTTACCTGTCTACTGTTCACCTGTTACATGTCTACTGTTCACCTGTTACCTGTCTACTGTTCACCTGTAACCTGTCTACTGTTCACCTGTAGCCTGTTACCTGTCTACTGTTCACCTGTAGCCTGTTACCTGTCTACTGTTCACCTGAGGCTTGTTACCTGTCTAATGTTCACCTGTAACCTGTCTACTGTTCACCTGTAGCCTGTTACCTGTCTACTGTTCACCTGTAACCTGTTAGCTGTCTACTGTTCACCTGTAACCTGTCTACTGTTCACCTGTAGCCTGTTACCTGTCTACTGTTCACCTGTAACCTGTTACCTGTCTAATGTTTACCTGTAGCCCGTTACCCGTCTAATGTTCACCTGTAGCCTGTCTACTGTTCACCTGTAGCCTGTTACCTGTCTACTGTTCACCTGTAGCCTGTCTACTGTTCACCTGTAGCCTGTTACCTGTCTACTGGTCACCTGTAACAAACTGTTCACCTGAGGCCTGTTACCTGTCTACTGTTCACCTGTTACCTGTCTACTGTTCACCTGAGGCCTGTTACCTGTCTAATGTTCACCTCTAGCCTGTTACCTGTCTACTGGTCACCTGTAAGCTGTCTAATGTTCACCTGTAGCCTGTTACCTGTCTACTGTTCACCTGTTACCTGTCTACTGTTCACCTGTAACCTGTTACCTGTCTACTGTTCACCTGTAACCTGTCTACTGTTCACCTGTAGCCTGTTACCTGTCTACTGTTCACCTGAGGCCTGTTACCTGTCTAATGTTCACCTGTAACCTGTCTACTGTTCACCTGTAGCCTGTTACCTGTCTACTGTTCACCTGTAACCTGTTAGCTGTCTACTGTTCACCTGTAACCTGTCTACTGTTCACCTGTAGCCTGTTACCTGTCTACTGTTCACCTGTAACCTGTCTACTGTTCACCTGTAACCTGTTAGCTGTCTACTGTTCACCAGTAACCTGTCTACTGTTCACCTGTAGCCTGTCTACTGTTCACATGTAACCTGTCTAATGTTCACCTGTAACCTGTCAACTGTTCACCTCTAGCCTGTTACCTGTCTACTGTTCACCTGTAGCCTGTTACCTGTCTACTGTTCATTTGTAGCCTGTTACCTGTCTACTGTTCACCAGTAACCTGTCTACTGTTCACCTCTAGCCTGTTACCTGTCTACTGTTCACCTGTAGCCTGTTACCTGTCTACTGTTCACCTCTAGCCTGTTACCTGTCTACTGTTCACCTGTAACCTGTCAACTGTTCACCTGTAACCTGTCAACTGTTCACCGGAGGCCTGTTACCTGTCTACTGTTCACCTGTAGCCTGTTACCTGTCTACTGTTCACCTGTAACCTGTCAACTGTTCACCTGAGGCCTGTTACCTGTCTACTGTTCACCTGTAGCCTGTTACCTGTCTACTGTTCACCTGTAGCCTGTTACCTGTCTACTGTTCACCTGTAACCTGTTACCTATCTAATGTTTACCTGTAGCCCGTTACCCGTCTAATGTTCACCTGTAGCCTGTCTACTGTTCACCTGTAGCCTGTTACCTGTCTACTGTTCACCTGTAACCTGTCTACTGTTCACCTGTAACGTGTTACCTGTCTACTGTTCACCTGTAGCCTGTTACCTGTCTACTGTTCACCTGTAGCCTGTCTACTATTCACCTGTAACCTGTCTACTGTTCACCTGTAACCTGTTACCTGTCTACTGTTCACCTGTAGCCTGTCTACTGTTCACCTGTAACCTGTTACCTGTCTACTGTTCACCTGTAGCCTGTCTAATGTTTACCTGTAGCCTGTTACCTGTCTAATGATCACCTGTAGCCTGTCTACTGTTCACCTGTAGCCTGTTACCTGTCTACTGGTCACCTGTAAACTGTTCACCTGAGGCCTGTTACCTGTCTACTGTTCACCTGTTACCTGTCTACTGTTCACCTGTAGCCTGTTACCTGTCTACTGTTCACCTGTAGCCTGTCTACTGTTCACCTGTAACCTGTCTACTGTTCACCTGTAACCTGTTACCTGTCTACTGTTCACCTGTAGCCTGTTACTGTTCACCTGTAACCTGTTACTGTTACCTGTTCACCTGTAGCCTGTCTAATGTTTACCTGTAGCCTGTTACCTGACTAATGATCACCTGTAGCCTGTCTACTGTTCACCTGTAGCCTGTTACCTGTCTACTGGTCACCTGTAACCTGTAAACTGTTCACCCGAGGCCTGTTGCCTGTCTACTGTTCACCTGTTACCTGTCTACTGTTCACAATTTAACCTGTTACCTGTCTAATGTTCACCTCTAGCCTGTTACCTGTCTACTGGTCACCTGTAAGCTGTCTAATGTTCACCTGTAGCCTGTTACCTGTCTACTGTTCACCTGTTACATGTCTACTGTTCACCTGTTACCTGTCTACTGTTCACCTGTAACCTGTCTACTGTTCACCTGTAGCCTGTTACCTGTCTACTGTTCACCTGTAGCCTGTTACCTGTCTACTGTTCACCTGTAACCTGTTAATGTTCACCTGTCTGTCTACTGTTCCTGTAGCCTGTTACCTGTCTACTGTTCACCTGTAACTGTCTACTGTTCACCTGTAACCTGCCTGTTCACCTGTAGCCTGTTACCTGTCTACTGTTCACCTGTAACCTGTCTACTGTTCACCTGTAACCTGTTAGCTGTCTACTGTTCACCTGTAACCTGTTACTACTGTTCACCTGTAGCCTGTTACCTGTCTACTGTTCACCTGTAGTAACCTGTCTGTTCAGCCTGTCTACTGTTCACCTGTAGCCTGTTATCCTGTTACCTGTCTACTGTCTCACCTGTAGCCTGTCTACTGTTCACCTGTAGCCTGTTACCTGTCTACTGTTCACCTGTAACCTGTCTACTGTTCACCTGTAACCTGTTACCTGTCTACTGTTCACCTGTAGCCTGTTACCTGTCTACTGTTTACCTGTAGCCTGTCTACTATTCACTGTAACCTGTCTACTGTTCACCTGTAACCTGTTACCTGTCTACTGTTCACCTGTAACCTGTCTACTGTTCACCTGTAACCTGTTACCTGTCTACTGTTCACCTGTAGCCTGTCTAATGTTCACCTGTAACCTGTTACCTGTCTATCACCTGTAGCCTGTCTACTGTTCACCTGTAGCCTGTTACCTGTCTAAACTGTTCACCTGTAGCCTGTTACCTGTCTAATGTTCACCTGTTACCTGTCTACTGTTCACCTGTAGCCTGTTACCTGTCTACTGTTCACCTGTAGCCTGTCTACTGTTCACCTGTAACCTGTCTACTGTTCACCTGTAACCTGTTACCTGTCTACTGTTCACCTGTAGCCTGTCTACTGTTCACCTGTAACCTGTTACCTGTCTACTGTTCACCTGTAGCCTGTCTAATGTTTACCTGTAGCCTGTTACCTGACTAATGATCACCTGTAGCCTCTACTGTTCACCTGTAACCTGTTACCTGTCTACTGGTCACCTGTTGTTCACCTGAGGCCTGTTACCTGTCTACTGTTCACCTGTTACCTGTCTACTGTTCACAATTTAACCTGTTACCTGTCTAATGTTCACCTCTAGCCTGTTACCTGTCTACTGGTCACCTGTAAGCTGTCTAATGTTCACCTGTAGCCTGTTACCTGTCTACTGTTCACCTGTTACATGTCTACTGTTCACCTGTTACCTGTCTACTGTTCACCTGTAACCTGTCTACTGTTCACCTGTAGCCTGTTACCTGTCTACTGTTCACCTGTTACCTGTCTACTGTTCACCTGAGGCCTGTTACCTGTCTAATGTTCACCTGTAACCTGTCTACTGTTCACCTGTAGCCTGTTACCTGTCTACTGTTCACCTGTAACCTGTTAGCTGTCTACTGTTCACCTGTAACCTGTCTACTGTTCACCTGTAGCCTGTTACCTGTCTACTGTTCACCTGTAACCTGTCTACTGTTCACCTGTAACCTGTTAGCTGTCTACTGTTCACCTGTAACCTGTTACCTGTCTACTGTTCACCTGTAACCTGTCTACTGTTCACCTGTAGCCTGTTACCTGTCTACTGTTCACCTGTAACCTGTCAACTGTTCACCTGTAACCCATTACCTGTCTACTGTTCACCTGTAGCCTGTTATCTGTCTACTGTTCACCTGTAACCCATTACCTGTCTACTGTTCACCTGTAGCCTGTTACCTGTCTACTGTTCACCTGTAGCCTGTTACCCATCTACTTTTCACCTGTAACCTGTTACCTGTCTACTGTTCACCTGTAACCTGTCTACTGTTCACCTGTAGCCTGTTACCTGTCTACTGTTCACCTGTAACCTGTCTACTGTTCACCTGTAACCTGTTAGCTGTCTACTGTTCACCAGTAACCTGTCTACTGTTCACCTGTAGCCTGTTACCTGTCTAATGTTCACCTGTAGCCTGTCTACTGTTCACATGTAACCTGTCTAATGTTCACCTGTAACCTGTCAACTGTTCACCTCTAGCCTGTTACCTGTCTACTGTTCACCTGTAGCCTGTTACCTGTCTACTGTTCATTTGTAGCCTGTTACCTGTCTACTGTTCACCAGTAACCTGTCTACTGTTCACCTCTAGCCTGTTACCTGTCTACTGTTCACCTGTAGCCTGTTACCTGTCTACTGTTCACCTCTAGCCTGTTACCTGTCTACTGTTCACCTGTAACCTGTCAACTGTTCACCTGTAACCTGTCAACTGTTCACCGGAGGCCTGTTACCTGTCTACTGTTCACCTGTAGCCTGTTACCTGTC
This sequence comes from Oncorhynchus nerka, assembly GCF_034236695.1. NCBI lineage: Eukaryota > Metazoa > Chordata > Actinopteri > Salmoniformes > Salmonidae > Oncorhynchus > Oncorhynchus nerka. The sequence goes on from NC_088404.1 coordinate 43,651,278, forward strand.
TACTGTTCACCTGTAACCTGTCAACTGTTCACCTGAGGCCTGTTACCTGTCTACTGTTCACCTGTAGCCTGTTACCTGTCTACTGTTCACCTGTAGCCTGTTACCTGTCTACTGTCCACCTGTAACCTGTTACCTATCTAATGTTTACCTGTAGCCCGTTACCCGTCTAATGTTCACCTGTAGCCTGTCTACTGTTCACCTGTAGCCTGTAACCTGTCCACTGTTCACCTGTAACGTGTTACCTGTCTACTGTTCACCTGTAGCCTGTTACCTGTCTACTGTTCACCTGTAGCCTGTCTACTATTCACCTGTAACCTGTCTACTGTTCACCTGTAACCTGTTACCTGTCTACTGTTCACCTGTAGCCTGTCTACTGTTCACCTGTAACCTGTTACCTGTCTACTGTTCACCTGTAGCCTGTCTAATGTTTACCTGTAGCCTGTTACCTGTCTAATGATCACCTGTAGCCTGTCTACTGTTCACCTGTAGCCTGTTACCTGTCTACTGGTCACCTGTAAACTGTTCACCTGAGGCCTGTTACCTGTCTACTGTTCACCTGTTACCTGTCTACTGTTCACCTGTAGCCTGTTACCTGTCTACTGTTCACCTGTAGCCTGTCTACTGTTCACCTGTAACCTGTCTACTGTTCACCTGTAACCTGTTACCTGTCTACTGTTCACCTGTAGCCTGTCTACTGTTCACCTGTAACCTGTTACCTGTCTACTGTTCACCTGTAGCCTGTCTAATGTTTACCTGTAGCCTGTTACCTGACTAATGATCACCTGTAGCCTGTTACCTGTCTACTGGTCACCTGTAACCTGTAAACTGTTCACCTGAGGCCTGTTACCTGTCTACTGTTCACCTGTTACCTGTCTACTGTTCACAATTTAACCTGTTACCTGTCTAATGTTCACCTCTAGCCTGTTACCTGTCTACTGGTCACCTGTAAGCTGTCTAATGTTCACCTGTAGCCTGTTACCTGTCTACTGTTCACCTGTTACATGTCTACTATTCACCTGTAACCTGTCTACTGTTCACCTGTAACCTGTTACCTGTCTACTGTTCACCTGTAGCCTGTCTACTGTTCACCTGTAGCCTGTCTAATGTTTACCTGTAGCCTGTTACCTGTCTAATGATCACCTGTAGCCTGTCTACTGTTCACCTGTAGCCTGTTACCTGTCTACTGGTCACCTGTAAACTGTTCACCTGAGGCCTGTTACCTGTCTACTGTTCACCTGTTACCTGTCTACTGTTCACCTGTAGCCTGTTACCTGTCTACTGTTCACCTGTAGCCTGTCTACTGTTCACCTGTCTACTGTTCACCTGTAACCTGTTACCTGTCTACTGTTCACCTGTAGCCTGTCTACTGTTCACCTGTAACCTGTTACCTGTCTACTGTTCACCTGTAGCCTGTCTAATGTTTACCTGTAGCCTGTTACCTGACTAATGATCACCTGTAGCCTGTCTACTGTTCACCTGTAGCCTGTTACCTGTCTACTGGTCACCTGTAACCTGTAAACTGTTCACCTGAGGCCTGTTACCTGTCTACTGTTCACCTGTTACCTGTCTACTGTTCACAATTTAACCTGTTACCTGTCTAATGTTCACCTCTAGCCTGTTACCTGTCTACTGGTCACCTGTAAGCTGTCTAATGTTCACCTGTAGCCTGTTACCTGTCTACTGTTCACCTGTTACATGTCTACTGTTCACCTGTAACCTGTTACCTGTCTACTGTTCACCTGTAACCTGTCTACTGTTCACCTGTAGCCTGTTACCTGTCTACTGTTCACCTGAGGCCTGTTACCTGTCTAATGTTCACCTGTAACCTGTCTACTGTTCACCTGTAGCCTGTTACCTGTCTACTGTTCACCTGTAACCTGTTAGCTGTCTACTGTTCACCTGTAACCTGTCTACTGTTCACCTGTAGCCTGTTACCTGTCTACTGTTCACCTGTAACCTGTCTACTGTTCACCTGTAACCTGTTAGCTGTCTACTGTTCACCTGTAACCTGTTACCTGTCTACTGTTCACCTGTAACCTGTCTACTGTTCACCTGTAGCCTGTTACCTGTCTACTGTTCACCTGTAACCTGTCAACTGTTCACCTGTAACCCATTACCTGTCTACTGTTCACCTGTAGCCTGTTATCTGTCTACTGTTCACCTGTAACCCATTACCTGTCTACTGTTCACCTGTAGCCTGTTACCTGTCTACTGTTCACCTGTAGCCTGTTACCCATCTACTTTTCACCTGTAACCTGTTACCTGTCTACTGTTCACCTGTAACCTGTCTAATGTTCACCTCTAGCCTGTTACCTGTCTACTGTTCACCTGAGGCCTGTTACCTGTCTAATGTTCACCTGTAACCTGTCTACTGTTCACCTGTAGCCTGTTACCTGTCTACTGTTCACCTGTAACCTGTTAGCTGTCTACTAATCACCTGTAATCTTTCTATTGTTCACCTGTAGCCTGTTACCTGTCTACTGGTCACCTGATACATGTCTACTGTTCACCTGTAACCTGTCTACTGTTCACCTTTAACCTGTAACCTGTTACCTGTCTACTGTTCACCTGTAACCTGTCACCTGTCTACTGTTCACCTGTTACCTGTCTAATGTTTACCTGTAGCCCGTTACCTGTCTAATGATCACCTGTAGCCTGTCTACTGTTCACCTGTAGCCTGTTACCTGTCTAATGTTCACCTCTAGCCTGTGAAAGTGGAGGGTCTGTTGCTGGGTCTGAAGAGGCGTATTGTGTGCTGGAGTATGCGGATGATGGGGATCTGTACGGGACTATGTCTCTGCAGGTCATAAAGAACTAACTGCCTCAGATCCAGCAGCTCATTGCATCAACCAGAAATAAAGTTAAATAAACAAAGGCAATAAACAATGAATGGATGTTGTCAAACATGTTTAAAAAAAACATATTTCTCTATGCTGGGTCACAAACTATAGTAAAACATACTAACCCTAACAATGAGCAGCCACAGTACATTAAATATGAACATGTATGACTACTATGTTTTAAAGGTGTAGAGAAGCATGTGGATCCTCATTGTGACTGTGTATTGAGGAATGATTAGGCACTCTCACCAGCTGCAGGAGGTCATAGCGGAGATGGGGGACCTGGAGAAGTTTGCCAACATGCAGGTGGTCAGGGAACAGGAGGCCAACAAATGTCTGAGGGACCTGGACCAGTGCTAGAATGGCCACCATCTTACTGCCCCGCCCCTTGAACATCCCCATGCTTTTATTCCACAGCACCTGTATTGACATCTATAACTTTCTCATCAGCATTTAAAGAGCTGATTGCTGCTGTGGTGTCACTGTCCTCTTGTTCATTCTGTGTCTCGTGTAGGAAACGGTCCTATAGGCAGCATTTTCAGAGCATGACTGGTCCCGACACATATTCAGCTACTATATACTACAGTTGAAGTCGGAAGTTGACATACACTTAGGTTGGAGTCATTAAAACTCGTTTTTCAACCACTCCACAAATTTCTTGTTAACAAACTATAGTTTTGCCATGTCGGATAGGACATCTACTTTGCGCATGACACAAGTAATTTTTCCAACAATTATTTACAGACAGATTATTTCACTTATAATTCACTGTATCACAATTCCAGTGAGTCAGAAGTTTACATGCACTAAGTTAACTGTGCCTTTAAAAAGCTTGGAAAATTCCAGAAAATTATGTCATGGCTTATAAACTTCTGATAGGCTAATTGACACCATTTGAGTCAATTGAAGGTGTACCTGTAGATATATTTCAAGGCCTACCTTCATACTCAGTGCCTCTTTGCTTGACATCATGGGAAAATCAAAAGAAATCAGCCAAGACCTCAGAAAACAAATTGCTGACCTCCACAAATGTGGTTCATCCTTGGGAGCAATTTCCAAACTCCTGAAGGTACCACGTTCATCTGTACAAACAATAGCACCCAAGTATAAACACCATGGGACCATGCAGCTGTCATACCACTCAAGAAGGAGACGCGTTCTGTCTCCTAGAGATGAACTTACTAGGGTGCGAAAAGTGCAAATCGATCCCAGAACAACAGCAAAGGACCTTGTGAAGATGCTGGAGGAAACGTGTACAAAAGTATCTGTATCCACAGTAAAACGAGTTCTGTATCGACATAACCTGAAAGGCTGTTCCGCAAGGAAGATGCCACTGCTCCAAAACCGCCATAAAAAAGCCAGACTACGGTTTGCAACTGCACATGGGGACAAAGATTGTACTTTTTGGAGAAATATCCTCTGGTCTGATGAAACAAAAATAGAACTTACCATCGTTATGTTTGGAGGAAAAAGGGGGTGTGGCAGCATCATGTTGTGGGGGTGCTTTGCTGCAGGAGGGATTGGTGCACTTCACAAAATAGATGGCATCATGAGGTAGGAAAATTATGTGGATATATATATACCCCAAGCATACTTCCAAAGTTGTGGCAAAATGGCTTAAGGAAAATGTCAAGGTATTGGAGTGGCCATCACAAAGCCCTGACCTCAATCCTATAGAACATTTGTGGGCAGAACTAAAAAAGCCTGTACGAACAAGGAGGTCTACAAACCTGACTCAGTTACACCAGCTCTGTCAGGAGGAATGGGCCAAAACTCACCCAACTTATTGTGGGAAGCTTGTGGAAGGCTACCCGAAACAGTTGACCCAAGTTAAACAATTGAAAGGCAATGCTACCAAATACTAATTGAGTGTATGTAAACTTCTGACCCACTGGGAATGTGATGAAAGAAATAAAAGCCAAATAAATCATTCTCTCTACTAATATTCTGACATTTCACATTCTTAAAATAAAGTGGTGATCCTAACCGACCTAAGACAGGGAGTTTTTACTAGGATTAAATGTCAGGAATTGTGAAAAACTGAGTTTATATTTATTTGGCTACGGTGTATGTAAACTTCCGACTTCAACTGTATATTCAGCTTTGGCTCTTGGGGTCATGACCCCAAACCTGCTCAACTTTGTGAGACTGTATAGCAGCCTGAGCTCTCTGGTTGTGGGGGTCAGTATTCCAGGCAGTGTGGTGATTCACATCTCCAACACCATCCAGGGGAACGAACAACGTCACATACGGGGTCGCCCTTTACGAATAACTGCTACAACAAAGACGCTGTCTGCCACTTCAACATCACTGCCAAAATGGTCACCCCCACAGCAAGGTTACTTTTGGGTGAACTACTGTATATATACAACAATAATGTTTGAGTCGCATCTAAATAAGTGTTTATTGCTCACTTGACAGTGTGTATTTTGTTGTGTACATATCCAGCATCGGTGGAAGTAAGTGAAAAAATGTGTGAATCATGACTTTTTCAATAAAACCAGTGTTGCAAAGAAATGCACTTATTAAACATATGACTCCATGCTGACATAAAGTCTTTATTTCTTTGTCTTTACATGTTCAATGCTTGGACAGAGAAAGCTTACGGTATATATACTGTATGTATATTTAAACTTTACATTACACATTTTATGACTAAGCAGGTAAGAGTCAATCCTACTTTCTCTGTGAACAGAAACAATGTTGGGGAGACTCTCATGAAACCATACAGTCAAAAAACAACTTATTGCTCAATATAAATCAATCAATAATACTGTAATAATAATAATAATAATACACGAGAACCAATACACCACAGAAAACTGAATTATATTGTTATGTAAAAAGGGGAACTCTAGGAAAGAGGAACCAAATGCTGTTTGGGTACAATGTAGGGTAGGGTAGAAGTTAGGGTACAATGTAGGGTAGGAATTAGGGTACAATGTAGGGTAGGGGTTAGGGTACAATGTAGGGGAGTAGTTAGGGTACAGTGTAGGGTAGGAGTTAGGATACAATGTAGGGTAGGTATTAGGGTAGGGGGGAAAGCAGCTACAAGCACTAGTGGGTAATGGTGGTGGGTGGGTGGAAGGGGGCACTTGGACCATACTGTACAGCACTTTAATATGACCAATTACATTCAGGGGCCACCAGACAGTATGCATGAGACTGAGGGAGGGGTCAAAATCAGGCCTGCTCAAGAGTTGACAGCAACAGTAGTCTTACGGATAGAAAATGCATGACCACAGCCTTGAATATCACACATTAAGGTGCATGCAAACAGATTAGAGGAGTATTAGGGAGTGTTTGTTGACCTGACCCAATATCCTCTCCCAGAAGCCCCACTCATACCCTCTTTACATGTATTATTCCCCCGATCCCCCCCCCCCGTATTGTCCCCCTATCAAGACATTTTGTAGATCCAGCTCTCTCACACTCTTTCCATCTTTACAAATGAAAATTCCTCTTATTCATCCAGACATAATCTCTCCCTTTCCCTCACTCTTTGTCAGAAGTCATTCATGAATTCATCTCTCTGTCCTAAAATCTTTGCTGTGTACCCCTTGGGGACCGTTGTACGTTGGTGCACTGTTGCCAGGCAACACTATGAACTGAAAAGTGACCTCAGCTGATAGCCCTTTTGGGGCGACTGGAAGTATCTGTAAGGGGCAGGGCATCTTGTGGTTGGGGGTGGGATTTCCCTACATTCCTAGCTTTGAGCAAAGGGCCCCAAAAAAGTCCCGTCCCTTACAGACAGTCCCAGGAAGCACCCTGCAGTAGTAGTTATCCCACCTCACCCTTGTCGGGGATGCAGAGATTGACATTCAAATAGAGAATAGGGAGATGTTTTTACTGAGAATAAGGAATGCAAATAGAATGTAGAAAGACATTACTGTGCAAATTGTCAGGGACAACAGCTCCTCCTCATAGGACTTGACTCAATGGATCGTCCATCACAGCAGCTAGCAGCACACTCCTCTCCATTAACAACGACCAGTATTTCAGCTCAATATCATGGAGGGAAAAAGAGGTCTGTGGGATGTTAGTTCTCTATGTGAGCTATGCATATGGGTATGTAAATACATGAACTGTGACACATTGACAGTGTTTGCATGTGTGCGTAAGTTTGTGCATGTTTTGTGCTTCTGTGCCGATATCATTTCAATCGGTCCCCTTACAGAGCCCAGCCGTCGTAGGTTAGTGTGTGTGTGTGTGTGTAGATTTGGTATATATGACCTGAGAGAAGAACATCTCAGATCTAACAGGTTCTGCCTCGACTCCTAGGTCTGGTTTGGTTTGGGTCAAGGTGTGATTGTCATTTGGGAGACCACTAAGAACCGATCCTCGGCAGAACTACTTCCATTTTAGGGAGCTGGAAATGACCGTGGTCACACTGCCTATAGGGTGGATGCTCCTACCAATGCAGGTGAGTGGAGTCACGTGGGCTACATGGGTATAGAATCACTCTACATGTATTTATGCTTCTTTATGACAATCAATGGGAAAACGCCATGCATGGAATGTGGAGTGGGAATACTGATCTAGTAGCTGTCACACAGACACATCCTCCACAATGTGATATAAACCCCCTCTGAAATATAAGGCTGTGTGCTGCTTTCTGTCAAATCTTCAACTTCCCAGACAAAGAGCAAGAATAGAGCAACCTACATAATGTCAGGTATGTCTTTTCCCCAGTGACCCAACCATCCTCACTGACCACAAACCACTTAACTACCCTCATTGACCACCTCACAGAAACTCTCGGCAGGCAAGCGGATGAGTGTGGGAGGGGGCAGATGAGGCTATGGGTCTGAGTGGAGGAGGGCGGGCGCAGGTGGAGGTGGAGGGCTGGGGGAGCAGGGGAAATTAAGGGGGAGGAGACACTGAGCAAAACAGACGACAATTTCAAGAAAACCAAAACTTTCTTAAGTTTAAGGGGGGAGAGTAATACATTGGTGTCATTTTACAGTGAGGGGGGCAAAAGTTGTCAAATACTGAGGGACTTTGGGAAAGATAATACTAGGACAAAGACAAATAGAGATAGATAGAGAGAACATCCTGCACTAACAATTTCAAAGTAGAAACTCATCTCTCTCCAACCAACGTCATTCTGTCTGTCTGTTTATCTACGTGTGTGTGTTTGAGGGTTCAGCAGGACACCTCCATGGTGTGGCTGACCTGGCCCTCGTTGCTGTCAGTGTGTGTAAAACCCCGGATACGAGAGTTCTCAATGGAGCTGCCACTGGTCAGTGAGGCCGTTCGGGAGCGTGCCAGACGGGTCATACTGGCAGAGGGCACTAAGAGAGAGACAGACAGAGAAAAAGAGAGAGGGAGACAGAGAGAGAATGAGAGCAAAATAAATAAGACAGAATTAAATAGGGGAAGGTACAATTTTGGGAGGTCAGTCTGAAGGTAAAGGTAAAAGCGGACAGTCCCCTCCCCCCATCTTAGAGGAACAAATGTATTGGGACGAATTCACTTACATGTGTATTAATGTAGCAGAAAGTTAAGTATTTGGTCCCATATATACAGTGCCTTCGGAAAGTATTCAGACCCTTTGACTTTTTCCACATTTTGTTACGTTACAGCCTTATTCTAAAATTTTAAAAAATCCTCAGCAATCTACACACAATACCCCATAATGACAGACTGAAAACAAGTTTTTAGAAATGTTTGCAAATTTATTACAAATAAAAAACAGAAATACCTTATTTACACAAGTATTCAGACCCTTTGCTATGAGACTCGAAATTGAGCTTGGGTGCATCCTGTTTCCAATGATCATCTTTGAGCTGTTTCTACAACTTGATTGTCCACCTGTGGTAACTTCAAATGATTGGACATGATTTGGAAAGGCAAACAGCTGTCTATAAAAGGTCCCAGAGTTGACAGTGCATGTCCAGGGGCGGCAGCTAGCCTAGTGGTTAGAGCTGACAAGGTAAAAATCTGTTGTTCTGCCCCTGATCAAGGCAGTTAACCCACTGTTCCCCATGCCCCGAAGACGTGGATGTTGATTAAGGCAGCCCCCCGCACCTCTCTGATTCAGAGGGGTTGGGTTAAATGCGGAAGACACATTTCAGTTGAATACATTCAGTTGAACAACTGACTAGGTATCCCCCTTTCCCACAGTTGACAGTGCATGTCAGAGCAAAAACCAAGCCGTGAGGTCGAAGGAATTGTCCTTATAGCTCAGAGACAGGATTGTGTCAAGGCGCAGATCTGGGGAAGGACACCAAAACATTTCTGCAGCATTGAAGGTCCCCAAGAACACAGTGGCCTCCATCATTCTTAAATGGAAGAAGTTTGGAATCAGCAAAACTCTTCCTAGAGCTGGCCGCCTGGCCAAACTGAGCAATCGGGGGGAAGGGCCTTGGTCAGGGAGGTGATGGTCACTCTGTCAGAGCTCTAGAGTTCCTCTGTGGAGATGGAAGAACCTTCCAGAAGGACAACTCTCTGCAGCACTCCACCAATCAGGCATTTATGGTAGAATGGCCAGATGGAAGTCACTCCTCAGTAAAAGGCACATGACAGCCCACTTGGAGTTTTCCAAAAGGCACCTAAAGGACTCTCAGACCATGAGAAACAAGATTCTCTGGTCTGATGAAACCAAGATTGAACTCTTTGGCCTGAATGCCAAGCATCACGTCTGGAGGAAACCAGACACCATCCCTCCGGTGAAGCATGGTGGTGGCAGCATCATGCTGTGGGGATGTTTTTCAGCTGCACGGACTGGGAGACTAGTCAGGATCGGGGCAAAGATGAACGGAGCAAAGTACATAGATCCTTGATGAACACCTGCTCCAGAATGCTCAGGACCGCAGACTGGAGCAAAGGTTCACCTTCCAACAGGACAACGACCCTGAGCACACAGCCAAGACAACACAGGAGTGGAACAAGTCAAGGGGTCTGAATACTTTCCGAAGGCAGTGTATAGCACGCAATGACTATGAGTTTGTGACTCTACAATTCTGTTGGATGCATCTGCTGTTTGTTTTGGTTGTGTTTCAGATTTTTGTTCCCAATATAAATGAATGGTAAATAATGTATTGTGTCATTTTGGAGTCACTTTTATTGTAAATTTGAATAGAATATGTTTCTAAACACTCCTACATTAATGTGGATGCTACCATGATTACGGATCATCCTGAATGAATCGTAAATAATGACAAGTGAGAAAGTTACAGATGCACAAATATCAAATGGGGGAACTATGTACAAAAAGTGCTGTAATTTTTAAACGGTTCACCAAATATGGATGAAAATACCTTCAAATCAAAGCTGCACTTTAACCTCATAGTCATTGTTTGTTTTCAAATGCAAACTTTTAGAGTAAAGAGCCCAAATAATAAAAAATGCTTCACTGTCCCAATCATTATGGAGGGCACTGTATTTGCATAACAGGCCTATTAGCTATAATATTCCATTTACAATCTGGCAAGATCTTTTCCTATTTGTTTTCATGCAAACATTCCTCAAAAGGTTGCTTCACTTGGACACTCCAATGTGCCAATGAGAGTTCAATTCTGGATCATAATTAACTGTATCCCATGCAAAGAGCAAGATAGAGAATGCAATGGCAGGGATGGGGAAAAAAGTAACAATGGCATATTTTCCCTTAGGTTGAGGAAAAATGCATAATTTTTTATAAAAAAAAATATATATTGTCAAGATTGCCAATGACCAGAAATCAAGCGCCAAAACAAATAAAATGCAATAATAAGTCACAAGGCAGATATATGATCAGAGTATTATCACTCCACATCTCATGTAGGGGAAGAAGAGAGGAGGAGGTCAGAGGTGAACAGCAAACAGGAAGTACCTGGCCCTCCACTCAACCTCCGATCCTTCACATACGCAACTGAGCGAAGGCAGGAAAACATAGAGGGCAAGATTAACACAACACAGGTCCCTGCAATAGACATCACATCGCACCATACCAAACAACATTTTCACAACACAGTCCGGACTGGACTCCATCACACATTCAGAGTAACCCAACGTACAGACAGTGTTTAAGCAGAGGATTAAGACAAACAAGGGAGAAGACTGTACAACATTGTATTTCTAAGGTATGGAGAGATAAACTCAGTCAAGGTAGTGATGCCTAGTTTCTGAGAGACCTCAAACACATGCACAGTCTCACACACTCACTCATATACGGTATGACAAATTACTGTGATCGGGTTCTAGATACTTACTGTAGCCCATCCCCTGAAGGAAGTACTTGAATGCTTCGGACAGTTTTCCAGGCTATAAAACAACAAGAAGAGCACGGTTGGACATTTGACCTCCTGAGACTCTGTGTAACCCTGACCCCAGATGATGTCAATGACCTCTGTGGAGTTCTGTGGAGAGTGCTATAGAGCCAACCCTCTCATGGTGGCAGAATGGCTTATAAAAAGAGGAAGTGGAGATTCATAAGAGGGTTGTATGGAGGCCTTATATAGAGAGGTTAGAGAGGTATTTTAAAGAGGAAGTTAAGGGTCATATGAGAGTTGCGTCAGAAGAGAAACTGGAGGAAGTAAGTGGGATATGGAGGTGGTGCAGAGGAAGGCATGGTTAAATAATAGTAGGAGTATTTGAATATGGAATGAGAGGATGCAGAGGGCCATCTGAAGGCAGTGTTCTGACCTGTGTGAGCTGAGGAAGTCCACCAGAGTCAGCCATCTGAAGCACAACAGGGGAGAACAGGAACATTAGTCATTACATCAAATGTTTCAACAAGTACAACATGTAAGGCACAATTGTTTTCCATTTGGTAAATTAATTAGATGAAAAATCTAATAAAGACCAACATTCCACAATTAATGCTTTGCATTCATACCTTTAAGAAGGTGGTGTTGGTCGGGTCAAGTTTGGAATTACATTCAACCTTGAGGAACAACAAAATATTACATAAAGGATCAAGGTGCTGGACATTTCATTCTTAGATGTACACCACTGTTCAAAAGTTTGGGGTCCCTTTTAAAAATGGCCTTGTTTTAGCCTGAAAAGCATTTTTTTTCGTCCATTAAAATGTATGATCAAAATTGATCAGAAATACAGTGTAGACATTGTTAATGTTGTAAATGACTATTGTAGCAGGAAACGGCAGATTTTTAATGGAATATCTACATAGGCGTACAGAGGCCCATTATCAGCAACCATCACTCCTGTGTTACAATGGCACATTGTGTTAGCTTATCTAAGTTTATCATTTTAAAAGGCTAATTGATCAATAGAAAACCCTTTTGCAATTATGTTAGCACAGCTGAAAACTAACTGTGGTTAAAGAAGCAATAAAACTGGCCTTTAGACTAGTTGAGCATCTGGAGCATCTGTGGGTTCAATTACAGGCTCAAAATGGCCAGAAACAAATAACTTTTTTCTGGAACTCGTCAGTCTATTCTTGTTCTGAGAAATGAAGGCTATTTTGTGCGAGGAATTGCCAAGAAACTGAAGATCTTGTACAACGCTGTGTGCTACTCCCTTCACAGAACAGCGCAAACTGGCTCTAACCAGAATAGAACAAGGAATGGGAGGCCCCGGTACCAAACTGAGCAAGAGGACAAGTACATTAGTGTCTAGTTTGAGAAACAGACGTCTCACAAGTCCTCAACTGGCAGCTTCATTAAATAGTACCCGACTCCAGGATGCTGGCCTTCTAGGCAGAGTTCCTCTGTCCAGTGTCTGTGTTCTTTTGCCAATCTTAATATTTTATTTTTATTGGCCAGTCTGAGATATGGCTTTTTCTTTGCAACTCTGCCTAGAAGGCCAGCATCCCGGAGTCGTCTCTTTATATATACCGGTACATACATATATACATATATATAAAAAATTGAAATCAATAGGATTGTGGAGACATAGATGTTGTGAATGAAAGACAGAAGAGAGGCTTGGAGTGAGGTGGGGGAGAGGGTGGACCCAGCTACTGAAGTCTGCTGCAGTGATGAGTCATTCCAGCACAAGGGGTGTGTATAGATGTGTGCTGGCAGACACATCACATAGCAATAAATATTAAATTGACATCCATCTCTCTCTCTCTCCCTCTCTCTCTCTCAAAAGGTTGTATAACCTGTCATTTTACTCCTCCCCTGTCCATCCCCTCCTATCATCCCTACATTTACAGAGGAGGGATGTGATTAAGCCTTGACCTCCTGAAAGTCTAGCAGATTAACAGTACAGAAAGAAATATCTGGCCCATAAGAGCATGTGAAAACCCAGAGACTGGAGCAGAGAGAGAGATACATATGGGCCTTGGCGAGGCAGTGAGACACACACAGTTGACTCAGCCGGGAGGTGAGGCAGGTGAGGCAGGGAGAAAGGGAGATGACGCAGGGAGGAAGGGAGGTGAGGCAGGGAGGAAGGGAGGTGAGGCAGGGAGGAAGGAAGGGAGATGAGGCAGGGAGGAAGGAAGGGAGGTGTGGCAGGGAGGTGAGGCAGGGAGGTGTGACAGGGAGGTAAGGCAGGGAGGAAGGGAGGTGAGGCAGGGAGGAAGGGAGGTGAGGCAGGGAGGGAGGGAGGTGAGGCAGGGAGGTGTGGCAGGGAGGAAGGGAGGTCAGGCAGGGAGGCAGGGAGGTGTGGCAGGGAGGAAGGAAGGTCAGGCAGGGAGGAAGGAAGGGAGGTGTGGCAGGGAGGAAGGGAGGTTAGACAGGGAGGTAAGGCAGGGAGGAAGGGAGGTGAGGCAGGGAGGAAGGGAGGTGAGGCAGGGAGGGAGGGAGGTGAGGCAGGGAGGTGTGGCAGGGAGGAAGGGAGGACAGGCAGGGAGGCAGGGAGGTGTGGCAGGGAGGAAGGAAGGTCAGGCAGGGAGGAAGGAAGGGAGGTGTGGCAGGGAGGAAGGGAGGTCAGGCAGGGAGGCAGGGAGGTGTGGCAGGGAGGAAGGAAGGTCAGGCAGGGAGGAAGGAAGGGAGGTGTGGCAGGGAGGAAGGGAGGTTAGACAGGGAGGAAGGGAGGTGTGGCAGGGAGGCAGGGAGGTAGAGGAGTAAGAGATTGAAATGGAGTGAGGGTGTAGATGAGAGAAAAGGACTCACCACTCCCTCCTCAGCTGGAGCATTGTCACCAACAACAAGCATGACAGGGCACCTAGAAACACAGAGCACAGATCAGCAACAACACACACACATACACAAATATGGCTAATTTCAGTAACCTGTTATGAATGTTAAAGGCTGCCTATATACTACTATAAAGCAGGTGGACCGAGCCCTGAATGCTGATATATCACGGGTATGACACAAAATGTGTTCCTTCTAATTACGTTGGTAACCAGTTTATTATAGCAATAAGGCACGTCGGGGGTTTGTGGTATATGGGCAGGACACCTACCCCATCCGATGTCACAGGAAGGCCAAAATATCATCAAGGACATCAACCACCTGAGCCACTGCCTGTTCAGCCCGCTACCATCCAGAAGGCGAGGTCAGTACAGGTGCATCAAAGCTAGGACTGAGAGACTGAAAAACAGCTGCTCTCTCAAGGCCATCAGACTGTTAAATAGCCATCCCTAGTCGGCTACCACCCGGTTACTCAACCCTGCACTTTAGAGGCTGCTGCCCTATATACATAGACATGGAATCACTGGCCACTTTAATAATGGAACACTAGTCACTTTTATAATGTTTACATACTGCTTTACTCATCTCATATGTATATACTATGTATATTCTATTGTACTGTATTTTAGTTAATGCCACTCCGACGTTGCTTGTCCTAATATTTGATATAGCATGGCTAGGGGCTGTATCCAGGCACTCCATATTGCGGTGTGCTTAAGAACAGCCCTAAGCCATGGTATATTGGCCATATACCACACCCCCTTGTGCCTTATTGCTTAATTAGACAATGCCATGAAAGACCAAAGGACAATAGTCTAGTAGTGTAGAGAGAGACTCACTTCAGGGTCTTGGCATTGATGATGGTCCCAGAGCGGTTCATCTCCAGATCCCTACGGCTGAGAGGGAGAGGAGAACTGTGAGACACACTGCTTACATTCTCTCAAATAATATAGTGCTCTCACCATCTGCCACACACACACACACACACACACACACACACGCGCGCACACGCACACCACACAAATTGCAAACTGTGTGTGTGTGTGTGTGTGTGTGTGTGTGTGTCTGTCTGTACACGCTAGGTCTGTGTGTGTGTGTGTCTGTACATACTAGGTGTGTGTGTGTGTGTGTGTGTGTGTGTGTGTGTGTGTCTGTACACACTATGTGTGTGTGGGTGTGTGTGTCTGTACACACTAGGTGTGTGTGTGTGTGTGTGTACACACTAGGTGTGTGTGTGTGTGTGTGTCTGTACACACTAGGTGTGTGTGTGTGTACAAAAAAGAACAATCCAAAATTGATTTTTGATACTGTCGCAAAGCTAACTAAAAAGCAGCATTCCCCAAGTGAGGATGGCTTTCACTTCAGCAGTAATAAATTATTTGAGGAAAAGATCATGATTATTAGAAAGCAAATTATGGACTCCTCTTTAAATCTGCGTATTCCTTCAACGCTCAGTTATCCCGAGTCTGCACAACTCTGCCAGGACCTAAGATCAAGATAGACACTCAAGTGTTTTAGTACTATATCTCTTCACACAATGATGAAAATAATCATGGCCTCTAAACCTTCAAGCTGCATACTGGACCCTATTCCAACTAAACTACTGAAAGAGCTGCTTCCTGTGCTTGGCCCTCCTATGTTGAACATAATAAACGTCTCTCTATCCACCGGATGTGTACCAAACTCACTAAAAGTGGCAGTAATAAAGCCGCTCTTGAAAAAGCCAAACCTTGACCCAGAAAATATAAAAAACTATCGGCCTATATCGAATCTTCCATTCCTCTCAAAAGATTTTGAAAAAGCTGTTGCGCAGCAACTCACTGCCTTCCTGAAGACAAACAATGTATACGACATGCTTCAGTCTGGTTTTAGACCCCATCATAGCACTGAGACTGCACTTGTGAAGGTGGTAAATGACCTTTTAATGGCATCAGACCGAGGCTCTGCATCTGTCTTCATGCTCCTAGACCTTAGTGCTGCTTTTGATACCACCGATCACCACATTCTTTTGGAGAGGTTGGAAACCCAAATTGGTCTACACGGACAAGTTCTGGCCTGGTTTAGATCTTATCTGTCGGGAAGATATCAGTTTGTCTCTGTGAATGGAATCCTCTGACAAATCAACTGTACATTTCGGTGTTCCTCAAGGTTCCATTTTAGGACCACTATTGTTTTCACTATATATTTTACCTCTTGGGGATGTCATTCGAAAACATAATGTTAACATTCACTGCTATGCAGATGACACACAGCTGTACATTTCAATGAAACATGGTGAAGCCCCAAAATTGCCCTCACTAGAAGCCTGTGTTTCAGACATAAGGAAGTGGATGGCTGCAAACTTTCTACTTTTAAACTCGGACAAAACAGAGATGCTTGTTCTAGGTCCCAAGAAATAAAGAGATCTTCTGTTGAATCTGACAATTAATCTTAATGGTTGTACAGTCGTCTCAAATAAAACTGTGAAGGACCTCGCGGCGTTACTCTGGACCCTGATCTCTCTTTTGACGAACATATCAAGACTGTTTCAAGGACAGCTTTTTTCCATCTACGTAACATTGCAAAAATCAGAAACTTTCAGTCCAAAAATGATGCAGAAAAATTAATCCATGCTTTTGTTACTTCTAAGTTAGACTACTGCAATGCTCTACTTTCCGGCTACCTGGATAAAGCACAAAATAAACTTCAGTTCGTGCTAAATACGGCTGCTAGAATCCTGACTAGAACCAAAAAAATTTATCATATTACTCCAGTGCTAGCCTCCCTACACTGGCTTCCTGTTAAGGCAAGGGCTGATTTCAAGGTTTTACTGCTAACCTACAAAGCATTACATGGGCTTGCTCCTACCTATCTCTCTGATTTGGTCCTGCCGTACATACCTACACGTACGTTACGGTCACAAGACGCAGGCCTCCTAATTGTCCCTAGATTTTCTAAGCAAACAGCTGGAGGCAGGGCTTTCTCCTAAAGAGCTCCATTTTTATGGAATGGTCTGCCTACCCATGTGAGAGACGCAGACTCGGTCTCAACCTTTAAGTCTTTACTGAAGACTCATCTCTTCAGTGGGTCATATGATTGAGTGTAGTCTGGCCCAGGAGTGTAAAGGTGAACGGAAAGGCTCTGGAGCAACGAACCGCCCTTGCTGTCTCTGTCTGGCCAGTTCCCCTCTTTCCACTGCGATTCTCTGCCTCTAACCCTATTACAGGGGCTGAGTCACTGGCTTACTGGTGCTTTTTCATGCCGTCCCTAGGAGGGGTGCGTCACTTGAGTGGGTTGAGTCACTGATGTGATCTTCCTGTCTGGGTTGGCGCCCCCCTTGGGTTGTGCCGTGGCGGAGATCTTTGTGAGCTATATTCGGCCTTGTCTCAGGATGGTAAGATGGTGGTTGAAGATATCCCTCTAGTGGTGTGGGGGCTGTGCTTTGGCAAAGTGGGTGGGGTTTTATCCTTGGCCCTGTCCGGGGGTATCATCGGATGGGGCCACAGTGTCTCCTGACCCCTCCTGTCTCAGCCTCCAGTATTTATGCTGCAGTAGTTTATGTGTCGGGGGGCTAGGGTCAGTTTGTTATATCTGGAGTACTTCTCCTGTCTTATCTGGTGTCCTGTGTGAATTTAAGTATGCTTTCTCTAATTCTCTCTTTCTTTCTCTCTCTCGGAGGACCTGAGCCCTAGGACCATGCCTCAGGACTACCTGGCATGATGACTCCTTGCTGTCCCCAGTCCACCTGGCCGTGCTGCTGCTCCAGTTTCAACTGTTCTGCCTGCGGCTATGGATTCCTGACCTGTTCACCGGACGTGCTACCTGTCCCAGACCTGCTGTTTTCAACTCTCTAGAGACAGCAGGAGTGGTAGAGATACTCTTAATGATCGGCTATGAAAAGCCAACTGACATTTACTCCTGAGGTGCTGACTTGCTGCACCCTCGACAACTACTGTGATTATTATTATTTGACCATGCTGGTCATTTATGAACATTTGAACATCTTGGCCATGTTCTGTTATAATCTCCACCCGGCACAGCCAGAAGAGGACTGGCCACCCCTCATAGCCTGGTTCCTTTCTAGGTTTCTTCCTAGGTTTTGGACTTTCTAGGGAGTTTTTCCTAGCCACCGTGCTTCTACACCTGCAATGCTTGCTGTTTGGGGTTTTAGGCTGGGTTTCTGTACAGCACTTTGAGATTTCAGCTGATGTATGAAGGGCTATATAAATACATTTGATTTGATTTGTGTCTGTCTGTGTGTGTGTGTGTGTGTGTGTGTGTGTGTGTGTGTGTGTGTGTGTGTGTGTGTGTGTGTGTGCGTGCGTGCGTGCGTGCGTGCGTGTGTGTGTACACACTAGGTGTGTGTGTTACCTGTTGTACATGTTCCAGAAGAGCTGCAGGTTGACCTGGTTGACGGTGTTGTTGATCTGTTGACGGTAACTCTGGACCAGCTCTGTGTTGTTCATCAGCTCCTCCTGTACAACCATCCACAATAACACAGGTAGACTGAGAGACTGGTGTCTCTGAAGGTTATTAACATTACACAGCCTGCAGTCTAGTGTTGTTGTTATTATGGTGTGTAGTCCGAAGCCTCCAGTCTAGTGTTGTTGTTATTATGGTGTGTAGTCCGAAGCCTCCAGTCTATTGTTGTTGTTATTATGGTGTGTAGTCCGAAGCCTCCAGTCTAGTGTTGTTGTTATTATGGTGTGTAGTCCGAAGCCTCCAGTCTAGTGTTGTTGTTATTATTGTGTGTAGTTTGAAGCCTCCAGTCTAGTGTTGTTGTTATTATGGTGTGTAGTCCAAAGCCTCCAGTCTAGTGTTGTTGTTATTATTGTGTGTAATCCAAAGCCTCCAGTCTAGTGTTGTTGTTGTTATTATGGTGTGTAATCCAAAGCCTCCAGTCTAGTGTTGTTGTTATTGTGGTGTGTAGTCCTGTGTATTGCCACAAACTATTGTAGGTACGTGGATAATGGTTTGATTACCACACATATCTGGAGTGAGGACTCACCTGGCTAAAGAGGTGGGGCAGGACTGTGTCTGGAAGAGCACTGGTGAGCCCAGAGAGCTGGAGAGGAAGGAGGAGGAGAGAGAGAAAGAGAGAGATGAGGAAAGAGAGATAGATATTATTACCTTGCACCAATTGCAAGTACAGCAGCCATTTTGATAGTTTTGAAAGGTAACTCTGTTTATGTGTTTGCCACAGAGGTCTTCTACCTTGCCAGTGGCCCAGTCGATCCAGCCCTTCCCGTTGGGGTCGATGTTGAGCAGCACCAGGCCCTCCACCAGATCAGGGAAGATCAGCTGAGGGCAGAGCAGAGCAGAGTTACGCTGTCTTATGTTAGATAGATACCACAGGAGGCTGCTGAGGGAAGGATGGATCATAATAATGTCGGGAACGGAGCGAATGGAATGGCATCAAACACATAGAAACCATGTCTTGATACCATTCCACTAATTCCACTTGAGCCATTACCATGAGCTCGTCCTCCCCAATTAAGGTGCCACCAACCTCCTGTGGTAGAAACACCTGGGATCATTATTAGGCCCCAAAATATGAAATATGTGGAAAAGCAAAGAACAATAACCGGGTATGACTTACAGCAAATTTGGCCAGGACGTAAGCGCCAGCCCCAACTCCAATGCCCACAATGCTCTTGAATCTGTCAAATGAGAATGGTTTGAATTACTTTACAGGTTCATTCATGCATTCACAGTTGAACAATATGGATAATATATGTACTGTTTACTAGGAGAGAGAGGAAGGGGAGGCCCACTCACCCAAAGTGCTGCACTACACTGGGCAGCATGCCTGCCAGCTGGTCCATGGTGGGGTACTGGTACCTGTTGAGAGGTGAGGTGGAGATCTTTAGTTAAACAGTCACGTGACCAAGAGACAGCACTGAAGGAATCCCTGTCTATCTGTCTGTCTGCACACTCCAGCCAATAAAAGACACCAGAGGTGCATGGATATGTATAAGTGTGTACAGGCATGTACGTGTGTTTAGGTGTTATATACCCCTGTGGCATCTGAGAGGCTCCAATCTGCTGTCCAGGAGCATCCACATGACACACCACAAAGTGCTTGGTGATCTCCTGCATGTCCTCGTTGTGGAAGAAGCTGTTGAAGCACAACTTGTCTGTGCAGGGCAGGGAGAGAGAGACAGAGGGAAGACAACGTTAAACATGCACTATGCAGGGAGCACCTCGTCAGCAGGGGAAATGAGAATGGGAAATGACCTGAGGTTTTGCTGGGAGTCATTCCATTATCATCTGGGTGCTTGAGTGATCGTACATTAAGTCAGAGTAAAGAAAAGACGATCTAGTTTGATATACTGCATTTTAACTGAGGTTATAGGTTAACTGAAGTGCCATCCCTCTCTGTTTAACAGACCAGCAATGACACCCTATATACCTCACCTCTGAAAACAACTCTGCCCCCCCCTCCCACCGCCGCTGTTGTCCTAGTTCTCTTCGGTTTGTGGTGACAGACAACAACATGGAGTTGCTAAGGTGATAGAAAATAGGAGGCAGGCATGCAGAAGGAGGCAGGCAGGCATGCAGAGAGAGGCAGGCAGGCATGCAGAGGGAGGCAGGCATGCAGACGGAGGCAGGCATGCAGAGGGAGGCAGGCAGGCATGCAGAGGGAGGCAGGCAAGCAGACGGAGGCAGGCATGCAGACGGAGGCAGGCATGCAGAGGGAGGCAGGCATGCAGACGGAGACAGGCAGGCAGAGGGAGGCATGCAGAGGGAGGCAGGCATGCAGAGGGAGGCAGGCATGCAGAGGGAGGCAGGCATGCAGAGGGAGGCAGGCATGCAGAGGCAGGCATGCAGAGGGAAACAGGCAGGCATGCAGAGGGAGGCAGGCATGCAGACGGAGGCAGGCATGCACACGGAGAAAGGCATGCAGAGGGAGGCAGGCAGAGGGAGGCAGGCAGGCAGAGGGAGGCAGGCAGAGGGAGGCATGCAGAGGGAGGCAGGCAGAGGGAGGCAGGCATGCAGAGGGAGGCAGAGGAACAGCTGATCTACAGTGCAGCAGTGCTGACCCCTCCCCCAACACCACCCCGCTTGTATGATAGGGATGTTTTTCTGACCTACATTTCTCACTCTCCCTCTTTCTTCTCTCTCCAGCCATCATTCTTTCATTACCCAGTCCTTTGTTGACTGACCACTGACAGACAGTGCTATCTTGTGGAATGCAGTTTGTATCTGGTACTTCAATGGGCTGGATCCTATTTCAGACAGCTACAGGCAATGCAGTTGTAATGTAGATGATTAAATATTGTGTTTTGTATCCTGGAGTCATTTCCTGCTACAAGTGTAACAATACTCCCTGCAAACTGCAGCAACATTGAAAAGCAGTCCCCATCCACCAATTAGAGGAGCTAACGAGCAGGCTCAGCTGGGAGGTAGTAACGGACATGCTGGGTAAACGTGAGAGAGTCACACTGTCTGTCTGCGCTCTGCAGTGGGCTGGCTGGACCGCTGTCAGGGAATGCTACTGGTACTCTGATATAGCTCCCAGAATGGAGTCCAATTATCACCTCAGATAGGCACAACACCTCCCGGGGCTGACAGCTCGACGGATACAGCTGCCAGATCCCACCATGAACAGCACCCTTAGGAAGTGTGGCAAGATGAACCCTGGAACCAGCTGCAGGTCATTGTTACATGACAGATGGTGGTGCAACAAAGACATGAACTCACACATGGAGCACACACTGAAAGCGCGTGTGCACGCACACACACAAGCATACCGGCAGGGTAGCCTAGTGTTGGACTTGTAACCGAAAGGTTGCAAGTTCAAATCCCCGAGCTAACAAGGTACAAATCTGTCGTTCTGCCCCTGAGCAGGCAGTTAACCCACTGTTCCTAGGCCGTCATTGAAAACAAGAATTTGTTCTTAACTGACTTGCCTAGTTAAATAAAGGTCAAATAAAGGTAGAAGGACAGCGTTCGTACTCACGGTTAAGCCCCACATCGTGGTAGGTGAGGATGGCAGGCTTGTTTCCTTTGGGGGCCCCACGAATAACCACGTGTAGCATCCCATACGGAGTCTCAATGTCATGTTCCTGAAACAGACAAATACTCATATTTAAATGCATGTACATTTACTTCCACAGGGACGCATTCTGTACCTCTGCACATACAATGGAGTTCACTCAATGGTGAGCACAAACAGTTGACCCACTATCACTGAGATGTAATAGACACCAACCTTCCACTTCTGATCAACATTCTGAGAGGCCTGACAACATATACTGTAAAGCACAGGTGTCAAACTCGTTCCACGGAGGACCGAGTGGCTGCGGGTTTTCGCCTCTCCCTTGTACTTGATTGATTAATTAAGGTAACTAATTAGTAAGTAACTTCACCCCCACATCTGGTTTTCTAGGTCTTAAATGAAAGGAAAAAACAAAAACCTGCAAACATTCTATGCAATAGCATATTAATTACAAAATGTTATTGTGTGGTGTTGACATAGTTACAGGGTCTCATTGGTACCTCACATGACCCACATCCTCATCAACACAGCCAGACAGGCAGACACACTCAAAATGGAGGCAGCAGATATTATTTCCATAAACGTTGGTTCAGCGCTCCAGGATTATGTCCTATCACAGCCAGACAGAGAAATGCCACTGATAGGCTGCATCCCAAATGGCACCATATGAGCCCTGGTCAGAAGTAGTGCACTAACTAGGGAATAAGGTGCCATTGAGGATGTACTGTAGCCATAGTCTGTGACGCTAAGTGCTCCCTAACCACGCATCGGTCTGGCACCCAATACATGTATGTCTGACAGTATGCTGCATGCCCTCTGTGAAGCAATTACATCGGCAGCTACTGCAATACACTCACCTGTAAAATCTGTTCTCTTTTTTGTCTTTGTGTGACATGAAATGCTTGTGTGAACGATTGACAGATACAATGTAAAGGTAAAGGTAATTTGGGTTGTCTAAACGTGTAGTATGATAGGGGTTGATGGAATGGGTAAAACTATTTTGGTATTTTCTGGATGGCAGCACAATAGACTGCAGGTAAAAACAGCACCTGTATCACTGCAAATACTCCCTCCCTCTCTTAGTCTCTTCTGTGATTTCTTTGTCTCTCACTCATCTTCCTCTCTAATTCCCTTCCTCCCTCACTCCCAAGGTTACACAGACATCCAAGTGCGGAATAATTTGCATCTCCCCCAGACTTACGGGCATCTCTGTGTAGGCTTGCATGTGTTGCAGAATGCATTAGTGTGTCACAGCATTAGTGTGTCAGTGTGTCTCCACGGAGACATTACACGACTGATCATTAGAGCAACACAATAACAGTACAACAACCATGCCACTATGCAATATTAACTCATATGTTCAGTTATATAATAAAACCAAATCTAGACTACTAATATTTCAACATGCAGATTTCACTCATGATCCCAAAGCATTAAAACAGATGGGTACATGATAGACAGCTAGTCGTTCTGCTACGATATAAACATGGTATAAGAACATGCATGAAGAAGGTAAGACGTGGTTGTGTGTGTGCACAGGAAATAAACGTGTGCACGAGAAATAAACGTGTGCACAATGTGCTCGTCATGCACATCCACGAACAGAGGAGTTCATTAAGACACAGCAGGGAATTTACTTGATCAAAATACCCTCACGCTATCAGTCACTCAGTCACCTGCAGATACACTTTACACCGCCACTCACCCCATCCCAGCATTCAGGCATGGTGCCTGAGTAAGTGTGCTCGGTGGAGGAGGAGAAAGAGGAGGAAGAGCGGCAGGAGGAGTAGGAGCTGCGGGTGGAGACAAGACATTCAGAGCCCGTCCTCTCTGGTAGTGGGACTGCTGCTGCTGGTGGTCTCTGTCTCGTCTAGCCTTGTCCTGTTCTAGGGCTGAGCTCTGCAGTCTTGCTGCTGTCCTCTCTCTTCCCCAGACACCTTATAAACCCACCGTGAGGGCGTGCTGAGCTCAAGCCCTTTGGCTGGCTCTCTGCATCTGATTGGTTGGCTGCCCAATCAGTCACAGCATCTTCTCTGCTGTGCTCTTGTTTTGCTCTCTCATCACCACCACCACTGCTCTATATCAGGGGAGATTCTCTCTCTCTCTCTCTCTCTCTATCTCTCTCTCTATCTCTCTCCCTTCAATTCAAAGGGATTTATTGGCATGGGAAACATATGTTTACATTGCCAAAGCAAGTGAAATAGATCAAAGTGGAATAAACAATATCAAATGTACAGTAAACATTACACTCACAAAAGCCATGCCATATTATGGCTATGTACAGTGTTGTAACAATGTGCAAATAGTTCAAGTACAAAAGAGAAAATAAGTCAAATAATTATGGGTTGTATTTACAGTGGTATTTGGTTGCTCTTTTCTTGTGGCAACAGGTCACAAATATTGCTGCTGTGATGTCACACTGTGGTATTTCACCCAATAGATATGGGAGTTTATCAAAATTGGATTTGTTTTTAAATTCTTTGTGGATCTGTGTAATTTGAGGGAAATGTGTGTCTATAATATAGTCATACATTTGGCAGGAGGTTAGGAAGTGCAGCTCAGTTTCCACCTCATTTTGTGGGCAGTGTGCACATAGCCTGCCTTCTCTTGAGAGCCAGAACTGCCTAAGGTGGCCTTTCTCAATAGCAAGGTTATGCTCACTGAGTCTGTATATAGTCAAAGCTTTCCTTAATTTTGGGTCACTCACAGTGGTCAGGTATTCTGCCACTGTGTACTCTCTGTTTAGGGACAAATGGCATTCTAGTTTGTTCAGTTTTTTTGTTAATTCTTTCCAATGTGTCAAGTAATTATCTTTTTGTTTTCTCATGATTTGGTTGGGTCTACTTGTGTTGCTGTCCTGGGGCTCTGTGGGGTCTGTTTGTGTTTGTGAACAGAGCCCCAGGACTAGCTTGCTTAGGAGACTCTTCTCCAGGTTCATCTCTCTGTATGTGATGGCTTTGTTATGGAAGGTTGAGAATCGCTTCCTGTAGAATAGAATTGCTATTTTCTGGATTTTGATAATTAGCAGGTATCGACCTACTTCTGCTCTGCATGTATTATTTGGTGTTTTACGTTGTACACAGAGAATATTTTAAGAGAATTCTGCATGCAGAGTCTCAATTTGGTGTTTGTCCCATTTTGTGAATTCTTGGTTGGTGAGCGGACCCCAGACCTCACAACCATAAAGAGCAATGGGTTTGATAACTGATTCAAGTATCTTTATCCAGATCCTAATTGGTATGTTGACCTTCAGATTCTAGTAGGGTGAGACCAGGTGGTGCAGACTGTTCTAGCGCCCTAACCAATTTGTTGATATATATAGTGCATTTGGAAAAAATTCAGACACCTTCACTTTTTACAAATGTTGTTACGTTATAGCCTTATCCAAGAATGGATTAAATTGTTTCCCCCCCTCATCAATCTACACACAATACCTCATAATGACAAAGCAAAAACAGGTTTAGAGTTTTTTAAAAAATGTATAAATAATTAAAATATCACATTTACATAAGTATTCAGACCCTTTACTTTGTTGAAGCACCTTTGGCAGCAATTACAGCATGGAGTCTTCTTGGGTATGACGCTACAAGCTTGGCACCCCTGTATTTGGGGAATGTCTCCTATTTTCTCTGCAGATCCTCTCAAGCTCTGTCATGTTGGATGGGGATCATCGCTGCACAGCTATTTTCAGATCTCTCCAGAAATGTACGATCGGGTTCAAGTCCAGGCTCTGGCTGGGCCACTCAAAGAAATTCAGAAACTTGTCCCGAAGCCACTCCTGCGTTGTCTTGGCTGTGTGCTTAGGGTCGTTGTTCTGTTGGAAGGTGAACCTTCGCCCCAGTCTGAAATCCTGAGCACTCTGGAGCAGGTTTTCATGAAGGATTTTCCCTCGATCCTGACTAAACTCCCAGTCCATGCCACTGAAAAACATCCCCACAGCATGATGCTGCCACCACCATGCTTCACCGTAGGGATGGTATTGGCCAAGTGATAAGCAGTGCCTGGACAAAGAGTTCAATCTTGGTTTCATCATACCAGAGAATCTTGTTTCTCATCGTCTGAGAATCCTTTAGGTGACTTTTGGCAAACTCCAAGAGGGCTGTCATGTGCCTTTTACTGAGAAGTGGCTTCTGTCTAGCCAATCTACCATAGAGGCCTGATTGGTGAAGTGCTGCAGAGATGGTTGTGTTTCTGGAAGGTTCTCCCATCTCCACAGAGGAACTCTGGAGCTCTGTCAGAGTGACCATCGGGTTCTTGGTCACCTCCCTGACCAAGGCCCTTCTCCCCCGCTTGCTCAGTTTGGCCGGGCGGCCAGCTCTAGGAAGATTATTGGTGGTTACAAACTTATTCTATTTAAGAATGATGGAGGCCACTGTGTTCTTGGGGACCTTCAATGCTTCAGACATTTTTTGGTACCCTTCCCCAGACCTCGACACAATCCTGTCTCAGAGCTCTACGGACAATTCCTTCGACTTCATAGCTTGGTTTTTGCTCTGACATGCACTGTAAAATCTGGGACCTTATATAAACAGGTGTGTGCCTTTCCAAATCATGTCCAATCAATTGAAATTAGCACAGGTGGACTCCAATCAAGTTGTAGAAACATCTCAAGGATGATCAATGGAAACAGGATGCATCTGAGCTCAATTCCGAGTCTCATTGCAAAGGGTCTGAATACCAGTCAAAGGTTTGGACACACCTACTCATTCAAGGGTTTTTCTTTATTTTTACTATTTTCTACATTGTAGACTAATAGTGAAGACATCAAAACTATGAAATAACACATATGGAATCACGTAGTAACCCAAAAAGTGTTCAACAAATCAAAAAATATTTTATATTTGAGATTCTTCAAATAGTCACCCTTTGCCTTGATGACAGCTTTGCACACTCTTGGCATTCTCTCAACCAGCTTCATGAGGTAGTCACCTGGAATGCATTGCAATTAACAAGTGTGCCTTGTTAAAAGTTCATTTTAATGCGTTTGAGCCAATCAGTTGTGTTGTCACAAGGTAGTGTTGGTATACAGAAGATAGCTCTATTTGGTAAAAGATCAAGTCCATATTATTGCAAGAACAGCTCAAATAAGCAAAGAGAAAGAACAGTCCATCATTACTTTAAGACATGAAGGTCAGTCAATCCGAAAAATTTCAAGAACTTTGAAAGATTCTTCAAGTGCAGTCGCAAAAACCAACCAAGGGCTATTATGAAACTGGCTCTCATGAGGACTGCCACAGAAAAGGAAAGGAAAGGAAGACAATGTAGGAAATAGTCAAAGTAAAGAAAAACCCTGGAATGAGTAGGTGTATCCAAACTATTGACTTGTACTGTATATGTTTTTGCTGTTTGTTCTTTGTTATAGAGCAAACAAGATTGGAGAAGTGGTTTATCCATACATCTCCGTTTTGGATAGATAATTATTTGTGTTGTTGTTTGTTTAGTGTTTCCCAATTTTCGCAGAAACTGACATTTTGTTTCTACAATTACATTGTATCAAAGCACAAGGCGAGCCCCAGATGCAGACACAGGAGGCAGATGGTTGGAGTCTTACAATGTTTAATCATCCAAAGGAGTAGGCAAGAGAATAGTCGTGGACAGGAAAAAGGTCAAAACCAGATCAGAGTTCAGGAGGTATAGAGTAGCAGAAAGGCTCGTGGTCAAGGCAGGTGGGTACAAAGTCCAGAAACAGGCAAGGGTCAAAACCGGGAGGACTAGAAAAAGGAGAATAGCAAAAGGAGTACAGGAAAAACACGCTGTTTGACTTGACTAAACATACAAGACGAACTGGCACAGAGAGACAGGAAACACAGGGATAAATACACTGAGGAAAATAAGCAACACCTGGAGGGGGTGGAGACAATCACAGGAACAAGTGAACATGACACATTGAGCTAATTTCTGATCTGCTGTTCCTTCTTTTTCCGTAGTGTATTTCTGTATTGTTTTAGTGATTCACCACAGTGAAGGCGTAGGGTCAGGTTTTCTGGGTCTCTATGTTTTTGGTTGAATACGTTTCTCAATTTCTTTCTTAAGTTTTTGCATTCTTCATCAAACCATTTGTCATTGTTGTTCATTTTCTTAAGTTGTCTGCTTGAAAACAAATACTTGATAGAGAAGCTGAGAGGTCAAATATACTGTTTAGGTTTTCTACTGCCAAGTTTACACCTTCACTATTACAGTCAGTGGTATATAAAGTACTTAAGTAAAAATACTTTGAAGTACTACTTAAGTGGTTTTTTGGGGTATCTGTGCTTTACTTTACTATTTATATTTTTGACTACTTTTACTTCACTATATTCCTAAAGAAAATAATGTACTTGATAGGGGTGTCAGTGGGCTGACTGTCAACCCTCTGAGAGACTCTGGGTTGAGGTCAGTGATAAAGTAGTCTACAGTACTTCTGCCAAGAGATGAGCTATAAGCGTACCTACCCTAGGAGCTCTCTCTCTCTCCCTCTCGTGCAATGATCACATAGACGCCCCTCTTTGAGCATCCCGAATCACACATCCCGTGCCCTTGCGCAAAAAACTCTTGTTATTTTAATGTTCAGTTTAATACTACATGTGTAGTTCAGAGTAAATCAATTTTATGAGTGTTTTAATGAGCACTTTGTATCATCTGGTAGGCTGTTTGATTCAGTGTCCTCTATCTCTGTACAACCCTGTGTGGATGAACCAGTGAGAGCTGGTCAAACTTTTTGCTTTTTGCCATTCTCAGTGCAGGTGGTACATAAAGCCCTGAAATCCTTCGATCAGAGAAAGCCTGCAGGTCCTGATCTTTTGAATCCCTGCTTTTTAAATCTGGCAGCTGATTTCATAGTTGAACCACTTACATCTCTGTTCAATCTAACCCTGGAATGTAATGAAATTCCAAATATCTGGAAATCAGCATTTGTCCTACCACTTTTAAAAGGGGGAGATCCAACTCTTTTAAATAATTATAGGTCAATCTCAAAGCTGTCACCCCTGGTGAAAATACTTGGTCTGTTCTGATGAACATGCTGGTTTATTAGTGTGTGTAATGTGTGTATCTGGTCTGTTCTGATGAACATGCTGGTTTATTAGTATGTGTAATGTGTCTATATGGTCTGTTCTGATGAACATGCTGGTTTATTAGCGTGTGTAATGTGTGTATATGGTCTGTTCTGATGAACATGCTGGTTTATTAGCGTGTGTATATGGTCTGTTCTGATGAACATGCTGGTTTATTAGCATGTGTAATGTGTGTACATGGTCTGTTCTGATGAACATGCTGGTTTATTAGTGTGTGTAATGTGTGTATCTGGTCTGTACTGATGAACATGCTGGTTTATTAGTGTGTGTAATGTGTCTATATGGTCTGTTCTGATGAACATGCTGGTTTATTAGCGTGTGTAATGTGTGTATATGGTCTGTTCTGATGAACATGCTGGTTTATTAGCGTGTGTATATGGTCTGTTCTGATGAACATGCTGGTATATTAGTGAGTGAAATGTGTGTATATGGTCAGGTCTGTGTTTGAAAGGCAATGAGTTTTCTGCTGAGAGCATTATGTTGCCTGAGGAAGGTCTGTATTCAGACATTGAGAATATAGCAGAACAATTCCCTCCCTTCCTCCCATTGTCCCTGTCCTACCTGTCCCCTTTCCTCTCCCACCCCTCTTATCGCTCCTCAAAAGTCATGGAAGGTGATGCATAAACAAATGCTTAGTATGCAGTGAGATTTCTTTTGCTAATTAAAATTCATCACACACACATGCATGGACACGCACACAGAGGCCCGTTCATTTGATTTGTGCAAAGCAAATCACAGTTGTTATTTTCATAGCACCAATCGTAAGGGTACACAGTCCTCTCCCGTTTAACTCAACATAATAAGCAACTGTGTTTGTTAGCCTTTCCATTATAAAGGACTGTCAGGAGGCAGTAGGAGAGGGGAGTGAGAGAGAGAGAGAGAGGAGGTGAGACTGGAGAGAGTGAGAGAAGAGGGGGGTGACACTGGAGGCGTCAGACAGAGGTGAGAAACAAGGTGTCTGGATTATTCTGATCTCATCGTCACGTGAATTCATGTTCAAATTGACAACATCACGGGTACAGAAATCAACTTCTGAGGACTTTAAAATGACTGTGGTATTACTAATCCATAACGGATAGTAGGTTACTATGGTTATAGTGATAGTTGTAGTATTGAGATTGATGCCCTATTATGTGAGTGATAATCATTGAACAGTCTCTCTCACACACAAACACATATAATAAGTCCTTTACACGTTATCATTCAGACACAAATCTGTACCACACTGTGTGAGAGGTGCTGTGTGATAGCGAATGATTCCATCAACCATTTGGCCAACCAATCCCTCCTCCTTCTCCTCCCAGTGCGACACCATGGTTACGCGGGCGAGTGGACAGTCATAACGATTATTGGGGATACAGTATATTGAGAATAGAAGAGAATAGACTTTAAGTACCTTCCAGTCTCCAATTGGCATCAGGGTCTCACAGTTCTCCTGCAGACAGATAACAAAAACACAATGTCAACTGACGCCCAGTATGTTAGTCCCTCTGCTTCCACTTCTGAGATGCCACAGGGCTGAGCAGGCCGTTAAAGCTGAGGGGATGGATCCACAGAGAGCAACAGAGATAGAGGCTGTGTGGGTCCAAACAGACAGACAGCAGTTAGTGGACAGGGAAGAGAAGGCTCAGGAGAGATAGAATACGTTTTCCCTGCCCTAAAAGAGCCAAACCAGAACCCAAGCATTCCCCTAAACTTCAGTGCAACATGAAGGACATGCTCTATAGAGGTTATAGTTGAATCAGAAGCATTATTAGTGGGTTAAGAATAATTGTCCCCAAACTCCTTGTGGTGCTAAAGGTGCGATCCTAGATAGTGTATTCATATACAGTGGTTTCAGGAAAGACAAAAGGATTATAGATCAACACACGGACGAGGTGAAAGAGGAAAGTTGACAAATGGTTGCATTGTCATCAGCAGTCCATTGATAGAGGGTGATGCCATTCAAGACAGTGTTACAGTGTTACAGTGACACACCTAGAGAGAATGGTTATTTCATGCAGTTGTTTTTAGTGGAGAGACGTTAGTGGTTTCAGTGGGACGGTCGGACCAGCAGGTGTCACTCTTGTCCTTTGGAGCCCACGTGTGACTGCAGTAGCACAGCATGGTGGTGGTGGTGGTGGTGATGGTGGTGGTGGTGGTGGTGGGGGGGGCTGCGACATTGTGCTGGAGGTGTTGGCTGGCTGCATGTTGGTCTCCAGGAATGTTCAAAATCTCTCTATCATCAGATTATCCTTAGCCTGTCTGTGAATTTATGTCAGTATGAAACACTGCTATTGCTACTACTACAGCCTGTGTGTAAAGGACCTTTAATAAATATAGATCATCTCTGTTGTTTGTGGCCCTCCATATTTCTCTGACTCAGGATGTGTTGCAGGTGAGGAGTTAAAGGTGCATCCGATAACAGTCAAAGGTAACGGAGATTTGGTACCCCTGCAGGGCATGGGGAATAGTCTCCCTGCAGGTGAGTTCTGGGTATGTAATTACCGGGATGCACCCACTGGTCCGATTGCGGGTCTGGTGGAGCCAGTGCCGCGCGATCACATGCCACCGTTGTGGGGGGCGGCTTGAGGAAGAGGGGGCGGTGAGTGGCGCAGGGCTTGCGCATGGGAGTGCGTTCACACACCGCCCTTGGTCTCTCTGCATCATAAACACAAACACAGGTGTGTTACAGTGGCTGGTCAGTCCACCTCAGGGGTCCAGGCAGGGAGAGGCCTGGAGGGGAGGAAGACTAACAGACCTGGGAGGACATGACCCACGTAGAGGAGGACAACAGAGGATAGGCTAAGGTAACATCTGTCTGGATAAACTGCTGTAATGATATCCTCCTGTTAAATCCTCAACAACATAGACTTCTAAAGGATACAATATCATCTGGGTCACACATCCACTCCCGATAACGTTTTACTTTAATATGCATTTCCCTTGGGACTAATTACTAGCTAGCAGGTAATAATCATTAATAACTTTGAATGTATTATTTGGCCTCCAAGTTTTATCCGCCAATGCCTTGGCATCGTCTTAGTAATTAGTTTCTCCCCTCTCTCAATCATTGTCAAGAGAGTCAGGGAAGTGTATAAATTACAGTGACATATTCTCTTAGACATTTGGCATTTCAATCAATGTGATTGTCTTTCCTCTACTGATGCCACCTCTCTTGTCCTCCTCACATACAGTCCCAGCAATCAAGAGTTACTTACAGCTCCTGCTGAGACGGGCATACTGCTGCAATCAGTGGATTTGGTTAGACCTTGCAGCCTCTCAATTACATAGTCTTGTCCCCCCCACCCCTTCTTTCACACTCCTGAATTGAAATGCAGTGTATGATTCATCCCTCCTACACATGTAAACACATTCTGTTTCCAAAGAAAGACACACAAAAATACACTATTATATCACACACTCTGCACAAAAACAAATACACATTTGAACACACACACACACACACACACACACACACACACACACACACATACACATACACACACATACACATACACATACACACACACCCATACACCCATACACACACACATACACACACACATACACATACACATACACATTCACATTCACAGTTATATAAAGTAAATGCTCACCATCTCAGTATCTTGTCCTCTCTGCTCCGGTAGTAGGGGTTTCTCCTCCGTAAATTGCTGCTCCTTCATCCCAGCCATCCTGGAGAGCAACCTGCAATCACCATAGCAACGCACACTTTGTTACTTTAAAATCTGAAATTCATCCATCAATTCAAACCACTGCAGTAGCAAAACCGCATTATCATGTTTTTCTCCCCCCAGTAAATGTCTACAGTATATCAAGCTTTTGGCTGGGTGGCAAGGTCTTCAGGAGGTTTGGTTGCTGTGGCGGGGCAAGTCAATTTTCCCTATATAATTGCTACACCAGCCCCCATAGTCCCTTTTTGTTGGGCTTGTAAAGAAGTCCAGGGATGCACAGTATCTGAATAGAGAATACATGTCCAGGGTTTTTTCTGGATCAAAAAGTGGCTCGCAGGGGGCACTGTCGGTGTGTCTGAATTTTAGAGAACATTTAAGAGGCCCCAATCTTGGCGCTATAGAGACATTTTCCTGCAATTCTACAAATTTGTCCATGGAGCTGAGATACATTGATGCAGTTTTAAAGCAAATTTCCTGCGATTTTGCTCAAACGTGATAATATAATGTGTACTGATTTAAACATTGCTTGGACTTAGGGGACCAGAAAAAATGCTAAGGCAGACACCCGAAGATTTCAATGGTCGTGGAAAGTTTGTGGAAAGTTGTGGTATTGGCCTATTGGAAAACATATTAAACAGTAGTAGCCTGTTCTCTTTGGGCCTCCAGTGGTCTTCAGCTCATGAATTGGGTCACAGACTGAATAAAGCAGGTCTGAGGACCCAGCCAGCCAGACAGACAGTGAGCTTCCCCATTAGGATATAATGAAACTCCTGCAGTGTAGCCAGATCAGTGGACACA
The DNA here is from genome assembly GCF_034236695.1 of Oncorhynchus nerka. Classification (NCBI taxonomy): domain Eukaryota; kingdom Metazoa; phylum Chordata; class Actinopteri; order Salmoniformes; family Salmonidae; genus Oncorhynchus; species Oncorhynchus nerka. Next base: position 43,684,656 of record NC_088404.1, read on the forward strand.
GAGGGGCTATATCAATTTAGATTGATATGTCTATACAAGGGCACTGATAAGCCCACAGAGCAGAGCTGACCCAGGCTGGCGCCACTCGACTAACACATTGGATCACTGAGGATATCAAAAACTCACACGTACATGCACACACACACACACACACACACACACACACACACACACACACACACACACACACACACACACAGACACACACACACACACACATGCACACACACAGACACACACACAGACACACACACACACAGACACACAGACACTTACACACACAGACACACACACACAGACACACACACAGACACACACAAACACAGACACACACAGACACAGCCTATTTACAGTGCCTAGAGAATGTCTACACCCCCCTTGGATTTCATCACATTACATTATTACAAAGTGGGATTAAAATAGATTTCATTGTCATTTTTTGGTCGACAGGAAGATGAATGAAAAACAAAACACTAATATACCATGATTAGATAAGTCTTACAAGTATAAGTATTAGATAAGTATCGGGCGGCTGATGGCCTAGTGGTTGGGAGCGTTGGTCGCTGGTTTGACTCCACAAGCCGTCAAGTTGGGAAAATCTGCCGTTCTGCCTTTGACCAAGGCAGTTAACCCCCAACAACAGTTTCCCTGGCGCCAATGACGTCAAATAAGGCAGCCCCCCTCACCTCTTTAATGCAGAAGATACATTTCATTGAATGCATTCAGTTGTGCAACTGACTAGGTTTTCCCTATTCACCCCCCTTAGTTAATACATGTTAGGTCTCATAAGTTCTTTGTACACCTACATTGTGCAATATTTGACCATTATTCTCCAAACTCTGTCAAGGTGTTGGGGATCATGGCTAGACAGCCATTTTCAAGTCTTGTCATAGATTTTCAAGCAGATTTAAGTCAAAATTGTAACTAGGCCACTCGGGAACATTCACTATCTTCTTGATAAGCAACTCCAGTGTAGATCTGGCATTGTGTTATAGGTTATTGTTCTACTGAAAGGTGAATTCCTCTCCCAGTGTCTGGTGTACAGCAGACTGAGGGATAGTCATAAACAAATCATGTCAACCCCTATTATTTCACACAGAGCGAGTCCATGTAACTTCTTATGTGATTGGTTAAGCCACATTTGACTTCTGAACTAAGTTTGGCTTGCTTTAACAAAGGGGCTGAATACTTATGCAAAGACCATATTTTAGTTATTTAATTTGTATTCATTTGTAAAAAGAAGAAAACGTTGACATTATGGAGTATTTTGTGTTAAATATATTTCAATCCCACTTTGTAAAGCAATAGAATGTGACAAAAGTTCAAGGTGGTACAGACGTTCGATAGGCATGCACAACACAGGCACATTAACTTACTCATTGTCAAGAAAAACAAATGCAACAAAATAAAAGGCCTATTGAATAAAAAAAAAAGTCAAAATGATCCAAACGTAATGGTAAAGAAGCTGCAATGGGAGGCTGTCAGCCCAACAAGCATATGTACGGTGAAATATGGAAACCTATATGACATTTACAACTATTCCCTGCTGGATCAACTACTTTACTGACAGACTTAGTTAGCATCAAAACATTGTTTGCTGTTTGAGTCTTCCTACCAAATTGAGTCATGCACGGTGATAAAGTGGCCTCATAATGATTTAGAAACCCCAACTCAACACAGTGACAGGTTGTTTAATGGCTGGGATGCAGTAAGAGCAACAGCTAGTCAACACACGCTCTCTCTCTTGTCAGCGGAAGTTTCCAGACCCTTAGACAAAACCCAGATGCAGACACTCCAAAACAAAAGTCCCACTAAGTAATTTGCGACACTGGAAATGAAAACCCTCTCCTCCTATTTGTGATAACACTGGAAATGAAAACCCTCTCCTCCTATTTGTGACAACACTGGAAATGAAAACCCTCTCCTCCTATTTGTGATAACACTGGAAATGAAAACCCTCTCCTCCTATTTGTGATAACACTGGAAATGAAAACCCTCTCCTCCTATTTGTGACAACACTGGAAATGAAAACCCTCTCCTCCTATTTGTGACAACACTGGAAATGAAAACCCTCTCCTCCTATTTGTGACAACACTGGAAATCAAAACCCTCTCCTCCTATTTGTGACAACACTGGAAATGAAAACCCTCTCCTCCTATTTGTGACAACACTGGAAATCAAAACCCTCTCCTATTTGTGATAACACTGGAAATGAAAACCCTCTCCTCCTATTTGTGACAACACTGGAAATCAAAACCCTCTCCTCCTATTTGTGACAACACTGGAAATGAAAACCCTCTCCTCCTATTTGTGACAACACTGGAAATCAAAACCCTCTCCTCCTATTTGTGACAACACTGGAAATCAAAACCCTCTCCTCCTATTTGTGACAACACTGGAAATCAAAACCCTCTCCTCCTATTTGTGACAACACTGGAAATCAAAACCCTCTCCTCCTATTTGTGACAACACTGGAAATCAAAACCCTCTCCTCCTATTTGTGACAACACTGGAAATGAAAACCCTCTCCTCCTATTTGTGACAACACTGGAAATGAAAACCCTCTCCTCCTATTTGTGACAACACTGGAAATCAAAACCCTCTCCTCCTATTTGTGACAACACTGGAAATGAAAACCCTCTCCTCCTATTTGTGACAACACTGTTATTGTTCTCTGTCTGAAAGGGACTTCTGCATGACATTATAATGGGCCCATGACCAACTTTAATTAGGAACTAACCAGGACAACCAGCCTCATTACTCTGCCTGCTTAATCTCTCTCTCTCGCTCCTTATATAAGATGGCTTGCTGTGAAATCAATTACCATTACAGTCTATATTCGTCCCTGCTGAAGCCGTTTCAAACCCACTGATTCAGGTTTAAATGACTCAATACTTTTGTTCGCTAGCTGCTTTATTCAATATTCCCTAAATCCACAAATACAGTTTTATATTTTCTCTGAGGAATTATTCCTCATACTAATTAAATGAAATGAGGGGGACTTGATCATTTACCCTAAAATGAGGCTGATCGGGAACATCAACTTCACTTCTGGGTGGTGCTGGTGGTGTGTGTTTTTACGTGTGCCCATTGTGCATCCATGGTCTATGGAGTCAAGTAGTCAAGTGCTACTTCAAAGTCTCCTTTCATCCAGTGTCTTTTCATCATCTGCTCTCTGTTAGTGAAAAGAAGATGTGAGGTTTCTCTTTCCAAGTTCAGGTTTGTTTTTCCCCATGAGAGTCAAGAGAAGACCGTCATTTTATTTGGTCAAGGATGGTCAAATAAATCTGTCCTCCTTTTCATCTCTCTCTCCCTCCATCTCTCCCTCTCCCTCTCCTCTCCTCTGTTCTTTTACAGTTCTACACAGATTTTGTAGCCATGACAACCTCCAGCAGTGCTGTCGACTCGCCTTGGTTCTAACAGGATCTGGCTTACCTTCTCTGTTCCTTTTAACATCTTCTCATTACCACCAGCTGCTCCCCTCACATCTCTTTACCCACACTAACTACCTCTGTCTGGCTGGCCGGCCTCCATCCTCCATATCCAACATATCGCTCTCCTTTCCTCTCATGTAGCTCATAGGGTTATGAGCTGGAAGGGTTGACTTTGTACTGTGGAGAGACTAGTTCTCTCTCACAGTCCCCAATTACAGTTGCAGGGGCCTTATGTGTGACTCATATCGGTGACTCATATCGGTGATAGAGAGTGGGCCTGAGGAAAAGCATTCTGCTGGACAAGAAATCGATGGGATGTGCATGTAGGGGGAAGCATCTGACCAGATGCATGATTCAGAATCAATTCCCGGAAACTGGGCCAGGTTCGGCTCTCTGTCATGTGTGTGCACAGTGTGTGTGCATTTCGTTGTGTAATGGTTGCGTTTGGGTAGTGTCAGGATTTTAACTCTTACTGACGAGTTTTTGAAGCAGTTTGTTTTACCCATAAATTCAATAAAGCTGACCCACCAGTGACCCCTGGAAAAACAACGTCCAGAAAGGCCCTGTTACTTGATTCATGTTTTTTCAAGCCTCCTCTCTGTCAGTAACATAATTAACTCCGGTACGGCGTATTAATTAGCCATATGGACGTTAACATTAGAGAGGATTAAAGGCCAACTCGTCCAAAACGGAACATGGCCTTTTGCTCTCCTCAGCAGACTGGAACCTAACAACTCAAGAAATGAAATCAATTATACACACTAACGATGATTAAGTGCAAACAAGAACACTGGTCCAAAGTGACGTACTATATAATAAACAGGGTACCATTTTAGATGCAACCAGTGTCACCTCTCTCACAGTAATCCTGCTGTCATCACAGACTTCGTCTCTCTTCTCTCAATGATCTGCTTTCAAAGAAAACAACTCAAAACCCTTCTTGGGGGATCTTCTAGTCTACTCAGACCAGACCTGTGTCTGTTACTACCAATCCCTCCTCTGTATCCATCATCCTCTCTGCTCCTGCTTGGTTTCTCTGTGCTACTCCAAATGTTGTTTATGAGCTAAGTGGACATATCCCTACAGGACTCGCCTCCCACACAAGCCCAGAGAATGATGCTAACAGAGACTGACAACGTGACCAGAGATTCACTTCAACAGGTCAATATTGAAGTGGCATCATCTCACTGGAACACAGAGAGAGAGAGAGAGAGAGAGAGAGAGAGAGAGAGAGACACACACACACACACACACACACACACACACACACACACACACACACACACACACACACACACACACAGAGCAATCAAAACAATGTTAGAGATTCAACTTTTCTTCACTATTTGAAGTGACACATTCCATTTTTAATATAGTGGTGTATGTCTGAAGGCCTTAGATGAACATGCGCTGGGGGGAACAATATATCAAATATGGATTAAAAATTGATAGCCAGATATCAACTTGAGGCTGCTATGGCTGGTGCCCCTGGCATTTAGCCTTTTATACCTAAACTTACAGAACTGCCTTGCAGGCCAGTCATGTGCCTATCCCAAATTGCACCCTATTCCCTATGTAGTGCACTATTCCCTGCGTAGTGCACTGCTCCCTATGTAGTGCACTATTCCCTATGTAGTGCACTATTCCCTCTGTAGTGCACTGTTCCCTATGTAGTGCACTGTTCCCTATGTAGTGCACTATTCCCTATGTAGTGCATTATTCCCTCTGTAGTGCACTGTTCCCTATGTAGTGCACTATTCCCTACGTAGTGCACTGCTCCCTATGTAGTGCACTATTCCCTCTGTAGTGCACTGTTCCCTATGTTGTGCACTATTCCCTCTGTAGTGCACTGTTCCCTATGTAGTGCACTATTTCCTATGTAGTGCATTATTCCCTCTGTAGTGCACTGTTCCCTATGTAGTGCACTATTCCCTATGTAGTGCACTATTCCCTATGTAGTGCACTCCATAGCGAACAGGGTGCCATTTGGGACGCAACCTACCCCTAGCTTTGTCTCTATGTTGCCCTCAGCTCTGGCGTCAGAGATGGCCTGATAGGGCCGTGTCCCCTGAGGAATCCACAGGGCTGTGTTTCCAGCCTGCCTAACCCTGCCTCCTGTCACTATAGGTACCCAGGGCTTTGGGACAGAGCCAGTCGGCCAGAAGGACATGGCATGTGGCTCTCAATGGGACCTTTACACAACAGAGAGGGGAGAGGGGGGGGGGTCTTAAAACCTTCCTGAACAAACACCACTGTCTCATAAGACTACATTTTCGATTGCAGTGTTCATTCCTGTATATCAAAAGATGGATCTCTTAATTATTTTATTATGAAATGTAACACTGTAAAGGATTTGCCCAACAGGGAGTTGGAAGCCCTTTTCTTTGAACATCCAAACCCTCTCCTTCCACCTGACTCAGTTTTGTTAAAGCTTACAGATTGGTGGGTACTTCAGCTGGTAAGAAAATGCTGTTTTCAAATCAAATCAAATGTTATTTGTCACATGCGCCGAATACAACAAGTGTAGACCTTACAGTGAAATGCTTACTTACAAGCCCTTAACCAACAACGCAGTTTAAAGAAAATACCACCTAAAAAAAGTAATAGATAAAAACAACAAATAAATTAAAGAGCAGCAGTAAATAACAACAGCGGGGCTACATACAGGGGGTACCGGTACAGAGTCAGTGTGGAGGCTACATACAGGGGGTACCGGTACAGAGTCAGTGTGGAGGCTACATACAGGGGGTACCGGTACAGAGTCAATGTGGAGGCTACATACAGGGGGTACCGGTACAGAGTCAATGTGGAGGCTACATACAGGGGGTACCGGTACAGAGTCAATGTGGAGGCTACATACAGGGGGTACCGGTACAGAGTCAATGTGGAGGCTACATACAGGGGGTACCGGTACAGAGTCAATGTGGAGGCTACATACAGGGGGTACCGGTACAGAGTCAGTGTGGAGGCTATAAACAGGGGGTACCGGTACAGAGTCAATGTGGAGGCTACATACAGGGGGTACCGGTACAGAGTCAATGTGGAGGCTACATACAGGGGGTACCGGTACAGAGTCAGTGTGGAGGCTATAAACAGGGGGTACCGGTACAGAGTCAATGTGGAGGCTATATACAGGGTGTACCGGTACAGAGTCAATGTGGAGGCTACATACAGGGGGTACCGGTACAGAGTCAATGTGGAGGCTACATACAGGGGGTACCGGTACAGAGTCAATGTGGAGGCTATATACAGGGGGTACCGGTACAAAGTCAATGTGGCGGCTACATACAGGGGGTACCGGTACAGAGTCAATGTGGAGGCTATATACAGGGGGTACTGGTACAGAGAGGTGTCGAGGTAATTGATGTAATATGTACATGTAGGTAGAGTTATTAAAGTTACTATGCATAGATAATAACACAGTAGCAGCAGCAGCGTAAAAGTCTGGGGAGCCATTTGATTAGCTGTTCAGTAGTCTTATGGCTTGGGGGTAGAAGCTGTTTAGAAGCATCTTGGACCTAGACTTGGCACTCCGGTACCGCTTGCCATGCGGTAGCAGAGAGAACAGTCTGTGACTGGGGTGGCTGGAGTCTTTGACATGATATGCTGCCTGACATGCCCCTCATCGGCCATTTCTGACGTCAGCCAACATCCTTGTCCAGTGAAGCAACACTCAATATCCAATATGTCAACGGGCTACATGATCCGCTTCACTGAATCATCCACTGTCTATCTACTCTAACCCAAGCATCCACAACATCTAGGCCTATAGCATCCAGTCTCTTTTTGCCCCCCCCCCTCCCCCCCCCGTATGCTGGTTACTCACTGGGCAAAAACTGGTTGAATTAATGTTGTTTGTCATTTTAAATAAAACGTTGAATCAATGTGGGAAAACTGATTGGATTTAATCAAAGTCATCAACGTAAGGGCATTTCTTATTTCTTTAACCCAACTTTAAAAATTAAAAACAAAGACATGGTCACATGTTTGGTTGATTTCACGTTAGTTGACAACTCAACCAAATGAATATCAAAACTAGACGTTGAAATGAAGTCTGTGCCCAGTGGGTAGTCAGGAAACAAAACCCAAAAGTCGAAACAAAAAAATACGCAACAGGTTTCAAACACTTGACAACTAGCTATACCTTACTTCAAAAGACTATCAAGCATATGCTAATACTAAGTTTGAGACTATACCTACACACCCCAAAACAAGGACATGATTCGCATGCAATATGTGTGGAACATGCAGTTCTGTCCAAACTGAACACAACAACAGCCATGGCTGGGGTTCAACGCTGATGGATGGTAATATAACACACACATAGAGAATGTGTGCTGTGATGCTCGGCTAAAGCTCGTTCTGAGCATCATTACCATGGACTTAATGGGGTGAAGGTGAGATACGAGTCATCAAATGATCTCCCAAATTGGATCAGTCCTGGTCCAGTGCTCTGCTGCGATTGGTCCATGGCTCATGAGTCTCTTTCAACTTTGCCAAAAAAGTGCTTGATGACTCACAAGTAATAGTCCAATACTGAGTCACGATTGGCCACAGAGTCATGAGTTGCCGTCCAATGCTCTGCAGGGATTGGCCATTAGCTTGTAGTCCAGGACACTAAGTTACGTTCCACTGGTCCACAAGCTAGGCCTCGGTGTGAAACACTGCAGTCATCAGCTCATGACTTTAGGAAGGACGGACAGTGTGAATGTAAAGAGTGATGAATGTGATGCCAAAAACATAAGTTAAGGAAGCTATATACAGTATATGAAGTCCATTCCAGAAGGCACTACGTACATGGTCTGCAGCAGGCTCTGCGGCACCGTGCAGTTAGCCTTTGAAGGGAAGTTCCAAAACAATCCGGGCCCCATCTATTAGTACAAAATAAAATCATCCGTTGGAGATTGAAAGAGTGAGGGAAAAAGGTGAACATCAAAGTTCAAGCCATATCGTTATGACTCATAGGTCGATTTTTTACAGTGGTAGGAACAGAGCAATTTTATCTGCCTCAGCTTAGCTGATAAAGGAACAAACTCACAGGGTATTTTTAAGCAATAAGGCCCGGGGGGAGGGGTGGTATATGGCCAATATAACACGGCTAAGGAATGTTCTTAGGCACGACGCAAAGAGGAGTGGACACAGCCCGTAGCCGTATTATATTGGCCATATACCACAAACCCCTGAGGTGCCTTATTGCTATTATAAACTGGTTACCAACGTAATTAGAGCAGTACAAATAAATGTTTTGTCATACCCATGGTATAGGGTCTGATATACCATGGCTTTCAGCCAATCAGCATTCAGGGCTGGAACCACCCAGTTTATAATGCTCTTTGTAGTTCTATTAATATCCAAGAGCAGCAAAGAAACAGACCTGGTCCCATAGGATACAGTGGGCTTTGTTGAGCTTGCATATGCTGAAGGAGAAAATGCTAACCTGATAACGTCATTTTTTACACTGTATAAGGTGATAATAAATCATAATAGACAGTGTGGATTAAATAACAGGGACATTGTGTCTACTGTCCATTTGTCAAAGCTTTTGATCCTAGAACAAACCTATGTATTAGAATTCTGCACCAGGCTTATATAAGACAATGAATTGGGGCTGCACCCATACTATTTCATATTATCTTGTCGACAGAAAGTGTACAAATGAACAGGACATATTTCACACAAGGTGAAAGTGATACATATCAGCATTTACTTCTACCACAGCCCAGGAGCCTGTCATCGTTTTGCTGACAGGTGATGAAGATCGCTCACACCATGTCAGGCCTGACATTCAGCCTCAGATCTCAAAGGGTTTGCCTACAGGTCCAAGTGTGCAACCACTATTCAATGAGGCAGGAGGCTGTGCACACAGCATGTAAACGAACATCCACATACACAAAGAGCTCAAAAGAAATGTAGGCCTAACAGATATCCAATTCCAGTTCCTTCAGAAAGTATTCATACCCCTTGACTTATTCCACATTTAGTTGTTACAGCCTGAATTCAAAATGGATTCAATTGTTTTTTCTCTCACCCATCTACACACAATACCCAATAATGACAAGGTGAAAACATGTTTAGAAATGCTTTCAAATGTATTGAAAATTTGTACAGAAATAACTAATTTACATAAGTATTCACACCCCTGAGTCAATACTTTGTAGAAGCACATTTGGCAGTGATTACAGCTGTGAGTCTTTCTGGGTAAGTCTCTAAAAGCTTTCCACATCTGGATTGTGCAACATTTGCCCATTATATATATTTTTTTATTTATTCTTCAAGCTCTGTCAAATTGGTTGTTGATCATTGCTAGACAACCATTTTAGATCTTTCCATAGATTTTCAAGTAGATTTAAGTCCAAACTGTAACTCTGCCACTTGGGAACATTCACTGTCTTCTTGGTAAGCAACTCCAGTGTATATTTGGCCTTGTGTTTTAGGTTATTGTCCTGCTGAAAGGTGGATACATCTCCCAGTGTCTGTTGGATTTTGCCTGTGCTTAGCTCCATTCCGTTTCTTTTTTATCCTGAAACACTAACCAGTCATTAATGATTACAAGCATACACATAACATGATGCAGCCTCCACTATGCTTGACAATATGGAAAGTGGTACTCAGTAAATGTGTTGTATTGGATTTGCCCCAAACATAACACTTTGTATTCAGGAAAAAAAAGTTAATTGCTTTGCCACATTTTCTGCAGTATTACTTGTTGCAAACAGGATGCATGTTTTGGAATATTTTTATTCTGTACAGGCTTTCTTCTTATCACTCTGTCAATTAGGTTAGTATTGTGGAGTAACTGTGGATCCATCCTCAGTTTTCTCCTGTCACAACCATTAAACTCTAACTGTTTTAAAGTCACCATTGGCCTCATGGTGAAATCCATAAGTGGTTTCCTTCCTCTCCAGCAACTGAGTTAGGAAGGATGCCTGTATCTTTGTATGGACTGGGTGTATTGATACACTATCCAATGTGTAATTAATAACTTCACCATGCTCAAAGGGATATTCAATGTCTGTTTTCTTTTTACACATCTACCAATAGGTGCCCTTTCTTTGCGAGGCATTGGAAAACCTCCTTGTGGTTCAATCTGTGTTTGAAATTCTCTGCTCGACTGAGGGACCTTACAGATAATTCTATGTGTGGGGTACAGAGATGAGGCAGTTATTCCAAACTCATGTTAAATACTGTTATTGCATAGGACTTAGTCCATACAACTTCTTATGTGACTTGTTAAGCACATTTTTACTCCTGAACATATTTAGGTTTGCCATAACTAAGGGGTTGAATATTTATCGGCTCAAGACATTTCAGCAATTCATTTTTTATTAATTCGTACAGTATTCAAACATAATTCCATTTTGACATTATGAGGTATTGTATGTAGGCCGGTGACAAAAACATCTAAATGTAAACCATTTTAATTTCAGATTGTAACAGAACAAAATGTGGGAAAAGTCAAGAGGTGTGTGAACACTTTCTGAAGGCTCTGGCAATGTCCACTGATGAAATCTTCATTGAGACTGTAACACTTGGAACACAGAGTCTACTTGGACCAGAATAGAAGCTTTCCTGTCTCTATCCATCTCTAACTCTACCCCTTCCACATGCAATGGCCTCAGATATGAAGTGCAGTGTGTTAGTGATTAGTGTGGCTGCTGGTTGTTGGAGGAGAGGGTACGCAAACCTTTTTCTACGGCTGATACACAACTAAACACAACAAAGCAAAGCAGTTCACTATTCTCTTTAACTGGAAAGCAGAAGGCCTGCTCCTGGTAAGGAGGTTAGACTGTGTATTCTCTATATTACTTAGTAATACGCAGGTTGCCCAGGGTTGTCTAAGGCAGTACTGATCTGTATGACGCACTCCTGTTTCTAGGGTTAATAAATTCAACCTGACGACCTCGTACTCACGCCAATGCAGAGACTGGCACTGGGGCACAGTCAGAACCTCACTTATACAGCTAGGAGACAGTAGAGGATCTGGGGGTGCTAAATGTCCTTATACAGTATGTGCTATCAATTCCCTCTTCCATGATCGATGTACCTTAACCTTCTTATGCACTATCAAAGAGTTAAGTCAAGCTTTGCAAAAATGAGTTCTGTCATTCTATCTCATGTAGGTATCATCATCAGATCCAAACTGAACATACAGACACATAAGGACTTACCTCTTGTGGTGGTTTGAGCTTCAACAGCTGCTATTGTTGCGTATTTTGTAGTGCGTCTGTTTTTCTCTCTCTCTTTGCCTTAGTCTGTTCCAGTCTGTGTGTATGAGCGTGCTACAGAAAGAGGCAGTGTATTCTATGGGGTCTCTGCTCTCCAGATCTCTCTCCCTCTCATCCTCCCGCCCTCTTTCTCTCCCGCTCCCTCCCTCTCCATCTCGCGCTCCCTTCTGGCCTTGGCAATAAACAGAGAGCACGTGTCATCCCCAATGATGCAGCATGAGAGCGCCGCCACACTAGAAGATGAAGGGGAGAGGGGATGAAATGAAAGACAGAACATGATGGGAGGTAAATTATACGGAGGGTATGGATAGAATGATATGTTCATAAAAGTGAGATTTAGAGTTTGGTAAAGGAGAGAAACTGATCTTTTTGGGGTAATAACTTGCTGTTGAAAGCAGAAGAGTGAAGGAAGGTTCTGCACCAATGAGTTCACAATCATGAGCTTCAGAAGTCTATTTTCTGCAACACCCACACAGTGGCACATTCCACCAAAACCAGTACTTATGGATTTATTATTTCATTTAGCACATTTGAACTGTAGACAGCCTCTCTCAGGCGCCCCCCTCCCACGCACACACACAGGAATAAACCAATACAATGGGTTTGTTCAAAGGGATCTGCTGGTTTACTTTTATTTTGAACATCTTTTTTTTTTTTCATCATGCAGGCAATATTGGATCTGTGTTTGTTTGCTGGATCTGCAACAAGTGACCTACTTTAGAACAGCACTGATTCACTGACGAGACACAGTAATATCAGACCAGATGGACCGATTGCCAAAATGGAGAGCCTCTTCTTCGCTGAACAAAAATAAAAACGCAACATGTAAAGTGTTGGTCCCATGTTTCATGAGCTGAAATAAAAGACCCAGAAATGTTCCATATGAACAAAAAGCTCATTTTTCTCACATTTTGTGCACATTTTTTTATATCCCTGTTAGTGAGCATTTCTCCTTTGCCAGGATAATCCGTCCACCTGACAGGTGTGGCATATCAAGAAGCTGATTAAACAGCATGATCACTACAAAGGTGCACCTTGTGCTGGAGACAATAAAAGGCCACTCTAAGTTTGGTCACACAACACAATGCCACACATGTATGAAGCATGCAATTAGCATGCTGCCTGCAAGAATGTCCAACAGAGCTGTTGCCAGATAATTGAATGCTCATGTCTCTACCATAAGCCTCCTCCAATGTAACCGTAGACCATGTGTATTTCTGGAAGCTGAACATGTCTTAGTTCTTCCATGGCCTGCATACTCACCAGACATGTCACCCATTGAGCACGTTTGGGATGCTCTGGATCGACGCGTACGACAGCCTCTTCCAGTTCCAGCCAATATCCAGCATGAGCATATGAACATGACCGTTAGTGATTAGTGTGGCTGCTGGTTGTTGGAGGAGAGGGTACGCAAACCTTTTTCTACGGCTGATACACAACTAAACACAACAAAGCAAAGCAGTTCGCTTTTCTCTTTAACTGGAAAGCAGAAGGCCTGCTCCTGGTAAGGAGGTTAGACTGTGTATTCTCTATATTACTTAGTAATACGCAGGTTGCCCAGGGTTGTCTAAGGCAGTACTGATCTGTATGACACACTCCTGTTTCTAGGGTTAATAAATTCAACCTGAAAATGTCCTAGTTCTTCCATGACCTGCATACTCACCAGACATATCACCCATTGAGCACGTTTGGGATGCTCTGGATCGACGCGTACGACAGCCTCTTCCAGTTCCAGCCAATATCCAGCATGAGCATATGATCATGACCGTTATACGCCCACACCATTTTGTTGTTGGGGTATGCCATACCTAATTAAATTTTTTGCAGAAGGAAAACTATTTCACTCATATTGTAATTAATTATAAGTAATATTTCATAGAAATCTAGAAACACTGGACAGTTACTTTAATGCCAATTTGTCTACGGATGATCATACCATACCAAATCATCTCTATCAAGACCAGTCATTGTCGCGTGAACAATGGCAAATGTAGTTAGATATTTAGGTGACTTACAATAACATACACTGAACAAAACAATAAACACAAAGTCCCATGTTTCATCAGATTTGATTTGATTTAATCAGCTGAAATAACAGATCCCAGAAATGTTCACAAAAACATATTTCTCTCAAATGTTCTGCACAAATTTGTTTAGATCCCTGTTAGTGAGCATTTCTCCTTTGCCAAGATAATCCATCCACCTGACAGTTGTGACATATCAAGAAGCTGATTAAACAGCATGATCATTACACAGGTGCACCTTGTCCTGGGGACAATAAAAGCCCACTCTAAAATGTGCAGTTTTGTCACATAACACAATGCCACAGATGTCTCAAGTTTTGAGGGAGTGTGCAATTGGCATGCTAACTGCAGGAATGTTCCTCAGAGTTAATTTCCAGAGAATTGAATGTTAATTTCTCTACCATAAGCTGCCTCCAATGTCGTTTTAGAGAATTTGGCAGTACGTACACCCGGCCTTACAACTTAGACCACATATAACCACGCCAGTCCAGGACCTCCACATCCGGCTTCTTCACCTGTGGGATTGCTGAGCCCAGCCACCCAGACAGCTGATGAAACTGTGGGTTTGCACAACCAAAGAATTTCTGCACAAACTGTCAGAAACCGTTGTGGCAAAATCTGCTCGGAGCCTTCACCGTGCACTGCCACTTTAAGAGCGCATGAGCAGTAAGGAAGGAGGAGATAAAGAGAGTTCGTTCAGCTCTTTGGGGAGGAGCTCTTGGGTGGCGCGACAGTTTGATTGTGTGTGCTGTACTGCAGAAGTTTTGTTTGTTTTCAGCGTTTGTAGTTTATAATGTAGTTAACTCAATCATCGGTGTGATCGCTTTAGATCGTGGTTGTTTTTGTTTGGGACCGCGCCCGTTATGGATCGCATGGATTAGTAGCAACATTGTTGCGAAGCTTTAACAAACAAACCAACAAACCATCGGACAGTCAGACACCGGCAGGCCTGAAGACCACAGCTAAGATTGATCTTTTTCTCTCTCTTTCTCTTTCCTCTCATTCCAGTGCTTTACCCTGCAACAGACTCTCTATTTTTCAAATGCACTTCCCCTTGAAGTTCATTAGAGCTGGACTATTATTTCCCTGCCAGAAGTATTTGGATGGACATTTTAGTAGGTTGCTTGCAAGTTGTATATTATGTGAACTGTATTGAGCTGGGGTGTACTATTGACATGTGGCCGAGAAGACTGTGGACATTTTTAAGGCCTTTGTTGTGTCGCTGAACACCCCCCACATTCATACCCTCTGCACTCACCCACTAGAAAATAATACAGATTATTGCAAATCCTATGTTGATGACTGGGTTCGTTCTTGTATGAAGTTGCTGTTGAATTGCTCTGCCATTATTAGTATTAGTATTATTGTATGAGGTATTCGTGTTTGGGTTACCCCTGTGCTGTGATGTGGGTTTTATATGGTGTGTATTCTCTTTTCTCTCCACTGGCTATCTGGTAAACAGGCTACACTCTAGGCAGTCTCGTCTGCTGATGTGTGTGGGTCTGGTAGTGGTACTCTCTCTATTTTACTCTTTTCCTTTCGGCATGGTTAATACCTGCCTGGCGCCCGAACAAAATCTTTCTTTACCCCTCTCTAATAAATACCGCTACAGAATTGGCGCCCGAACAGGGACTTGAAGAGAAAACACCCATGACACCATCCACACAAGGTTGAATCATGTCTTTTGTTGGAACCCCATACTGTGTCAATGTGGACACACCTGATGGTAATCATGTTCGGGATTCTTTCATGGTGGAAGGACTCGATGAACTAATGGAGTTGGATAGCCCTGCCCCTAATCCCCAGGCTTCTGGCTCACCTATAACATCTTCACCATTACCCTCCCCTCAAACCCTTCCGGTTACCCTGTCCAGAGAGACTGGGAGAGGTGTCTCTGTGATCACTGGACAACTGGAACATCAATGGACACACACCAATCATAGTTTGACAATGCAGGAGAATGCCATTCGCAAACTCAGCTCATCAGACAGATGTGCAGAGGTTGGATTACCTTCCCTGTCAAATGGAGGAAAACCAACAACAAATTGTTCAGAGACAGAAATATTTACAAGATTCTCTGAAGCAGGATATTCAAGGAAAACTGCACCGGTTCAAAACACAAATGGAAACTAACCATCATCAAGTCATAATCTTTCTTGAGGAGGAACAAAAACAGAAAGCAGAGGAGTCAGCCTCTGTTGTGAAGGGAGTGTGTTCTTATCTGAAGGAAGTTATGGAGGACATGAAGAACTCTCTCACAGGGGAACTATGATTTTTGATTGAACAGACTCAAAAGGACACCGTTAATGAGATGGAAAAAGCACAGAAGGCCACAGACCTTCAACTGGAAGGGCTGCACCAGGAGGTAATGCAGTGCTTTTCCCTTCTGGACAAATCTTCTGCACCTCCCTCAGGTTTTACCTCTGCCACTGGCTTGGCCAGTAATGGAATAGGAACAGGTAGCATTACAAAAACCCCTTTGAAGATACTGTTAAACAACAGAACTCCCGCTGCCACTGTCATGTCTCCTCTAGAGCGCTCCCTCCCTATCAAACTACTTTTCCCCACTTTTGGCAGCCCAGAAGATGATGTTGATCCACTGTTTTTCTTATCTAAGTGTAATGATTTTCATTCTATCCGGCCCCTTACTGACTTGGAGGTTCTTGCCACCCTCCGCAGTGTTCTCCATGGTACAGCAAGAGACTGGTGGGAGATAGCCCGTGAACATGTGTCAACCTGGGAGGAGTTTCAAAAAATATTCCTCTTAGCCTTCCTTTCAGAGGACTATGGGGATGAACTGGCGGAACGTGTTCGTAACAGAGTCCAGGGTGAAGCAGAGCCAATACGGGACTTTGCCTTCTCCTATCGAGTTCTATGTAGGAGATGGAAGGCTGACATTACTGAGCAGGAGATGGTCAAACTCCTTCTTAAGAACATGGTTCCCCGCCTTGCTATTCAACTTCGAGAACGTGTGCAAAATGTGGATGATCTGGTGCGTCTTGGGACTCAGTTTGAGAAGGACTGGAAGCACCACCTCCAAACTAAAAACACTGTTCCCTCATCCCAGTATACCCATAACTCTCCTGGGGCTAAACCGTCTCAGATATTTGTACCCAAGATCCAGGACAAAAGTCCAGTTATGTGTTGGAGGTGTAAAGTCCAACATCCTCCAGATTCTTGCCCGCTCTATGTCCAGCATCAGGATTCAGAAAAAGGTCAGAAAGGACCGAAGACTGAAAGTCTACACAGGCGTGGTGGCTTGCATACAATCGGGTCAGCCTTAATGCCCACCATGAAGCCTTTAGACAGCACAGCTAGCGGTCTTATTCCTATTCCGCAACAACTATTGGTTCCTCTGACTGTTAGGAACTGGAGAGGGAAGGCCATAATCGACACAGGGGCATCTTACACCCTGATGCAAGAGGTCCTGTGGCAGAACATGGCATTACCTCATGAGGAGCTACGAACATGGGAGGAGGGACCATTGTACTTGGCCAATGGAGAACCTACCACCCCCTTGGGCTGGATTAGTATAATAATAAAACTGCATGGTGAGACTATTAACCTTCCGGTGGAAATACTTGCAGATTCAAGCCTTGCATTTGCTGTAGTCCTTGGCCTAGACTTCCTGTTCTTCAGTGGACTGACCATCTCTATGTCCGAACCCTCCTATCGGCTACACTCTGACTATTCCCAGCCTCATCCATTTCCACCTGGTAATGCACTGATTTCAGATTGGAGCCTGCTACATTATGCAGAGTCCGGACAAGGTCAAGTCAGAGACAGAGAAAATATAAAGAGACATAGACAAAAACATGTTCCACCAGTGAAGTCTGAGAACCCAACTATCACCCTGATTACCGCCGTACCCCCCCTTCTATCCGAGAGCAAAAACAAACCTGATGCGGATTTCTACATCAAACAAGCAGTGGAACAGGCATGTCTGTCGGATGATGAAAGGTGGCAGCTCTCCCAGATGTTGGACGTGAACAGTGAGGTCTGTACTCTTACACTCGGCCGTACAACCGTCTTCAAACACAAAATCTATACCCGGCATGAGGTCCCCATTAAGCAGCGTCCCTACAGGCTGTCCCCCGCCAAACTGGCAATTCTCAATGAACAGCTCAAAAGCATGTTGGAGAATGGAATTGTGGAACCTTCTTTTTCCGGATGGGCTTCTCCGGTTGTTCTGATTCCTAAGAAAGATGGTGGATATCGATTCTGTGTGGACTACAGGAAGCCGAATGCCATAACAGAAAGTGATGCCTACCCTCTACCAAACATAAATGACATACTGGAATCTCTGGCAGGAGCATCCATCTTTAGTAATCTGGATCTGAACAGTGGCTATTGGCAGGTGTCAATGGATCCCGCTAGTCAGGACAAGACTGCCTTTGTCACCCCTGCTGGTTTGTACTCCTTCAAAGTCATGCCTTTTGGTTTGAAGAATGCTCCAGCAACCTTCCAACGGTTGATGGAGACTGTCCTGGGAGATTTGAGGGGTAGAAATTGTCTCGTGTATCTGGATGACATCATAATCTACTCCTCCTCTGTTATGGATCATCTGCAAGACATTCAGTCCGTCTTCGACAGACTAAAGGCTGCAGGTTTGACCTTGAACTTGAAGAAGTGTCGTTTCTGTCTGCCAGAACTCAAGTTCCTTGGTCATGTGGTTAATGCTGAAGGTATCCATGCAGATCCAGCCAAAGTTGCAGCCGTGCAGGAATTCCCAATTCCCACATCCCTCAAGGCTGTTCAGCGGTTTCTGGGTATGGCTGGATGGTACCACAGGTTTGTGCCTGATTTTTCAAAGGTAGCTGAACCCCTCAACCACCTTAAGAAGAAAGGTGTGAAATTCCAATGGACCCCTGCATGCCAAGGTGCATTTGAAGCACTCAAAAACAGTCTAATTACTCCTCCAGTGCTTGGACATCCTAACCTGAATGCTCATTTCATTGTGTACACGGATGCAAGTCAAACAGGACTTGGAGCAGTCTTGGCTCAACAAACAGGACTTGGAACAGAAGAAGTTCTTGCCTATGCAAGTCGCACCCTTAATTCAGCCGAGAGGAATTATTCAACGACTGAAAGGGAGTGCCTCGCTGTGGTCTGGGCTTTGGAGAAATGGAGCTACTACTTGGAGGCAAAGATCTTCACCGTTGTCACAGACCATGCTGCTCTGCAGTGGGTTCTGGCATCAGGCAAGACCAACAGCCGTCTTATTCGCTGGTCTATCAGACTGCATAAGTTTGACTTCATCATTGAGTATCGCAAAGGAAAACTGAACGTTGTACCAGATGCCCTTTCTCGGATTACAGAGACTGACAATGTTTGTCCTCCCTTGTGCAGTACTTATACTACCGCTAAATGTCTGGATGATTCCTTTCCTCTGGATGATGAGAGTGTATGGAGAGCACAGCAGAAGGATGTTGCCATCATGGCGATCCACAAGAGTCTGTCTGAAGAAGACTCCAAGAGTCGCTTCAATGATAAGTGTAGCATAATTCAGGATAAAGTGTATCGAAAAACTCCAAGAGGAGATGGAATACACGGCACCCATCTGTGTCTGGATACGTTCACATCATCTGTCAAAGGCATCTAAGAAGTTCACTGCCAAGCTAGCTTCGGTATATCCATACCGGGTAGTGCAGCAGTTGGGACCAGTGAACTACTTGGTCTGTTTGGAGGACACTGGGGAAGATGTCAGGACAGTGCATGTTGTTGACCTAAAGCCCTGCTACCCTACGGCAGAAGAGCTGGATCGCAGGCAAAAGCAACACCTGCAGGACCTCTTCGTGGAGGACTCTGATGAGGAGGACTTCCCTGGTTTTGTGTAGCAGGAACATGAACTTGTCAAAGCCTGCATCCTCTTTGTTTCTACAGGCATTGTTTTTTCATGGGGGGAGGAGTGTGGCGAAATCTGCTCGGAGCCTTCACCGTGCACTGCCACTTTAAGAGCGCATGAGCAGTAAGGAAGGAGGAGATACAGAGAGTTCGTTCAGCTCTTTGGGGAGGAGCTCTTGGGTGGCGCGACAGTTTGATTGTGTGTGCTGTGCTGCAGAAGTTTTGTTTGTTTTCAGCGTTTGTAGTTTATAATGTAGTTAACTCAATCATCGGTGTGATCGCTTTAGATCGTGGTTGTTTTTGTTTGGGACCGCGCCCGTTATGGATCGCATGGATTAGTAGCAACATTGTTGCGAAGCTTTAACAAACAAACCAACAAACCATCGGACAGTCAGACACCGGCAGGCCTGAAGACCACAGCTAAGATTGATCTTTTTCTCTCTCTTTCTCTTTCCTCTCATTCCAGTGCTTTACCCTGCAACAGACTCTCTATTTTTCAAATGCACTTCCCCTTGAAGTTCATTAGAGCTGGACTATTATTTCCCTGCCAGAAGTATTTGGATGGACATTTTAGTAGGTTGCTTGCAAGTTGTATATTATGTGAACTGTATTGAGCTGGGGTGTACTATTGACATGTGGCCGAGAAGACTGTGGACATTTTTAAGGCCTTTGTTGTTACATTTACATTACATTTAAGTCATTTAGCAGACGCTCTTATCCAGAGCGACTTACAAATTGGTGCGTTCACCTTAAGACATCCAGTGGAACAGCCACTTTACAATAGTGCATCTAAATCTTTTAAGGGGGGTGAGAAGGATTACTTTATCCTATCCTAGGTATTCCTTAAAGAGGTGGGGTTTCAGGTGTCTCCGGAAGGTGGTGATTGACTCCGCTGTCCTGGCGTCGTGAGGGAGTTTGTTCCACCATTGGGGGGCCAGAGCAGCGAACAGTTTTGACTGGGCTGAGCGGGAACTGTACTTCCTCAGTGGTAGGGAGGCGAGCAGGCCAGAGGTGGATGAACGCAGTGCCCTTGTTTGGGTGTAGGGCCTGATCAGAGCCTGGAGGTACTGAGGTGCCGTTCCCTCACAGCTCCGTAGGCAAGCACCATGGTCTTGTAGCGGATGCGAGCTTCAACTGGAAGCCAGTGGAGAGAGCGGAGGAGCGGGGTGACGTGAGAGAACTTGGGAAGGTTGAACACCAGACGGGCTGCGGCGTTCTGGATGAGTTGTAGGGGTTTAATGGCACAGGCAGGAGCCCAGCCAACAGCGAGTTGCAGTAATCCAGACGGGAGATGACAAGTGCCTGGATTAGGACCTGCGCTGCTTCCTGTGTGAGGCAGGGTCGTACTCTGCGGATGTTGTAGAGCATGAACCTACAAGAACGGGCCACCGCCTTGATGTTAGTTGAGAACGACAGGGTGTTGTCCAGGATCACGCCAAGGTTCTTAGCGCTCTGGGAGGAGGACACAATGGAGTTGACAACCGTGATGGCGAGATCATGGAATGGGCAGTCCTTCCCGGGAGGAAGAGCAGCTCCGTCTTGCCGAGGTTCAGCTTGAGGTGGTGATCCGTCATCCACACTGATATGTCTGCCAGACATGCAGAGATGCGATTCGCCACCTGGTCATCAGAAGGGGGAAAGGAGAAGATTAATTGTGTGTCGTCTGCATAGCAATGATAGGAGAGACCATGTGAGGTTATGACAGAGCCAAGTGACTTGGTGTATAGCGAGAATAGGAGAGGGCCTAGAACAGAGCCCTGGGGGACGCCAGTGGTGAGAGCGCGTGGTGAGGGAGACAGATTCTCGCCACGCCACCTGGTAGGAGCGACCTGTCAGGTAGGACGCAATCCAAGCGTGGGCTGCGCCGGAGATGCCCAACTCGGAGAGGGTGGAGAGGAGGATCTGATGGTTCACAGTATCGAAGGCAGCCGATAGGTCTAGAAGGATGAGAGCAGAGGAGAGAGAGTTAGCTTTAGCAGTGCGGAGGGCCTCCGTGATACAGAGAAGAGCAGTCTCAGTTGAATGACTAGTCTTGAAACCTGACTGATTTGGATCAAGAAGGTCATTCTGAGAGAGATAGCGGGAGAGCTGGCCAAGGACGGCACGTTCAAGAGTTTTGGAGAGAAAAGAAAGAAGGGATACTGGTCTGTAGTTGTTGACATCGGAGGGATCGAGTGTAGGTTTTTTCAGAAGGGGTGCAACTCTCGCTCTCTTGAAGACAGAAGGGACGTAGCCAGCGGTCAGGGATGAGTTGATGAGCGAGGTGAGGTAAGGGAGAAGGTCTCCGGAAATGGTCTGGAGAAGAGAGGAGGGAATAGGGTCAAGCGGGCAGGTTGTTGGGCGGCCGGCCGTCACAAGACGCGAGATGTCATCTGGAGAGAGAGGGGAGAAAGAGGTCAGAGCACAGGGTAGGGCAGTGTGAGCAGAACCAGCGGTGTCGTTTGACTTAGCAAACGAGGATCGGATGTCGTCGACCTTCTTTTCAAAATGGTTGACGAAGTCATCTGCAGAGAGGGAGGAGGGGGGGGGGGAGGAGGATTCAGGAGGGAGGAGAAGGTGGCAAAGAGCTTCCTAGGGTTAGAGGCAGATGCTTGGAATTTAGAGTGGTAGAAAGTGGCTTTAGCAGCAGAGACAGAAGAGGAAAATGTAGAGAGGAGGGAGTGAAAGGATGCCAGGTCCGCAGGGAGGCGAGTTTTCCTCCATTTCCGCTCGGCTGCCCGGAGCCCTGTTCTGTGAGCTCGCAATGAGTCGTCGAGCCACGGAGCAGGAGGGAGGACCGAGCCGGCCTGGAGGATAGGGGACAGAGAATCAAGGGATGCAGAAAGGGAGGAGAGGAGGGTTGAGGAGGCAGAATCAGGAGATAGGTTGGAGAAGGTTTGAGCAGAGGGAAGAGATGATAGGATGGAAGAGGAGAGAGTAGCGGGGGAGAGAGAGCGAAGATTGGGACGGCGCGATACCATCCGAGTAGGGGCAGTGTGGGAAGTGTTGGATGAGAGCAAGAGGGAAAAGGATACAAGGTAGTGGTCGGAGACTTGGGGGAGTTGCAGTGAGGTTAGTGGAAGAACAGCATCTAGTAAAGATGAGGTCGAGCGTATTGCCTGCCTTGTGAGTAGAGGGGAAGGTGAGAGGGTGAGGTCAAAAGAGGAGAGGAGTGGAAAGAAGGAGGCAGAGAGGAATGAGTCAAAGGTAGACGTGGGGAGGTTAAAGTCGCCCAGAACTGTGAGAGGTGAGCCGTCCTCAGGAATGGAGCTTATCAAGGCATCAAGCTCATTGATGAACTCTCCGAGGAACCTGGAGGGCGATAAATGATAAGGATGTTAAGCTTGAAAGGGCTGGTAACTGTGACAGCATGGAATTCAAAGGAGGCGATAGACAGATGGGTAAGGGGAGAAAGAGAGAATGACCACTTGGGAGAGATGAGGATCCCGGTGCCACCACCCCGCTGACCAGAAGCTCTCGGGGTGTGCGAGAACACGTGGGCGGACGAAGAGAGAGCAGTAGGAGTAGCAGTGTTATCTGTGGTGATCCATGTTTCCGTCAGTGCCAAGAAGTCGAGGGACTGGAGGGAGGCATAGGCTGAGATGAACTCTGCCTTGTTGGTCGCAGATCGGCAGTTCCAGAGGCTACCGGAGACCTGGAACTCCACGTGGGTCGTGCGCGCTGGGACCACCAGATTAGAGTGGCCGCGGCCACGCGGTGTGGAGCGTTTGTATGGTCTGTGCAGAGAGGAGAGAACAGGGATAGACAGACACATAGTTGACAGGCTACAGAAGAGGCTACGCTAATGCAAAGGAGATTGGAATGACAAGTGGACTACACGTCTCGAATGTTCAGAAAGTTAAGCTTACGTAGCAGGAATCTTATTGACTAAAATAATTCAAATGATACAGTACTGCTGAAGTAGGCTAGCTGGCAGTGGCTGCGTTGTTGTTGTTCTATCTCTCTATAGTGCTGTTTCTTGTATTATGGTCTCTTGTTTCTTTAGAGGTTTCACTTTGTTGTCCTTTTTCTTTTCCTTTTTCTTCTGTCCTTATTTATTTTTCCTATATTTATTTTGTTGTGTCGCTGAACACCCCCCACATTCATACCCTCTGCACTCACCCACTAGAAAATAATACAGATTATTGCAAATCCTATGTTGATGACTGGGTTCGTTCTTGTATGAAGTTGCTGTTGAATTGCTCTGCCATTATTAGTATTAGTATTATTGTATGAGGTATTCGTGTTTGGGTTACCCCTGTGCTGTGATGTGGGTTTTATATGGTGTGTATTCTCTTTTCTCTCCACTGGCTATCTGGTAAACCGGCTACACTCTAGGCAGTCTCTTCTGCTGATGTGTGTGGGTCTGGTAGTGGTACTCTCTCTATTCTACTCTTTTCCTTTCGGCATGGTTAATACCTGCCTGGCGCCCGAACAAAATCTTTCTTTACCCCTCTCTAATAAATACCGCTACACCGTCTCAGGGAAGCTCATCTGCGTACTTGTCGTCCTCACCAGGGTCTTGACCTGACTGCAGACAGTGTCGTAACTGACTTCAGTGGGAAAATGTTCACCTTCGATGGCCACTGGCACGCTGGGGAAGTTTGGGATGTGTATGGCAGAGTGTTTCAGTTTCTGCTAATATCCACCAACTTTGCACAGCCATTGAAGAGGAGTGAGACAACATTCCACAGGCCACAATCAACAACCTGATCAACTCTATGTGAAGGAGATGTGTCGCACTGCATGAGGCAAATGGTGGTCACACCAGACACTGACTGGTTTTCTGATCAACACCCTACCTTTCTTTTCAGGTATCTGTGACCAACAGATTCATATCTGTATTCACAGTCATGTGAACTCTATAGATTAGAGCCTGATGAATTTATTTACATTGAATGATTTCCTTACATGAACTGTAACTCAAATAGTTACTTGTTGCATTTATATTTTTGCTCAGTGAGGCAGGGTGAGTCACAGTTCTAAACGCTGTCATGTTTGGTCTGGACAAAATACTCAGTGTTCATCAGACACAGATTAGTGTACGCAGTGTTCACAAACAGGGAGCTATTGGCCCTAATTTGTCTGTGCAGTGATACTGCTGATGGTCCAGCACAGTAAGCAGGTCAGATACCTTATTAGGATGTAGATAGGATAGTATGCTGGAGTGGAGAACTGAACAGCCGTTAGCCAATAGGGTGTGACCAGCATAGAGACTGAAGGGAAACCTGGCACACAGAGGGACTGTGTCTGAAATGGCACTCTATCCCCTATGCAGTGCTCAGTGCTCTGGTCCAAATAAGTGCACTACATAGGGAATAGGATCAGGGGTGACATTTGAGAAGCATCTTGGAGTGGAGAATAGCCGTTGACCAACTGGGCATGGCCTGGCTGAGAGGCTGAAGGGACACCAGAGACCTGGCACAGTGAGGGACTCTACCCTCAGAGGAGAAATGTTAAAGAGCACTTGGTCCAGTATGTGGGATGGTGTTTGTGCCAGCTTGCTTAACTACTCAACCCACATACTGTACAGCAGGGATCATCAACTAGATTCAGCCGCGGGCCGATCTTTTCTTGAGCAGATGGTCAGGGGGCCGGAACATAATTACAAATCATTTGTAGACTGCAAATTGACCGCAAGAAGCCCAAACAGGTATAATATTTGACTTAAACAATCATTTCAAACCTTGCTTACATTTTTACATGATCACATTTGTACACGAGCACCGGCCTGTACCCTAAATGCCATAAGCTCTCTCCTGGCCCCTTACACAAAGTCTGAATTTGTCCTGCTAGGTGACATAAACTGGGACATGCTTAAACCATCTGACCAAGTCCTAAAGTAATGGGAATCCCTAAATCTTTCTCAGATTATTACCAATCCCACAAGGTACGACTCCAAACATCCAGAAAAGGCTACTCTCCTTGATGTTATCCTCACAAACAATCATGATAGGTATCAGTCTGATGTTTTCTGTAATGACCTTAGTGATCACTGTTTTACAGCCTGTGTTTGTAATGGCTGCTCAGGGAAATGACCTGTCCTGATGTCATAGACGCTTGCTAAAAAACTTGAATGAGAAAGCCTTCCTTCATGAACTGGCCTCTGTAAAATGGTATAGAATCATCTTGATCCACTCTGTCAAATACGCTTGAACCTTCTTTTTTATATTTTCAGAGGTATTGTTAACACGCGCCCATAAAGAAAATGAAAAACAGGTCGAGCCCCTGGTTCGACAGTGATTTGGCAGAGTTACTCCACCTCAAGAATTCCGTTTGTCAAATCGCTTGGCACACGCATACTCAGGCTGACTGGCTCTCGTGAGGCAAATGAGAAATAAGTGCTCTCAGGTTATCCGGAAGGCCAAAGCTAGTTACTTTAAGGAGCAGTTCTCTCTCTTTGGGTCTAACCCCAAGAAGTTCTGGAAAACAGTTAAAGACCTGGAGAATAAACCCTCCTCCTCATAGCTGCCCATGTCCATTAATGTTGATGATGTGGTTGTTACTGACAAGGAGCATTCATTAAGTCAGGATTCCTATTTGACTCAGCCATTCCTCCTTGCCCGTCAAACATTTCCCACCCCTTCTAATGCGACTATCCCTGATGCTCCTCCCTCTTTTACCCCTGCCCCGCTACAAAGTTTCTCCCTGCAGGCGGTTACTGAGTCCGAGGTGCTAAAGGATCTCCTTAAACTTGACCCCCAAAAACATTTGGGTCAGATGGCTTAGAACCTTTTCTTCTTTAAGGTTACAGCCCCTATCATCACCAAGCCGATCTCTGACTTAAAAAAAAAACTCTCTCCTCTTTGGGGAGGTTCCCATTGCTTGGAAGGGAGCCACAGTGCGTCCTTTACTTAAAGGGGGGGATCAAGCTGATCCTAACTGTTATAGGCCAATTTATATTTTCCCCTGTTTTGGAACGTTTTGGAAAAACTTGTCAATAGTCAACTGACTGGCTTTTTTTACTTTTTCTCTCGGGTAAGCAATCTGGTTTCCGCTCAGGTTATGGATGTGCTTAGCGACCTTAAAGGTCCTAAATGAAGTCACTATTACCCTTGATTCTAAGCAAATTTTTTTCTACTATTTTTATTGAATTAGCCAAAGCTTTTGATATGGTAGACCATTCCATTCTTGTGGGCCGGTTAAGGAGCATTGATGTCTCTGAGGGGTATTTGGCCTGGTTTGCTAACTACCTCTCTCAAAGAGTGCAGTGTATGAAGTCAGAACATCTGCTATTTCAGCCACTGCCTGTCACCAAGGGAATACCCCAAGGCTCGATCCTAGATCCCACGCTCTTCTCAATTTACATCAACAACATAGCTCCAGTGGTAGGAAGCTCTCTCATCAATTTATATGCAGATGATACAGTCTTATACTCAGCTGCCCCCTCCTGGAATTTTGTGTTAAACGCTCTACAACAAAGTTTTCTTTGTGTCCAACAAATGCCCTTAACCTTGTTCTGAACACCTCCAAAACAAAGGTCATGTGGTTTGGTATGAAGAATGCTCCTGAAAGGCCACTCAGCAAGGAAGAAGCAACTGCTCCAAAACCACCATAAAAAAGCCAGACTACAGTTGGCAACTGCACATGGGGACTAGGATCGTACTTTTTGGAGAAATGTCCTCTGGTCTGATGAAACAAAACTCAAAACTAGAACTGTTTGGCCATAATGACCATCGTTGTGTTTGGAGGAAAAAGGGGATCCTTGCAAGCCGAAGAACACCATACCAACAGTGAAGCACGGGGTGGCAGCATCATGTTGTGTGGGTGCTTTGCTGCAAGAGGGAGTGGTGCACTTCACAAAATAGATGGCATCATGAGGCAGGAAAAGAATGTGGATATATTGAAGCAACATCTCAAGACATCAGTCAGGATGTTAATGCTTGATCGGAAATGGGTCTTCCAAATGGACAATGACCCCAAGCATACTTCCAAAGTTGTGGCAAAATGGCTTAAGGACAACAAAGCTACTGGAGTGGCCATCACAAAGCCCTGTCCTTAATCCCAACGAAAATGTGTTGGCAGAACTGAAAAAGCCTGTGCGAGCAAGGAGGCCTACAAACCTGACTCAGTTACACCAGCTCTGTCAGGAGGAAGGGGCCAAAATTCACCCAACTTATTGTGGGAAGCTTGTGGAAGGCTACACGAATTGTCTGACCCAAGTTAAACAATTGAAATCCAATGCTACCAAATACTAATTGAGTGTATGTAAACTTCTGACCCACTGGGAATGTGATGAAATAAATAAAAGCTGAAATAAATAATTATCTCCACCGTTATTCTGACATTTCACATTCTTCAAATAAAGTGGTGATTCTAACTGACCTAAAACAGGGATTTTTTTTACTAGGATTAAAATGTCAGGAATTGTGAAAAACCTAGTTTAAATGTATTTGGCTAAGGTGTATATAAACTTCTGACGTCACCTGTGTGTGTGTGTATATACATAGGAGGACGGGCTCATATATATATGAGCAGTAAATCTCAGGTTGCATTTTGACTCAAAAAGTGATCTTGACTCAGAAAAGGCTGGTGCATTAGAGCATCTTTGGGATGAGATGGAACAGGTTGTTCGCATCATGAACGCACCGCCGTCTGCAGCATGATGCCATCGAGTCAGCATGAACCAACATCCATGTGGAACGTTTGACACTTTGTAGATTACCGCAAAGAATTCAGTCTGTTTTGCAGGCAAAGGGGGGTACGATACAGTACTAGATGAGTGTACTTAATAAACTGGCTGGTGATTGTATATCTCTATTATGCGTGGGAATACTTGATTCATTTCCTAAATTAAAATAACTTGGAGCTGATTTGCTGGTGTTTTTAGTCTTATGTCCAGCAATAATAATAAATAATAATATAATACTTTTTTCTCAGAATACTTGGAGGGCCAAATAAAATCAACCACGGGTCAAATTTGTCCATTGGACCGCCAGTTGGGGAACCCTGGAGTACAGTATTCCTCCTGCAGTACAACTCTGACTCATCTGTGTGTTATGCTGAGAATGGGCAGCTCTCAGGCAGCGAGAGTGGCTCTGCTCTGATGTATTTATGGAGACCACTTCTCTTGAGAAGCTCCCTTGTCCATGGACAGAACACCCAGCGCTACATACAATCCACCGACAGAGAGGTAGAGAAGGAGGGAACCAGGGAGAATGCAGAGAATCAATCAAGACAAAGAGAGATGGATTAGTGGTAACACTTTACATGTACATTATGGTATACTTTATAGAGCGTTCATAGGTAGTTTAGCCATGCTGTGCGTCATCACATGGGTAACCAATGGTTCTGTGTCACAGTTTTTCCATTAACACTACTTATCAGTCTACACTCAGCCTATACAATACCAATGTTTGTCGCATTAGATAATATTGGGAAGAATATATTCCTCTCTCTCTACCCTCCCACCCCCAGCCCATGTGTCCGTGCCAGAGTGCGCAGCGGGGGGAGATTTGAAGAGCGGTGTGGGGGCGTTCACTCAGATACCGCTAATCCTGACACACCTCATCACTGCGATGTGGATGCAATGTGCGCCTCAGCACCTCTCACTCGCTACGCTTCTGTTCTCTTACAGAAACCCCTGGAACGTGCACAGCTCTCACGCAGACATGGGAGTCTGAGGAGACAGAGAGGAGAAAGCAGACAGATGCAGGGATAGTTCTATTGATGTAGCTAGGCTACATGCTCCCTGGAGTGAGGATGAGAGGAAGGCGTCATCTCGCAGGAAAAGTAAAGCTCGTCAAAAGTTTACTTTTAGTCGCTCGTGTTAACGTTTCACTTCACTGAGGTGGAGGTCCTGATTAATCCAGACGCTTTATGTCCCTGGGTGGTGTCGTTCAAGACATAAATAAAGAAATCTGTCAGATGTTGGACATCTTATTATTTCATTTATAATTGAAGCAGGAAGGTCACTTTGCGGTGAGCATCGATTTTAAAAATGCGCCCTGGCCAAGAAAGCAGCCTAATAAATAAATTAGCAGCACAAACACATACTGTACATTAGTGCAATTTGACACAAAACATATACATCTCCTTATAATACCTTATTTTCCAGTACCTTTTCAACTATCTTTGCAATGAAACAGCTTCCATACATTAGCATATATTCAGCAGTGGAGGCTGGTGGGAGGAGCTATAGGAGGATGAGCTCATTGTAACGTGTGGAATGGAATAAATAGAACAGAGTCACACATGTGGTTTCCATATGTTTGATGTGTTCGATATCATTCCATTTATTCCATTCCAGATATTACAATGAGCCCGTCCTCCTATAGCTCCTCCCACCAGCCTCCTCTGATATTCAGTGTTGTTCTTTGATCTGTGAAGCCATGCAGGTAAAAAAAGGGCAGACACCCTACAGAAGACAATCAGAAAATAGAAAGGTGAGAAGAAGCAACCTTCAATGAGATGTAGTGTTACAGAACAAAAAGCCAGCAGCATCCCACCACCATTATTCAAATAAGGACAAGGACTTTAAAGAGAAGTGCTGTAGTAGACCAAAGTAGTCTAAATAATGTGGGCTGGATATACCCAAAACACAAGCCCTATTATGGAACTGTGCAGTAGTACACTTCAAAGAAAAGATAATTAAATTGTTAATTGCATGGAAACAAAATATTGGCAGCCACATTCATAGTAAAAGCCCAACTCTGCCTGCATAATACCCAGAAAGTGAGGCGCAAGCGTACACAAATAGGTTTGTTTTAAATCCGTCAGAGACCCTTAAACTAAACAGAAAGCAGAGGCTGCTGTGTTAGGTTGTGTGTGTCAGTTCCTGGACTCTGTCCCTAACTCTACCCTTTGATGTTGATAATCTTTTGGCTGAGCATAGTCTCTCTAGTTGGCTCCAGGGAGAGCTCCGACAGTTGTCACAGCACCAGACAAGATCAGACCAGAACATTCTAGAAGCCTGCAAATCAGCCATACTACATAGCACACACACTAGAATCACGTGGTGCTCAGGCATTGTGTCACAATCTTCAGATATCTAGACAAGCCTGGCTTAGTCCGCTGGGGCATTGATTGGAAGCTACTCTAGCCAAGGCATATTCTCTCTCGCCTCAAGACCATGGAGAAATGGGCCCTGTGCTAAAGAGCTAAGAACGTAACCTCAGTTCTGCAGTACTAATGACTAGAGCCAGGAGTTTCCCTGGTCAGGAAACACTAACAACAGATTTCTACCATTACCAGAACTGCAGAGTCCCTCCAAATGGTCTGGACTGGTAAGATTCCTGATGGTCCAGCATAAAAAGTTACAGTACACTATGACGTAGGTCTATGACGAGGGAAAAGTTGATAATATTCTTCAAACCCTCCCCACAGAGGTCAGTCCCCAGGATCAATAGCTACACCCCAGAGGGGAACGTCAATAGCTTCTATCGAATCACCAACTCCCTAACAGCGCAGGCATCAGCTGACCCACATTTAACACAGGAGAGAACATATAGGACTGTCACTGCCTGTAGAAACATATGTACTACCATACATAATGTATGTCATTTCACCTCAACAGGGATAGACAGTTTAATCGTTTGTAAACAGTACTTGTTCTCTTTAGAAAGCTTCCTACAGGTCTTTCATTTGTGTGTGAAGTGCGGAGGTTTGCACACCGAGACTTGCCCGTGTGCATTTTGACGCAGATAGAGCTTTTGATCATCTCTCACACACAATAAATGAACGTGACGTGTGTGAATGTCACCTCTGGGGAACAGGCAGTGCTGCGACAAAGACAAGTCTAATGAGTGACAGCAGCAGCACAAGGTCAACGCACTCACGTTTATGTATCACACATTAACACGAAAACACTTTTGCAAAAATAAACCATTCAAAACTTGACGTTGTAACCCTGCGCCGTCAGCTGGCCATAACACATCTGAGAGCTCCCCGTCACTGCAGTCATTATTATGCAGACACTGCACCACATGAATAGGTACTGTAAACAGAGGATTACATTATGCAAACCACATTTCAGGTTAAACAAATTGAGATGACATTTTTTTGCCAATTCACATTTTGAGTCAAGAATCATTCCCTGTGGATTAAAATGTTCACAGGCTGAAACTTTGATGCTGACAGAGTACAAATTAGATGTACTTTTAACTGGGTCATGCCTTACGGCAGTTTCATTGTAAAGATGAAGTCCCCTAACAACCAATGCGTAGCTAATGCAGCAGCATCAACAGCTCTCTGTGCTGTTATGACTACGGGCTCTATGGCAGATCAATAGATAGGAGTCTAGTGACCAAAAGCCTGTTTGAGCACGATCACATAATTCCATCCAGGTCATCAAGAGGGATCAGCTAATGAACACACTCCAGATGGCAGTATGCGCCTTTTCAGCCCGTTTACCAACTCATAGAAGTAGTAGAGGAACATGGACTACTTCAAAATGGAGATGGCCTCAATGGCTCTGCCTGTGTGCTCAGATGACATAATGGGACAGATAAGAATCCTTCATCATTCTTTATGTGCAGAGATCCAAGCTGCTCCTCTGTAGACTAACGTTGTTACTAGTTGTGAAGTCATAAATACCAGTTGGATATATTCATGTGCTTTGAACTCGTTGAGAAACGCTGATCAGCTAATGGCCAACAAACTGCGTCCACCATAAACTAAAAGTACAGCTATCATGCTTGGAAACAAATTCAAGTGTTTAAAAACCAAATGAATAGATTGCTTCTTGTTAAAAAATGTTTTTGCATTTAACTAACAAAAACACTGTTAGATGTCATTTACTTAGCGTGTGGAAGAAGCCTGAGCTCAGGGATGATCGTTTCCCACTAGTAATTATCTTCCTGTCGTGATGGGTGTTTTGTCCTATATTTTTAAACCAAGCACCCATAGGCCTTTTGGTAGGCCATCATTGTAAATAAGAATTTGTTCTCAAAAGACTTGCCTAGTTAAATAATTACCCGTTGGTGGGGCGTTCCAGTGGATTTTCCCCAGTCGTGTGATAAATACCACCTTCCCACTTGGTTATGAACACAGCATATGATGATGTACTGTAGATGGTTTTCAAACAGACTAAATAGATGTGCAGTAAATCAGTTCTGGCATATATTCATTAAGTTGTTGTTGTAATAATGACATTTATGAAGAAAGGGTAGGTTACATTCATTATGCATGCAGAGCTAGATAATATGGTAATACATTCCTGTTAATCCTTACACAACCATTTAAAAGTTGTTTTGCCTTATCTTCCCTGATGAAATGCATGGCCACATGCGTTGGCAAAATAAGGCAACTCTACTTTTTTTTTTTTTTTTTTTTTTTTTACATTCCTGTTAAACTGCAACATTTCTTACTTTAAGGATGACATCCAATTTAAAGACTACGGTAGCTTTAATTTGATAAACATTCAAACTTACATTACATAAAGCAGATATTTTTTAAATTATTTACAAAGTCTTTGAAAAACATTTGTGTACAGAATGTGTATAAAGATCTCAAAATAAAACAAGATTACACCATAACATAAAAGCAAAACTCAGCTAAGTTTCATGTGGGAATCAGTTTTCTATCTTTTATGACACACACACCTCCACTACTCTCCTTTCAACTCAGTAATTTCTCTTCTGGCC
The DNA here is from genome assembly GCF_034236695.1 of Oncorhynchus nerka. NCBI lineage: Eukaryota > Metazoa > Chordata > Actinopteri > Salmoniformes > Salmonidae > Oncorhynchus > Oncorhynchus nerka. The sequence goes on from NC_088404.1 coordinate 43,717,745, forward strand.
TGTTGCTTTGGGTTCCAAATGGCACCATATTCCCTTTATACTGCACTACTTTTGACCAGGGCCCAAGTAGTGCACTGTATAGGGAATAGGGTGACATTTGGGATGCATCTTTGGAGATGTCCCTCAGGGCTGCAGATCAGTGATCTTCCTCTTGCGGTAGTTGAGCACCAGGCTAGAGGCAGTGATGGTTGATGCGCGGCCCCTCTCCCAGTTCTGGAAGCTGTTGAGGCCGCTCTGCCCTGCCCGAAACAGTGCCCTCTCCAGGTAATCCAAGCGCTCCACCAGGGCTGACGTGTCTTCGTTGTAGGCATTCTGTGAGGAATCCATGGTCCGGCGGAAACGACCAATGAATGTCTGGAGGTGAAGAGGTTAAGCCAATGATTTATACTGAACAAAAATAAAAAGGCAACATACAAAATGTCAAAGATTTCACTGAGTTATAGTTCATATAAAAAAAACATTCAATTGAAATAAATGAATTTAGGCCCTAATCTATAGGATTTCACATGACTGGGCAGCGGCGCAGCCATGGGTGGGCATAGGCCCACCCACTTGGGAGCCAGGCTTAGCCAATAAATGTGTTTTTCCCCACAAAAAGGTGTTATTAGACAAAAAATACTCCTCAGCACCCCCATTCCCCTCCCCTCAGACGATCCCACAGGTGAAGAAGCCGGATGTGGAGGTCCTGGGCTTGAGTGGTTACAAGTGGTCTGCGGTTGTAAAGCCAGTTGGACGTACCGCCAAATTCTCTAAAAAGACGGAGGTGGCTTATGGTAGAGAAATCAACATTGAATTCTCTGGCAACAGCTCTGGTGGACATTCCTGACAATTGTACACCACCTCAAGTTGAGACATCTGTGGCATTTTAGATTGGCCTGTTACTGTCCCCAAGCACAGGGTGCACCTGTGTAATGATCATGCTGTTTAATCAGCTTCTTGATATGCCACACCTGTCAGGTGGATGGATTATGTTGACAAATGCTAAAATGCTATCTAACTGGGACGTAAACAAATTTGTGCACAAAAGTTGAGAGAAATAAGCTTTTTGTGCATATAGGACATTTCTGAGATCTGTTATTTCAGCTCATGAAACACTTTACATATTGCATTTCTATATTTTTGTTCAGTGTACACTACCGTTCAAAAGTTTGGGGTCACTGAGAAATGTCCTTGTTTTTGAAAGAAAAGTTTTTTTTTGGTCCGTTAAAATAGTATAACATTTACCAGAAATACAGTGTAGACATTGTTAATGTTGTAAATTACTATTGTAGCTGGAAACGACTGATTTTTTTATGGAATATCTACAAAGGCCCATTATCAGCAACCATCACTGTGTTGCAATGGCACGTTGTGTTAGCTCATCCAAGTTTACAATTTTAAAAGGCTAATTGATCATTAGAAAACCCTTTTGCAATTATGTTAGCACAGCTGAAAACTGTTGTTCTGGTTAAAGAAGCAATAAAACTGGCCTTCTTTAGACTAGTTGAGTATCTGGAGAATCAGCATTTGTGGGTTCAATTACAGGCTCAAAATGGCCAGAATCAAAGACCTTTCTTCTGATACTCGTCAGTCTATTCCATGCGAGGAATTGCCAAGAAACTGAAGATCTCGTACAACGCTGTGTACTACTCTCTTCACATAACAGCGCAAACTGGTTCTAACTAGAATAGAAAGAGTGTGAGCCCCCGGTGCACAACTGAGCAAGAGGACAAGTACATTAGTGTCTAGTTTGATAAACAGACACCTCACAAGTCCTCAACTGGCTCCAGATACTCAATTAGTCTAAAGAAGGCCAGTTGTATTGCTTCTTTAAATCAGAACAGTTTTCAGCTGTGCTAACACAATTGCAAAAGGGGTTTCTACTGATCAATTACCCTTCTAAAATTATAAACTTGGATTAGCTAACACAACGTGCCATTGGAACACAGGAGTGATGGTTGCTCATAATGGGCCTATATAGATATTCCATAATAATAGTCATTAACAAAAGTAACAATGTGTACACACTGTATTTCTGATCAATGTAATGCTATTTTAAAATGGACTCTTTTCATTAAAAAAATAAATACATTTCTAAGTGACTCCAAACTTTTGAACGGAGGTAGTAACACACACACACACGCGCACGCACACGGGAGCTGTGTTGAAGCAGTGACTCTATCTTGGCACTCACCCTCTATTGTAAAAAAAACAAAACTAAAAGAAATACAGCTACAGAAATGCATTTATCAATGTCTATATTAATTTGTGCCACATGTATTCTATTACAGACATCTTAAAGCTGCAATATGTAACTTTTTGGACACCTGGACAATATTCACATAGAAATTTAAGTTATAGATCTGTCATTGAAAGCACGTCTAAGATGCATTAAATCTGTTCTATTTTTGCCATTTCTATGCTTCCCGTTCTTATGTTGCATTTTTGCATCTTTTACTTTCGGTTTTGTACACCAGCTTCAAACAACTGAAAATACAATAGTTTTGGTTAATGAAAAGACATTTAACAGTGGTTTAGATGGTACAATGGTTCTCTATGCTTGTTTTATCAAACTAAAATTGGGCAAACTGTTAGAATTTTAGCAACCAGGAAATGGCGACGTGATTTTTTTCAAATTGTACCTTTATTTGTTGTACTTTTTACCCCTTTTTCGTGATATCCAAGTGGTAGTTACGGTCTTGCCCCATCACTGCAAGTCCCGTACAGACTCGGGAGAGGCAAAGGTCGCGAGCCATGCTTCCTCCAAAATACGACCCTGCCAAGCCGCACTGCTTCTTGACACATTGCTCGCTTAACTCGGAAGGCAGCCGCACCAGTGTGTCGGAAGAAACACCGTACAACTGGCGACCGAAGTCAGCGTGCATGCGCCCGGCCCGCCACAAGCAGTCATTAGAGCACGATGGGACAAGGACATCCCGGCCGGCCAAACCGTCTGTAGTGACGTCTCTAGCACTGCAGTGCCTTTGACCGCTGCACCAAATCGGGAGACTACTGCACATTTAAATGCATACTTTAAAAATTACATTATGAGCTAAAAAATAAAACACACACATATATATATAAAAATGGATGACTAATGTTACTCTCCCCACTGCAAAAAATGTGAATACATGTCATTCTGTCCTTGAAACAATTAATTGAAATACTGTAGAATTCCATTGATTCCTATGGGAGGACAGCTCCTACTGGAGTGTGCCAATATGGCTGACTGGTGGCTTCAAAGCCTCTCAATGGCCAATTACATAGAATCAGCAATACAGAGTTTACAAGCATCATTGGGATAAGCCATGAGAATATAATGTTTCACATCAACCCAAGCAACGAGAAATACACACAAGCATACAGAGAGCTCAAGAAAATACAAGAGGTGAATAAAGAGGGAGGTTAATATAAACACCACCAAAGAAAAATACACACAACCAGTATACATACATGAAGGAGATAGAAGAGGTGAATAAAAACATTTGATGAAACTCAGTCATCCTTTGTGGATGCAGAGAGACAACTAATAATCCTGTTGGATTCACTTGAAGTCATTGTTTTTCAAAGATGACTGATGTGATTTGTCAGTCTGCCCAGCAACAAAACAACACTACGCAGCCTTTTAGTCAATGACAATTCGATCACATAGCACCACCTAGTGGCTGACTATGGGACATAACACTGAATGGGTTTGTCAGCGTGTCCAACCATTTGACCTGGGTGGTGAATCAATCAATCTTTCTAGTGATATTATACAACTAAAAGGGTACAAATTAGAGGTCGTCCGATTAATCGGAATGGCCGATTAATTGGGGCCGATTTCAAGTTTTCATAACAATCGGAAATCTGTATTTTTGGACACCGATTTGGATGTTTTTTTTTACACCTTTATTTAATCTTTATTTAACTAGGCAAGTCAGTTAAGAACACATTCTTATTTTCAATGATGGCCTAGGAACGGTGGGTTAACTGCCTCGTTCAGGGGCAGAATGACAGATTTTTACCTTGCAACCTTAGTTAACTAGTCCAACGCTCTAACCACCTGATTACATTGCACTCCACGAGGAGACTGCCTGTTACGCGAATGCAGTAAGCCAAGGTAAGTTGCTAGCTAGCATTAAACTTATCTTATAAAAATCAATCAATCAATCATAATCACTAGTTAACTACACATGGTTGATGATATTACTAGTTTATCTAGCGTGTCCTGCTTTGCATATAATCGATGTGGTGCGTATCGTTGCTCCAATGTGTACCTAACCATAAACATCAATGCCTTTCTTAAAATCAATACATAGAAGTATATACACTGCTCAAAAAAATAAAGGGAACACTAAAATAACACATCCTAGATCTGAATGAATGAAATATTCGTATTAAATACTTTTTTCTTTATATAGTTGAATGTGCTGACAACAAAAGCACACAAAAATGATCAATGGAAATCAAATGTATCAACCCATGGAGGTCTGGATTTGGAGTCACAGTCAAAATTAAAGTGGAAAACCACACTACAGGCTGATCCAACTTTGATGTAATGTCCTTAAAACAAGTCAAAATGAGGCTCAGTAGTGTGTGTGTGGCCTCCACGTGCCAGTATGACCTCCCTACAACGCCTGGGCATGCTCCTGATGAGGTGGCGGATGGTCTCCGGAGGGATCTATTCCCAGACCTGGACTAAAGCATCCGCCAACTCCTGGACAGTCTGTGGTGCAACGTGGCGTTGGTGGATGGAGCGAGACATGATGTCCCAGATGTGCTCAATTGGATTCAGGTCTGGGGAACGGGCGGGCCAGTCCATAGCATCAATGCCTTCCTCTTGCAGGAACTGCTGACGTACTCCAGCCACATGAGGTCTTGCATTGTCTTGCATTAGGAGGAACCCAGGCCCAACCACACCAGCATATGGTCTCACAAGGGGTCTGAGGATCTCATCTCGGTACCTAATGGCAGTCAGGCTACCTCTGGCGAGCACATGGAGGGCTGTGCTGCCCCCCAAAGAAATGCCACCCCACACCATGACTGACCCACCGCCAAACCGGTCATGCTGGAGGATGTTGCAGGCAACGTTCTCCACGGCGTCTCCAGACTGTCACGTCTGTCACATGTGCTCAGTGTGAACCTGCTTTCATCTGTGAAGAGAACAGGGCACCAGTGGTGAATTTGCCAATCTTGGTGTTCTCTGGCAAATGCCAAACGTCCTGCACAGTGTTGGGCTGTAAGCACAACCCCCACCTGTGGACGTCGGGCCCTCATACCACCCTCATGGAGTCTGTTTCTGACCGTTTGAGCAGACACATGCACATTCGTGGCCTGCTGGAGGTAATTTTGCAGGGCTCTGGCAGTGCTCCTCCTGCTCCTCCTTGCACAAAGGCGGAGGTAGCGGTCCTGCTGCTGGGTTGTTGCCCTCCTACGGCCTCCTCCACATCTCCTGATGTACTGGCCTGTCTCCTGGTAGCGCCTCCATGCTCTGGACACTACGCTGACAGACACAGCAAACCTTCTTGCCACAGCTCGCATTGATGTCCCATCCTGGATGAGCTGCACTACCTGAGCCACTTGTGTGGGTTGTAGACTCCGTCTCATGCTACCACTAGAGTGAAAGCACCGCCAGCATTCAAAAATGACCAAAACATCAGCCAGGAAGCATAGGAACTGAGAAATGGTCTGTGGTTACAGTTACCATCTGCAGAACCACTCCTTTATTGGGGGTGTCTTGCTAATTGCCTATAATTTCCACCTGTTGTATATTCCATTTGCACAACAGCATGTGAAATGTATTGTCAATCAGTGTTGCTTCCTAAGTGGACAGTTTGATTTCACAGAAGTGTGATTGACTTGGAGTTACATTGTGTTGTTTAAGTGTTCCCTTTATTTTTTTGAGCAGTGTATTTTTAAACCTGCATATTTAGCTAAAATAAATTAAATGTTAGCAGGCAATATTAACCAGGTGAAATTGTGTCACTTCTCTTGCGTTCATTGCACGCAGAGTCAGTGTATATGCAACAGTTTGGGCCGACTAATTTGCCAGAATTTTACGTAATTATGACATAATATTGAAGGTTGTGCAATGTAACAGGAATATTTAGACTCATGGATGCCACCCGTTAGATAAAATACGGAACGGTTCCGTAATTCACTGAAAGAATAAACGTCTTGTTTTCGAGATGATAGTTTCGGGATTTGACCATATTAATGACCCAAGGCTCGTATTTTTGTGTGTTATCATGTTATAACTAAGTCTGATTTGATAGAGCAGTCTGACTGAGCGATGGTAGGCAGCAGCAGGCTCGTAAGCATTCATTCAAACAGCACTTTCGTGCGTTTGCCAGCAGCTGTTTATGACTTCAAGCCTATCAACTCCCGAGATTAGGCTGGTGTAAACGATGTGAAATGGCTAGCTATTTAGCAGGGTGCGTGCTAATAGCGTTTCAAAAGTCACTCGCACTGAGACTTGGAGTGGTTGTTCCCCTTGCTCTGCATGGGTAACGCTGCTTCGAGGGTGGCTGTTGTCGATGTGTTCCTGGTTCAAGCCCAGGTAGGAGAAAGGAGAGGGACGGAAGCTATCTTGTCACACTGGCAATTCTAAAGTGCCTATAAGAACATCCAATAGTCAAAGGTATATGAAATACAAATCGTATAGGAGAGAAATATAATTCCTACAACCTAAAACGTCTTACCTGGGAATATTGAAGACTCATGTTAAAAGGAACCACCAGCTTTCATATGTTCTGAGCAAGGAACTTAAACGTTAGCTTTCTTACATGGCACATATTGCACTTTTACTTTCTTCTCCAGCACTTTGTTTTTGCATTATTTAAACTAAATTGAACATGTTTCATTATTTATTTGAGGCTAAATTGATTTTATTGATGTATTATATTAAATTAAAATAAGTGTTCATTCAGTATTGTTGTAATTTTCATTATAAAAAATAAAATTTAAAAAAAGTATTTACTATTATTTATTTATAAAATCGGCCGATTAATCGTTATCGGCTTTTTTTTGGGCCCTCCAATAATCGGTCGACCTCTAGTACAAATGGATAAAGATCAGTGAGAAATAATTTTGCTATGGTAGTAGCACCAATGAGGCAGGAGTTGGGTTTCTGCACAGGGCCAGTATGTTTAAAATTGTACAGTCTTCAAAAACCTTTTCCCCAGAATCGGTTTGCACAATTCTCTATACACTTCTCCCTTATATGAAATCAATGATGATGTTAAAAGAGTGATAGTACGATATCACCCCATGATTGATATGGAAGGAAAACTCGATTCATGCAAAACGCATCATACTGTGACACTTTCTGTATTTTGAAAGTTCTATATCTTGAAAACTCAATTGCTGACATGCCAAACATTTTGGGACTGTATCAACAGCAGACTAATAAAACAAGGTACGTTAGTTGGGATATGCAGTTTCTGGGGGGAGAGTCAAAGGAAAGTTTCAGCTAGCAGCCAGGGGAGGGGAGGGGGTAGTGGCGTGAGCAGTGAGATATTTATACCCTCTGATATCACTGTTTGTGTGCTGTACTCACCTGAAGTACTGCCTGGGCAATCTCCGGATTCTCAGGGCTGTCAAAGTGCAGCAACTGGGAGCCGAGGCCATAGTAATAGGGTCCCATCTTGTGAAGGTCTACTACAGTGGGGTCTGCGTTGAACACAGTCCTCCAGCCCTCTTTGTAGACCTTAGGCAGCTCCACTGAGACAACACGCCTCTTCCTCTCATACAAGCCCTTTGCCAGGAACAGGGGCATCTCCATCTTCGTACCCTGGAAGACCGGAGAAAAATATTATTTTGGTGATGGATCAAAAATAACATCGCTAGCTAGATATATACCCTTATTAGGCACACCCATCAAGTACCGGGCCGGACCCACTTTGCCTCCAGAACAGACTGAATTCTTTGGGGCATGGGCACATTGCTCAATTGGTATCAATAGACCTAACATGTGCCAGGAAAACAATCCCCACAGCATTACACCACCAGCCTGTACCGTTGACACCAGGCATGATGTGGCCATGGAGTCATGCTGCTTACGCTCAAAGTCACTCAGGTCATTGGTACTCTAACTTCTTCTCGGGCACCCTCAGATGTTTCACAATTTTGTAGTAACCCTCAACTAAGCTCACCTGATTCACATAGTCATGGGATTGATGAAGAGATTGATCATTAGTTGACAAGTTGAAAAAGGTGTGCTAGCTCTGGAATAGATTAAATGGCTGGGGGTCCCCAAGGAGAGGATTGAGAACCACTGGATTAGGTCACTTGTTTTGCCCATTCTAACATTCAATCGAACAGTAACTGAATTGCATCGGCGCCTGTCTGCCTGATTTATATAGCAAGCCACAGCCACATGACACACTGTCTGTAGGAGCGAACCATATGGTATACATAATAAACTGTATACAGTCACAACAAACATCTCCCCAAAATGCATTTCAGTTTGGCCACGCACAAGGCTCATTACTTTAACATTACTCCAGGTTCCCTCGGAGAGTTCATCAATGAGCTTGATGCCTTGATAAGCTCCTTTCCTGAGGATGGCTCACCTCTCACAGTTCTGGGCGACTTTAACCTCCCCACGTCTACCTTTTGACTCATTCCTCTCTGCCTCCTTCTTTCCACTCCTCTCCTCTTTTGACCTCACCCTCTCACCTTCCCCCTCTACTCACAAGGCAGGCAATACGCTCGACCTCATCTTTACTAGATGCTGTTCTTCCACTAACCTCACTGCAACTCCCCTCCAAGTCTCCGACCACTATCTTGTATCCTTTTCCCTCTCGCTCTCATCCAACACTTCCCACACTGCCCCTACTCGGATGGTATCGCGCCGTCCCAATCTTCGCTCTCTCTCCCCCGCTACTCTCTCCTCTTCCATCCTATCATCTCTTCCCTCTGCTCAAACCTTCTCCAACCTTTCTCCTGATTCTGCCTCCTCAACCCTCCTCTCCTCCCTTTCTGCATCCCTTGATTCTCTATGTCCCCTATCCTCCAGGCCGGCTCGGTCCTCCCCTCCCGCTCCGTGGCTCGACGACTCATTGCGAGCTCACAGAACAGGGCTCCGGGCAGCCGAGCGGAAATGGAGGAAAACTCGCCTCCCTGCGGACCTGGCATCCTTTCACTCCCTCCTCTCTACATTTTCCTCTTCTGTCTCTGCTGCTAAAGCCACTTTCTACCACTCTAAATTCCAAGCATCTGCCTCTAACCCTAGGAAGCTCTTTGCCACCTTCTCCTCCCTCCTGAATCCTCCTCCCCTCCCCCTCTCTGCAGATGACTTCGTCAACCATTTTGAAAAGAAGGTCGACGACATCCGATCCTCGTTTGCTAAGTCAAACGACACCGCTGGTTCTGCTCACACTGCCCTACCCTGTGCTCTGACCTCTTTCTCCCCTCTCTCTCCAGATGAAATCTCGCGTCTTGTGACGGCCGGCCGCCCAACAACCTGCCCGCTTGACCCTATTCCCTCCTCTCTTCTCCAGACCATTTCCGGAGACCTTCTCCCTTACCTCACCTCGCTCATCAACTCATCCCTGACCGCTGGCTTACGTCCCTTCTGTCTTCAAGAGAGTGAGAGTTGCACCCCTTCTGAAAAAACCTACACTCGATCCCTCCGATGTCAACAACTACAGACCAGTATCCCTTCTTTCTTTTCTCTCCAAAACTCTTGAACGTGCCGTCCTTGGCCAGCTCTCCCGCTATCTCTCTCAGAATGACCTTCTTGATCCAAATCAGTCAGGTTTCAAGACTAGTCATTCAACTGAGACTGCTCTTCTCTGTATCACGGAGGCCCTCCGCACTGCTAAAGCTAACTCTCTCTCCTCTGCTCTCATCCTTCTAGACCTATCGGCTGCCTTCGATACTGTGAACCATCAGATCCTCCTCTCCACCCTCTCCGAGTTGGGCATCTCCGGCGCGGCCCACGCTTGGATTGCGTCCTACCTGACAGGTCGCTCCTACCAGGTGGCGTGGCGAGAATCTGTCCCCTCACCACGCGCTCTCACCACTGGCGTCCCCCAGGGCTCTGTTCTAGGCCCTCTCCTATTCTCCCTATACACCAAGTCACTTGGCTCTGTCATAACCTCACATGGTCTCTCCTATCATTGCTATGCAGACGACACACAATTAATCTTCTCCTTTCCCCCTTCTGATGACCAGGTGGCGAATCGCATCTCTGCATGTCTGGCAGACATATCAGTGTGGATGACGGATCACCACCTCAAGCTGAACCTCGGCAAGACGGAGCTGCTCTTCCTCCCGGGGAAGGACTGCCTGTTCCATGATCTCGCCATCACGGTTGACAACTCCATTGTGTCCTCCTCCCAGAGCGCTAAGAACCTTGGCGTGATCCTGGACAACACCCTGTCGTTCTCAACTAACATCAAGGCGGTGGCCCGTTCTTGTAGGTTCATGCTCTACAACATCCGCAGAGTACGACCCTGCCTCACACAGGAAGCGGCGCAGGTCCTAATCCAGGCACTTGTCATCTCCCGTCTGGATTACTGCAACTCGCTGTTGGCTGGGCTCCCTGCCTGTGCCATTAAACCCCTACAACTCATCCAGAACGCCGCAGCCCGTCTGGTGTTCAACCTTCCCAAGTTCTCTCACGTCACCCCGCTCCTCCGCTCTCTCCACTGGCTTCCAGTTGAAGCTCGCATCCGCTACAAGACCATGGTGCTTGCCTACGGAGCTGTGAGGGGAACGGCACCTCAGTACCTCCAGGCTCTGATCAGGCCCTACACCCAAACAAGGGCACTGCGTTCATCCACCTCTGGCCTGCTCGCCTCCCTACCACTGAGGAAGTACAGTTCCCGCGCAGCCCAGTCAAAACTGTTCGCTGCTCTGGCCCCCCAATGGTGGAACAAACTCCCTCACGACGCCAGGACAGCGGAGTCAATCACCACCTTCCGGAGACACCTGAAACCCCACCTCTTTCAGGAATACCTAGGATAGGATAAAGTAATCCTTCTCACCCCCTTAAAAGATTTAGATGCACTATTGTAAAGTGGCTGTTCCACTGGATGTCTTAAGGTGAACGCACCAATTTGTAAGTCGCTCTGGATAAGAGCGTCTGCTAAATGACTTAAATGTAAATGTAAATTATATGGGTCTATAGCTACACAATTTGTGGGTGCTTATATTTGTCTCCTATTAATAATGAGAAATACAGCTGCAAGCAGCAATGCCGGGGTTCAAGCTGTGGGCCCACTGAGACCATCAGGACAAAATGGATACGTCGCCCTAGAATTAGCTACTTCTGTAGTCTTTACCACGCTTGCCAAATACCAGAACATTATTTTGTTTTGCTTTTGATACATTTTTAATGTTAAAACATCTTCTCCAGAACCACTCGCACCAAATTTGCTATATCGCGTCTATGGGATGCACGTCTTCAAAATGCAATATTTCCAAAACTCTTGCTCAAACAACAAGGCCACTACAAGCCAATGAGATTGCATGAAATGTTTTTCTGTAAAACAGCTCCACCATACTTTACAACTTAGCTAGACTCTTATCCCTGACAGGGTTTCCATTAGCCGGCAATGGCCGGCTTTTGTCAGAAAAAATACAAATCTGATAAAGTTTTTTTTTTAAATAATAAAAAAAAATTAATCCTGTTACCGGCCAAAATGACTGGGATAAAAAAAAATCCCATTGTAAAGTAATGCTTTTTATTTAGATGGAAATACATTTGACCATCACGCTTATCGGCCTATAGGTTCATTTGCATAATTTAGTGGAATTAAATTGGATGGATAAGATACATGATGACTATCACACACGCAGAACATACAGAGCCTATTTTGAGCTGGATTTCTCCTGCAACTCCTCAGCTGGTTGCTGCTGGAGTAGTTATGAGGCATTGCTTACCTTGCTTCAAAGTAGTCTATAGGCAATATCCGATCACAATTTATCTGGCCATTTCTAGTATTCTGCGTGCCAGTTATGATTTTCATATGCATATTTTGTGGAATGGTTTTCACTTCAATAATAAATCTGTAGTTTAAGTAATCATTGTCAAGTGGTTAATCATAAAAATAGGAATTAAAATGGGCCGAGTTCCATGTACTCATTTCTTTAGCCACCAATGGATCATGGTGTATCAATGTGTCCATATGGCAGGGGCTGGTGATACAGCATTAGTTGACTTAAACATCTAAATGTGATCATTTTACTTCCGATTTTTATGAATAACCCACCTGACAAAGATCTTGAGAAACTAAGACGTTATTATCAACTAGGCCTATTGCCACACTCAGCTGCCCAAATTGTGGGGCTTCCCAAATAGGCATAGGCCCACGAGCATGTGATTCGAAACAATCCACAGCATAAATAAAAATAAAAAAAGGTGTATAAATTTACCCTTTAATTTTTTTAAAATAAATATTTCTCACCGATATGAAAGGTCCTTATGCTTCCAAAACCGTACCACAATCGATGCATGCTAATGTTTAGACTGAGCGTCGCGGCAAAGATGTTTATAACTATCTGTGCTCTTAACAAAACTCCTCCCTTCATAACACCACGGCCACCCCACTCATTAGGCAGATCGATCAGGGCTGCATTTTCTGCACTAAACTGACCAATACTCACCTCCAACAACACAAAACCTCCCAGAATTCTGCCCAAAAACAGTCAATCTGACAATCTCTCAACCAGTGGCATATGGACTTCCGAGTGGCGCAGCGGTCTAAGGCACTGCATCTCAGTACTAGAGGCATCACTACAGACCCTAGTTCGAGTCCAGGCTGTATTACAACCGGCCGTGATTGGGAGTCCCAATGTCGTCCGGGTTAGGATTTGGCTGGGGTAGGCCGTCATTGTAAATAATCATTTGTTTTTAACTGACTTTCCTATTTAAATAAAAATGTAATAAATACAATTTGTAGGTGAGGGATGATGCCACCCTGTGATAAGCAGTTCACACTTTGTCTAAGGTAGGGGCGCAAAATATTTTGCTTGTCCATTCCCAGCGCACCTCTTCGGGGTGCTGTTCGAGAGACGCATTACTGCAGCGCTCCACCACATAAAAATAAATATCATACAGCAGATGTAGGACATGGTACAGTGGTTCCTCTAAAAGTTGTCACACTGCGGCACACCCTGCGTGCTGCTGCAGCATTCTGTGGCATTCAGCCATTTCTTCAGTTACTGCAAGTTAGTTGCTAGTTTGACCACCAGAGGGCATCTTTGAGAAGCGTTTGATAGTATTCCGTACTGGCATGCCAGAGAATTTAAAACCTTTTTTTGTAATAACATAGTATATAGGATTGATTTGAAGAAATGTGGCATAATTTGATTAATATCATGGGGTTTCCATTCAGAGAAAATTTGTTTGTAAATTCAGACCATTTCACTCTCAGAGCACACACTGGACCTTCGGGCCGAGGAGTAGGGTTGATTTGAGCGTTCCGGCCTTATAAAAACAGCAGTCAAGCACCCAAGCTAACGTTGGCTAGCTACTTCCAGACACAAATGAGACTACTCTGACCATTTTACTCACCCTAGCAGAGCTGGTAAGGCATTTTTCGTGTTAACCAGAGCGTTGGTGACTGGAAATGTGCTGCTGGAAACAATATCGCAATGTGTATATTTGGATTTTTTTTCAAGTCGGGTGTTACCGGTGTGAAATGGCTAGCTAGTTAGCGAGGTGCGCGCTAATAGCGTTTCAAATCGGGGACGTCACTCACTGAGACCTTGAAGTAGTTGTTCCCCTTGCTCTGCATGGGCCGTGGCTTTTGTGGAGCGATGGGTCACGATGCTTCGAGGGTGGCTGTTGTCTGTGTGTGCAGAGGGTCCCTGGTTTGAGCCCAGGTAGGGGCGAGGAGAGGGACGGAAGCAAAACTATTTCACGGGCACCATCTTAAATCAGGAGAATCTCCTCTTTGTAATTATGCAAGCCTGGGCAGCGAGCTCATTTGTCATCGATCGCTAGACCAGAAGTTTTTATTTTTTCCATTACGCTACGCAGACATAAAACACAGTTGACAGCATCGAGGTTTACATTCTACACAAGTCGTTTATTCCCCTGCGTTAGAACAACTTACATCTGGTTCCACAATAATGTTTTGTCAGCCATCTTTGTTGAAGGATGCCACAAGGCAAGGGTGGCTTGCGTCAAAATTCGTCATTGGAACCACTCGATATGATTGGTCATATAAAAACCTTGGAACCCAAATGCACAATGAGTGCTCTAACTCCCCCTTGTGGTGGTCTGGAACAATGAAGCCGTGAAGCTGGGTACCTCTAAGTCCCGCAGTGCAAGCTCACAACTTTTAAAGGAGGAACCACTGTAGAAAGTGTATGTGGCCTTTCTGTAGCCTACAGGCTGGAGATATTACATTGTCATATATTTTGAGAAGGACACTTTTTACATCATGCAGGTTTCTCAGATCAAATAGCCTAACCTAAATGGCGTTCAACCAAAATAAAAATGCACTGGCATGTGAACAAACACATCCTAAAAACAGGACAGGTCAAAGTAAAAGGGACCATTTGGAATGGACAATCACAACTGTTGTCCAGGAGTTTTACCCCATTGTCATTAGTGGTTTCAAGTTTGTATCTGTCCATTTTTGACTAAATAAAATACTTCTGTATTTCCCGCTGTTGTAAACACACTACAAATAGGCTCGCGATAACACCTGATAAAGTTGGGTAGCTGAACCAATCATTTACGCAGTGGCGGGCCGTCCTTTTTGCATGCTATTTTGGCATTTATACATGTCACATCACATAAACATGGTCTCTTGTTTTCTTGAGGAAGGCAGCTCAAAAATCCAGGTGTTTCAGCCTAGCTCAGTGCTTTCTGTGGCGGTGGGGCAAGCCAGGAGAAAATACAGAGTGTTGCGCCGTGATCGGCTCAGTGTTCTGTCATTCATGGGGACACCACATCACAGCCAAGTCTAAGGGTACAGCTAGAAAATTCTAGCCCCTTGGTTTCTGCCATAGAGTTCTATTAGAAGTGCCCAACCAAGAAGGCTCAATGTCATAAGCCACAGATCAAATGAAGTCAAATCACATTACGTGTACAGTAGCTTTGATTTGACTGATCATGTCAACATCATACTTTCAAAATCTTCTCTTCTTTCCTTTGTAATCCTTGTTGTATGAAGGAAAATAATGAAAATAAATTATAGATAAAACATATAGGTGCTCATCGGCCATTGGACATAAACATTACACATGGAAATCACATTACACAAGGAAATCTCAAATTCAACAATGAGTGGTTTGGAAGGATTCAGTGTGGCTAACTGCAAGTATTGCAAAGCAATGCTATTCTGTGGAGTGGCTGTGTGGTCCAAAGTCTATTATTTTAAACTAGGAAAAGAGACCCTTAATCTTAAATATTCAACATTGGCCATGCTGTCAATGAATCATGATTTGTGCAGCGCTCAAAACAACTAACTCCGAACTGAAAAATCTGGCTTTAGTGAGTTTAAGACAACTGGGAACTCAGGAAAAATGAGCTACGACTGGGAAAATACGTTTTGAACTTTTATCCAACTCGGAATTGTAAATTCGAAACTCGGGCCTCTTTCTAGAGCTACGACCTGAAGATCACTGACGTCATCATGATTCAACCTCCCCCCCAGAGTTCCTGTTGTCTTGAAAGCACTATAAATCCAGAGAATTACAGACTTTGATGACAAAATTTGCCAACGAAGGACCGCCGCACCACCTTCCTGTTCAAGTGAGCACAGCACAACAAGGTGAGTCCAACAATGTATTGTATGCTGCTGCATAAATGCTGTAATATGCCAGGGAGATATCTATAGTGTAGCTATGAAAGTAATACTAGGAGTATGTTGTGTAGTAAGCTGTAAGTATCCCATGTGCCTTACACTAATCATTTTGTCTATTTACCCCTCTTAATTTCAACCTACTGTTCTGATTTGGTGGTGCACATGTAGCCTATAATGTGTTTTAGAGCAATGTAATCAACACATTTTGGAAGAGCTTTCATTGTCTGCTTATATGCCCCCTGTATTTATCCTACGGTTCTGACTTGCTGTACAGGGAGAATACACTAAGAACGGCCCATGTTCTGAATTCTGTCGCTGTACATTTCAAAATTGACTACTTCAGTCTTAGCTCGCTCAATAATGTCTTAATCGAAATTGCCTTTTATCCGCTCGTCGCCCCCTTATGCCATAGTTTGTACATCTAAATTGTCTGTAGAAGCCACATTTGTTTAAGCAAGTCAGCTGTTTTGTTTTAAAGGTAGTAAATGAGGCTGAATTAACTGTTTCGCGGCAGACAAGGCTCCGCTGATAGCCAGGTGTAGCAGTGGTAAGAAGTTAGGACTGCAGCTTTATGTAGACACCGTTTGTCACCGTTATAATGCAATTCATGTATTGTGTAGTGGCTTTGCTGGCATGCATCTCCCACTTTTCTTTTTTTTTTCCCACCAAGATTTACATGCTAAAATCACCAGTGCACGTCTGTTTGGTTCAGATTTTGTCCGGTATGGACGAGCCTTATTTGGCCCAAACAAAGGTCTATAAATGACTAATTTTCAACTTTCTTTCAGAACCTAAATAAACCTTATTTCAACTTCCGGAAGAAAAAAATTGTCAACGTCCGGAAAAGACTCCTTTTCAACATCCTGTAAAATATGCATTTTAAACATGAAATACCTTTCTTGCTTTCAATCAGAAACAAAATTGAAGTGAACTTAAACGCCTAGAAAATACGTATTTTAAATGTTGCTTTCCTCCAGTGACTTGTGTAATGTAATGGAACTGGGTCATGATCTAGGGCTAGTGAACGAGGTGACTGAATGACCAGCAGGAATACCAAGTGGATAACTAATACGATAACTAGTTAGCTAGCTAACAGCCACAGGTGGTGAGATTAATGGCTACACAGTAACATTATCAGATGTGGTTTTTCGTTCTACGTTGTTTGACTGACCTCTTGAATGTCTCGCGAGTCACTCGATTTCTCCAGGAATCCCAGTCGGGGAAATGTGCATTCTGTCCGACTGGGTAGCCTCTCGTGAGAAAGCAAAATGTCATCAAGAGATAAGAAATTCTCTTCCATCCCCACTCCGGGAGGCACGGGAAGGTACGAATGTGTTTCCATTAAAAACTCACAGTAGTTCAAAAGTAGATATCTGCCAAGTTATTAGCGAGGTAGCTAACTTCTGCTGTGTGGGACTGTTTACACTTTGCTTCCCTGGTTTGGCGCGAAACTTCGAAATGACCCGACATGCGCAACAGTCTGGTTTTGAGTCAGGCGAGAGCAATCGATTTTCGACAGTCAAAACAATCGGATAAAACAGAGAGCTTTCTTAACATTTAGCCTATAATTACTGGTTCTTATGAGAAGAGTACATGAAAGAAGTGCACATGAAAGACATATGCTTAATGCTTATTTTTGTTTGTTCTTTAAAAATAAAAAAACTCAAATCTCCGTGCATTATTAGCAGACTAGCTATATTTTTCACTGATCATATAGGCTAAAATACTCTAACCTGTATCGCTGAAAACACGTTATTCAGTCTGAAGATAGACTGAACAGCATAGTTATCTGAGGTGGCATGTATTTCTTTGCAACAACAATGCAAGTTTAAGTGAAGGTGAGTGATTAGTAACTTGCAATTACTAATTTAGCCAGTGGAGGTCCCAAGGTCGCCTTTGTATGAAGCAGTTAAAATCTTTATCTTGTAGGTTGGTGTTTGTGGGTGTGTTTGTGTGGGGGTGGGGGGTAGGTAGGCTATGTTTAATGACCACATCAACAAGGATGGCCTAATTGGATTATTTTGACCTGAGATATGACATTCTGATATACTGTTAGTTAGACTGCCTTGTTGCATGAGTGAATGGGAGTGACAGGTGTCTGTCGCCCCTGACTGTGCTGTCACTCAAACCCACACATTCAGACACATAGGCCAACCTGTATCACGTGTAGCCTAAATCAAAGAGATTGTTAACACACATTTGATGTGTGTTTCCTGGCACAGTGGCACACCCACACACATTAATAAAAGAAGGCAAAGTAAATACCTCTGACTCGTTCTGTAGGCCTATAGGCTATCCGTTGTCTTTCAACTGCGATACCATGGAATGATACACCGTTTTCTCAGTCAGATTGCTTTTAAAAAAACACACAGTGGTAGTTTATTTTACATTCTGGCACCTTACAAATTGTTTACTGGGTTTATAAATGGTGAATAGTCTTCATTGCTTGTTCATTTATAGTTTATTTAACAGTAGGCTAATAAACAGTTCGGCAATAACTTATGCCAATAACAATTAGGACTATTTGGGGGGAAATACATGAAGGCTACTAATCAACAGGATGAGATTTAGTAGGCCTAATCCCATAATTACTCATGAGTCAATAATCTCAACAATGCCGTATATGGTGAGAAATATGAATGCTGTGCCATCTGCATGTTAACTTGGTTATGACATCAGGTCATATCTCGTCCTCTGCTCACACTGCATTCTGATTTGGCAGCCGGGGACGAGCCAGACAAGAGCCATCGTTGGATTTCTAGAAGAGATAGACAACGAGGACAATCTGTTAATCAATTAATCGTGATTAAGAATATAGAGTACTGTGTATTCCCTCTTCACACTGTCTTTACATTGATAATCCGAGTATGCGCACTGAACGCCATTGTCTGCCAGCAGCACGAGTGAGAGCGAGCGCGCGGATATGATAGTGCAGGGGAGCGGCATACATTGACCCGAATCTCCGGGAACCGGAGAACAAGTGGACTCGGACACACATCGTTGGAAAGACATACTGGCAGACAGACAGCAACAGTTGTCATTGCTATGATCAGCTGAGCCAGTCAAGGCAAAATAATACATGTAAATGTGGTAGCCAATTGCGGAGAAGCGCTACTGTCGGATACGTTTGTTGCGCTTTGTGTTTGTCAACCTTGTTGTGATTTGGGGCAGGCTACCTGTCATTAGCTGTGAGGGAAAACGTGTTGCTTATCTTTATCGTTTTGTTTTTCAGTCATTCGTTTGACATCATCCTATAGATTCAATTTTTTCTCGGTTGGTGTGAATCAAAGCGCTCATGCTGCGGTCAGGGAAATGGGCTGTTGCGTCTGTTAGTCAGACTTGACAACCCAGATTTTTTTTAGGTGCCGTTTTGTCTTTGGCAAAGGGCGAGAAGTCCACTGCAGACAGGCGTGTCGGGGGCGATTCCAGTGACGGCTCGACTCTCTGCGGAGCCCCCATTTCAACAACCCCCACCCATTTTGCTCGGGTACTTTGGATGGGGGGCAAGCAAAGTACGGCAGGGCGGCCACGGGGTGCTTTTCCCGGTGTCTCGACGGATGACAGCGCAGTGCCGCCCTCGGCTCACTTTGGCCACTACCGACCGAGTGGCACTATGGGGCTACGCAGCCGCTCAGTGAGTTCAGTGGCTGGGATGGGCATAGAACATAGTCCTGCGGTGCCCTTTGGGTTTTATACCCCCAGAGGAACTGACTCGGACAGGGCCGGAGGGGGGTCTGGCACTAACGCTGCCCATGGTAACGGCTACCAGGAAACAGGCGGCGGGCATCACACGGACGGTATGCTCTATCTGGGATCCCGAGGGTCGTTGGCAGACACCTTGCCCCTGCACATTGCACCCCGGTGGTTTAGCGCCCACAGTGGTAAGTGTCAACACATCCACCTCTGGCTGGCAGCATACATCGAAGTTATCAGGGTTTACAGAGGGATGCATTGACATTAGGCTAGATGTCATCAGCAAACATCCCTACCATCCGTGGAACTTCATTCATTAATTTGTGAAGTGTGTGCAGCTGTGCAGATCATGTATGTGTGTACAGCAGGCCACGAAGTCAGTGTTTATTGAGTGTCTGACCTCTTGTATGGCAGGATGTCTCCAATACCTTGTTGTGAGAAATGATGCTAATAAGCCATGTTCCCAAATCTAGCTCAGTCAATTGGCCTATGATTAGAGAGGAGGAGGGAGGGCCCAGCATTATCATCCGCTTACCTCAAACCACAATATGTGTCACTGACTGGGCTTGTCAGGACCTGAGCTGCAGAAAACTGAGGACACTGGCTCAGGTCCCCAGGCCCTCATTACCAAAGCCCAAAACAGCAGCCCATGGGAGGGAAACAGAAAGTTAGGCATCATCCTTATTGTTTGCCTCCCTTTTATCGCTAGGCGACCCCTGATATTCATGTTTATGTGCCTGAGAAGTTTTCTGTGAGCAAGGCACTGGTCCTGCTTCGGGTACAGATTTTAGCCCTGTTTTCAAAACCGCTTTCTTCTGTCCACTCTGGTTGGGGGGTGGCTAAAGAAGGCCTAAGGACGGAAAAGATAGTCAATGTATTCAGGTTTCAGTTTCACAGGATATTTATTAATGGGGATTGAAAAGTGAAGGCCATGCTAAGTAGACCAATGCCTTACGCTGGTCTATTCTAGACCAACAGTATTACAGATTTCCAGTAACTCCATTCTGAGCTTCATGTCTATGTCTCTGATAGAGCACGTTTTGAGACAGAGACACAATCTTAAATTGTATCAATTTCAAACCCTCCAGTCTGTTATGGTCACACTCCTATCATAGTATGTAGTCATTTTTTTTCTGGATATTTCTTATCTCAGTGGAGCATTTGTCAGACATCTTGTTGCCTTCAATTGATTTGTCAAACTAGAAACAGTACTGGCAGTCTGCAAAGCATTTTAACACACGAAGGCTTGAGTTGCCACCATGGTAGACCGTAGACAGTTCTGCTGCAAAATAAACAATGTAATATGACAAAGTCACAGAGCACTCCTATGACAATGGGATATACTGTACTTCTCCAAGGGTTTGATCATTACAAATGGGCAATTCTATGGGAGCAGAATTACACTGGTCCAAGACAGCCCTTCTTATCTCATTATCAATTAAGGAACCTACTCTGATTGTTTTCAATTAAAATGGTCAAAAGATGAAAAAATGCTTCTTAGGAAATAGCCATTTCTCAAGGAAGAATTTTGCTAGGACTGTCTGGGAGTGGTCTGAGTGGGGAGGCAGGCCATCAGATATGCCAGAATGCCAACCCACCAAAACACAAAAAAGTAATTATTATAATTTTCACAATTTCACAGTATTATTCCAACCTCATAGTGTGGAAAAATAAGAAAAATCACTTTATTCACAAGGACTACTTTTAAACATTTCCCTGAACATTTTTCAAAAACGGATTCACAGGATGAACTGTGCAGATACGTTTAGTAACATAATAAAGCTGTGTTACCAATTAATTATGTTACCAAACTTTGCACAGTTTTTCCATTGAATTATTATTTTTTACTGTGTAAATTGTTCAAAATAGTCATTTTGCATAAGAGTTGAAATCAATGTTTTTTGTTTGGCATACATTTTAAATGGAAATATCTGAGTCTCAGCATAATTCCGTTACAGTGGAAATGCCCAAATATCACAGAGGCCTCTGATCTTTACCAACTGGACTGTTTTGCCCTGTCCTTTTCCTCAGCCTCCGTGATACTGCATTGACACTCTATCAATAGTGTATGACAGTGCTGTGGGTGGTCCAGCTGAAATTTGGGTGGACCAAAAACACACAGCTTATTTGCATGACAAATAATGTCCCGTTTGGACCACTGACAAGTAAATATTTTTGTTGTTGCTCAATCTGATTGGTTGGGCCTGGCTTCCTCCGTGCCTATGTGGCTGGTGTATGACTGCCTGATAAACTTGATCCTGACAGGAAACCTCCTTCTGATTAGTCAACTGTTTGATCTAGATGCAAGCAGTGAACAACACTGAGACAATTCTCCCTCCACTGATGCAGTTCCTAAACAGAGTCCTTTCTGCATTGTCACTTAGTGAGTTGTTCACCTACTGTTGTTGTTATGCACTTTCAGATGAAAGACCCTTTAAAAACGGTCTGTGTAATATCTCTCCTGTGTTTGACCCACCGTGTTCAGTCACCTGTCACAGAGATAAGTAATCACTCACTCACCGATGTGAGCTGAGCAGAGCACTGACTGAACTCTCTTTTAGCGGAAGCCAATGTAATTGTTCTCAGATTAGAGCCATAAGCAATCATTCACTTGTGTACACCTCCATTTGAATTGAAATGTAAATAATGACAACGATAACACACACACACATGAACACACGCACTACTGTAGACACACACACTGTTGTGGCTGGGTTTTAGTGGCAAGGCTTTTTGGAATGATGGGATTGTGGAACATATGTGCTAAACTGTCTGGCAGCACGATTCAACAATATAGGTCACTCATTTTATTTCTGTTTTCCCATCTCCTCAAACACTGTCTCTCTCCCTTCTCCCATTAGCTCAGCACAGTGTATACAGAGGAAGAGGGACACACACACACAGTCTACACTGGATTGCTGAGAGAGGATTTCTGTTGCTGTGACAACCATGTTGCTTGTCACTGCTGTTTTCAAGATGCACACTTGCTTGCTCCTTGCTATCCCCACAATATCCTCACACACTTGTTTCCTCAAGAGACAGAGGACCAGGGAGGGAGGGAGGGATAGAGGGAGAAAGGAAGAGACTGAGGTAAGGCAAGAGAGGGAGAAAGGAAGAGACAGGTAAGGCGAGAGAGGGAGAAAGGAAGAGACTGAGGTAAGGTGAGAGAGGGATAGAGGGAGAAAGGAAGAGACTGAGGTAAGGTGAGAGAGGGATAGAGTGAGAAAGGGAGAGACTGAGGTAAGGTGAGAGAGGGATAGAGGGAGAAAGGGAGAGACTGAGGTAAGGTGAGAGAGGGATAGAGGGAGAAAGGGAGAGACTGAGGAAAGGTGAGAGAGGGATAGAGTGAGAAAGGGAGAGACTGAGGTAAGGCGAGAGGGATAGAGGGAGAAAGGAAGAGACTGAGGTAAGGTGAGAGAGGGATAGAGGGAGAAAGGAAGAGACTGAGGTAAGGTGAGAGAGGGATAGAGGGAGAAAGGAAGAGACTGAGGTAAGGTGAGAGAGGGATAGAAGCTTGACAAGTTCCTCTAACAGACTTTCTGTCACCAGTGTTTCACAGCCAGTCTGTTGTTGAGTGACAGCCGACAGACCTTTCTAATAAAAGGACACCACAAATGGACGGAGCTAAGGCAGTGGCGACCGTTGCCGTGGTGTAGGGACTAAATCCTGTCATCATACAGTAGAGACTTTCTAAAGATAAACCTTTGACATCAGTAGCAGGGGGCAATGGCCCCTGTCAATCAACTACACTGATAATGCCAATGGCTAGTAAGCATTACTGATCACTGGATGCTTTCTAAATCATTAAGCATCACAAACCTAAATCACATTGTTTCTCACCACAGCATAACAGCCCATTCTGTCTTATTCGCTGTGTAATGATACCCCTTTCTCCCCGACACAATTACACACCAGTGCCATTACACACCTCCCTCCTACCCATACTCTACCCCCGTCTCACCTGTATCTAAGGCCACATTACTTCCTGCAATCAAAGAGTTTAGCTAAAACAACAATAGGTCAGTATGTCAGCTCTCTCGGCCCCCTCCTCCCCCTTTCCCTCTCCAAGTCTTTGACTCTCTCATTCAGCTGTTTCCATGGAAACTGCTGTTCTTTCCGGTAAGGTAAAGAGTTGTCTGAGTTGGGTTTGAGTTGGATGTGATGTAATCAAATGGCTACTATCCATGTATGGGCATGATGTCCTGTATTCTGAACATAATGTCCTGTATTATGAACATAATGTCCTGTATTCTGAACATAATGTCCTGTATTCTGGACTAAACCGGTCTCTAGACACACTCATACACTCTTCATTTAGTACCATCATTAGAGGGACAACCAGCCCAGACACGTGGAAAGAAGTTATACACAAACAAACAAGGTCACTCATTTAATAAGATAATCTATGTTGTCTTGTCTACTCTAATGACCTGTGTAGACAGTAAACAAGCTATGTCCTTGACTTGACAGAGAGAGGGCTTGAAATAGCAAGGTGTTTGCTCTCCTCAGAGAGACAGAGGCTTTCTGGACAGCAGGTCGGGCAGGGTATTACAAGGAGCTAGTTGTCACCTTGCCTGCTAGAGGGAGACAGACTTCCCATCTGTACCCTTTAATGGTGTCTTATCCCCTCTCTCTGTCTTGCATCCCAACCAGCACCCTATTCCCTATATGGTGCACTACTTTTGACCAGGGTCGCATTCCAAATTGCACCCTATTCCCTATATAGTGCACTACTTTTGTAGAATCTTATGTAGGATCTTAATTTGATCACCCTGTTGCAGGATAACTTTTCTGCAATGTAGGAAATGTAAAACCTGTAGTGTATTTGAAGTTTAATTTCCACTTTGAAATATCAGACTTGATTTTCCCTTTTAAAAATTGTAGCAACCCCTACAAAAATGTCCATTAATTATAATCCACATAATTCACATTTCCTGTTACAGCAGGGTGATTTTCCTGCTGTAGCAAACTGGCTCAAATTTAAGATCCTACATCTGTATAAGGAATAGGGTGCCATTTGGGATGTGCACTCTGTTCGTCTGCTACTGTACCTCTCGGCTCTGTTCATAATGCTACTCCTGAACCTCTCAGTACTGTGTTTGTCTGGCTGGCTACCACAACTCCCCTGCTCCTCTCTTCCCTCCATCTCTCCCTCTACATGATTCTCTGAGCAAAGACAGATTCGGTCGAATGTCATTTTGAAAACATCATGAATTTAGGGAGAGATCTAGTCAGGAGAGTTTATTTGATTTTTTTGTGTGTGTTCGTTGCATTTTACCAATGAGCCAAGGGAATGCTATTAAAATATGAATCTAAATATTGATATTGTGACTTTGAAATCCAATGATCTGCTGGTGGTCTTCTTGTTGTGAATACTCCCTTTAGATAGTGTTTATGTTTATGGAATGCTTAAGGGAACAGGTGGGTAGGCATCCTTGCATTTTAACCCACTGAAACTTACTTCTTACTTTGTTCTAATAATACATGTTGTTTTAATGATATTCTGACCTATTTAAACCATCATGTATTATATACAGTGCATTAGGAATGTATTCAGACCCCTTGACTTTTTCCACCTTTTGTTACGTTATTCTAAAATACGTTATGTTACGTTATTCTAAAATACGTTATGTTACGTTATTCTAAAATGAATTAAATAGTTTTCCGCCCCTCAGCAATCTGTATAGAATCCCCCATAATGACAAAGCAAAAACATGTTTTTAGAAATGTTTGCAAATGTATAATAAAAAATAAAAAACGTAAATCTCACATTTACGTAAGTATTCAGACTCTTTATTCAGTACTTTGTTGAAGCAAATTTTGGCAGCGACTACAGCCACAAGTCTAATTGGGTATTGGCGCGACAAGCTTGGCACACGTGTATTTGGGGAGTTTCGCCCATTCTTCTCTGCAGATCCTCTCAAGCTCTGTCAGGTTGGATGGGTAGTGTCAATGCACAGCTATTTTCAGGTCTCTCCAGAGATGTTCGATCGGGTTCAAGTCTTGGCTCTGGCTGGGTGTTACGAGAATTATGTTCTCAATGTTCATAACCCAATTCAATTAAACTACTCAGTCTGCAACCCAGGATTTGCAAGATACTGGTTGAATAAAACAGACGGAGGCCCAGCTATGATAGCCAAAATGTTTATTCACGAGAGCGCTAGTTCGTTGTACAAAACCATTCATTTTATATTGGCTCCTTACGCTCATACTTTCACACACAAACAGAAGGTATCCTGTCTCCCTACCCAGCCGACATAGAGTATGGAGACCGTGATGCCGTGAGAAGTACTCCCTGCCCTCTCCCAAATCTCTGTGGCCCCTAGCCAAGGTCGGCACCGAATTTTGCTCAGACAGTCTGTGTTTAAGATATTATAGAGACATATTGTACAATTATTTTGTTTTACCCAAATTCTGACTAAAACTACACACATTTATTATAATTTTACTGACTAAAACTACACACATCATTAATAATAATTTTATGATCCTAATCAATTTCATACAATTATATGGTTTCAGGTTGGAATATTCTAATCATTCATTTAAACATATAAATTCCATTAACACTGGGCCACTCAAGGACATTCAGAGACTTGTCCCAATGCCACTCCTGCGTTGTCTTGGCTGTGTGCTTAGGGTCGTTGTCCTGTTGGAAGGTGTACCTTCGCTCCAGTCTGAGGTCCTGAGCGCTCTGGAGCAGGTTTTCATCAAGGATCTCTCTGTACTTTGCTCCGTTCATTTTTCCCGCAATCCTGACTAGTCTCCCAGTCCCTGCCGCTGAAAACATCCCCACAGCATGATGCTGCCACCACCATGCTTCACCGTAGGGATGGTGCCAGGTTTCCTCCAGACGTGACGCTTGGCATTCATTTTGGTTTCATCAGACCATAGAATTAAGTTTTTCATTGTCTGAGTCCTGTAGGTGCCTTTTGGCAAAAACCAAGTGGGCTGTCATGTGCCTTTTATTGAGGAGTGGCTTCCGTCTGGCCATTCTATCATAAAGGCCTGATTGGTGGAGTGCTGCAGAGATGGTAACCTTCCTTCTGGAAGGTTATACCATCTCCGCAGAGGAATTATGGAGCTCTGTCAGCGTGACCATTGGGATCTTGGTCACCTCCCTTCTCCCCCGATTGCTCTGTTTGGCTGGGCAGCCAGCTCTAGGAAGAGTCTTGGTGGTTCCAAACTTCTTCCATTTAAGAATGATTGAGGCCGCTGTGTTTATGGGGACCTTCAATGCTGCAGAATTGTTTTTGTACCCTTCCCCAGATCTGTGCCTCGACACAATCCTGTTTTGGAGCTCTATAGACCATTCCTTTGACCTCATGGCTTGGGTTTTGCTCTGACATGCACTGTCAACTGTGGGACCTTATATAGACAGGTCTGTGCCTTTCCAAATCATGTCCAATCAATTTAATTTACCTCAGATGGACTCCAATCAAGTTATAGAAACATCTCAAGGATGATCAATGGAAACAGGATGCACCTGAGCTTAATTTCGAGTCTCATAGCAAAGGGTCTGAATACTTATGTAAGTAAGGTATTTTTTTAATATATTTTTTTTAATACATTTGCTTTAATTTCTAAAAACCTGTCTTCGCTTTGTCATTATGGAGTATTGTGTGGAGTGATGAAGATTTAAAAAAATGTAATCTATTTTAGAATAAGGCTGTAACGTAACAATGTGGAAAAAGGCAAGGGGTCTGAATACTTAACGAATGCATTGTATAATTTATGCAGAATGCTTGAGGCGATGACAGGATTGCTTTAAGTAGAGATGAATGATTCATGAAGTGTTAAGATTCATGATTGCCTTAAAATCAATACAAGTTCAAGGTAGAAGCCAAACATTTGTCTAAATTAATTGCTACAATTAATTAAAATAGTTTGTTGGCTTTGGGTGAGTGTGTCATGATGGTCTTCAGAACATCTGGAAACTGAAAATGTATACTTTATTAATTCAAAACCAGATCTTTCCAAGTTAGTGTTCATCTGGCTCACCACAGTTTTGGCTTGTGGATGCAGGGCTGGTTCCAGGCATAAGTGGTCGCTAGGAGGCCCCCAAGTGAAAAAATAAAAATAATTTACAGTACACGGAACAAAAATATACACGCAACATGTAAAGTGTTGGTTTCATGAGCTGAAATAAAAGATCCCTGAAATTTTCCATACACCCAAAAGCTTATTTCTCTCAACATTTTTTACTTGCGAAGATAGTCCATCCACCTGACAAGTGTGGCATATTAAGAAGCTGATTAAACAGCATGATCATTACACAGGTGCTCCTTGTGCTGGGGACAGTAAAAGGCCACTCTAAAATGTGCACTTATGTCACACAACACAATGCCACAAGTTCTGAGGGAGCGTGTAATTGACATGCTGACTGCAGGAATGTTCACCAGAGCTGTTGCCAGATAATTTAAGGTTAATTTCTCTACCTTAAACTGCTTCCAACATTTTAAAGAATTTGGCAGTATGTCCAACCGGCCTTACGACCGCAGACCACGTATAACCACTTCAGCCCAGGACCTCCACATCTGGCTTCTTCACCTCCAGGATCGTCTGAGACCAGCCATCTGGACAGCTGATGAAACTGGGGTTTGCACACAAAAATAATTTCTGCACAAACTGTCCTAACCAGGGTCTTGACCTGATTGCAGTTTGGCGTCGTAACCCACTTCAGTGGGCAAATGTTCACCTTCGATGGCCACTGGCATGCTGGAGAAGTGTGCTCTTCACAGATGAATCCCTGTTTCAACTGTACTGGGCAGATTGCAGAGCGTGTACGGCGTCGTGTGGGCGAGCGGTTTGCTCATGTCAATGTTGTGAACAGGGGTTATGGTATTGGCAGGCATAAGCAACGGACAACAAACACAATTGCATTTATCAATGGCAATTTGAATGCACAGAGATACAGTGATGAGATCCTGAGGCCCAGTGTCATGCCATTCATCCGCCGCATTCACCTTATATTTCAGCATGATAATGCACAGCCCCATGTCGCAAGGAACTGTACACAATTCCTGGAAGCTGAAAATGTCCCAGTTCTTCCATGGCCTGCATACTTACCAGACATGTCACCCATTTGAGCCTGTTTGGGATGCTCTGGATCAACGTGTACGACATCCTGTTCCAGTTCCTGCCATTATTCAGCAACATCTCAGCCATTGAAAAGGAGTGCATACAAAATGCTCGTTGACTTGACAAACAAGGCAAACTGGCAACAGACAAACCGAGTACACAGGTATAAGTACCCAGGGGATAATGGGGAAGATGGGTGACACCTGGAGGGAAGTGGAGACAAGCCTGTGGCCTGTGGAATGACAATATTCCACAGGCCACAATTGACAGCCTGATCAACTCTATGCAAAGGAGATGTGTCACGCTGCAAGAGGCAAATGTTGGTCACACCAGATATGGACTGGTGTTCTGATCCACACCCTACTTTTTTACTTTTTTCTGTGACCAACAGATGCATATCTGATCTATTTCACCTGTCCTTGTGCTTGTCTCCACCCCCATCCAGGTGTCGCCCATCTTCCCCATTATCCCCTGGGTACTTATACCCGTGTTCTCTGTTTGTCTTTTGCCAGTTCGTCTTGTTTGTCAAGTCAACTAGCGTTTTGTCTCAGCTCCTGCTTTTCCCCAGCTTTAAAATGGCAAAAATCTCTCTCAATCCCATGGAAAAATAGGTAGATTTGCAGGAAATTAGCTGTAAAAGTGCACATTTTGTCTCTGCCCTAGAAATGCATGACATTTTTTATAAAACGGCAACATGTTCTCTACGCCCCATGACAAAATGTGTAGAATTGCAGGAAATTAACTTTAAAACTTCACAGTTTTCTCTCCACCATCAAGAGGGGGGCCACTAAAGTGTTTTACTGTGACGTGAGGGGCCCCCCAACCAAATCTCACTTATGGCCCCCAAAAGACCCGTGTGGAGGAAATTATTCTGAGGTATTTTAACTGTGCTTATGCAGTGATGTTTGTGCCACATGAGTGAAATATTGTGTCAGATGCATGGCCTTGCCTTACCATCAGCAGTTCACTGTTATTTGCAAATAGTAGCATTTATCCAAAACCTTTTTGTGTTTTTCGGTCTTCCGTTTCAACCTGGCCTAGAGCCTAGATATTTATGTGACTGTTGAATACACTTGTCACAACAATGTATTGATTCAGTCGGAGTGTGGTTTACAGAACAATTAACCTAACCGTTAATTTGATCTAAAGTCATTTAGGGTGCTGATCCTATCTATCTACTTCTTTTTTTTGTTTGGTGGTTTAAGTGATCCATTTCTTATGCCTAATGTTTACAATTTTGCCTTAAATCGCAGTAATTCACATTTGAAGTGCTTCTGAAGAAGGGTAAATGCAGTTTGACATCATCTAAAAAAAGGAGATGGTTTTTCTTCTCACACACAGGGAGAGGAGGGGTTAGGGATCGAGAGGGTAATGATCCTGAGGAAGGAAGCTATCATAATGCTGGTGGCCAGTCATGGGCATTTTATGAGCTTCCGAGACATAGGTATTTTTGTAAGGTTTTGAATTCGTTAGGGGCTAGACTGCAGCGGTATCATGAAAAATGCATGAAGCAGAGATTGAGTCAGTCGGCTCGGCTTGAGAAAAGTGTTGGCTTTGTCGAGAGGCGCCTTGGGACACTTTAACAGAAGCGCAGTGTGACGGCTCTATTTCACCTACAGGAACATGGGGGCAGCGCGCTGGTCAGCTTGGGCTTAGCATGCCCACTCCATAGTTACTTTAACAATGGCTTGATATCTATACAGTTGTGTGACATCTGTACTCTACATTGTTCAGGGTAGGTATACAGTGGCTGTATTATTACCTAGTAAGAATATCAAACCAAATACCATTTTATTTGTCACACGCTTCGTAAAACAACAGGTAGAGTAACAGTGAAGTGCTTACGGGTCCCAACAATGCAGAGAGAAGAAAAACAGAACTAATAGAAAGATAATGACACAAGGAATAAATACACAATGAGTAACGATAACTTGGCTGTATACACGGGGTACCTGTACAAAGTTGATGTGCAGCGCTACGAGGTAATTAAGGTAGATATGTACATATACCACAGGAGATTGGTGTCACCTTAATTGGGGTGGACGGACTCATGGTAATGGTTGGAGTGGAATGGTTTCAAATACAGCGACGCTATTCCATTCGCTCCGTTCCGGCCATTATTATAAGCCGCCCTTCCCTCAGCAGCCTCCTGTGGCATATAATGTAGGCAGCGATAAAGTGACTAGGCAACAGGATAGATAATAAACAGTAACAGCAGCGTATGTGATAAGTCAAAATAGTTAGTGCCAAAAGGGTCTAGCAGTGTTATGGCTTGGGGTAGAAGTTGCTCAGGGTCCTGTCGGTTCCAGGTGCACCGACCCGCGTACCGTGCAGTAGCAGAGAGAACAGTCTATGACTTGGATGGCTGGAGTCTTTGACAATGTTTAGGGCCTTCCACTGACACCGCCTGAGATAGAGGTCCTGGATTGCAGAGAGCTTGGCCCCAGTGATTTACTGGGCCGTGCGCACTACCCTCTGTAGCGCCTTGCCAAGCATTAGCCATACCAAGCGGTGATGCAGCCAGTCAAGATGCTCTCAATGGTGCAGCTGTAGAACCTTTTGAAGATCTGAGGGCCCGTGCTGAATCTTTTCAGCCTCCTGAAGGGGAAGAGGCATTGTCGTGGCCTCTTCACGACTGTGTTGGTATGTCTGGACCATGATAATTCATTAGTGATGTGGACACAGAGGAACTTCAAGCTCTTGACATGCTTCACTACAGACCCGTGGATGGGGGCATACTCAGCCATCCATTTCCTGTAGTCCACGATCAGCTCCTTTTGTCTTGCGGGCATTGAGGGAGAGGTTGTTGTCCTGGCACCACAATGCCAGGTCTCTGACCTCCCTGTAGGCTGTCTCATTGTCGTTGGTGATCAGGCCTACCACTGTGGTGTTAATGATGGTGTTGGAGTCATGCGCGGCCACGCAGTCGTGGGTGAACAGGGAGTATAGGAGGGGACTTAGCACGCACCCCTGAGGGGCCCCAGTGTTGAGGATAAGCGTGGCGGATGTGTTGTTCCCTACCCTTACCAACTCCCATCAGGAAGTCCATGATCCAGTTGCAGAGGGAAGTGTTTAATCACAGGGTCCTTAATTTAGTGATGGGCTCCCGAATGGCGCAGCGGTCTAAGGCACTGAATCTCAGTGCTAGAGGCGTCACTACAGACACCCTGGTTTGAATCCAGGCTGTATCACAACCGGCGGGGATTGTGAGTCCCATAGGGTGGCGCACAATTGGTCCAGCGTCGTCCGGGTTTGGCCGGTGTAGGCCGTCATTGTAAATAAGAATTTGCTCTTAACTGACTTGCCTAGTAAAATAAAATTAAAAAAATAGCTTGGAGGGTGCTATGGTGTTGAATGCTGAGATGTAGTCAATGAACAGCATTCTCATGTAGTCTTCCTTTTGTCCAGGTGGGAAAGGGCAGTGTGCAGTGCAATAGAGATTGTCATCTGTGAATGTATTGGGGCGGTATGCGAATTGGAGTTGATCCAGGGTTTCTGGAATGATGGTGTTTATGTGAGCTATGACCAACCTTTCAAAGCATTTCATGGCTACAGATATGAGTGCTATGGGGCGATAGTCATTTAGACAGGTTACATTGGTGTTCTTGGGCTCAGGGACTATGGTGGTCTGCTTGTAACGTGTAGGTATACAGACTGAGTCAGGAAGATGTTGGAAATGTCAGTGAAGACACTTGTCAGCTGGTCAGCGCATGCTCTGAGTACGCATCCTGGTAATCCATCTGTCCTTGTGAATTTAACCTGTTTAAAGGTCCCACTTACTTTGGCCACGGAGAGCGTGATCACACATGATAAATCTGTTATGGTGTGGTGGTTAGTCTTAGTTTCATGTAGGTACATTTGTTTGTGTTGATTATTTGTGCTCTCTCTGCCAGTATGAAGTATGTCTTGTACGTGTGGTTTGATGAAGGGCCAGCTCTGTGTTCATGACACACACTGTGTTCACTGTGGGGAATATCTTTGTTTGCTTATGTTTTGATGCAGTCTTGTGATTTTCTTTTGCCCCTATTTGACCTCACACTAGAGTGCTATTTCTCAGTTACAGTATGTTCTCAGAGGCTGATGTCGCCTCAGTGGATGGACACACACACACACACTTATATTCAGTGAGAGAAATGGCCGAAAGTCTGAACAAGAAAGGGAAGGGTAAATTAGCATTGTTTCCATTCCATGATGAGGATAAAAGGTCCACAGTGTTGTCAAGGGAACTCTGTTTGAACACTTCTTTGATCATTGGAATGGTTTGCCATTTACAGACAGGGCCTCTCTGGCCTCTTGCCTTCTGGCAGGGGATTCATGGTCTTTCTCTGTCCATCAGGTCCATCCAACCTCTGCAGAGCATCTCTCTTATGAAGTCCTCCTGCACCTCGCTTTTTTCCTCTCAAATATCTTCCATCCCCCTCTCCGTCTGTCCCTAAGGAGGGGCTGAAAATAGCAGCCAGGGGAAAAGTGGGTCAGCTGCCGTGGGGGGCTGGTGGGTGGGGAGGGGGCCCTGGTTTACTGACTACATTTACTTCCCTTCTTAGTTTCTCCCTCCCTCTGTCTATCAATCCCACCTTCATCCCTTTGTCAAACTTATCTTCCAAGCTACTCCCTTACTTACCTAGACCTCTACAGCTTTTCTTCATCTCTCCAACTCTTCTCCCGACTGTGGTGGTCCGTCTGCTTAATGCTTTATGTTATAATTCTACCAAAAGCACGCTGATTTTGGCACGGCTGAGCTAATTTCTGGCCATGCACACACAGCACAGCGTGGTCGCTGTACTGAGTGGTTTCATGGCCAACGTGATAATGGCCTGCTATTGTGCATTAAAACACTGGCAAGTCCAGCCCAGCGCTGTGGGATCTGGCATGGTAACTGTGTAAATAAATGTAAATGGTTTGGTGCAGCAGCCAGCTAAACACTACTGGGTTGCGTCCCAAACGAGACCCTATATTCCAAAGTAGTGCACTATATAGGGGGAAGGGTGCCATTTGGGACACTACCCTGGTGTCTGTTTTTTATGGTTGCTGTGTACATTTGAAAGTGTTGGATGCAGCCAGCTGAACACTACTAGTGTCTGTGTTTAAGCAGTATTGAGAGCTCATGATGCAAAACTCAACCCGTGGCTGGATAGAGAGCGACGCCAGGAATTGATCTAATCTCCTGTTATGTGCTTTGCTAATGCTGTTGTATGCACAAAGCTGAAACCAAACATCGTAAGGGAGATAGCTAAAATAGGGCTTTGCAGTAAGTCATGTCTGCTATTTGGGATGGGATATACAGTATGTGATTAATGACTCTATGTGCCAGATTTAGTTTAGTTTATTCGTCAGGGACAACATACTGTTTATCTCACCAGATTTTGCAACACAGCTCATTTCCATCTGCAGTCCCTTTCCATATGCAGGTAAACATTCAACATTTTTACAGATGATAAGTGTTGTATTACATGATTAATAGGGGACAGGTCTGTATCACATTGTCATGCAAAGGGGGCTGACTAGAAAAGACAGACGGAGTGATTCAGTGTGACTACATGGTTGATGCCAATGTTTGTGGTGCCCCCATTTTAGTTTGGAACATTGGTTTGTAATAATCTAAGATAATTTGTTTCACTTATTCACTGTTGTAAATTGGATGGTTGCTTTGAGCGCCAGTGTAACGTGTGTGTGTGTGTGTGTGTATATACTAAGGTCTAACCTCGTTCTCCACAGGGTTCAAGTGTCCTGTCTGCTCCAAGTCTGTGGCATCCAATGAGATGGAGGTGCACTTCATCATGTGTCTAAGCAAGCCCCGCCTGTCCTATAATGGTGAGACACACTTCCTCTACCTCTCCCCAGACCCTATATCCTGCTCTTGATCTCTTCTCTCCCCTCTTGTTTGTCACTTTTCCTCCTCTGAATCGTTGCATTCTTCTCATTAGCCCTCTCTCTCTCTCTTGCTCACATAGCCTCTCATCCCCGTCTCCTATGATGCTCTCTCCCCCCTATCTCTTACTATGTCGATGTTGGCTGTGACTGTGGGAATGTAGACGTGAACTTTATATGAGCCGTCTCTCTAGCACCAGAGCTGGGGGGTCACGGCGAGTGTTATTCCCTCCATCGATTCTCTCCATATTACTACTGTCTGTCTGTGAACATGCCTCGATATGAGAGTTCAGGATTGTCCATTGCAGACTGTAGCCATAGAAATAGAATTAGGATCCTGTATTTCTATATCAATGGCTTGAGCTGCTTGTACTTAAGTAATCACAGTATCTAAACAAGAAAAACCTGATCTACATGCACCATACAGTAGCCATACACAGAGAAAGTGTATGTATGCCATGAGCTCTGTAATTGGTTTTGGTTCATGTGTAATCAGTATGCTCAGATTGTGGGAGAGACAGTTAAATGTTCAGAGTGTCAGCTAGGCACATATAAGTATGTTCAGGCAGTCAAGCCAGGTATACATTCCGAGTCGATTCAGGTATACAATCAGCTTTCCAGGGCATTATGGGTCCTTGTCTGCTGTTCTTTTCCCGTGACCATGTGTGCTGGCCTGGCTCCAGGTTGTTTGAGTGACAGCGTGACTAGCTGAGATGGCTGCCTGCAGCCTTGGTCACCCCTGTGATTGACTGACTGCTACCTGTTTGAGTGAGCACTTTCCGTTCCGGTCTGGGGCTGAAGGTGACCCTGTGGGCTGCGTGTCACGTATGACCAGTCTGCTTTCTGGGGCTCATTTAAAGCCAGGTCTGTCAGGACGGAGAAGGAGCTTAGATGAGGGGCTGAAAGGAATGGGGGTAGAAAAAGATTGAGATTGTAATTTTTATTTTTATTAGGATCCTCATTAGCTAACGCCGTAACACTGGCTAATCCTCTTGGGGTCCAACACCAATTAACAAGACATTACAAACAACCACAATCAAGACTTCTCAAACATTCAACAAGTAGACAATACAGATCATTAAAATACCTGACAGGAAACACATTTAACATTCAGTTGATGCTATCTATTTGCCGTCCAGTCATATGGTCTATCGCATTAGATGGTTTTTTTATTTTCTTCTTCTTGAAGGTGGATTTACATTTTGCCTGAGAAATATGGATTGGTAAATTGTTCCATTCAGCTATGTCTCTATATAAAACTGTATTTTTAAGGCGATTTCTCCTTGGCTTGGGTTGTTTTAGCTGCCCTGAATTTGCCTGTCTGGTTTGGTGGTTGTGTGTTGCCTAGTATGTACTAACTGGACTGAAAAATACTGTTGTTTAAAAAAAATGTAAATATAACATTCCTAAAGAAAATCAGAAGAGTAGATTGTAATTTGTTTTTAACGTGAAGCCATGAGAGATTCTGATGCATTTGGATAATATTCATATGGTTAGATAAATGAAGAGATAATCTACCAGCCCTGTTTTGAGTGATTTGGAGATGTTTTATTTCTTTCTTTGCTGCAGATGACCATATAACTGGACAGTACTCTAAGTGTGATAGGACCAGGGATTGACCATATAACTGGACAGTACTCTAAGTGTGACAATTTGTTCATATCAACCCACTCAGACACCATTCTTGGTTCACTGCTCAGTACATCTGTTAGCTCATTACATTCTGATGCTGCGCTATACATTGTGGAGTTATCAGCATACATGACCACTCTTGCTTTGTTCATTACTGAAGGTTATGAGAAGTTGGCCTGGGCTACTTCCTTGAGGAACACCACAGTGTATATATTTATTGTTTGAAAAGCTACCATTAAATAACCATTTTTGCCTTCTCCTGGATAGATAGCTTTCCATCTAGGATAGAGCTGCAGACTTAAAACCATAACATTTGAGTTTACCTAGTAACAGTTCATGATCAATTACATCAAAAGCAGCACTGAAATCTAGCAACACAACACCAACTAACTTCCTGTCATCCATACTCTTTAACCAATAATCTGTCATTTGTGCTAAGGGCGTACTCGTAGAATGCCCTTCTTTGTACACATGCTGGAAACCCGTTATCAGATCACTACATTAGAAATAATCCTTGATTTGTACAGATACAATTTACTTAACTCAGGCAGCAAACTTATAGGACGACTATTAGGACCAGTGAATGCAGATTTTTTTTATCCTTAGGTAGTGGAATAACCTTTGACTCTTTCCAGACTTCTGGGCACACCCACTACATCAAGCACTTATTCAAAATATAAGAGATTGGGGTAGATATTTGGCTAGCTGTAGCTCTAAGCAATCTGGCGTCAAGATTATCTGTACCAGGTGACTTGTCATCTGAAAGAGACAGCAGCATCCTTTCTACCTCTTCACTTTCTACTTGATGAAATTCGAACATGCATTGCCTCTCCTTCATGATACAGTCTTTTAAAAGGGTATATGACATGGAGCCATCAGTTGGAATCATAGCATTCCTCAACTTGTCCACTTTGCCTGTAAAATATTCATTAAAGTAGTTTGCGATGTCATGTGGTTTTGTAATAAATTTACCCTCTGATTCAACAAAAAAGGCGAACATGTTCGAATTCCTACCCATAAGTGTTGAACGTTCCCCACAGCTTTTTCCCATCACCCTTCATCAATTTTGTGCTGATCGAATCCCTTCTTCTTTCCTTTGTTTAGCTTGGTCACAAGATTTCTTAATTTACAATAACTTTGCTTATCAAACAGAGTGCCACATTTATCTGCTACTTTTTTGGCATCATAACGTTGAATCATTACATTTCTCCGCTCATCATCAATCCATGGGGCACCGTTTGACCTC
Organism: Oncorhynchus nerka; assembly: GCF_034236695.1. Lineage (NCBI taxonomy): Eukaryota > Metazoa > Chordata > Actinopteri > Salmoniformes > Salmonidae > Oncorhynchus > Oncorhynchus nerka. The sequence goes on from NC_088404.1 coordinate 43,754,996, forward strand.
ACAGTGCATTTTCTTAAAGGGGCGTGCTTATCAACTATAACCATAAATTATTTCATAAACTTAAGTGACATTTTCAGGATCATCCTTACTACATACTTCTAACCGTTGCACATTTTTAATCTCATCCACAAATGAGTTCTGATTGAACCCTCTGTAGGACCTGAGGTAGATTATTTTAGGGCCAGATTTTGGTATTTTAGTTTTCCTAGTGAGTGCAATCAAGTTATGATCACTGCAACCTAGTGCCACTGATACAGCATTAGAACAATGTTCAGCCATGTTAGTAAAAATATGATCGATACAAGTTGATGTGATACCAGACCTATTAGTGAACGTTCTGGTTGGTAATGTCATAACTTGGGTCAGGTTACATACAGTTGAAGTCGGAAGTTTACATACACTTAGGTTGGAGTCATTAAAACTCATTTTTCAACCACTCCACAAAATTCTTGTTAACAAACTAGTTTTGGCAAGTCGGTTAGGACATCTACTTTGTGCATGACACAAGTCATTTTCCCACAATTGTTTACAGACAGATTATTTCACTTATAATTCTATGTATCACAATTCCAGTGGGTTAGAAGTTTACATACACTAAGTTGAGTGTGCCTTTAAACAGCTTGGAATATTCCAGAAAATGATGTCATGGTTTTAGAAGCTTCTGATAGGCTAATTGACATCATTTGAGTCAATTGGAGGTGTACCTGTGGATGTATTTCAAGGCCTACCTTCAAACTCAGTGCCTCTTTGCTTGACATTATGTGGAAATCTGCCAAGAACTCAGAAAAAAAATTGTAGACCTCCATAAGTTTGGTTCATCCTTGGGAGCAATTTCCAAACGCCTGAAGGTACCACGTTCATCTGTACAAATAATATTACGCAAGTATAAACACCATGGGACCACGCAGCCGTCATACCGCTCAGGAAGGAGACGTGTTCTGTCTCCTAGAGATGAATGTACTTTGGTGCGAAAAGTGCAAATCAATCCCAGAACAACAGCAAAGGATCTTGTGAAGATGCTGGAGGAAACGGGTCCAAAAGTATCTATATCCACAGTAAAACGAGTCCTATATTGACATAACCTGAAAGGGCGCTCAGCAAGGAAGAAGCCACTGCTCCAAAACCACCATAAAAAAGTCAGACTACGGTTTGCAACTGCACGTGTGGACAAAGATCATGCTTTTTGGAGAAATGTCCTCTGGTCTGATGAAACAAAAATAGAACTGTTTGGCCATAACAACCATTGTTATGTTTGGAGGAAAAATGGGGAGGCTTGCAAGTCGAAGAACACTATCCCAACCGTGAAGCACGGGGTGGCAGCATCATGTTGTGTGGGTGCTTTGTTGCAGGAGGGACTGGTGCACTTCACAAAACAAATGGCATCATGAGAAAGGAAAATTGTGGATATATTGAAGCAATATCTCAAGACATCAGGAAGTTAACTTCTTGCGGCGAGCCATCCCGGATCCGGGATCGTGAATACAGCCTCAAGCTCATTACCATAACGCAACGTTAACTATTCATGAAAATCACAAATGAAATGAAATCAATATGCTAGCTCTCAAGTTTAGCCTTTTGTTAACAACACTGTCATCTCAGATTTTCAAAAATATGCTTCTCAACCATAGCAAAACTAGCATTTGTGTAACAGTATTGATAGCTATTGATAGCTAGCATTTAGCGTTAGCATTCAGCAGGCAACATTTTCACAAAAACCAGAAAACCATTCAAATAAAATCATTTACCTTTGAAGAACTTCGGATATTTTCAATGAGGAGACTCTCAGTTAGATAGCAAATGTTCAGTTTTTCCTGAAAGATTATTTGTGCAGGAGAAATCGGCCCGTTTTCTGCGTCATGTTTGGCTACCAAAAAACCCGAAAATTCAGTTATAAAAACGCCGAACTTTTTCCAAAATAACTCCAAATATCGACTGAAACATGGCAAACGTTGTTTAGAATCAATCCTCAAGATGTTTTTCTACATATCTCTTCAAAGATATATCGTTCGTGGAAGCGTGCTTTCCCCTCTGTATCCCATGGGAAAATGCCAGCAGCTGAAAATTGCGCACCAATTTAGACAAAGGACACCGGGCGGACCCTGGCAAATGTAGTCTCTTATGGCCAATCTTCCAATGATATGCCTACAAATACGTCACAATGCTGCAGACATCTTGGACGAACGGCAGAGAGCTTAGGTTCATTCATGGCACATTCACAGCCATATAAGGAGACGATGGGAAACAGAGCCTCAAAAATTCTGCTCATTTCCTGTTTGAGGTTTCATCTTGGTTTCGCCTGTAGCATAAGTTCTGTGGCACTCACAGATAATATCTTTGCAGTTTTGAAAACGTCAGAGTGTTTTCTTTCCAATTATATGCATAGTCGAGCATCTTTTCGTGACAAAATATTGCGCTTAAAACAGGCAAGTTTTTTTATCCAATAATGACATAGCGCCCCCATAGGTTGAAGAGGTTAAAGCTTGGTCGCAAATGGGTCTTCCAAATGGACAACAACTTCAAGCATACTTCCAAAGTTGTGGCAAATGGCTTAAGGACAACAAAGTCAAGGTATTGGAGTGGCTATCACAAAGCCCTGACCTCAATCCCATATAACATTTGTGGGCCGAACTGAAAAAGCGTATGCGAGCAAGGAGGCCTACAAACCTGACTCAGTTACACCAGCTCTGTCAGGAGGAATGGGACAAAATTCACCCAACTTTATTGTGGGAAGCTTGTGGAAGGCTACCCGAAATGTCTGACCCAAGTTAAACAATTGAAAGGCAATGCTACCAAATACTAATTGAGTGTATGTAAACTTCTGACCCACTGGGAATGTGATGAAAGAAATAAAAGCTGAATAAATCATTCTCTCTACTATTATTCTGACATTTCACACTCTTAATATTAAGTGGTGATCCTAACTGACATAAGAGAGGGAATTTTTACTAGGATTAAATGTCAGGGATTGTGAAAAACTGCGTTTAAATGTATTTGGCTAAGGTGTTTGTAAACTTCTGACTTCAACTGTACATTGGCAACAGAAATATGTTTCTTTCTCATTGGACAGTTGGTGTTAAAAAAAGCAATAGTCATATCTACCCCCCAAAATATATTTCCCTATTTTCATCAGATACCTTATCCAACATTTCGCAAATTACATCAATATATTTCACATCAGCACCAGGTGGCCTATAGTAGCAACCAACTAGTTTAGGTTTCAAATGTGGTAAATCCACCTGTACCCGTAGCACCTCCTAATCCATTCAACATGAAGTCTTTACGTTGTTTTGCTTGAATATGACTCTGGATGTAAACTGCAACTGCGCCCCCATATCTATTTCAGTCCCTCCTGAACAAATTATATCCAGGTATAGAGATCTCAGCATCCTCAAGAGAAGAGTCCATGTGAGTCTGTTATTGCCAATACATGAATATTGTTTGACTGCACTAGACAGCATATTTCATGAATTTTGTTCCTTGAACTGCATATATTCAAGTGCGCAATTAACAGACCTTTCTTTGGTAGATGCACAGTATTTATATGTCCAAACATGAATCCGCAGTTGGAATCTGAGATGTGTGTGTGGAGCTGGAATGACTTGTCTGTTGCTCCTCCTAACTCCTTGGGAGTTAACTGAGGTGAACAATCAGTTTGTCATACCTCAGATATGCTATGTCACCTCGTTCTCTTGCAGCCTTCATGGCTGGTATTAGTTCCTTTCTTCTTTGATGGACTGCATCTGAGAAACCCTCATTGATGAAGACGAAGGACCCTTTAAGACGTTTGGCTTTTTCAAGGACTGCATGTTTATCCTTAAACCTGAGGAATTTCACTACAATTGTCCTGGGTCTGGTTCCATTTGCACCACCAGTGCCCCCTGGTTTACCAGACCGGTGAGCACGTTCCAGCTCTACCTGTTGATCCAGTTGTAGCTCCTCAGAAAACAGCTTTCAAACATTGTCCTCTGATTCAGCCCATGTCTCACTTTGGCTCTCCTGGATACCATCTATTACATGCTTATTTCTCCTCGAATGTCCATCCAGGTAATCAGCCTTCCCAGACATGTTCTGGAGGCCCTCCCTGACTGTGGTGATTTCATTCCGCATCGAGGAACAGTTTCTGGAAAGTATCTTCAAGTTTGTCTTCATCCACATCCTTCTGTGTGAACTGAAGGCTTGTTTTAATGTCTTGTACATCTTTAGTCAGGTCGTCCAGCTGTTTGTTGGTCGACTCCATGATCATTTGTATGAAGCTTTTACAGTTCTTTTCCTGCTGAAGTATCATTTCCGTATAGAAAACTTTCTGCTTTTCCAAGAGTTCACGTACCTGTCCAGCAGAGATGTGGTCCTTGCCTTTTTTCGGAGGCATGATAGTAATGATAGTAGGACGAGCACGCTATTCACTCCGTGAAATGAGAGACGCCAGCAGTAGAAACCTCTGGAAATCGGTGGTCCTAAAACAAGGGCTAACTGCTTAGCGTGCTTGGTATCCGGCAATAGTAGCCCAGGTTGCCTGGCTTGATAGTGAGCAGCAAAAGTAGAGCGAAACTGACTGGGATGGATGGAATAGTACAGAGAGTGACTGAGAAGGATGGAAGAGTCTGGAGAGTGATTCAGAGATGGCTGATAAAGAGTAAGAGGAGAAATCTCTCGTTTTTTTGGGGTTGTTTTTCAACTGTCCTTTCAAATTTGATTTCTGACACATTTGCTTTCTCTCTCCCTCTCCATCTCTTCCTCTCTGTCCTCCCCCCCCCTTTCTCGCTCTGCAATCCCCTGAGTTAGTGACACATAGGGACAGGGCTGCGGCTTATCTTATTTCCCAGAATGCTCTGTGGCCCATTGTCAATCAGCTGGGCCCGCTTCCTGTCACACATCAGCAGATCTCTCTGCATGGCCAATGTACCTCACACACACACACACACACACACACACACACACACACACACACACACACACACACACACACTGTCCGCAGTGGCAGTGATAAATGTGTGTGTCTGTCTGTATTCTTACTGTTTCTGTTTGTGGAGCAGCTAGAGAGTTGTGTGTGTGTGTCTATTATAATGACATAGAGGATCCATACAGTGTGTGGGTATCTGGCCAGCCAGATTGACATTGTGATATTGGTTACTGGTTAGAAATGCCACACATTATTTGTGTGGTTTACCCAGTGGTCTTTAATGGTGCTTATACCTGTGAACTCCTGCCCACCCCAGCCAGTATTGATCCTGATAGGAGATTAACATAGGGGTGGTGACACCCAGCTAATACAGACATATATAAGTGCATTAATATTAGTCAAAAACAGCACCGTCCACCATCAACTGTAAGAGACAGTGTAATATCTTGACGTTATTGAATTATTCATTTTTATTTCACAGATAAACTCCTTTCCCACTCAGTGTCATTTGCATACAGTATATTGCCAACAGAGATTTGGCATTCTTCCCAAACACATCAAATAGGATTAAAGTACTTTTTCTTTTATGGCTTTCTCAAGCATGGCTTGCTTCCCTGTCTGTCTCTGTGTGTCCTCCAGACTAGCAGGCAGCCATCACCTGTGCTGTAAAAGCCAAACTCTTTCTCTCTCATCTCTCTCTCCAACTCTCCTCTCTCTCTGCAAGGGCTATATTTAACCACAGGTATTAAAATATCATCATGCAATGTCGTAGCCCAAAAAAGACAGTGGTCAGCTGACGTGGACTGGCTTCATCTATCCTTCAATCTCCAACTTACATTTCTACTAAAACAGTGTCACATTCAGTCACTCACTCACAAACACCCATAGATTCCTAGAAAACACACACACATACATAAGCATAAAACATAAGACCTAACAAACTTCACACAAATAATAATGCATACCCACAGACACAAATATATATAGACACATACTGTACTTTGCAGTGTGAAGACCTAGACCTAAATCCCCCCCATGTACACAACATTGCATGCACAAAAACAAACACACTCCCTCCCTCTGGCTGGCTGGCTGGCATAATGCGAAGCGAGCCGCTGATGCCATAGCTCCTAAGAGGATAACAAGCTAAGGAGCAGGAGGTGAGGACGGGGGGAGGAGGAGGGGGTGCTTATTGTTCTATCTGCAAGGGTGTGGAAAGGGAACAGCTGTGTATAAATTTACTGAGGACCAGTTTTGGAGATTGAGGATGTTGGAGGAGAGGGGGTGGGAGGTGGGGAGAGAGGGGGAGGCAGAGGGTTGACGGGACTGGGCAGCTAGCTAAGCTGATTTACATTCAGAGCATATGTCTTCAGTCTGTCTCTCACTCCATCTCACGCTGTCTTCTCCTCCCTTCACCTTAGCTTCCCCACATTCCCTCCCTCGTCTCTCATCCCTCCTCCCCGCTTTCCTTTGTTCTAATACTGTTTTCACCCAGTGCTCAAACCTAACCAAACATTTCATTAAGGGTCATTTAAAAATATAACCTTCACTTCCTTAAATGCTTTGAATGGACTACCAGAGGTTCAGTGCATCACGTCCACCTCGCCATCCCGTTTTATAAACTGGGTAGTTTGGGTCTGTGATGCTGATTGGCTAAAACAGAATGTGTATATCAGATAATATACCACGGGTATGACACAAACATACTTGTTTACTGTTCTTTCACTGGCATAGACCAACCAGGTGAAAGCGATGATCCTTTATTGATGTCACTTGTTAATTACACTTCAATCAGTGTAAATGAAGGGGGAGAGACAGGTTAAAGAAGGATTTTTAAGTCTTGAAACAATTGAGACATGGATTGTGTATGTGTGACATTCAGAGGGTGAATGGGCAAGACAAAGAAAAGTGGCTTTGAATAGGGTATGGTAGTAGGTGCCAGGTGCACAGGTTTGTGTCAAGAACAGCAATGCTGCTGAGTTTTTCAAAATAAACAGTTTCCCGTGTGTATCAAGAATGGTCCACCACCCAAAGGACATTCAGCCAACTTGACACAACTGTGGGAAGCATTGGAGTCAACATGGACCAGCATCCCGGTGGAAAGCCTTTGATACTCAATATTAGGAAGGTGTTCCTAATTTTTGGTATACTCAGTGTATGTTGGTAACCAGTTTATAAAAGCAATAAGGCACTCTGTTTCACGTTGTGCCTAATAACAGCCCTTAGCCATGATATATTAGCCATACACCACACCCCCTTGGGCCTTATTGTTTAAGTCTACCCTTTGTTCTAAAACCCCACTCTCACTCAAACAAAACAGTCATGACAAGAAAGATGCGTGCTTGCGCACACGCGCGCACACACACACACACACACTGGTGTTTCGAGGGAAAGTATTGAGTTGCTGTAACAGGATGTGGTCTGGTGTCCTACTCTGTTCTGGCACTGCAGCATTTACTGTCAAATTTAAACTAGGTTTTACTGGAATCCACAATGTCTTATTCTAAGAACAATGGCTGTTGCGAAATGTGTTTCAGTGACTCACTGTTGGGGTATGAGCTACCGTGTTCTATCCTGCTGATCATTACCTTGCTGAACAAATGGCTGGATGTTTCCAGTAACAGACACACACACACAGTCTTCTGGTTCGTATACCGTCTGACTGTGCACAGAGACAGTAACTGTGAGCCATGTTGGGTCTAGAAGCCAAACGATGTGTTGGCCCGGTGTAAGCCAGTAAAACCCTGCATCAGTGAGTTGTTAGAGATACTGTGTCTCTGCCCTAAAAATAGGAGTCGTTGTCCCAAAAGGCGGGTAGGCAGGCGGTCTGCTTATCGGTCTGCTTATCACTGTATTCCCGCATGGACAGATTTTGACAGCAGTGGACCCTCTTGCTTCACCTCTTCTTCTCTGGTTGTGTAGGTCCAGACCAGACTGTGCTCAATGCTGCCCCCTGCTGTTTGTTTTACACAGCAGCAACCAGACAAGGCCTAGTCCTCCCTCTCCTCTGACGCACTGACTGGATGCTCTTCCACCTGAATAGCAGAGTGCACAGCTGTGTTTCTTTTGCTCTGTTCTATTCTGGTGTATCTGTTCTATTGTTGCTTTACTGGAATAGTCTCCAGTTTTTTACTGAATTTAGTTTTGTTCTTGTGGCAGTGACACACTGTCTTTGTTTTTCATATTTGGTACGGTGTGATGTGTCATTGCCACTCACCGTTGTCTTGCTTTCTTTTGTGTGTGTGTGTGTGTGTGTGTGTGCGCCTGCATGTGTTTGTGTGTGTCACAGATGACGTGCTAGCAAGGGATGCCGGGGAATGTGTGATCTGTCTGGAGGAGCTGCAGCAAGGAGACACCATCGCCAGACTGCCTTGTCTCTGCATCTATCACAAAAGGTGAGGTATGACTCCGCTCTCAGGCTGCGTCTCAAATGACCTCCTATCCCCTAGATAGTGCACTACTTTTGACTAGGGCACATATGGCTCAGGTCAAAAGACATGCACCATAGGGAATAGGGTGCCATTTGACGAACCCTCTGACTTAACTCCTGGTCCGGACTGTACAGCGTATTCAGTCAGACTCCTTGACTTTTTCCACATTTTGTTACGTTACAGCCTTATTATAAAATGTTGTAAATTGATGAGGGGGGGGGAACAATTTACACACAATAGCCCATAATGACAAAGCAAAATCAGGTTTTTCAAAAAATGTTGCTAATTGAAAAAAAAATATACATCACATTTACATAAGTATTCCGACCCTTTACTCAGTACTTTGTTGAAGCACCTTTGGCAGCTATTACAGTATCGAGTCTTCTTTGGTATGACGCTACAAGTTTGGCACCCCTGTATTTTCGGAGTTTCTTCCATTCTTCTCTGCAGATCCTCTCAAGCTCTGTCAGGTTGGATGGGGAGCGTCACTTCACACCTATTTTCAGGTCTTTCCAGAGATGTTCGATCGGGTTCAAGTCCGGGCTCAGGCTGGGCCACTCAAGGACATTCAGACTTGTCCCGAAGCCACTCCTGCATTGTCTTGGCTGTGTGCTTAGGGTCGTTGTCCTGTTCAAAGGTGAACCTTCGCCCTAGTCTGAGGGCCTGAGCGCTCTGGAGCAGGTTTTCATCAAGGATCTCTCTGTACTTTGCTCTGTTCATCTTTCTCTCGATCCTGACTAGTCTTCCAGTCCCTGCCCCTGAAAAACATCCCTACAGCATGATGCTGCCACCACCATGCTTAACCGTAGGGATGGTGCCAGGGTTACTCGAGACATGACGCTTGGCAGTCAGGCCAAAGTGTTCAATCTTGGTTTCATCAGACCAAAGAATCTTGTTTCTCATGGTCTGAGAGTCTTTTTGGTGCCTTTTGGCAAACACCAAGTGGGATGCCATGCGCCTTTCACTGAGGAGTGGCTTCCGTCTGGCCATTCTACCATAAAGGCCTAATTGGTGAAGTTTTGCATAGATGGTTGTCGTTCTGGAAGGTTCTCCCATCTCCACAGAGGAACTCAATCTGTCAGTGACCATCGGGTTCTTTGTCACCTCCCTTCTCCACCGATTGCTCAGTTTGACCAGGGGCACAGCTCTAGGAAAAGTCTTGGTGGTTCCAAACTTCTTCCATTTAAGAATGATGGAGGCCACCGTGTTCTTGGGGACCTTCAATGCTGCAGAATTTTTTTGGTACCCTTCCCCAGATCTCTGCCTCAACACAATCCTGTCTCGGAGCTCAAGGGACAATTCCTTTGACCTCATGGCTTGGTGTTTGCTCTGACATGCACTGTCCAAATCATGTCCAATCAATTGAATTTACCACATGTGGAATCCAATCAAGTTGTAGAAACATCTCAATGAGGATCAATAGAAACAGGATGCATCTGAGCTTAATTTGTCATAGCAAAGGCTCTGAATATTTATGTAAATCAGGTATTTCTATTTTTTATTTTATTTAAGACAATTACAAAACATTCTAAAAACCTTTTTTCACTTGGTAATGATGGGGTATTGTGTGTAGATTGAGGGAATAAAAAATATATATTTTAGAAAGGCTGCAACGTAACAAAATGTGGAACAAGTAGAGGGCTCTGAATACGTTCCCAATGTACAGTAAGCACGCAGGCTCACAAGATTACCCAGCCTGAAATGACTCCACTAGATTAATTATACGCAGTGGGGCAATACATTTAGGCCTCAGTGATATACCGTAACCGAGGCCAACGAGATAAGTGCATTCATGTAATGGTTGTGTTTCCCCCTCTCTTCCTCTCCCAGCTGTATAGACTCCTGGTTTGAGATTAATCGGTCCTGCCCTGAGCATCCTTCAGACTGACTGACCTCTGTGCTGCTACTACTACTCCTTCAAGGTGAGAGCATCCCTTCTCTTCCACACAGGAGACTGGGGACAGGAGATTCTTACAAGAATACTATGGTACAAATAGGACACTCACTCAGTGTAACTAGGTAGTAGTAATATGATGAGAACATACTCTTGAAATAGCTCACTCACTAACGTCTACACTGAGTGTACAAAACATTAAGGACACCTCTTTCCATGACTTAGGCTGACCAGGTGAATGCTATGATCCCTTATTGATGTCACTTGTTAAATCCACTTCAAACCAGTGTAGATGAAGGGGAGGAGACGGGTTAAAGAGGGTGAATGGGCAAGGCAAATCAATTTAAGAGCCTTTGAACGGGGTAGTAGGTGCCAGGCACACCGGTTTGAGTGTGTCAAGAACTGCAATGGTGCTGTGTTTTTCACGCTCAGCAGTTTCCCGTGTGTATCAAGAATGGTCCACCACCCAAAGGACATCCAGACAACTTGACACAACTGTGGGAAACATTGGAGTCAACATGGGCCAGCATCCCTGTGGAACGCTTTTGACACCTTGTAGAGTCCACGCCCCGACTAATTGAGCAACTCAATACTAGGAAGGTGTTGCTAATGTTTGGTATACTCAGTGTAAATGCACTGTATAATGCATACATACGCACACATGCATGTACAGTATAACCACCCTGAATAAAAATGTCTTAGTCGGTATGAAATTATAGCATTCCTGTAAGTGTGAATTATACATTTAAAATAACACCCTTAACTGTCTTTGTGTATCCACTTTGATTATATGGCTATAACCTCTCAGGGCACTTTATGGTCCAACCATGGATAACTGGATACTGAAGTAACCAAAAAAATTAAACAATCAAAACAACCAATCAATTGATCTATCAAGAAAATTCCTTGCAAACTGAACCAAAAGAAGAAACATCAAGCCAATACTGTCACTTCCACATGCATTACAGAGTGTCCCTCCTCCCTGCCCCTTCAGCCCTAGAGACTGCCAGTCGGGCCCAACCAGGCTGACCATCCCTCCAGACAAACTGCCTCATCAGGCCGCTTGTCCCCCCACCCCAGCCAGCCAGTTGCCCCACCACATGCCCTGGCCCCCTGCTCTGCCCTCCATTCTGCCTCCAGAGTCTAACGCTCCCTGTCACTCATCTGGATCCAGTCCTCACATGGCCTTCACCGGAAGAGACAGGGGAGGAAGAATCGGGCTGGATGCACCCTGTGTGCCAGGGAAAGGTCGACTCCCAGGACGTTGTCTGATCATCAGACAGAAGCCCCCCCAATCACTATAGTTACAGCACCCACCCACTCACTCATTAGCTGGAGTCACATGTGCTTCTCTTAGTCTTCGCTTTGAGGTGGAGTAGCGGTGTGTGAGATGCCGAATTGGCGGGGCAGGCAGGGTCTGTCTGTGTAGGTTTCTGTGTGTGTGGGTGGGTGGTGTCAGGTGTGTAGTTTATGCTTCTCTATGTGTTTGGGCAGTGAAGATGCCAGTCAAACTACACTTGTTCTGTGTGTGGAGGGGGTACATTGTTTATGCTTGGTGGTGTGTGAATGTGTGCTTGTGTGTTGTAGGGGGCAGTTGGGGTTCGTTGGTTTACGTTCTTCTATGTGCTGGGGCGGTGAGGATGATGTCAGTCACCATACCTGTGGTGTGGTTGGGGTGATGATGATCTCTGTAGTGTGAGAGCCTGATTTGCTAAAGGGTCAAATAGAAGTCTGAGACAATACTGTGTGTTGGTCTGTGTTTGAAACGTTTACAATTTAGATGTCCATTTTCCCTGTGTGAATGTGTCATTTCTCCCTTTATTTCGCTAATGTTTACAGTTACAGAAAATCAACATGACATATTCTATGTAGTTATTTTTGTCCACCAGGTTTTTGCTGTGATGGGGACACTGATCAGAATGAGTCATTTATTTGTAGGGGCCTTGAGTGTGTTCATGTGAGAGTGTGTGTGTGATGCATCTTGGCCTAAGAGACTGTCTGTGCCCCATATGCTTTCTGCTGAAATAGGTAATGTCCTCTCTGGTTGTGTTGACTTACTGTAATGGAGGTGTTCAAGACCCATCAACCCAAACATTTTAGTGCTATTCCGGGGTTACAACTGAGCTATTCCGGGGTTACAACTGAGCTATTCCGGGGTTACAACTGAGCTATTCCGGGGTTACAACGTATTTATTCACATTTAAGATTTGTTTTTCCAAATTGGTCAGAAAACTCACAGTACTCTTCAGAATGCCTCTAATGTATAAAGAATAATAGAATGGTGTTTCTGTGAGGGAAAAAAGACTGAACAAATGTTTCTTCCATTTGTGCTAGATTAAAATGTAGAGAATAGTATTTTTGCAGGGTTATCTGCTTCATACCCGTGAGGGCACTACAAAAACCATTTATTAAGCAAGCAGAGAACCACCAAGCTTCTCAGACACAGGGGAGACAGACTACTAGTCAGTTATGATATAAACTATATAACTTAACGTCTCCTGCTAACTGTAGCCCTGCTCAACGCTCTAAAGGGCCATACCTTCATTTCTTGCTTTATTTAGTTTTAATGTCTTTTGATTACTTTTTTTTCCAAGGATGTGAATGGATGCCTGTTTTGGAGGTATCAACTAATTGTCTCATGATTTTGATGTGCAATCTGTGGGATGAGTAATGATAAATATAATAATAAAAGTCTAAATAAACATGTTTTTTCCATGTAATTTCCTTAACTAGATTCAGGCCTAAATGTTCAGTTTGACAAATCTACTCATGAAATGGTGTGTAAATGCTTATCATTTAGTTACTTTGTTCACCCAATTTGAAGGCATCAGCTAATATTGACAAATCAGATTGTAAGAAAATCTTTAGACATAAGAGCAACTACACCATGGCAATATGAGGGATATTTTATTAAAAAATACTTAATTGTCAATCAGAAGCGGCCAATTACAGTTTGAATACAGTATGTACACATCAACAGGGCACACAATTTAACAGAAACAAAACACAGAACGTTGCATTAGGTTTGTTGCAAATAAATAATTTCAAGCCACCGTTCCATTGTAATAACATCTAAATTAGCAGCAGTTCATTCTGAGGAACTGGACAGGCAAAAATAACACAATTTGCCCGTGGTACTCAGTCAGTTACTCTATAAAATACCAAACTCCTGACACCCTGTGGCAGACAAAGGTATTGTTTTACACTTCATTCATTGATTCAGTGCTCTGATAAGGTCATAGCTACAGTACCTTCAGCTACAGAACCTTCCCAGGATTCATGAGGTTCTTGGGATCAAGGGTGGCTTTGAGGCCCTGCATGACCTCGATGGCCAGGGGTCCCATCTCCTCTCGGAGCAACGCTCGTTTCCCCAGGCCCACCCCATGCTCCCCCGTACATGTCCCGTCCATGGCCAGTGCTCTCCTACAGCATGAGAGAAACAGAACTATAAATACAGGGATAAGAGAGAAGGAGTTCAATGGTCAGGAACAAGGGGCCGATTTTAATGGTGATAAAAGGAGAAAGGATAGAGAGACATACAGTACCTGGCCAGTCGCTCAGTGAACTCATGAACTCTAATGACCTCATCCTGGTCATTGGGGTCCATGACCATTATACAATGGAAGTTTCCATCTCCAACATGACCCGCGATCGGACCTCAGGAGAGAATGAATCCTCAATACACTACTGGTCACACACAAACATGTACAGTAACATAAACAAACACTGTATCCTCTGAGTGATGCCCCACCAGGGAGTCTGTGTTGATTGTTAGCTAGCCGTTACCTGTGAGTCCGTTTAGCATCAGGTCCTCCTTGGTTTCCACAATGATCTGAGGGAGACGAGAGAGAGGGACGCACACATCTGTGGAGTAGGCCTGCAGGACCAAAATGGAGTCAGCACATTTCTGTTACAACATTACAAACAATAATGCCGAAGTGATTACATTATTTATCAATAATTATTAGAGTCAGAGCCTTACTTACCTTGCAGCCCGGTCTGAGTGCCAGGGCAGCGTACCAGGCATCGTGTCGTGCCTTCCACAGGCGCCCGCGGGTCTCTGCATCCCGTGCCCAGCTAAAGTCTGACCCACCGTTAGCCTGCGTGATCTCCTCTGGACAGTTTCCAATCAACAAATAAAGAAGAAATCTCAATCAAGTCAAATTTACAGCAAACTATCGCAAGTAACGTTAACTTAACGTACAATTACATCACACATTCAGTATAACACCGTACAGCAACAAAACACCTGTGACGGTAACCTGCTCCTCCAGACTCTTCTCAGTGCCGTGGAACTCCAGGAAGAGAGTGGGGGCCACGGGGTAGGACAGCGAGTTGAAGCTGTTACAGGCGTCAATCATCACATCATCAAGGAACTCTGGAAAGGACAGACGTGGTTGGATTAGAACAAGGCTCCAGCTCCACTGAGAAGATTGTGGTAAAAAACACTTGGTCAGTGTTTTAAATAGCATCAGGTCCTCCAATTAGTGTCTAAAGCCCTTGGTTACTCTGAGTAAGAATGCATAGCAGTCTCTTGCTCAGTGTCAGTTTAAGATGGACAGGCACCTTACAGTAAGAAAACAATGAACGCAGAGGTAAGTTCTGTGTTAAACTAGTAAATGGCCACCTTGTCTACTCACCGATGCGTGCGATGGGCACTCCAGTCTGGAGGACCTGCACAGTGCTGTCCACTGCTGCCTGGACAGAGGGAAAGGTGCACACAGCAGACACCATGGCTTCTGGCACCCCGTAGAGACGCAGGGTGGTCTTCGTGATCACTCCCAGAGTGCCCTCTGAACCCACAAACAGGTTGGTCAGGTTGTACCCCGCTGACGTCTTCCTAACGGAGACGAGAGAAGGTCAAAGGTCATACATGTCCTCATTACTGGTGAAATTACAGAAAGAGAACACCACATAGGTTGTTAATAGCTAAACACTAAACCCTGTTTTAACTGTCACTTTCTGTTTCCGGCCTGGCAGTGTAACCAATGACGTATATAACCATGAATATATCCATGTCTGGGAGTGTTACCGGGGACGGCGCCCCCTGCCTGCTGTGTGGATGATGGATCCATCTGCCAGCACCACCTCTAGGTTGAGTATGTTCTCCCGCATGGTGCCGTAGCGCACCGCATTGGTGCCTGATGCACTGGTGGCAGCCATGCCACACAGAGACGCGTCTGCACCAGGGTCTGTGTGTGCCGACAGACAGTAGAACACCTCAGTGATTTCATACCCAACACTTCACAAATATTCTTCCCAACTTCGGGCACAAAATGTCAGCTAGAATGACGATCATGCAATACCATTGTACATGAAAGTAGTTGGTGTGATTACTTATATCAGGGGTTCCCAACATTTTCCACCCATGGACCCCTATTTCACGATAGAAAAATGTTCCCCTTCATTTCACAATGATTAACTAAACTCAGGCGTGTGTATAGTGACAGGCCTATGGGGCCTACCCGTTGGAGCAGTGACATCATTGCAGGTCACGTGACTCACCGACAGGAAACCACAGGCCCGTGTCTCTCAGGTAGGAGTTGAGGCCTTTGCGTGTCACACCTGGCTCCACGCTCACATCAAAGTCCTCCTGATGGAGGTCCAACACCCTGTCCATGTTCCTCAGACTAAAACACACCCCACCCTTACACACACACACACACACTTGGAATACTTCCTATAGACCCTCAATGAAACATTGTGAATACAAGGACCCATGTTATCAGAGGTCAGGGATGCACTGTACAGACGTCTGCCTGTGCTATTTGGTACTGACAACACATTGACCCCTTTTTCAAGACTTCTTACACAGCACCCTTCATTTAGACACCTTTAGGAGATGATGACACTGCATCCTGTCTTACTCTGTCACACACATTCCGACATTGTGCGAGAGAAACAAAAAACGTCAACATGAATTATTATGGCTTTTACACAAAACAACTTTCTCTCTCACTCTAGTCATCTTTCTCTCTAGGGTCATTCCATGTCATTTCAACAAGCCATGACACCCAGCATCTCAGGTTGTTATTGAGAAATAAAGCTGATTGATTGTACCCAAATTGGATTCACATAATATTCAACAAATTATAGTACTCAACATCCGATTTGGTCTAACCTTTTCCTACCATTGAGTGAGACACAAGGAACATCCATCCAGGCGAATCCCACCCATCAATCAGTACGCTCACAGCCTGGTTCCTCTCTAGGTTTCTTCCTAGGTTCTGTCCTATCTAGGGAGTTTTCCTAGCCACCGTGCTTCTACACCTGTATTGCTTGCTGTTTGGGGTTTTAGGCTGGGTTTCTGTACAGCACTTTGTGACATCAGCTGGTGTAAGAAGGGCTTTATAAATAAATGTGATTGATTGAGTTCTCTATGTTTGACAAGTAGTATGGTGCTGTGGCTTAGAGTATTGCTTATTCACCTTTTGTAAAGTATATCTCTGTGAATTTGGTGATGGTTGTTTACCCCTGTTCAGAGAAATTAGCCATTGAAGTCGCTTGCCACATTTACCATAAATGTGTGAAAGTACCATGTTTTGTCCACTAGATACCACTGTTCCTGCTACTGCCACCACACCCTTTATCCATGTTGCTGGTCTCTTGTGTTTATTAAATGAATCACAACATTTTCTTTGGAAATTGGGTAGAAAACCAATAGCTTTTGCGAATGATAAATGTATTGTGTGGTCAAGCCAGTCCTCCATGAAAGGAATTCAGTTTGTCCTTCTCTTAGCAACCTAATGCTTCAACCCAACTCTCCTTGAATAGTCCAACAAATGGCAGCTCTCTGAGAACTATCCGTACGGTGCAATTCTCATATGAAGACTTTTCTTTCAAACCCAAAACTTTGATGGAGAAATGGGCTAGTGACTAAAATGTTATGACAATCCTTAGAAAATAATTCAAATATAATCCATTGCATGGCAGTCATATGTTTTTCAATCAAATTCTTAGAAAACATCTATTATGTAGTGTGATTAGTGACATTTACCATTAAACCCAACCCAATACAATTACCATTGCAAAACACTATATATATATATATATATATACATACATACACACACACACAGTGTGTATTTGGGACTTTTACCATTGAAGTGCTGTAACCTAATGGTTTGTTTGTTCACCAGGAATGGTCTAACTAATCCAGACCTTTTTGAAGGGAATAAACCACACACAGAGGAGAGAAATTAAGCCTAAGATAATGAAAAACAGAATTGCTTTCATGGAGGACAGGCTCGAATTGTGAGGATGACCATAAAATCTATTTTCATCATGAGCAAAAGCCATTGGTTTTCTACCCAAAGTTGTAAAAAGAATGTTGTGATCCATTTAATAAACACAAGAGACCAGCAACATGGATAAAAGGGTGTGGTGGCAGTAGCAGGAACAACTGCATCTATTGGACAAAATGTGGTACTTATTTATGGTAAATAATGCAAGTGACTTCAATGACTAATTTCTCTGAACAGAGGGAAAAAACATCACCAGATTCACAGGGAATACATTACAAAGGATGCAGAAGAAGCAATACTCCATACTACTTTTCAAACACTGATAAACGATACTGTATACTGGTTGTTGGGGTTGGATTGGCATGGGGTGTGTAGGCTCCATCGGTGGCTTTTTATAATTTATTGGATTCCTTATGTCTTACTCATTGTTAGGAAGAATTAAGTTCCAAATTGGATGTTGGGTACTATATTTATTGAAGATTATCTGAATCCTATCAATTAAAATGGCTAATTTGTCTACAATCAATTATCTTAATCAAATTATATATAAATTCACAGAGAGATTTAATCAAACTTTCCAGGCTGGTATTTATCTTTCTCCTTGACACAGACTGATTCGCTCTCACCTTAAGTGCACCCACTCCTCCCTCGAGGCCTGTGCCTGTGCCAAATGGGATTATGGGAAGGTGGTGGTGGTGGCAGATCTTGGCGAGGGCACTGACCTCCTCCACACTCCGCGGCCACACCACTACGTCTGGGGGGTGACATCTGGGAGAGAACAATCACTTAGACTTATTGGATACTCCTAGAACCACCAAGGCACACCCCGAATCCCTGTAGCTATCCATCACCAGAAACACATCAGGGTTGGGTCAATTCGAATTGAAGGCAGTCAATTCAGGAATTTATGTGAATTCAATAATCAGATTTTTTTTTTTTATTACATTTTTAATAGCTTCTACTTTTCAGTTTATTGAGAAGACATTGAAAAGAAATGCCCTTTTTTCAATTATTGATTTGAAATTTAAGTTCACTTCCTGAATTGACTGGCTTCAATTGAAATTGACCCCAACCCTGAAACACATACACAAATCGAGTGTGTGCGTATGTGTGCCTGCATGTTGGAGACAGGACACACCTGCTCTGTGCCAGACGGCTGAGCTCACCTGTGTACAGACTCGTCTCTGCCATGTTGCTCCCTGACTGCTGCACCCAGGGACACTCCATCTTCACCACACACCGAGCGGAATGCAGGGATCACCTGCTCCCACCCACCATTCTAACACAGGGACACACACAATAAGAACAGTTTAGCCATACCTGAACAAGGGGACTATACTAGAACCACATAGGCTTGTTGGACTTGTGACTGAATTAATCAACTGTATACTTCTATAGACAAGAAAGGCAGGAAGGTGAATAAAAAATATTTAAAAATGCACAGAAATAAAAATCATTAAAAGCCTTAAAAAGACATGTATACATGCTTGTAACAAGTAATAAAGCATTACTGTTCACAAGTTCTGAAAATTACAACTACAAAAAAAAAAAAACGACAAAAGATAAGGATTGACAAGGAGAGACCCTTGTTTTCAGCACCCACTAAGCATTTTTTTGGTCAATCATAGACATCTACGTTTCACAAGTTTGGACGGCACAGTACAGTAAAGAAGATTAGAGTATAGTACAGAACAATATAGTAGAGCACTGCTGGCTTGCTTCTGAAGCTAAGCAGCGTCGGTCCTGGTCTGTCCATGGATGGGAGACCAGACGCTGCTAGAAGTGGTGTTGGAGGGCCAGTAGGAGGCACTCTTTCCTCTGGTCCCAAACAAATTAACCCAATGATTGGGATCATTGCCCTTTGTAGGGTGCAGTCTTTCGGATGGGACGTTAAACAGGTGTACTGACTCTTGTCGTGTCTTTGGCTATGCCGGATTAAGTGATATGACATGCTATTCTATAAAATAATTTCTCTGTAATTAATATTACCCGATTGAGCTAATCATTTAAATGTAATTAACTAGAGAGTCGGGCACCACAAAATAATATTTATAGAGCTGTTATCTTCCGAATAAACTCTTATAGACCTAGTAATATTTTACATCAATAGCAGTCAATATTAATCGTCATCTTAATTCAGTCACATCTGAAAGTTGTAAATTCTTGGTTATCTGCACGAACCCTGGCTAACAAGTTGAATCAGCAATACAAAATGGGGTTAATTATTTATTTACTAAATACCTAACTAAACACACAGAATTACACATACACATATTTAAATCATAACTTGATTACAAATTACGTCATAAAGGAAAATGTCCCTAGCGGGCGGAACAGATATGACAGCTGGTTACACAAAAGAAAAGGTGCTGGGTTTGAGTGAAAGAGTGGAAAGACTGAGGAACAAAGGGCGAAGCTGTACTATCGTAAATACAGTATCTTATGCATTCTAAATGACCTCCCATTAGGAAAAGGAAAATGCAATACATATTTACTCTAAGCTGCGCTTCGGTAGGTTGGTGGTAGATGGAAGGCCGTGTTGCCCAACCGTGTCCTTTGAAGAATCTTTCTGCTGGTAAATTGAATACGTTGTAGTAACGTCATTGTGTGGTAGACAGGATACTCTGTCTGTTCCTTCCTGACCCTCGTTTGCAGCAGCTGTTGCTAACTCAACAGCTAGGAGGTATCACTTCTGTAGTGAATAAGAGTTCATACCATTCGCAACCAAAGCTCAAGCTGATGTTGGCTTTGTTCTGTAGTTATTATCTGAACCATTCTGACATCGGACCGTCGTTCTCACGTCCTCGGAACAGGAGGTTATATTGTTGTCAAGGGCTTATATAGGAAGAGAGAGGAGGGTGTGTTTTTTTTTATCTTTATTTTACTAGGCAAGTCAGTTAAGAACAAATTCTTATTTTCAATGACGGCCTAGGAACAGTGGGTTAACTGCCTGTTCAGGGGCAGAACAACAGATTTGTACCTTGTCAACTCGGGGTTTGAACTTGCAACCTTCCGGTTACTAGTCCAACGCTCTAACCACTAGGCTACCCTAGTTTGAAAAGTTTTATAGCCCATGTCCCTTCACAGGGGCGGGCCACTGATTGAGCAGAGCCCTATCTTATGAAAACCCAAATCTCACATTTTAGAAGCTAAAATCACATTTCATCACGAATAATTTCATATTCAAACATTTAAATTGAACAACAATTCCATGTGAATCCGATAACTCTGAGGTGTAGACTTTCCACTGTAGAGTTTGTCATCTTATCATTGATGAGAATGTCTCAGATGACAACTGAACTGACATCATATTCATTAAGTACCACCGCATATGTTCAATTGGTCGGATTACCAGAATATAGTTCATTTCCCCCCACCTTCTGATGTTCCCAGAATCTCTATGTTAACCAAGGGTTTTGCAAATGTAACATCAGTAGGGTAGAGAGAGGAAAAAGGGGGGGAAGAGGTATTTATGACTGTCATAAACCTAACCCCAGGCCAACGTCATGACACAATCTATGGTTATTATAGATAGCATGGCACTTATTGTAAGGGTGTTAACCCTGGTGTCCTGGCCCTCATGGCCACCTAATCAACCCTAGCTTCCAATTGGCTCATTAATCCCCCTACACTCTCCTGTAACTATTCCCCAGGTCATTGCTGTAAATGAGAATGTGTCCTCAGTGAACTTTAAAAAAAAAAGTAAAGCAAAGTATACTTTTGTGCAGGGTTTCCCAAACTCGGTCCTGCCCTCCCCCTCTAATCCCCGAGTTGACAAAGTAAAAATCTGTAGTTTTCAACGAGGCAGTACTGTTCCCCGGTAGGCCGTCATTGTAAATAAGAATTTGTTCTTAACTGACTTGCCAGGTTAAATAAATACACAGCTGATTCAAATCACCAACTCATCCTCAAGCTATGATTGTTTGAATCAGCTGTGTAGTGCTAGGGTAAAAACCATAACATGCACCCAATTGGGGCCCCAGGACAGAGTTCCGGAAACCTATTGTACCCTACTAAATGTCTCTCTACTGTGTCGTATTCTGCCGAATAAAACTCTGTCCTGTGCAGCTTAAGGCTAAGTTCATCGATAGATATCTGAGCTGTTTCCCAAAAGCATCGTTATTAACGATGCACTTATAAACACTTATATTCTAACGCCTGCCTCAGACCACTCTTAGAACAGTTAAGTGCGTTAGATGCCTTTTTTCCCTTCCATGTCACTTCACACACAGAAGAGGTTTATCTGTCTCTGTGACTGCGGGTAACGTCACAACGAAGTTGACTACAAATACAATGTCTTTGAAATTGTTGCAAACAAGCAAAGGATGAAAAGATGCTTCAAATGAAAACTGAGATGACTGCATTAGATAAATAGCCTACATTCTGTACAGTATAGGCTACATAGGCCTATATACGGTATTAAATGATATTAAAATAGATTTCATGTTCATTCAATTTAGTTTTATTTGGCTCCTGTAACATATTTCATGATGTGTAGCCTAACATGAGCTCAATGCTCCAAATCTGTGATTTAGTGCATTTTTATTGGAAAATAATTAGAATAAGCCACCTCAATATATGAGTGTTTATCTCTCTAGGAGCTGATTCGTCATCAGTATTGTCAAATAATTCAAATGTTAAGGTAAGATTTTAATGGAAAAGGGTGATCCGAGAGAAGCTCCACATTTATTTCGACTCCATCAGTACAGACACATGCTTCAACAAAACACTTACCGACCGTTCTATCTGTGTGGTGTTTTGGGAAACGCATGTTACATCTTCGTTAGTTGTAGGACAGATGCTTTGTTAAAACACCGCCATGGGGAAACCGGGGCCTGTACTGTACTCTGTGTTCTACTATACTAAACTGTACCGTACTGTATGATTCGTTCAGATTTAGATCTGGCTCGCACCGACCAAACGTGTACTTGTTTGGGGGCGCAACTAATTAGACTAATACCCATCATGCTTTGCAATATATATATATATTTGTTTTACATTTAGGTCAGTCAGCAGACACTCTTGTCCAGAGTGACTTAGTGCATTCAACTCATTTGTTTTTACATTTAGGTCTAGGTCAATCAGCAGACACTCTTATTCAGAGTGACTGAGTCAGTGCATTCAACTAAGATAGATAAACAACAACGTATCAGTCACAGCAAAAAATAAAAAATATGTAACCGTTACTCTATAATGCTATTGTAGTTGAAGTGATCTGCAGTCTGCTCCTCTTTCCTATGAAGATATATCGCAAATATTATTGCGATATAATGCTTACTTAATTAAAAATGTATAGCAGTTTAATTTTGGCCATAGATTCAATGCCTGAAAAATAATTATTTTCCACGTCCGTAAAATACCTATTTTTTTTACCTTTCATTCAACACCTATAATGCACTGATTTCAATGTCCGGAGAAGACGTCTTTAAACATCCGGGAAAAAACACTAGACGTCTTTTCATTTTCGTAAAATATGTATTTTTGACGTCCAGCACCTGAAATGCATGTGATGTCCACGTCTGAAAAATACATATTTTCAACGTAATTTTGCTTACTTGGTAGCCTAGATGGCTAGGCTATACTAGCTCTGGAAAACTAGGTCGAATTATGCCTTCTTCCCTACAGTTCTCCGCCATTTGCTTCGCCCCCAAATGCCACACGTGAACTACAATCCCGACGCTGTATTGTAACGTTTATAAATTTATATAATCATCACTTGCTATATTGCTTTCGAAAAATATCGTATCTTTCATCAGTGAGAAATAATATTTAAAATAAAACATATACACATAATGTAGCAGTTTGCGCAGAGCCACTCAGCTATGGGTGCCTCCATCTGACTAAACTACGCTTCAGCTTCATATGCCACGTTCAAAACAACTGGGAGCTCGGAAGTCGGATGAAATCAAAACAACTGGGAACACGGAAAAAACTATATCCGACTGGGAAAAATCGATTTGAAGGGTTATCCAACTCGGAATTCCAATTCAGGAACCCGGGCCTCTCTAGAGTTCCAACCTGACGATCACCGACTTCATGATTTGCACTGAGTTCCCAGTTGTTGTGAACGCGGCATTACGCACAGGTGTTCGGAACATGCTTAGATAGCCTCTTGTTTTCAGTAAACAAGTGCTGTAACATAGAGACATGGCCACACTAACCTTAACAATGTGTGTATCAATTTAACCTTTAGTTTAACAAAAAGACAAACAAAACATTTCTCGCTGATATGAAAGATAAGGTTCTTGTGTTTCCAAAAGAGTAGCGCAAGAGATGCATGTTAATGTTCAGACCGAGCGTCGAGATCTTAACAAAATTCCCCCTACAGAAGACGCCTTCGTCCAATGACTCATGTGTAATGCAATGGAACGGAGTCATGATCAAGGGCTAAGGCTCTACTACTACTAGCCTACAGAATAAATGCAGTCGTGCATTTCGGTTATCTATCCACCAGAACAAGAATATATCATGCAGCTCATTAAGCTTTTAAACATTAACTACCGGTATGATCAAAATATCAGAACAAACTGACACATTACCAAGTTAACTGAATGCTCACTTTTAAAGTGTGTTCTTTCTTGATAGTGCGACACTGCACGAAATTAGACGTTGACAGGTGAGCGTACAAGCGTCGCGTTGGTCTCAAGGCGAAGGTCATATTCACAGATCGGAATGTCGGCCCGTGAAATATTTTTTATAATAAACTACTGTATACTAAATGCACTTAGCTGTCGCCTGCGATTTCATAATGGACAAAGTATTCTTCCGGATCAGAAGTTTACAGTAGTGACGTCGAGACTTCTTCTTCGTTTGGTTTTCCGGTAGACCAGATGCTGTGTTGTGTTGCTGCCATTCGCAGGTCAGAGTACGGATTGCACATTTTGTGACCAAGAAAAGGGGAATGGGAAAACTTGAATTGCACCACCATCTAACCCTGCACCTAAACACTATCCCACCACCCCATCCCACAACTTTGGCCCTAAACGAGCCTACAACAGGCTGTCGGCCTGGGAGGATGGAACCCCTTCTCTCAAAACATCCTGTAGATCTTCTAAACTAAAAATATTTCACACCCAAATATTTATCTGCTGCTGCAACTACCACATCTATTTTCTGTGATTTCTGCTCCATCAGTGCAGTGCAGTTGATCACCATGGCTGTAAATGCAAGAAATCCAACCTTATTAAAACTCATCCTCGCTGGCTCTCTCTCTTCAGGCCTACTCATGGGGGCATCCCAGTCGACTCACTCATCCTTGGGTTATCTTCTACTCTCTTCACTGCCTCATAGGAAACTTTCTGCCCCACTTGAACTCTGGCAATCTCAACCTGTCTCTCTCTCACAGGGCACTTCGGATCCCCAGCTACATGGGCACCCCCACAGTTTACTACAGTGCTTTCTCTATCCCAACAGCACACTCCCTCTGACTATACCTTCCTGCACATTTCTCACATCATGGGATCTCCCTTCTACACACTGCTGCAACATGTCTGAATCCTTGGCACCTAAAGCACCGAAGCAGGTTCAGAACATAGGCCCTCACAGAATAGCAAAGCTAAACATGACAGACAGGGTATTCTCAGTCTTGCCATTGCCACCGAGTCTACGTCTTGCCAAACGGCAGGTGTCACAAACACTAGGAATATACCTTTTAATTTGATCCACCTCTACACTCAACGCTATCCCACTGATCACCCTTTTAGTGACTCCAGAGAGCAAAGCCCACCACAGGTTGAGTCCCGAGCCACGTGACTCCAAGTGCCCACTTCCTCTAGAAGGCAGATACACAAATCTAAACAATTCCACTTCTCGAAACTTCCACAAATGTAACCAGTTTGTCCTTTACCCAGCTTGACTCAATGTATGGGTCAGCCAAAAAGCAGGAATCCACTCTTTCCAAAATTCGCACTCCTACCTGTCCAAAATCATCTCTGGTACGATTCTCAGGGCAAATGTCGGAAGACTACCACACCTGTCACCACAGGTAGGCCCAATACATCCTGGACTGGTTCAACTTTAGAGCGCTCACCACTGCTGACTGACTCCATTTCGCGGATCATCAAGGTTCTCAAGAGAGCTTGATGACCTATAAGTAAGATTACTTGGTTTGTAATTAGGAGACATAGGTATGTAGACCTTGAACGAAGGTGCATGCTCAGGAGACGAGTCTCTGATCTTAACAGCGAAGTCTTACGCTTTCTCGTCATCGTACTTCTGACGTCGACCTCACGCCAGGTACCTGCCTACACATTAGTCTCAACTAGCCAGACCTTGGGCAACGGCTTGTAGGCCCGGTGCAGTCAAAAACATGATTTCCCTGTGTTATATATATATTTCCACACTGAGGTTGGAATAATATTATACAAAATTATGATAATGCAATTTTGTTGTAAGAGCTGTTTGAAAAGACCTCCTGAAATTTCTGCCTGTTTTGGTGGGGTAGATTTTGGCCAGGTGCAAAAGTAGTTAATAGATCAATTCGAGAGTTCCAAAGCTAGTTTTCAGTTGTCCCCCCCACTCAGACCATTCCCAGACAGTCCTAGCAAAATTCTTGCTTGAGAAATTGCTCTTTGCTAAGAAGCTATTTTTGTTTCTTTTTGACCATTTTAATTGAAAGCAATTACAGTAAGATACTCAGAAATGATTTTATATTGGAGATAAAAACAGCTGTATTGGACCTTTTTTAACTGTAGCATTTAAAGATTGCGGATGTAGTCCGTCTGGCTCGAGACGCCACCTACATATTGAGCAGCAATATCAAGCAAAACCAATCAGGTTACTAGTGTTTCAAATTTTAACATTAAACAGGGTTTTTTGTCTTGAATAACATATTTGGAATCATTTGTATAATCTACAATCCATTCGACTGTAAACAAGTTTTGTAAGACATAGCTATCAATTTGTTACTGTGAGCCTTTTAATTAAGCCAAGCTTTTTTTTTAAATCAATTTGGCCAAAGTCACAAAGTGACACATTGAATGGTGATGCATTTATAAAATGCAAATGTCATAGGAAAGAAGCCTCTAGTGATAGCATCGTTCCACTAGATGGGAGTATGGTACCACAAGTCTCCTCAAGGCTATTCCTCATCCAGTAGGCTATAATCAGACGCAAGGCACAGTACTGTTATTTTTTTCATTTGTTTATGTAGCTAGCCATTCTATTTAGAAAGCTCTGTTTTTTTTGCTCTAGTGACATGTCCGCAGGTCATATGAGACAGCAGAAAATTGGAATGAGATATCTCCTTTTTTCCCAAGATGAAATCAATCAAAATATCTGGCTGCTCAGCTGTGCTGCTGGTAGGTTTTGTATTATAGCCCCAGTACAAAGTTGTCAATACACTTGATGATGGATTTTCACATTTCAGTGTGGGTCAGTGGCCTACAGTGAGATGGGCTCGGTTGGGGGCCCTTCAACCAGGATCAATAGAGAGAGAGAGGGTTATTTGAGGCCGTATCTGATACCCTTCTTATTCCACTGGTTCCAGAATAGCTTTTAGCGGACAAGCTGTCAGTCTGTGTGGCACAGGTCCCAACACCCCAGACCAGAACTCTCTGCTGCCTGGGCCAAATATGTTCAGAGACCTGATCAATGCCTCTGGGATGATTAAAATGCTCTCTCTTTCCACTTAGAACTCCAGGACTCTCCGCACTGTTTGCTTCTGCTCATCTGCTTTAGTTTGTTTATATGACTTTCTGTCCTCCTCCTTGTGTATTTACAACAGCTTATGTTGTGTAATATGTACGTATTACAGATATTAACAAGTTGATTGCATCTGTTACAGGTGTCTGAGGATAATCTTTTGTCATTTATAATAGGCTAAGGTAGCCATACTGACTAAAGAGAATGTGTTTTCATTATTTCTCTGCAAAGGCATTCTAAAGAATTACAATTTGTAAAAAGCCTTTGTAGTTATGAATCATTGCTAAAGGCTACAGTTGACCTAATGTGATGTGGTTGAAAGGCCTCCACTAATAGGCCACTATGCCTCAACCCATAGAAATATGTGAGTAATGGTATTATCCCCATTGTTTCTTGCTTTCCTCCACCTACCTAATTATAGACAGTGACACGCATTGCATAATAGTCTTCCTCTCTCTTGACTTCAGAACAGACATTTTTTCCTGTATAGGCCCTCAGCCCTTCCTCTCGCGCACTGGGAGAGAACATCGTCCGCAGAGGACGCGAGTGAGCTGGAATGCTTTGACGTCAGTAGCAGGCCAGCGCTCAGAGCCGATCAGACAGTGAATGAATGCGCGAATACTGCAGAGGCGCTCTCGCAGCATCGACCATCCATCCCTGTTGCCTCGTCCTTTCGGAGACATTGGGGCATACACACGCCACTGGCACAGTGAACACAACAGGACGTCGGGAAAATATTGGAAACCAATAGCTTTACGATTCTAACTCATCAAGTAGTATTGGAATAGCAAGAAGTGCCAATCTGTTTACAGAGGCAGGTCGCTCCACGAGCCTCAAGGATAACGCATTTTCCTCTCAATGGTAAGTTATTTTTGTAACCTTTTAAGGTAGCAATATTCTCACTCTTTTAGCAATTTTAGCATCATCATCTTTGGTAAGAATGTTATTGTCAGACCGCGGATGTTTACGACATGTCTATTTTTGTGCATTTCATCAGATGCGTAGTAGATGCGTATTTTGCGAACTCAGGACTGCAGTTGCGGAGTGGAAGTTTACCAGTCGAAAGCAAGTGGTTACGCCGGGCTGTTGTACTGCTTATATTAATCTCCAATGGGACAATTGTTATTTGCATTTTGATATCTATCCATATGTGCTCGCAGCTTTCACAGAAAATTACACCGACTCACGGATGATCGATCCATCCTCTCTAATATCCAGATTCCTATTCAAGTTTAGCGGAAACTTTTAATGCTTTAATGTAAGTAAAGAACTGTTGATGTTCATGATCCCATAATGAAAGATGATGATGATTATAGTACAGGGGATGATGAGTAAAATTATTGCTCATGTGTTCTGTGTGTGTTGTCCTTTGTTAAGGGGGTGGCAAGTCCGGTGGCATCTCACAGTGCATTGTGTGAACACTGATAACGCTGTAGCCTATTGGTCGTTACTGTAGCAAGAGAGCTGGATCCTGGCCTGCACTTCTTCTTTTTATTATATTGGCTTCTCCAGGGAAACCATGGAGCATGGGTCAACTCTGAGTCATCACAGGACCACCAACCAGAGAGGGAGAGAGAAGAAGAGGGTGGACAGGAATACAGATGGGGTGATTGAATAGCAGAGGAAAGTTAAAGTGATCCTACAGAGTTGATAATTGAGGGAACAAGCATGTGATTGTGTGTATACAGTCAGAGTGCATGTGTGTGTGTGGGCTTGTTGGCATGTGTACAAGTTACTGCTTATGACCATCTTGTCCTCAGTTAATTTTTTTAAACATTTGCAGGAGGAGACAGATTGTCCTCTGCCTGCGCTGTGACCCCTGGGTCATGGGGTGGGCCTAGGGGAGAGAGAGGGTACAGGAAAGAAGGGAGAGCAGCCAGGTCACACAGGCCCTGCAGCAGTCAATCTCAGCACACAGCCTCTGTTAGTGCTTCGATCTGCTGCATAAGGGAACAGAGCGTGTGCTGCTCAACACATCAACTAACTATGTGTCTCGGTAGGCCTTGAGAGCCATGCTGTCCTCAACTCAGCTCTCTCATTACCACTGATAGGTGAAAGAACTGGATAGGTGTCCACCATATTGATTTGACTGTCCGTGACCAAACTTTGGGCCCTAGTCATGAGGGAAGGAAGACAAGGATAGACCGATATAAGGGTATTTAAGACACAACCCACTCAACACTGTACTTCCCCTCCTAATTGTATTTCTATTCATATTAAAATGCTGTTCCATACAAAGGGAGAGACAGAGGTAATGGAGGAGTTAAATATGTGATGAGTTTAAATGCTGGGAATGAGTGTAGAATTGAATCTACTTTGTTGTAATGAGTGAATTGAGAATTCAGAAGAGAGAGTGCTCTCTCAAGTCTCTGCTCCCCTATTCCCACGTGGACCTCACCATGTTGAATATTGCATGATGGGAACAAGTGAGATGAGATCATACCTAAGGAAACCCCACTCTGTTCCTCCATCACCCCTCCCTCCATTTTCCCCTTCACTATCCTGACTCCATTTCTTCCTCCCTCCCTTTTCCCCTCTCCATCCCTATCCTCTCACTCTCTACTCTTCCCTCTGATACGAAACCGAATGAGTCATCCCCTTGCCCCTCTTTCGTTATGCTTCTCTCACACCATAATCCTACCCAGCTGTACCCTGTGTGTGTGTGTGTGTGTGTGTGTGTGTGTGTGTGTGTGTGTGTGTGTGTGTGTGTGTGTGGCAGTGCATGGGTCCATATTCACCCTTGTCCTTGTGTTAAAGATGCACTCTCAAACTTTTGTATAATTTCAGCCAGTAGTTTTGAAAGTGGTGCTCTTGAGCCAAAATGGGTCCCCTTTTTTTGTGTACTGTGTCTTCAAATTGTGTACTACGTCATCCGTTTTATTTTGCAATTCCTGTGATATGTTACGAACTCAATTTGTGCAATATGTTACACATTTCTTACGCTTAAGATCCCTGCGTGCATCTTTAAGTGTGGCCCTTCTATTGTTGTTTGTCTGAAATGTTCACTTAGGTAGAATGTGCTCTCTGCCTTTTCTGCTCAGCTAGCACCAGTAAAAATATATATTTTCAATAATTGGCTCAAGATGTGAGATCCTTTATGTTTGCAAAGAAATATGCTGAGTGTACTAAAATCATGATGCCTTGGCATTGTTTATTTGTGTATGTGTGTACGTGCACCTGCAGGCATGTGGGTGTGTGCGTGCGAGTGTATGTATGTGCTAGTTTGTCGGTATGTGTGTCTGTGTGTTTTTATAACTGTAAAAGGAATCTCCCCAGCGGAAGCCTTTTCCCTGTGTGAACACTATCAGAAGGAAACAGTGTTGTTCCCTCCCTGCTCCCTATAGGAAGCAGCGGTCTGTTTAAGACCTGTTCTGCTTTGGTAACGAGGTGGGGTTTCAGGTGTCTCCGGAAGGTGGTGATTGACTCCGCTGTCCTGGCGTCGTGAGGAGTTTGTTCCACCATTGGGGGCCAGAGCAGCGAACAGTTTTGACTGGGCTGAGCGGAACTGTACTTCCTCAGTGGTAGGGAGGCGAGCAGGCCAGAGGTGGATGAACGCAGTGCCCTTGTTTGGGTGTAGGGCCTGATCAGAGCCTGGAGGTACTGAGGTGCCGTTCCCCTCACAGCTCCGTAGGCAAGCACCATGGTCTTGTAGCGGATGCGAGCTTCAACTGGAAGCCAGTGGAGGAGCGGAGGAGCGGGGTGACGTGAGAGAACTTGGGAAGGTTGAACACCAGACGGGCTGCGGCGTTCTGGATGAGTTGTAGGGTTTAATGGCACAGGCAGGGAGCCCAGCCAACAGCGAGTTGCAGTAATCCAGACGGGAGATGACAAGTGCCTGGATTAGGACCTGCGCCGCTTCCTGTGTGAGGCAGGGTCGTACTCTGCGGATGTTGTAGAGCATGAACCTACAGGAACGGGCCACCGCCTTGATGTTAGTTGAGAACGACAGGGTGTTGTCCAGGATCACGCCAAGGTTCTTAGCGCTCTGGGAGGAGGACACAATGGAGTTGTCAACCGTGATGGCGAGATCATGGAACGGGCAGTCCTTCCCCGGGAGGAAGAGCAGCCCGTCTTGCCGAGGTTCAGCTTGAGGTGGTGATCCGTCATCCACACGGATATGTCTGCCAGACATGCAGAGATGCGATTCGCCACCTGGTCATCAGAAGGGGGAAAGGAGAAGATTAATTGTGTGTCGTCTGCATAGCAATGATAGGAGAGACCATGTGAGGTTATGACAGAGCCAAGTGACTTGGTGTATAGCGAGAATAGGAGAGGGCCTAGAACAGAGCCCTGGGGGACACCAGTGGTGAGAGCACGTGGTGTGGAGACGGATTCTCGCCACGCCACCTGGTAGGAGCGACCTGTCAGGTAGGACGCAACCAAGCGTGGGCCGCGCCGGAGATGCCCAACTCGGAGAGGGTGGAGAGGAGGATCTGATGGTTCACAGTATCGAAGGCAGCCGATAGGTCTAGAAGGATGAGAGCAGAGGAGAGAGAGTTAGCTTTAGCAGTGCGGAGCGCCTCCGTGATACAGAGAAGAGCAGTCTCAGTTGAATGACTAGTCTTGAAACCTGACTGATTTGGATCAAGAAGGTCATTCTGAGAGATAGCGGGAGAGCTGGCCAAGGACGGCACGTTCAAGAGTTTTGGAGAGAAAAGAAAGAAGGGATACTGGTCTGTAGTTGTTGACATCGGAGGGATCGAGTGTAGGTTTTTTCAGAAGGGGTGCAACTCTCGCTCTCTTGAAGACGGAAGGGACGTAGCCAGCGGTCAGGGATGAGTTGATGAGCGAGGTGAGGTAAGGGAGAAGGTCTCCGGAAATGGTCTGGAGAAGAGAGGAGGGGATAGGGTCAAGCGGGCAGGTTGTTGGGCGGCCGGCCGTCACAAGACGCGAGATTTCATCTGGAGAGAGAGGGGAGAAAGAGGTCAGAGCACAGGGTAGGGCAGTGTGAGCAGAACCAGCGGTGTCGTTTGACTTAGCAAACGAGGATCGGATGTCGTCGACCTTCTTTTCAAAATGGTTGACGAAGTCATCTGCAGAGAGGGAGGAGGGGGAGGGGGAGGAGGATTCAGGAGGGAGGAGAAGGTTGCAAAGAGCTTCCTAGGGTTAGAGGCAGATGCTTGGAATTTAGAGTGGTAGAAAGTGGCTTTAGCAGCAGAGAGAGAAGAGGAAAATGTAGAGAGGAGGGAGTGAAAGGATGTCAGGTCCGCAGGGAGGCGAGTTTTCCTCCATTCCGCCGGCTGCCCGGAGCCCTGTTCTGTGAGCTCGCAATGAGTCGTCGAGCCACGGAGCGGGAGGGGAGGACCGAGCCGGCCTGGAGGATAGGGGACATAGAGAGTCAAAGGATGCAGAAAGGGAGGAGAGGAGGGTTGAGGAGGCAGAATCAGGAGATAGGTTGGAGAAGGTTTGAGCAGAGGGAAGAGATGATAGGATGGAAGAGGAGAGAGTAGCGGGGAGAGAGAGCGAAGGTTGGGACGGCGCGATACCATCCGAGTAGGGGCAGTGTGGGAAGTGTTGGATGAGAGCGAGAGGGAAAAGGATACAAGGTAGTGGTCGGAGACTTGGAGGGGAGTTGCACGAGGTTAGTGGAAGAACAGCATCTAGTAAAGATGAGGTCGAGCGTATTTCTGCCTTGTGAGTAGGGGGAAGGTGAGAGGGTGAGGTCAAAAGAGGAGAGGAGTGGAAAGAAGGAGGCAGAGAGGAATGAGTCAAAGGTAGGCGTGGGGAGGTTAAAGTCGCCCAGAACTGTGAGAGGTGAGCCGTCCTCAGGAAAGGAGCTTATCAAGGCATCAAGCTCATTGATGAACTCTCCGAGGGAACCTGGAGGGCGATAAATGATAAGGATGTTAAGCTTGAAAGGGCTGGTAACTGTGACAGCATGGAATTCAAAGGAGGCGATAGACAGATGGGTAAGGGAGAAAGAGAGAATGACCACTTGGGAGAGATGAGGATCCCGGTGCCACCACCCCGCTGACCAGAAGCTCTCGGGTGTGCGAGAACACGTGGGCAGACGAAGAGAGAGCAGTAGGAGTAGCAGTGTTGTCTGTGGTGATCCATGTTTCCGTCAGTGCCAAGAAGTCGAGGGACTGGAGGGAGACATAGGCGGAGATGAACTCTGCCTTGTTGGCCGCAGATCGGCAGTTCCAGAGGCTACCGGAGACCTGAACTCCACGTGGGTCGTGCGCGCTGGGACCACCAGATTAGGTGGCCGCGACCACGCGGTGTGGAGCGTTTGTATGGTCTGTGCAGAGAGGAGAGAACAGGGATAGACAGACACATAGTTGACAGGCTACACAAGAGGCTACGCTAATGCAAAGGAGATTGGAATGACAAGTGGACTACACGTCACGAGTGTTCAGAGAGTTAAGCTTACGTAGCAAGAATCTTATTGACTAAAATGATTAAAATGATACAGTACTGCTGAAGTAGGCTAGCTGGCAGAGGCTGCGTTGTTGACTAAGTAGGCTAGTTGGCATTGGCTGCGTTGTTGACACTACACTAATCAAGTCGTTCCGTTGAGTGTAATAGTTTCTACTGTTTATAGTTAGTTTCTAGTGTAATAGTTTCTACTGTTTCTACTAGTTTATCCTTAAACTCTCTCATTCTCTCTCTCACTCCCCCTCTCTTTTACAGTCTACCACAGCATAGCTTGTCCACTGAGTGTTGTTTAACATAACTGCTGCATCTCTCAGATGTAACATAAAAGCTCTATCCCAAGGACAGATCCTGAGGCAAGTCACACACATTTTGTTTGTGTGGCTGTGTTCATTTGAATGCACAAGTGAGTTTGCCTTTCTGTGTACAGTGATGTATTTGAATACCCATACTAACTGAGTATATACTACATACTATATGCTATTAGTTCATTTTAGTATACTGTAAACAAACGGTATCCTTTTAGTTGATAATACTAGCCCTTTGCCTGTCTACCAGAAGTTGATGCTGTTGCTGTGCAACCTCTTGCTAGCTTGTTAGCATAACAAATTACTAGCTAGACATCATACCACTTCGGTGTGTTTGTAAAAATCAATCTGGAGTGTCAGAGTGCACTCTGAGTATTCGTAAATTCAGAGCGTTGTCAGATTGTCCGTTTGTAAATTCAGAGCGTTTTGCTCTCGGATCGTTTAGAGCCCACACCTGACGCTCTGGCCGAGGAGTAGGGTTGATCCGAGCTTTCTTACGTCACAGTTGGTGACTAACTATGCTGCTGGCAACAATTTAATTACGCATTTTATGCCAACTTTTACTGCCACCGGTTATATTCAACGGGTGTTGCGTTCAGTAAATTCATCATACTACTCGCCAATGTCCAGTCTCTTGACAAGAAGGTAGACGAAATCCGAGCAAGGGTTGCCTTCCAGAGAGACATCAGAGATTGTAACGTTCTTTGTTTCACAGAAACATGGCTCACTTGGGATAGGTCATCAGAGTCGGTACAGCCACCTGGTTTCTTCACGCATCGCGCCGACTGAAACAAACATCTCTCTGGTAAGAAGAAGGGCGGGGGTGTATGCCTTATGATAAACGAGACGTGGTGTGATCATAACATCATACAGGAACTCAAGTCCTTTTGCTCACCTGACCTAGAATCCCTTACAATCAAATGCCGACCGCATTATCTACCAAGAGAATTCTCTTCGATCATAATCACAGCCGTGTATATCCCCCCCAAGCAGACACATCGACGGCCCTGAAAGAACTTCATTTGACTCTATGTAACCTGGAAACCACATATCCTGAGGCTGCATTTATTGTACCTGGGTTTTTTAACAAGGCTAATCTGAAAACAAGGCTCTCTAAATTTTATCAGCATATCGAATGCGCGACCCAGCCTGGCAAAACCCTGGATCATTGTTATTCTAACTTTCGCGATGCATACAAAGCCCTCCCCTAACCCTCCTTTCGTAAAATCTGACCACAACTCCATTTTGTTGCTCTCAGCCTATAGACAGAAACTAAAACAGGAAGCGCCCGTGCTCAGGTCTGTTCAACGCTGGTCAGACCAATCGGATTCCACGCTTCAAGATTGCTTGGACTGGGATATGTGGACTGGGATATGTTCCGCATAGCGTCGGAAAATAACATTGATGAATACGCTGATGCGGTGAGCGAGTTTATTAGCAAGTGCATCGGTGATGTACCAACAGCGTCTATTAAAACATTCCCCAACCAGAAACCATGGATTGATGGCAGCATTCGCACAAAACTGAAAGCGCGAACCACTGCTTTTAATTAGGGCAAGGTGACCGGAAACATGACCGAATACAAATAGTGTAGCTATTCCCTCCGCAAGGCAATCAAACAAGCTAATCGTCAGTATAGAGACAAAGTAGAGTCGCAATTCAACGGCTCAGACACGAGAGGTATGTGGCAGGGTCTACAGTCAATCATGGACTACAAAAGGAAAACTAGCCCCGTCGCGGACCACGATGTCTTGCTCCCAGACAAACTAAACAACTCGCTGTCATGGCCGTTGCCGGAAAAAGATCAAGGTGCAGCGTGGTGAGCGTACATTTTCCTTTTTATTTCAAAATGTCGCCAACAAAACAACAATCGAAAAACCAACCGTGAAGCTTACAGGGCATTAGTGCCACAAACAAAGTTAACTACCCACAAATCCTTATCCCAGTCTGCTGTTCCCACATGCTTCAAGAGGGTCATCATTGTTCCTGTTCCCAAGAAAGCGAAGGTAACTGAGCAAAATGACTATCATCCCGTAGCACTCACTTCCGTCATCATGAAGTGCTTTGAGAGACTAATCAAGGACAATATCACCTCCACTCTACCTGACACCCTAGACCCACTCCAATTTGCTTACCGCCCCAATAGGTTCCAAGACGACACAACCGCAATCGCAATCACACTTGTTGATTCTTCACAAAAAAATACAGTTTTATATCTTTATGTTTGAAGCCTGAAATGTGGCAAAAGGTCGCAAAGTTCAAGGGGGCCGAATACTTTCGCAAGGCACTGTATTCTTATTCATTCCTTTACACTTGTGTGTATAAGGTAGTTGTTGTGGAATTGTTAGATTACTTGTTAGATCGCTACACTCGCATTAACATCTGCTAACCATGTGTATGTGACAAATACAATTTGATTTGATTTGAATTATTCTGCGCGCTGGCACACTCAAACGAGAGTGCTCTGAAATTAGAGTAGATAGCCAGAACGAATTAACCATGTCCATTGAGAACACACAACTACTATGCCACTTAGCTAAGCGTGACATGAATAATCAAGTCAATCAACGTTGGGTAGTTAGTTAGCATATAGTTAATATACTGGAAGGTCTGATGTATTAGTAGCCAACTAACATTACTTTAGGTAGCTAGCTAACACCGGTACATACTGCTGTAATGATATGCTATGCGGTTCGTAAGGATAGCGTAGCTAACAAATTGTTTGCCAACATAACGTGTAACATTATGTCGCTCAAAATGTTCTTAACACATCATAATTTGTTAAAGCAATGAATTTTTATAAGCTCTCGTCGGACTTTGGCTGCATATTTTCCTTCATTTTCTTAAAATCTGAAAACGTTGTGAAGCTACGCCTATTTTCTGAATAATTGCATTATGGGGCCTAAAAGCATGGAAATAGTGTCCACTGCTTGTATATTTAGTATTTTAGCGAATTTAGTACGACATCCGGGAACTTAGTTAGTATGAGTTAGTTTTCGAACACAGCTCTGGTGTATGTATACACTAGGCTTGGCTGATACCTCAGTATATGCTATAAACGGTATATTTTGAATTACCAATGGTATGATTTTCAATACCATAAAAAAAAAACATTTTAAATTAAACAATTTGGGGGCACTCGGGGTGCATGCTACGCCCTCCTATCTATGTTAAGTATATAACTATAAGAAATCTAAGATGTGTCAAATAAATGATATCCAGCTCAAGCCTCTAGCTATGCTTTTGGTTTGCTAACTTGCTAAATGGCTAGATGTCAAGATCAAGCTTCTTGGCTACAGCAGACATTAAATCCCCTCCTGGATCAAGATCCCTGTTGCTTAAATTGTTTTGTGCATTAAATACAAAAGCTTTATTTGTATTATTTTTTTGGATCGGGGACACGGCTCTTTTATAATTTCTGGTGACACAGCACGCACTCCCACAGCTCCCGCTAGGGGGGCGTGCTGTGCCACTGCTTATAAGTTAAGTATAACTATGAGAGAACTAATACTTTTTTGGGGTTTTAAAAATAGCGCCCTTTGTGTTCACTTCTTGTAATAATACCACCTAACCTTAATGGATTCCCACAATGTTTCAGGTAGGTTAGCTATACGTTCAGTTGTCCAGCTTTGCAGTGGCAACAAAAACACAGTGTAAACATGAAGATCCACTGTCACGTTTCTTTAGCATTATACACAAGTTATGTTATGAGACTGTTTCTTGTTGGCTGAAGGTCTGGGTGTCTCCTATGCTGCAGAGAGAGAGAGAGAGTCCAGAGACTTGGCCATCAGACGCCCATCAGACTGTGGGTAGGTCAATAATTAGCAGCATTGATTTCTGCATACTGATCTCTGTGTCTGTCTGCACATGCTCCTCCAAGGACTCTGCACTCAGACACATGTGAGAAGGCCTGCTCTCTCTCCAACCCTTCTGCTTCTCATTAAAGGGCGTCTGCACTTCCTGATTTGGCCTGATTTTTACATATGGTTCATTAAGAAATGCGTGTCTTGGTCTCGGGGTCTGATTTGATGAGTGTGTTTGCAAGTGGGAAGAGTTTGCCAAATGATTTAGCTAATTAGCTTCAGCCAGCAGGTGTGCGACCGTGGCAAAGTTTGTTTGACTTTAGATAGCATTTCCCCAGGGCTAGTTAAGGACCGTCAAAAAATTACACAATGTAAAATTACACAATTTTCATGTTGTTCACCTTTTAGTTCTCATTAAATGCGTTCAATATTTGCATATGCATTTCTACAATTTATAGTTGGTTTGATGTTTTTAAGTCATCGAAATTTAACGCTATTGGAATTTTAACATATTGTCCCTTTGTATATTGTGTAATTGACCGATGGGCCCTAACTAGCCCCATAGGGATATCCAAAGTCAACCCAAATTTAAATTTACCACGGGCATCTGCCCTCCGAATTGATGATCACTTGAGTGCTGCCAGCTGTGGGTGTGGGTGGGATCGAACCAAACCCAACCTTAATTTACATTGTGAGGCAGTCACGATCACAAGTCTCACAAACTCTGTTTTGGATGAGACAGACTTTGACCAAAATTATCCTATTTACACTTTTGTAGTCTAATTAATGCCACAGACTGTTTTATAAATGAGAAGTTTAGGGGCAGTTGCTCTTTAACCATTCAGTTACACAGACACGCACACACACACTTGCACGAACGCACACACACACATGCACGCACAAACACATGCACACACACACACCCCCAATACACACACATCCACACTGCGATACACCCACACAAACAAATTATGATATCTCATTACAGATATTGATCCATACCATTTTTGCAGGATTGCTGTTATCTGACTCCCTGCCACTAATTCCCTAAACACACTCAACATCCATAGCCTTTATCCCTTCCAACCTTGTCTGTATCTGCCACCCTCCTCCATCGAGCCCTTCCCCAACGGTTTATTCTAGCTTTTCCTCTCTCCTGTCCTGGCTATTATCCTCACAGTTATGTGTAACTATGCCTAGAGCACTACAATAGTGACGCCTGTTCTGTTGTTCTTTCTGCCTTCTTTCCTGCTTCCTTCGAAAGTCCTCTGGGATTCTTGGAGGCACAGAAGGTTGCTTGGGTGTTTATGATGCCATTAAGGGATTTGAGACTGTTTTAATGTCATAAGGTGTCACAGAAAAAAGCTTTTTAGTTGTCGTAACATGGCCTCCTCAACTGTCTGTGTTTGTCAATGAGGCTACTTCCTGCTTGATGCTTCCACTCCCTTATGTTGATAGGAACGCTTCCCTAACCTGTCTGTCAGGCCTACTGTACACACGCATGTACACGTATAGGTTCAATGGCAGGACAGTCTGTGTGAGAAACTGGAAATGAGAATGAAGTGCAGCCAGGATATTTTGGCAACCGTTCTGAAGTTTAAATTCTCTTGCATAAATGTTGACAATGGCCACTATGACTGATAAAATTAGTTTCAATATTGTAAAAGTAGATTCTGTTCATATTGTAATATAGTTTGCACAAATGTATAGACCTCTACAATGAATAGCTTGTTGAAAGCAGTTGCATAATGTGTGTGTGTGTGTTACCGTAGCAGTACTGTAATGGCAGTCCACACAATGAGCACTCAGTCTGTACCACTGATCAGAGCACTCGCACTCGAATAAGGACCCTAGCTGCAACAGACTGCAGAAATTACAATACATTGAGATATAAGGCCCAAAGTATATAGTTTATTTCAAACACCCCATTTCACATACCAATCTGCACTAAAACCCTCCTCCGTCTTGTTTGATATCAAGCACAACTCTGTGTCACATCTTTCTGTTTGTCCAGGTAATGCATCAGTAGAGAGAGCCTCCATAGAGCTTCAAGACCCCTCCAAGGCCCCTCATCCAGACTGAGACTGTCTCCAGCACCAACACACCACTCCCCTCACCCCGTCTCTGCCCTGCACCACCCAGACATGGCTGCCTCCAAGAGCGGCTACGAGGGAAAGATCGCCGGCCTCTATGACCTGGATCGCACGCTGGGTAAAGGCCACTTCGCTGTTGTCAAGCTGGCACGCCACGTCTTCACAGGCCAGCTGGTGGCGGTCAAGGTGATCGACAAGACAAAGCTGGACGCCATGGCGACGGGCCACCTGCTGCAGGAGGTGCGCTGTATGAAGCTGGTGCAGCATCCCAATGTGGTGCGGCTCTACGAGGTCATCGACACTGCCAACAAGCTCTACCTCATCTTGGAGCTGGGCGATGGAGGAGACATGTATGACTACATCTTGCGTCACGAGGGTGGCGTGGCTGAGGACACGGCTAAAGTTCACTTCGCCCAGATCGTCCGAGCAATCTCCTACTGCCACCGGCTCCACGTGGTGCACCGAGACCTCAAGCCAGAGAACGTGGTGTTCTTCAGGCAGCAGGGGACCGTCAAGCTGACCGACTTCGGCTTCAGCAACCTCTTCAAGCCCGGGACCATGCTGATGACCAGCTGTGGCTCGCTGGCTTACTCCGCCCCAGAGATCCTGCTGGGAGATGAGTATGATGCTCCGGCTGTAGGTAAGACAAATGGGGGACCGGGACGGGGGTGTCTGGTTCGGCAGGGGGTCTGTCTGTCCATCTGGTTGTCTGGCTGGCTGTTTGGCTGGCTGTTTCCTTCATAGGAAGGGTCAAGTGATGCAATGAGATGAGAGAAATGTGAAGATAAAATAAATAGAACATTGTTTGCGTGTGACTCATTTTGCAGACAAGTACTTGATTCACTGAGTTTTTTTTATTATATTCTGCCCGTAAGACCACATATATAGATTCAGGTCCCTCTAAGGCTAAGCCATTGGGCTACACAGAATTACCATAAATCCCCTGAGACCAAGATAAAGCTGGAGAGATGAACATGGGCGTGTCTGTGGTACTGCCTGTGGATCTGTCAGTCAGGCAGGCATTCCTCTAGCTCACCCAACATACACACACAAACGTGAACAGATGGACTACTCTGTGGGCTGCATAGAATCTGGAATGGAAATGTAATTTGCGTGTGGATGGGCGGTGTGGTTGAAGCAATCCACACAGGGCTTTAATCCAGGGCAGGGACAGTGAAGCTGTGTACATGCAGGGCTTAAAGCTGGAATCCTTAATGGGGAAACAGCCATGTCTGTTTGCGATATTACAACACCAAAAGTTACTGTAAACAACGAACACAGCCCCCCCCGGACATCATTGCACGTGTGATAGAAGAGCAGAATATGTATCACACTGTATA
This sequence comes from Oncorhynchus nerka, assembly GCF_034236695.1. Taxonomy (NCBI): domain Eukaryota; kingdom Metazoa; phylum Chordata; class Actinopteri; order Salmoniformes; family Salmonidae; genus Oncorhynchus; species Oncorhynchus nerka. Next base: position 43,796,026 of record NC_088404.1, read on the forward strand.
TTTTTTACCTCAGTTCGGCAATAATAACAACGGTGGTGGGGCGGCCAGTGGCGCTGTTTCCCCCTACTGCGAATTCCATCTTTAAAGCCTAGAGCCAGGCGGATAGTTGTCTCTGTGTCAGGGTAGGAGGACTGTGGTTTTCCACTTACAGTTCAGCCTGTCTGCCCACTGATGTTGTTTTTAGGTCTGGTTTGTTTTCCGCAGACAGACAGGGTTGTATCTGGATTTTTCTTCAATGAAATTAAAATCAGTGGAGAGTAGTGCAGCAAGAGTAAATGTACAATGTCTCCAGCCCTGTAGTATTCCAGACCTAAGCATGCCCCAAATACACACTCCTGGCCTGCACCAGATATGAACACCTGGCTGCACCTCATTCATCTGCTACAGGGAAATGGACTGTTATTGTGAAAATGCACCATGACATCTCATCTCGGAACAACACTCTTCTAGTGCGCAGATGCATGGTCATGTACATTCCTTAATCATAACTGCTGATGGGCCATGTGAAAGAATGAAGATCAGCGCTACGCAAAGTAAAGAATATCCCCTATGGCTACATACTATAGAACATATAGTTGAGACTGTTCTCAAGCAGCCATGTGACCCATGCAGGGATGGTAACACAGACGACAGTCATACTGACTGGGCTGTATGCAGTGTGGTGCTGGGAGTGTGCCAGCCCCTAACTAGGTCAGACTCCTCTGAGATACAGCTCCAGCTAAGCCTGCCAGGTGCCAAAAGCTAAGTGGGCTTCCCACTGCAGAGGGACCGCAGGGGTTTAGGCATGTGCACGGAAACTAAAGACACAACCACAACACAACCACCACATTCACCAGTACCTGGCTTTAACTTCAGCACCTCAAATAGAGACTATTGTAGCCGGGATACTGGTGACAATCACTGGAGCTACAGTATATTCTCTGATCAGTGGAGCTACAGTATATTCTCTGATCAGTGGAGCTACAATATATTCTCTGATCACTGGAGCTACAGTATATACTCTGATCACTGGAGCTACAGTATATTCTCTGATCAGTGGAGCTACAATATATTCTCTGATCACTGGAGCTACAGTATATTCTCTGATCAGTGGAGCTACCGTATATTCTCTGATCACTGGAGCTACAATATATTCTCTGATCACTGGAGCTACAGTATATTCTCTGATCACTGGAGCTACAGTATATTCTCTGGTCAGTGGAGCTACAATATATTCTCTGATCACTGGAGCTACAGTATATTCTCTGATCACTGGAGCTACAGTATATTCTCTGATCACTGGAGCCACAGTATATTCTCTGATCAGTCCTATGTGTGTCACTGTGGGCACGTGCAATAATGCTTGGACAGTGCTCACCTACATTTGTAGTGGAAGCTCAAGTAAATCAGAGCAGATTTTTTTGGTTTTATCCCTCTGGTTACTACGGGTTGATTAACCTCAAACACATCTGGCACACATTTTGATAATTAGATCAAAGCAAGATTATTGGCTTGCAAGGCAGTGGAACTACTGTAAAATCCCAAATATTTTGACCTATTGCACGTGGGTGGCCTTGGTGTTGTGTGTGCGACTGACCAGTGGCAGTCTGCCCACTGGGTTGAGGCTCACAGTGATATAATCAGATTGTGTGGCATGCTGTGCACTGCAGTGCCTGGCACAGAGAAAGGTCCCATTCCACACCCAACATACGGCACAGGACAGGTTTGGGGCATTAACCTGGTTTGAGCCCAGTCAATGAGCCTGGGAAACAACACACACCTACCCATGTGGCTGAAGAGACCTTGTTTCTAGTATCAACTTGTCCCTGATGTTATCTGACAGGCTGATGAAGTCAAGCCGGGACAAGGTGTGTGTGTGTGTGTGTGTGTGTGTGTGTGTGTGTGTGTGTGTGTGTGTGTGTGTGTGTGTGTGTGTGTGTGTGTGTGTGTGATTATAGTTAGTGCCTTCAGAAAATATTCAGACCCCTTGAATTTTTCCACATTTTGTTACCAGCTTTATTCTAAAATGGATTACACACAATGCCCCATAATGAAAAAGCATAAATAGGGTTTTAGAAATTTTAGCAAATGTAATAACAAAAAACATACCTTATTTACATAAGTATTCAGACACTTTGCTTTGAGAGTCTAAATTGAGCTCAGGTGCATCCTGTTTACATTGATTATACTTGAGATGTTTCTACTGTACAACTTGATTGGAGTCCACCTGTGGTAAATTCAATTGATTGAAGAACCCAATGGTCACTCTAACAGAGCTCTAGAGTTCCTCTATGGAGATGGGAGAACCTTCCAGAAGGACAACCATGTCTGCAGCACTTCACCTATCAGGCCTTTATGGTAGAGTGGCCAGACGGAAGTCACTCCAAAGTAAAAGGCACATGACAGCCTGCTTGGAGTTTGCCAACAGGCACCAAATGGCTCTCAGACCATGAGAAACAAGATTCTCTGGTCTGATAAATCCAAGATTGAACTATTTGGCCTGAATGCCAAGCATCGTGTCTGGAGGAAACCTGACACCATCCCTACGGTGAAGCATGGTGGTGGCAGCATCATGCTGTGGGGATGTTTTTCAATGGCAGGGACTAAGAGACTAGTCAGGATCGAGGCAAAGATGAACGGAGCAAAGTACATAGAGATCCTTGATGAACACCTGCTTCAGAATGCTCAGGACCGCAGACTGGAACGAAGGTTCACCTTCCAACAGGACAACGACCCTAAGCACACAGTCAAGACATTGCAGGAGTGGCTTCGGGACAAGTCTCGGAATGTCCTTGAGTGGCCCAGTCAGAGCCCGGACTTGAATCCGATCAAAAATCTCTGAAGAGACGTGAAAATGGCTGTGCAGCAACGCTCCCCATCCAACCTGACAGAGCTTGAGAGGATCTGCAGAAAAGAACGGGAGAAACTCCCCAAATACACGTGTGCCAAGCTTGTCACGTCATACCCAAGAAGACACAAGGCTGTAATCACTGCCAAAGGTGCTTCAACTAAGCACTGAGTAAAGGGTCTGAATACTTATGTGTGATATATATTTTTTCTTCTTTTTAATTTTTTTTTATAAATTAGCAAACATTTCTAAAAACCTGTTTTTGCTTTTACCATTATGGGGTATTGTGTGTAGATTGAGGGGGGAAACTATTTAATACATTTTTAAATAAGGCTGTAATCTAACAAAATGTGGAAAAAGTCAAGGGGTCTGAATACTTTCCGAAGGCATTGTGTCTCTAGACCACAGATATCCTATTACTACTGGATTCTATGGTCTAATCTCTGTGACTTAGTCGTCTTCTGATGACGCCTGTAAATGCCATGGATGGAGCCAGAGTCAGTGTGATGTAGTATTTCCACAGGTTACCTGGGTGGTTGTGTACAGTTACAGTATCACTTAATGAATATTCATTAGTTCAGCATGCTCTTATCCTGGTCCACTAAGCAGGTGCTGGTGTAATCTACTTATTAGGTCTTAGTGACAGTGCCAGCTGAGCGAGGCAGCTTGCTCACTGAGGCCCACTGCCATTATACTGCCATGCAGCCCTGTTATGATAACACAGCACAACACAACACAGCAGGGTTGGGGTCAACTCCATTTACATTCAGGCAATTCAGAAAGTAAATTGAATTTCCAATGTAAGAATTTCAAACTGCTCTTAGAAGATAAATGACACCTGGAAGATTGGAGTGATTGGACAGAATGCAAATGAGGTTCACCCCAGCCTTGCAGCTCTGCGGAACACTGCAAGGCGTGACATGTGCGTGTGAAAGAAGAGCTTAGAGATATGATACTCCATTATATCCCTCTTTCTGCACAGATGCAGGTTTGTGGATAATGCTGAGTAGCTCTGAGAAAGAGATGTCCCTTCTGTACTGAGAAAAGAGATTACCTTAGTCCATGGGGACGTGAGTCATAAACTCCTTTTTATAGCACACTGTGTATCACTCATACACCTATGTTGCAATATACAAACAAATGTACAACCACGTATTAAATATTTGTACAGGGTGTACTGGTATTTTAAAGGTGGGTACTGTATGAAGCTATGAATGGATCCCAAGGGCCATTAAACTGAGTGCAGCATGACTGTGGTCATATGATGAGGCAGAGAAAATCAGAGGCCTGTGTGTGCAGAGCCACGCAGCAGTACCAGACCCAGGGCGATGGGACAGTGGCCTGTTCTGTGTCTATCACATGGCTGCTATACTGCATAAGCCATACAAAGCAGTGTGGAGAAGAACAGTCAGATACCATCTCAGGTCTTGTCTTGTGTCCAGGGCTATTTAAGTAGAACTTGTCTGTCTCTACCTGGGTTGTGCCTAAACGGACAGTCATGGCATACTCAATAGCAGAGGAAATCTACATGTAGAGTTGGGGAGAGTTAGTAGCAGGCCAGTTGGCGCTCATTAATATACAACTTTGAGGTAGAGTTAAGGAGAGTTGTAGCAGGTAATGCTTGTGATTATGTGCTTTCAGATAAACTATTTTCATTCATCAGTCTAAAGTGGGTGTAGTTTCCTTTCTATGATTCACCCTTACCCCATTCCATGAGGCGTCACTACATGGTGATTCAGTGGTTTAGTATGATCCTCTCGTTCAGTCCGAGTGTGACAGATTTAGAGAGAGAGGAACAGATTGGGTGAGGTAGAGGGCTCTCATTATTTACTCTAGGACAGAGCATTTCCTCTGAGAGAGGGACTGAACACCATCTGGTAGGATATTTGACAGAACAGAGAGAGAGACCAGGAGAACTAGCTCTCCACACACACACACACACACACACACACACACACACACACACACACACGTCGTTTTGCAAACTCCAGGCGTTTACATTTTTTTGTTGAGGACATGCACACCAGTGGTGGGTTTGGTGTCAAAATGAGAACACATGAGCAGAAAAAAAGCCATATCTACTTTAAAATATGGTGGATCTTTGATGTTATGGGGCTATTTTGCTTCCACTGGTCCTGGGGCCCTTAAGGTTAACAGCATCATGAACTTTACCCAGTACCAGGACGTTTTTGCCAAAAACCTGGTTGCATCTGTCAGGAGTTGATCTTCCAGCAAGACCATAACCCCAAGCACACATCAAAATCCACAAAGAAATGGTTTATTGGCCACAAAATTATTTTGCAATGGCCAGCTTAGTCACTAGACATTGAAAAACTGTGGTTTGAATTGAAGAGGGTAGTCCATAAGGTCCCGAGTGGCGCAGTGGTCTAAGGCACTGCATCTCAGTGCAAGAAACTACTTTTTCTTGGCATTTCATTACTTTATTACTTTCATTACGTTTCCTAAAATGTCCAACATGGTTACATTTAATGAAAATGTTGGTAATGTTCTCCAACTGGTTTGACATTGGGAATGTTCTCGAATAGTTCAGAGAACGTTAAGAAACAACATTCTTCTGTGGGAATTTCAGTGCTTCATCATATTGTTTCCTCATGGTTCTATTTACAGTAATGTCCTCAAATTGTTCCAAGAACATTAAGCAAGTTTTCCATAAAAACCACAAGAATGTTATTTAAAAACATACATTCCATTATCAGCATCAACAAAACTAAAAACAAAAGAATTATTGGTCACATACACATATTTAGCAGATATTATTGCGGGTGTAGCAAAATGCTTGTTTTCCTAGCTCCAACAGTACAGTTGTATATAACAATACACCAATCTAAAAGTAAAAGAATGGAATTAAGAAATATGTAAATATTAGGAGGAGCAATGTCGGAGTGGCATTGACTAAAATACAGAATAAACACATGAGTAAAGCAGTATGGAAACATAAATTAAAGTGACTAGTGTTCCATTATTAAAATGGCCAGTGATTCCATGTCTATGTATATAGGGCACCAACCTCTAAAGTGCAGGGTTGAGTAACTGGGTGGTAGCTGACTAGTGATGGCTATTTAACAGTCTAATGGCCTTGAGATAGAAGCTGTTTTTCAGTCTCTCGTCCCAGCTTTGATGAACCTGTACTGACCTCGCCTTCTGGATGATAACAGGGTGAACAGGCCATGGCTCGAGTGGTTGATGTTCTTGATGATCTTTTTGGCCTTCCTGTAACATCAGGTGCTGTAGGTGTCCTGGAGGGCAGGCAATGTGACCCCGGTCATACGTTGGGCAGACTGCACCACCCTCTGGAGAGTTGCCGTACCAAGAGGTGATACATCTTCAAAGGTTTGTGATGGTCTTAGGGGCCAAGCCAAATTTCTTAAGCCTCCTGAGGTTGAAGAGGCTCTGTTGCACCCTCTTAACCACACCGTCTGTGTGGTGGACCATTTCAGATTGTCAGTGATGTGTACGCCGAGGAACTTTCCACCTTCTCCACTGCGGTCCCGTTGATGTGGATGTGGATAGGAGCGTATTCCCTCTGCTGTTTCCTGAAGTCCAGGATCAGTTCCTTCATTTCGTTGAGGGTTATTTTCCTGGCACCACTCCGCCAGGGCCCTCGCCTCCTCCATGTAGGCTCTCGTCATTGTTGGTAATCAGGCCTACTACTTTTGTGTCGAACTTGATGATTGAGTTGTAGGCATGCGTGGCCACGCAGTCATGGGTGAACAGGAAGTACAGGAGAGGGCTGAGTACACACCCTTGTGGGGCCCCTGTGTTGAGGATCAGTGACGTGGAGGTGTTGTTTCCTACCTTCACCACCTGGGGGTGGTCTGTCAAGAAGTCCAGGACCCAGTTGCACTGGACAGGGTTCAGACCCAGGGCCCTGAGCTTAATGATGAGCTTAGAGGATACCATGGTTTTGGAGCTATAGTCAATGAGCAGCATTCTGTTGTAGGTATTCCTTTTGTCCAGCTGGGATAAGGCAGTGGTGTTGTGCGATGGCATCGTCTGTGGCTCTACAGTATTGGGGTTAGTAAGCAAATTGAAGTAGGTCTTGGGTGTCAGGTAAGGTAGAGGTGATATGATCCTTAACTAGCCTCTCAAAGCACTTCATGATGACAGAAGTGAGTGCTACGGGGCGATAGTCATTTAGTTCAGTTACCTTTGCTTTCTTGGGTACAGGAACAGTGGTGGACATCTTGAAGCAAGTTGGGACAGCAGACTGGGATAGGGAGAGATTGAATATGTCCGTAAACACTCCAGCCAGCTGGTCTGTGTATGCTCTGAGGATGCGGCTAGGGATGCCGCATGGGCCGGCAGCCTTGCAAGGGTTAACACGCTTAAATATCTTGCTCAAGTCGGCCACGGAGAACGAGAGCCCACAGTCCTTGGGAGCGGGCCGCGTCGGTGGCAATGTGTTATCCTCAAAGAGGGCGAAGTAGGTGTTTAGCTTGTCTGGGAGCAAGACGTCGGTGTCTGACGTGGCTGGTTTTCCCTTTGTAATCCGTGATTGTCTGTAGACCCTGCCACATACATCTTGTGTCTAAGCCGTTGAATTGCGATTCAACTTTGTCTCTGTACTGACGTTTTTCCTGTTTGATTGGCTTACTGAGGCAATAACTACAATGTTTGTATTCAACCATATTCCAAGTCACCTTGCAATGGTTAAATGCAGTGGTTCACGCTTATAGTTTTGAGCGAATGCTGTCATCTATTCACTGTTTCAGGTTTGGGTAGGTTTTAATAGTCACCGTGGGAACAACATTCCCTATGCACTTCCTGATGAACTCAGTCACCTTGTCCGTGTATACGTCATTGTTATTCTCAGAGGCTATCCGGAACATATCCCAGTCCGTGTGATCAAAACCATCTTGAAGCGGAAGTGGATTCCGATTGAACAGACCAGCGTTGAATAGTCCTTAGCACAAGTACTTCCTGTTTTGAGTTTCTGCCATATAGGAAGGGAGGACCAAATGGAGTTGTGATCTAATTTGCCGAAGGGAGGGCAGGGGAGGGCCTTGTAGGCATCTCGAAAAAGTGAGATGCCTACGTCTTGTTAAACTTCTTGATGCACCCATCCCGTTAGCGGGATCATTTTCGTCAACATCCGCTGAATTGCAGAGCTCCAAATTCAAATTAAATTACGAAAAATATTAAGTTTTCATGAAATCACAAGTGCAATATAGCAAAACACAGCTTAGCATGTTGTAAATCCACCTGGCGTGTCAGATTTCAATAAAGCTTTTTGGCGAAAGCATACCAAGCGTTTATTTAAGGAGATCGCTCTCAGTAGGCAAAATATTACAAACAGCTAGCAGCCAAGTAGATTGGTCACGAAAGTCAGAAAAGCAATAAATTAAATCGCTTACCTTTGATAAAGATGATTTTTATATCCAAAATACCTCCATTTGGTTGGCGCGTTATGTTCAGTAATCCACAGGCTCGAGCGGTCATGACATCGCAGACGAAAATTCCAAATAGTATCCGTAATGTTCGTAGAAACATGTCAAACGTTTTTTATAATCAATCCTCAGGTTGTTTTTACAATATATAATCGATAATATTTCAACCGGGACTGTACCTTTTTCAATAGGAGAGAGAGAGAAGTGTCTGCTCCAAGCTGGTGCGCATGCAAAACGCTGCTGGCACCCAGCCATACAATGCGCGATGTGATCTTTCTCGCTCATTTTTCAAAATAAAAGCCTGAAACTATGTCTAAAGACTGTTCACACCATGGGGAAGCCATAGGAAAAGGAATCTGGTTGATATCCCTTTAAATGGAGCGTAGGCAGGCTATGGAACAGAGAGCTTTCAGGAAAAACAACACTTCCGGGTTGGATTTTCCTCAGGTTTTTGCCTGCAATATCAGTTCTGTTATACTCACAGATAATATTTTGACAGTTTTGGAAACTTTAGAGTATTTTCTATCCTAATCCGACAATTATATGCAAATAGCGAGTAGCAGCAGTGTACAAAATAAATGTTTGGGGGGGTGGGTCATGTAATAGTCTGGTGGCCATTTGATTAATTGTTCAGCAGTTTTATGGCTTGGGGGTAGAAGGTGTTGAGGAGCCTTTTAATCCTATACTTGGCGCTCTGGTACCTCTTGCCGTGCGGTAGCAGAGAAAACAGTCTATGACTTGGGTGACTGAAGTCTCTGACAAGTTTTGGGCTTTCCTCTGACACGCCTAGTATTTTGGTCCTGGATGGCAGGAAGGTTGGCCTCAGGGATGTACTGGGCCGTATGCATTACCCTCTGTAGCGCCTTACGGTCAGATGCCAAGCAGTTGCCATACCAGGCGGTAATACAACCGGTCTGGATGTGTTCGATGGTGTAGCTGTAGAACTTTGAGGATCTGGGGACCCATGCAAATTCTTTTCAGTCTCCTGAGTGGGAAAAAGTTTTGTCGTGCCCTCTTCACGACTGTCTTGGTGTGTTTGGACCATGATATAGTTTGTTGGTGATGTGGACACTCGACCCGCTCCACCACAGCCCCGTCGATGTTAATGGGGGCTGTTCGGCCCGCCTTTCCTGTAGTCCACGATCAGCTCCTTTGTCTTGCTCACATTGAGGGAGAGGTTGTTGTCCTAACACCACACTGCCAGTTCTCAGACCTCCCCCTATAAGCTGTCTCATTGTTGTCGGTGATCAGGCCTACCACTGTTGTCGTCAGCAAACATAATGATGGTGTTGGAGTTGTGTTTGGCCACGCAGTCGTGGGTGAACAGGGAGTACAGGAGGGGACTAAGTACACACCCCAGATGGGCCCCAGTGTTGAGGACCAGCTTGGCAGATGTGTTGCTGCCTACCCTTACCACCTGAGGGTGGTCCATCAGGAAGTCCAGGATCCAGTTGCAGAGGGAGGTGTTTAGCCCCAGGGTCCTTAGCTTAGTGATGAACTTCATGGGCACTATGGTGTTAAATGCTGAGCTTTAGTCAATGAACATCATTCTCACATAGGTGTTCCTTTTGTCTAGGTGGGAAAGGGCAGTGTGGAGTGCGATTGAGATTGCGTCATCTGTGGATCTGTTGGTGATAGAGGAATTCTAAATTCCGTTATGTTTTGTTGCCAAAACCAATTCAATTCACACTCATTTCTAATTCATAATAAGTTGTAAGTTTATCATTTGCATGAATTAGCAAGAGACCAGTCTTAAAAACAAGTTCAGCATTTATTCTTGATGAGTACTGACCCAAAATACAAAGAACATTACATTTTAAAGAAAGAGAACATAAAATGACGTCATCAGTTTCACACCCTCTCCCAGCCTTACAATGGCGTAGTATTCAGTCCTAGAGATTTTTTACTCCCCTCATAAACTACATTCCAACCTGTCTAAAAGATATACTTCTCTCCACTAATGGAATCCAACCAAAACATTCTTATCTGTTTGAAAAACTATCTTATCCCTCCTCCTTAAACTCCCAGGAGGCACAGACAATTAATTCGTTCTGCTTACATTTTCAGTAACAGCTCAACCAAAAACTCATACTTTTCAAATCATAACATAATAGTATTAGAATAAATGGTTCTAATCAATAATGTATACATAATTAATCATCTAAACTATAATTTCCTCTAACAGTTGGGGCAGTATGCGAATTGGAGTGGGTCTAGGGTATCCGGGAGGATGCTGTTGAGGTTAGCCATGACCCGCCTTTCAAAGCACTTCATCGTTACTGATGTGAGTGCTACGGGGCGGTAAGCATTTAGGCACGTTACCTTCGCTTCCTTGGGCACAGGGACTATGGTGGTCTGCTTGAAACATGTAGCTATTACAGACTCAGTCAGGGAGAGAAAATGTCAGTGAAGATACTTGTCAGTTGGTCCGCGCATGCTTTGGGTACACGTCCTGGTAATCCATCTGGCCTGCCGGCTTTGTGAATGTTGACCTGTTTAAAAGGTCTTGCTCACTACCGAGAGCATTATCACAGCCATCCAGAACAGCTGGTGCTCTCTTCCATGTTTCAGTTTTGCTTGCCTAGAAGCAATCATAAAAGGCATTTAGCTCATCTGGTAGGGTTGCGTCACTGGGCAGCTCGCGTCTGGGTTTCCCTCTTTAGTCAGTAATAGTTTTCAAGCCCTGCCACATCCGGCGAGCGTCAGAGCCAGTGTAGTAGGATACAATCTTGATCCTGTATTGACACTTTGCTTGTTTGATGGTTCGTCTGAGGGCATAGCAGAATATCTTATTGGCATCCGGATTAGTGTCCCACTTCTTGAAAGCAGCAGCTCTAGCCTTTTAGCTCAATGTGACTTTTGCCTGTTATCCATGGCTTAAAGTAGGGATATGTACGTATGGTCACTTTGGGGTCGATGCCGTCAATGCACTTATTGATGAAGCCGATGACTGAGGTGGTATAATCCTCAATGCCGGAACATATTCCAGTCTGTGCTAGCAAACAGTCCTGTAGCTTAGCATCCGCGTCATCAGTATTGAGCGAGTCACTGGTAATTCCTGCTTTAGTTTTTGTTTGTAAGCAGGAATCAGGAGGATAGAATTATGGTCAGATTGGCCAAATAGAGGGCAGGGAAGAGCTTTGAATGCATCTTTGTGTGTGGAGTACAGGTGGTTTAGAGTTTTTTTTTTCCTCTGGTTGCACATGTGACATGGTGGTAAAACTGATTTAAGTTTGCCTGCATTAAAGTTCTCCGCCTCTAGGAGCGCCACTTCTGAGTGAGATTTTTCTTGTTTGCTTATTGGCTTATAGAATTGGTTGGGTGCGGTCTTCGTGCCAGAATCGGTCGGTGGTGCTAAATAGATGGCTACGAATAATATAGATAATATAGGTAACTCTCTTGGTAGGTAATGTGGTCTACAGCTTATCATAAGGTACTCAACCTCAGGCGAGAAATACCTGTAGACTTCTTTAATATTAAACATTGCGCACCAGCTGTTATTGACAAAAATACACACCCCACCCCTCATCTTACCAGACGTAGCTTCTCTGATCTGCCGGGGCATTGAAAATCCCTCCAGCACTATATTATCTGTGTTGTCGTTCAGCCACGACTCGGTGAAACATAAGATATTACAGTTCTTAACCTCTTAAGTCGACCCTCTACTTTTTTGAACATTCTGTTAAAAATCGCGCAACTTTTCAGCGCCCTGCTACTCATGCCAGGAATATAGTATATGCATTTGCTTAGTCTGTGTGGATAGAAAACACTCAGACGTTTAAAAAACTGGTTAAATCACTGCTGTGGCTTTACCAGAACGGCATTTACATCGAAAAGCACAGGAAAAACTGATCACTGAAAATGGGAAAATATATCCATGCGCTACTTGAACCCATTGATAAACGTGAACCACAATTAATTGACTGAGGTTGCAGTACCTACAGCTTCCACACGGTGTCTAGAGTCTTGTCATTTCCCTTCGAGTTTTTTCTTGGTCAAACACATACAGGACACCGTATCTCCTCCGGTCTAGGACCGGATATTTTCGTTGAGTTTCTAGCCGGACATTTTTCCAGACGGACAGCTAATGATCTTTACATCGCCTCCTGATGAATTTTATCGCTTATTAATGTTTACTAATACCTAAAGTTGCATTACAAACGTATTTCGAAGTGTTTTGTGAAAGTTTATCGTCGACTTTTTGAATTTTAAAAAATGACGTTACGTTTTGAAACGATGTTTTTTTCGTTTATCACACAGTCTACATATAACGATATCTAGGCTTTATATGGACCGATTTAATCGAAATAAAGACCCAAATAGTGTTTATGGGACATCTAGGAGTGCCAACAAAGAAGATGGTGAAAGGTAATGAATGTTTTCTATTTTATTGTGCGGTTTGTGTAACGCCGAAATGCTAATTATTTTGTTTACGTCCCCTGTGGGTCTTTTGGGGTGTTGCATGCTATCAGATAATAGCTTCTCATGCTTTCGCCGAAAAGCATTTTAAAAATCTGACTTGTTGCCTGGATTCACAACGAGTGTAGCTTTAATTCGATACCCTGCATGTGTATTTTAATGAACTTTTGAGTTTTAACTAATACTATTAGCATTTAGCGTAGCGCATTTGCATTTCCAGAGCTCTAGTTGGGACGCAAGCGTCCCGAGTAGAAGCAACAGGTTAATGTCCCGTTGGTAGGATTATCGTAGGTCATCAATTTTATTTTCAATGATTGCATGTGAGCAGTAGAATTGATGGCAGTGGGAGTTTACTCGCTGGCCTACAGATTCTCAAAAGGCAGCCCATTCTGCGTCCTCTTCTCCTCCGTCTTTTCTTCACGCAAATGATGGGGATCTGGGCCTGTTCCCGGGAGAGCAGTATATCTTTCTCATCGGACTCGTTAACGGAAAAGCTTCTTCTAGTTCCTGGTGAGTAAATCCCAGTTCTGTCCAGAAGTCCAGAAGTTATTTTCGGTCATAAAGACGGTAGCAGCAACATTACGTACAAAATAAGTTTAAACAAAATAAGTTACAAACGACTAAATTTTTTTTTTTTTAAATAGCACAATTGGTTACGGGCATGTAAAACGTCAGCCATCCTCTTCGGTGCCATCTTACTTAAGTGTGTTCAGGTGTGTTGGCCGCCCCCACTAATTGGCCACACCTGATATTAATGAGTGCTTGTTTTGTTTGAAATAGGGTCTGTTTGAATAGACTAAAATGAACAGCTTTGTATGCGGAAAAACAAACAAACAATGCATTTAAGCTCCATCTTGGTGGCACAGTGGACTAATTCCATGGATAAAGAACAGAAGATTATAGTTTTGAATCTCTTTGATGCCGTGTAATAATAAGAAAAGTGTTTGCATGGTGCCTGAGGAAATACATTTTCATGTGTTCTATCTGTGCTTGGAATCCCAAAAAAGTTAACCCAAAATAAGCTAGCAGTGTCATCAAAAGTCTGTATAGGTAAACATAAATAAAAAATAATCACTGAAAGTTGTAAGGAAGTTATTCAAAAACCTCCAAATAAATGATAATTTCCTTCTCAGAGCATTTATTAATAAAACCTACCAGGAAAATGTTCAAGCAACCAGAGAAAAAAACGTTCTCAAATCCACCCTGCAACCTAAAAATAAAAATGTCCAGAATAGGCAACATTTTCACTTCTGTTCTCAGAATGTTTGAAAAAGGTTATGTTTTACCGGTCAGGAAACGTATGGCTTCTTTATTTTTTTTTGTGAAACCAACTTCCATGGAACCAAATGTTAGCAGTATTTGAATGATTTATTTTATACAGTCATTTTTGCTCATCTTTATCAACGGTGTCAATAATTTCTGACCCCACTGTTTATAGATCGAGATTGCAGGAAGAGAACAGATCAGGAGAATAATCACAGGGATTCCACATGGGTAACCTTTGCCCTCATACAGCAATCAGTGCCATGGGGCATTCTGGCTGTCAGATGTCATTAGATGAACCCTAACTTAAAAAGGCCAGCTATTCATGTTCTACCCTTTGAACACACATTATTATGTGCATGTATCTCAGTGTTCAGGAGTCATCAGCAGAGAAAAGGCTAACTCCAGTTAATATGTTACGTAGTGGGAACACATACATACCATTTATTGGACTGAGCTTGATTAAATATGGCAGCTCAGCCAAGGAAAGGTTATTTGCTTTACGATCGAATGCTCGGTGCTCATGGATGATTTTCACTTTTCAACTTCTGTTTACTTTCCCTGGGCTCAGAGACGAGTGATGACGATAATTGTGCTTTTGACAGGGTAAAGGGCGAAGACAGTGTTTGTGCTTGTTTAGCAGTGAGTGATGTGTGTTTTGAGTGCAGCACTGCAGATCTGTCAGATCTAATGTGTGGTAAGAATATGTGGAAATCCCCAGTGGATTGAGAGAGGGAGCGTCGCATTTTGAATTTGCTGCCGTTGTATAACTGAGGTGGAGAGGGTTGTGTGTGTGTGTCTGTGTGTGTGTGTGCGCGCGTTCATGAGAGTATTTCTGTGTGAATGTTTATATATGTGGGATAGATATGGTAACGAGGCAGAAAGAGAGTGAGGGTTATTGTTTTCATTGTCAAGAGCCCTCTGGGACAATGGTAACATGCACTCAGCAGGCATCATAATCTCCTCTGTCCCAGCATGCAGCTGTGATGACGCCCACTGTCCTGTCCCATGAGGCTGTTCTGTTCAGGCTGAGTCGTCTGACTGTCAGTCAGGGGAATGTCTCTGCTTAGACCAGCACGCACTCCTCTTCTCTGGAACAATGTACAATGAACTACATTGTTTTCTACATGTGCCCGACCGGCTCGATTCGGTCTTATGTAGCAAAATTTGAAATTGTGTTTTTTACATTGGATGAAAGCAAAGACTCAGAGCTAGAAAATTGTATATAATACACTGCAGTTGAAGAACAATGGGAAAGTAATTCAGCTTTGAAAGTTGATAAACTTGTAACCCCACTTTTGAGAGAATGTCCTTGAATGTTTTGGTATACCTACTCTTCTTTGTCTACACCCATTCAGCATCGTTCATACCCTCTTAAGCCTTAGCCCCACCCATCTTTTTAAGGATTCACATGAGGCCATGTGCTAAACAGATAGTGTAGTATACAACCTAAGATAGTGTAGTATACAACCTATGTTAAAGTGTTGAAAGTGGTATAAAAAATACACTATCTAGTCCTTGGCCTATATCCTTAACTGACATTGTTGCAGGTCATGTTCTTCACATTACCGTCTCTGGTAAACACTGAATCAATTAAAATTAAAATGTATTTTTCATAGCTAACATTAGGCTAAAACTAGCAATGCAAATGGCTTTCTGAGATCTGAATAATAGTACTACACAGATCACGTAACGTTAGCTAGCGAGTCAGCCAGCTAGCGTAAGCTAGCTAGCTGACGGTACGCTTTAACTTGCAATGAAAACAACTTTCTGACAAAATTATTTTCTATAAAAGAAACACACACAATTTGAGTTTGATATTCACAAGAAGCAGTGCCTGATGTGAACCATACCTCGAACAAAAGAGATCCAAGAAGACCGAAGATTAAGAATTGTTGACTTGCATAAAGCTGGAAAGGGTTACAAAAGTATCTCTAAAAGCCTTGATGTTCATCAGTCCACAGGAAGACAAATTGTCTATAAATGGAGAAAGTTCAGCACTGTTGCTACTCTCCCTAGGAGTGGCCATCCTGCAAATATGACTGCAAGAGCACAGCGCAGAATGCTCAATGTTAAGAATAATCCTAGTGTGTCAGCTAAAGACTTACAGAAATCTCTGGAACATGCTAACATCATCACTGTTGATGAGTCTACAATATGCTAAACATTAAACAAGAATGGTGTTCATGGGAGGACACCACAGACGATGCTACTGCTGTCCAAAAAAAAACTATGCTGCACGTCTGAAATTTGCAAGAGAGCACCTGGATGTTCCACAGCGCTTCTGGCAAAATATTCTGTAGACAGATGAAACTACAGTTGAGTTGTTTGGAAGGAACACACAACACTATGTGAGGAGAAAAAAAGCACAGCACACTAACATCAAAACCTCACCCCAACTGTAAAGTATGGTGGATGGAGCATCATGGTTTGGGGCTGCTTGGCTGCCTCAGGGCCTGGACAGTGTGCTATCATTGACGGAAAAATGAATTCCCAAGTTTATCAAGACATTTTGCAGGAGAACGTAAGGCTATCTGTCCGCCAATTGAAGCTCAACAGAAGTTGGGTGATGCAACAGGACAACCACCCAAAACACAGAACTAAATCAACAACAGAATGGCTTCAACAGAAGAAAATACACCTTCTGGAGTGGCCCAGTCAGAGTCTTGACCTCAAACAGATTTTGAGAGCGGTTTACACCAGACATCCCAAAAATATTGCTGAATTGAAACAGTTTTGTAAAGAGGAATGGTCTATAATTCCAGATATGGGGAAGGGTACAAAACATTTCTGCAGCATTGAAGGTCCCAAGAATACAGTGGCCTCCATCATTCTTGAATGCCAAGCGTCACATCTGGAGGAAACCTGGCACCATCCCTACGGTGAAGCATGGTGGTGGCAGCATCATGCTATGGGGATTTTTCTTCGGTGGTAGGGACTGAGAGACTAGTCAGGATTGAGGGAAAGATAAGCGGATCAAAGTACAGAGAGCTCCTTGATGATAACCTGCTCCAGAGCGCTCCAGACCCCAGACTGGTGCGAAGGTTTTACCTTCCAACAGGGCAACAACCCCAAGCAGACAGCCAAGACAACGCAGGAGTGGCTTCGGGACAAGTCTCTGAATGTCCTTGAGTGGCCCAGCCAGAGCCCGGACTTGAACCTGATTGAACATTTCTGGAGAGATCTGAAAATAGCTCCCCATCCAACCTGACAGAGCTTGAGAGGATCTGCAGAGAAAAATGGCATAAACTCCCCAGATACAGGTGTGCGAAGCTTGTAGCGTCATACCCAAGAAGACTTGAGGCAGTAATCGCTGCCAAAGGTGCTTCAACAAAGTACTGAGTGAAAGGTATGAATACTTATGTAAATGTGATTTTTCCATCTTAAAAAAAAATATATACATTTGCTAAATGTTCTAAAAAAATGCTTTTGCTTTGTCAGTAAGGGGTATTGTATGTATATGGAAGAGAGGGGGAACTATTTAGGGATAGGGGGCAGCATTTTCACTTTTGGATAAATAGCATGCCCAATTTCAACTTCCTGATACTCATCCCCAGAATATAAGATATGCTATTATTAGTAGATTTGGATAGAAAACACTCTGAAGTTTATAAAACTGTTTGAATCATGTCTGGGAGTATAACAGAACTTAAGTAGCAGGCAAAACCCCGAGGACAAAACATTCAGATGTTTTTGTTTTAAGTCACTGTCTATTCAATGAGATTTCATTGGGAAACTAGATTTCTAAGTGACTTGTTTCCAGTTCCTACCACTTCCACTGGATGTCAACAGTCTTTAGAAATTGGTTGAGGTTATTCCTTTGTGTAATGAAGAAGTACGGCCATCTTGAATCAGTGTCATTTGAAGTGTACTTTTTGAGAGAGGAGCATGACTTGAAAAGTAGCGTGAGTTTGTAGTCTTTCTGTATTGAACACAGATTGTCCCGTATTCAATTTGATCGATTATTAACGTTTAAAAATACCTAACATTGTATTACAAAAGTAGTTTGAAATGTTTTGGCAAAGTTTACAGGTAACTTTTGAGATATTTTGTAGTGACGTTGTGCAAGTTGGAAGCTGTGTTTTTCTGGATTAAACGCGCCAAATAAATGGACATTTTGGATATATATCGACGGAATTAATCGAACAAAAGGACCAATTTTGATATTTATGGGACATATTGGAGTGCAAACAAAATACGCTCGTCAAAGGCAAGGCATGATTTATATTTTATTTCTGTGTTTTGTGTTGCTCCTGCAGCGTTCAAATATGCTACTCTCTTTGTTTACTGTTGTGCTATCATCAGATAATAGCATCTTACGCTTTCGCCGAAAAGCCTTTTTGAAATCTGACATGTTGGCTGGATTCACAACGAGTGTAACTTACTTTGGTATCTTACATGTGTGATTTAAAGAAAGTTTGATTTTTATAGTATTTTATTTGAATTTGGCGCTCTACATTTTCCCTGGCTATTGGCCAAGTGGGACGCAAGCGTCCCGCCTATCCCAGAGAGATGGATACTCTAATTGTAACTCACTCTGGGTAAGAGGCCGTCATTTTAAATACGATTTTTTTCTTACCTGACTTGCCCAGTTTTTTTTTGTTGTATTTTTTGTTGTTGAATTTTACCCTTTTTTTTCTCTCCAATTTCGTGGGATCCAATTGTTTTAGTAGCTACTATCTTGTTTCATCGCTACAACTCCCGTACGGGCTCGGGAGAGATGAAGGTTGAAAGTCATGCGTCCTCCGATACACAACCCAACCAAGCCGCACTGCTTCTTAACACAGCGCCATCCAACCCGGAAGCCAGCCGTACCAATGTGTCGGAGGAAACACTGTGCACCTGGCAACCTTGGTTAGCGCGCACTGCGCCCGGCCCGCCACAGGAGTCGCTGGTGCGCAATGAGACAAGGATTTCCTTACCGGCCAAACCCCCCCAACCCGGACGACGCTAGGCCAATTGTGCGTCGACCCACAGACCTCCCGGTCGCGGCCGGTTACGACAGAGCCTGAGCGCAAACCCAGAGTCTCTGGTGGCACAGCTGGCGCTGCAGTACAGCGCCCTTAACCACTGCGCCACCCGGGAGGCCCTTGACTTGCCCGGTTAAATAAAGGTTAATAAACAACATGCAAATAAAGATTGTCTGTATGTATGGTATTTGAATCAGCCCCTTTTCAGGGAATTGGGTTACATATTCGATTCGCCATCTCTCTCACGTACTCTCTCCAGTGCTCCTTTCTCTATGCACATGACTGAGAAGGAGGGAGGTTTATTTTCCTGGAGAGATATCTTGGAATGGAACCATCCCGAAAAAGATTAGTTCTCTGTGGCCAGCCCCCATGTTCCACAGCTGCTCTCTACTTGTGACAGGTCACACACTGTTCTGAGTTGTTCTGGGTGCAGGATGTTCTGAAAGCGCTTCCAGAGACCTTGCGTTACTCTGGCCCTGAGGAAGGGGAGAGGGGAGGAGACAGGAAGGGTGTGCACCGTGCACGCTGAAGAATGTCACTCAATAAGAGCAGAGACAAATAGAAGGCTCTGAGCAGGGCCTGTGTCAGTGTGGGTGAGAGGTTGCCTCTCTGTCTTTCAGGGCAAGCAATCATAGGGCAACTTTCAGTGTGGGTGAGAGGTTGACAATGAGTGTCTCAAGGCCTGTCTGCTCGCTCCAGGTTTCAGACTCCAGACCCAGTCTGCCTGGAGGAGGGAGAGTTATGTACTCACACAGCTGTCTGGGACAAATGCCTGGCTCTGTAAACAACATCATATACTTCAGCTACTGAAACC
Source organism: Oncorhynchus nerka (assembly GCF_034236695.1). Classification (NCBI taxonomy): domain Eukaryota; kingdom Metazoa; phylum Chordata; class Actinopteri; order Salmoniformes; family Salmonidae; genus Oncorhynchus; species Oncorhynchus nerka. The sequence continues at coordinate 43,815,727 of NC_088404.1, forward strand.
AGCCTATTGAGGAACAAGTTATACTGTAGATGGTTGTTTATTGGTTTGTTTGAGTGCTTGTTTTCTGTTAGGAAAATTATGTTTTCATGATCTTGTGACCTGACCATACAAATCTCTAGGCCCTAGTGATCATATAGTATGTGTGTGCGTACTCACTTTACTCAAGTGTGACAGGGTGTTTCTGTATTGTATCATATGATGACTGTATGCATGGTGTTTGTGTTACAGATATCTGGTCATTGGGGGTGATCCTGTACATGCTGGTGTGTGGACAGCCCCCTTTCCAGGAGACCAATGACAGTGAGACGCTCACCATGATCATGGACTGTCACTACACCGTCCCAGCCCATGTGTCCTCAGACTGCAAAGAGTGAGTACCACCCATCACCTACAGAGATAGGCCCCCAGCTCTCTCTCTCACACATCCACGCATTGACCTTAACACAGTAAGAATATGTCATATGGTTTTATTATTCGGTCAGATACTGTGGTTATATGACAAAAATACACACAATAATCATGATGCCAGTCAGTTGTCAGCTCTCCGTGTTTATGAATACAATGCGCCAAATTGTCCTACCCCAACCTGTCCTACCCCAGCCTACACTGCCCCAGCCTACACTGCCCTAGCCTGCCCGGCCCCAGCCTACACTGCCCCAGCCTACACTGCCTCAGCCTGCCCGGCCCCAGCCTACACTGCCCCAGCCTACACTGCCCCAGCCTACACTGCCTTAGCCTGCCCTGCCCCAGCCTACACTGCCCCAGCCTACACTGCCTTAGCCTGCCCGGCCCCAGTCTACACTGCCCTAGCCTACACTGCCCCAGCCTACACTGCCTTAGCCTGCCCGGCCCCAGCCTACACTGCCCCAGCCTACACTGCCCCAGCCTATACTGCCCCAGCCTACACTGCCCTGGCCTGCCCGGCCCCAGTCTACACTGCCCCAGCCTACACTTCCCCAGCCTACACTGCCTTAGCCTACACTGCCCCAGCCTACACTGCCCTAGATCATGCCCAGAAATGATAAACCAGTGTCTCCTATCGACCAAACTCTAAACCTCACACCTATCTGACAACCTTGTACAAACAGACTTCTAGACACAGTGTACCCTGTGATCATTGGCTGTTTTTGTCAATGGGGGCAAGCCAATCCCTGAATAGGGAATACAATACTGAGTGTTGATTTGAGGGGGCAAGCCAACCAGTGGGTAGAATAAAGAGCTGACTAAAGGGAAAGTTCATGTCAGGCATTATAGGAAATTGAGTGAGTTGGCTGCAACCCATGCTGTATTGGATTGGCATGGGTGCGATCAATCACTGCATACCTAGTCCATTCCATATCGGACCTCAGATCTCACCCCAGCTCTGGTATATATTAAAGATCAATCTTGACAAAGCTGTATTTGTTTTAAAAGTTGTGTTAGCTGAGCCCCTTGGTACCAGTGCTATTTGTGGTTGAGACTGAAGAACACCCCTGCAGCCCATGAACCTCAGACCAGAGACCTGGCAGATGTTGTAGTTCCGAAGCAGATGACTCTGCCTCAGACATCTGGATGACTGGCTCAAGAACAGTTCCAAACATAGAACATGGGCCACATGACCAGGGCCCTGATGAAAGCTCCTTTAATGGGAAGATGATTTCTTGCTAAACAGTTTAGTCCTGCGGGCAACAATCAACTGAACGAAAGCAGAGACCTCCTCTCCCCACCCTTCATCTCTTTCATTTTCTCTCTCTCGTTGCCCATTTATTTCTCTCTCCTCTGTTGCTCTCTCTCGCTCTCTCTCTCTCGCTCTCTCTCTCTCTCTCTCTCTCTCAAGCAACTCTTAATTTGTATTTAGTGCTTTACTCTACAGTAGTGTTGTGAGATATGCATGGGTCAGTTAGGATGGTATGTAAATAATTAATTTCTATAAATATTTAAGTAGTTGTATGAATAGGATATACCAAACACCAACAGCATTATTGGAGGTTCAAAGATGGGTACTTGAACAGTATATATGGATTTAAGGGCAAATAGAACATTTCTGATAAGTGCATAAGCTGATTTGGTGATCCTGGTCTTACATGGTTAAACCACGTAAAGACACACGCACGCACACACAGACAGACAAAACATTAGGAACACCTAATATAATAGAAGCACGGAACACCGTGCTTCTACACCTGCATTGCTTGCTGTTTGGGGTTTTAAGCTGGGTTTCTGTACAGCACTTTGAGATATCAGCTGATGTACGAAGGGCTATATAAATTGATTTGATTTGATTTAATATTGAGTTGCACCCCCTTTGCCTTCAGAACAGCCTAAATATCGTCAGGGCATGGACTACAAGGTGTCGAAAGCGTTTCACAGGGATGCTGGCCCATGTTGACTCCAATGCTTCCCACAGTTATGTCAAGTTGGCTGGATGTCCTTTGGGTGGTGGACTATTCTTGATACAGACAGGAAACTGTTGAGTGTGAAAAACCCAGCAGCATTGCAGTTCTTTACACACTCAAACCGGTGTGCCTGGCACATACTACCATGGCACTCATACACAATCCATGCCCCATTTGTCTCGCAGCTTTAAAATCCTTATTTAACCTGTCCCCTCCCCTTCATCTGCACTGATTGAAGTGGAATTAACAAGTGACATCAATAAGGGATCATAGCTTTCACCTGGATTCACCTGGCCAGTCATGTCATGGAAAGAGCTTAGTGTATACACATACACTAAGCTCCCAACTTGGGCTCCCGAGTTGGCGCAGTGGTCTAAGGCATTGCATCTCAGTGCTAGAGGCGTCACTACAGACCCTGGTTCAATTCCAGGCTATACCACAAACGGCCGTGATTGGGAGTCCCATAGGGTGGCGCACAATTGGCCCAGTGTCGTTAAGGTGTGGCCAAGGTAGGCCGTCATTGTAAATAAGAAGTTTAACTTAACTTGCCAAATTAAATAAATAAATACATGAGACACGGAGGGCGCCGTGGCACCCCCTGCTGGTAATTCAAATGAGCTTGTAGAGGCCGCTCAGCCTTTCACTGCAGTGCAATAAAACAGTCGCATGAACAAATAGATGTCTGATGCAGACTTTGCATACCTCTATGCACACACACATATAAGAGAGAAATACAAAGTCCCCATCCTGTCTCAGAGCCTGCATGATGATGCCAAGAGTCAGACTATGCCATGCTTCTCAGCAAATTATCTGCCGGGCCCTGCATGGGTGCACCTAAAGACTGTCTGAGGTCTGCAGGCACTCATAAATATTGATTAACTATGAGATAGACAGTTTGATCTCATTCCCTCTCCTATCACAGATATATGGGGTTATGTGCTTTGCCTGTCAATTACTGAATCAGTGTACATGAGAACTTCACTCACTTGTACCGGTGTTCCAAAAGGAGATATTTATATATAGTATCTGGTCCATAGAAGATGAATTCTCTCTCTCTCTCTCAGTCTGATCTCCCATATGCTGCAGAGGGATCCATCTAGCCGTGCCTCCCTGCAGGAGATCGAGAACCACCCATGGCTGCTAGGGGTCGACCCCTCGCCCGCGGGACACAGTGCCGCCCCCCTCACCTCCCACCGTAGCCTGTCCCCAGAGGAACACGAGGTCATCCTCCAGGCCATGACCAGTGGCAACATTGCAGACCGCGACGCCATCCAAGAGTGAGGACATCTCTACATCTCCCTCTCCTTCCCATATTCTCTCTCTCTCAATCTCTATCCTCTTCCTTTGTACCCTGCCACAGATCTGTAAGTTTTTCAAGCAAGGGAGCTTGGTGATATGCGTTATGGATATAGTTGATTTTGATAGTTAATTATTTTATTTTAAGTGTATACCAATCATTGTGTTGTACCCAGAGCTCTAGAGGCAGACCGATACAACCACATCACAGCCACATATTACCTGCTGGGGGAGCGCATCCTGAGAGACAAGCAGGAGCAGCCCAGCGAGATGCCCAAAGTCGACAGCGCATGGGCTGAGCCACCACAACTCCAGTAAGACCTATTCACGTCCCTGACAGTCACATTACATAATAGGCCACTAATGGATCATGAACACTACTAATGTCCCTGTCTCTTCTACAGGAGGCCACTGTCTGAGCCTCTGGATCTGGAGCAGAGGGGGCTCCATGGACTGCTGCCTGGCTGTCCCCGCCGAGGGGTGTCAGAGTCTGGGGACTTCCTGGCCCACAGGCCCCTTTTGCTCCAGCCACAGCCAAGTCGCACAGAGAGCCCCTTCCCTGAGTACAGCACAGGGCCCTGCCCGGGGCTCACCCTGCACCCCCCACCCCCTGATGAACCCCTGCAGGTCAAAAGCCTGGGAGCCCTGCAGCTGATCTGTGAAGAGGATGAGGAAGAAGAAGAGGAGGAGGAAGAGGCAATCAAACCACATGTTGGACTTCATAATATTCAAGCACTGCCTCACATAGTAGGCTTGGTATCAACCACTGGGTCTACAGAACAGTCAAGTCCCATGCTCTCAGCTCCAGAGGCTCCACAGAGGCACCCAGTCAGAGTAGTGCCAGGTCAGGGAGAGGAAACAGGCCTGTTGGGCACCTCAGTGAAGGAAGCACTGGACACAAAGAGGGGGGAGGGGGACAGGGAACAGCAGGACAAGGTTTCCAGCCACAACAAAGATATGGAGTCTGACCAGGTGGCAGCCAGACAGGAACAGGGTACAGTGGAGTCAGAGGAGAAGCCCATGGAGGAAGAGGATATGTCATGTGACCCACTGAGGCTAGGTAGTCATGCGACTGCAGACCAGCCAATCAATGGTTTAGAAAACCTGATTCAGACAGTGGTAGATAGTCAACTCACTCCGAAAGCTCATCCTCCATGCCTGTCTCGCCTAGGGCGGGTGCAGTGTTGTCGGGGGCAACGAGAGCCTCCTACCCCATACATTATGGAAGGGGAGGAAGACACTATGCTTGAAAACAACAACAACACCACAGAGTCCAAGCCTAAGCTCCTGGTGCAGGGTGGGGGTTCCACTCCAAGCGCTTCACCCCGCTCTCTGCCACGTAACCACTGTGTGGACCTGGGTCCTGACGGAGTGGAGATGACACGCAAGGTGGGTGGGCCTGGAGGAGAGTTTGAGGGGGAAATGCCGGAGGAGCTCCAGTTGGAGAGATCCCATATTGCACCACAGGGCCCTCTTGGGCTCAGAGAGGCGGGGACCGACCCTGCAGTCAGATTGGATCCTGGGAAAGGGAAGAACGTGAACTTGCGAGACCGCCTACTGCAGTTCCCCCTCTGTGAGAAGGCCTTGTCCTTCAACATCCAGCCCACCTCCAAGGAGAAACTCCTGCCCTTCGCCCAGTACAACTGCTGCCACGTGTTGTAGGCGGGGCCACCTGTAGCTTTACCTCCCTATACCTCCCACATCACTCACTCACTTTATAGCCTGGCCACGGGGCACAAACTAGGGGTCCTCAGGCCCCTCAAGACAGCCTCACACCAGGCCAGAGCCTGTCACCAATCCATCTAGTTCAACACAAAACACCAGAGCAGTCTGGGTCCTGCCTGAACTAGAAGTCTGCATCCTACCTGAACTAGAAGTCTGCAGCCGACCTGAACTGAACTATCTTACTGTGACCTCAGACATTTTGTAGACAATTCTTGTTAGATCTGTGTAGCCCTTACCTCGTTATACTTAGCATCTACTGCTGCTTCCTTTGTGAGAAAATAACTCAACTTCTTGTGCTGCCATGTACTGAAGTTTATTAACTGCTTTTTGTGTAGTCTTCTTAGACTATCACTATATAGTATATAGCTTTGTATTGATTGCTATTATAAAATCCCTTATATCGTAGCTCTTCATTTTGCACTAGCTTATCTCGAACTGAGCCCATTTCAGTGTATGGTATGTTGTCACTCTGAGGCCTGCTAGTACAGTGCTATAATTGTAATGTCTAGCATGAAGATGATGCATGCTGTAGAGGGGACAGCTATACTCCCTGCCTCAGCCGCCCGTCTACATTAGCTCAGCTAGCGGACTGATGAAAGGGTTGATGTCATTGACAATGTAGCTGGAAGCATGGTATCATTTAATGCTGGGGGTTGGATACGTCAGTGGTAATCTGAGAGGTGTAAGGTTTGGGACCTAAACTGACTAATGCAGGGAGAGCAAAATCTGTGAACAATTGTTGGACAGGGTTTAATACAAGAGACTTTTGAAAATGGATATGATATCGACTACGGAAATGCAGGTCTTCCAGATTGTTTGTGTGTATAATGTATTTATTTAAAAATCTTTCATCGTTATTCTTACAAATGCTATTGAACCCTTTTATTTTGTCGGACAACAGTTTCTTTGTCGTAGGACATATCCACAGGTGCGTGATAATAACTATTCTTTTGTGGTATCTAAGTGTGACAGAATGAATCAGTCTCGAGAGTGATGACAGATACTGTACATTAAATCCCTGTATTTAAATCTGTATTATTTACCACATATGCCTCAGTGTACTCTGGGCCGTTAAACAAACAAACCGTGTCCCTGCATATTGTTGTTGGACTTGCCTGGGGATTTGTGTATATATGTATTCTGTCTGTCTATGGTTCTGAGAGTACACCTATACATACTATTAAGAGATACCACTTGATCAAATCAGAAATCCTAATCTAGATGCGAACTAGCTATTATGCAAAGAAGAAATGTTATAGAACGAGAGTCCTCAGAAAGCTGTGTTCTTTCTCATCAGTGGAATCCCCAGAGGACTGTATGAGAGCAGAATTAATGGCATACTTTTATCCCCCTCGTTGTGGAAGAGAAGAGTGTAGTGTTGGACACAGAGCACTAACCTCAGCTGTCACACATTCACATGATATGGACACTTCAACCTCCCCTGTCTCCTTTCCTCTTCTGTCATTGGATGGGGGGGGGTCTCCATTCCACTCCGCCAACTAGCTGTCTCCTCCACACCTAACCTGGGAAGTGTCTGTCTGTCTGTCGGCCCATTGAACCTGATTTAAACTATGACTGTAGGGCTGGATTCAATTTGTAGCGCAGAAGATCAGTGTTGTAGCACGGTTTAAATTTGTAAGTAATTTTCGATTGAGCCGACATATGAAGTGTTTACCGCGGAAGCATTGCATTTAAAACGGCAATTTGTGATTGCTAGGTCAATTTTTGGACTTTTAAATTGGTGGTATACCCACTCATTCTTGAAGAATATAACTTATAAATGCTTAGTTCAACTGTTGTACCCCATCACAATACATATTTTAACCTTTTACACCTCTTCGTTTGTAAACAAACATTGTATAGCCTCCAAACATGGTTAAAACTATAATTTTAATCTCAGAGCTGGTCAGTCCTTGCACCCATAGTTCAGTCTATGAATTTGAGAGCGCTTACATTTCTCCAGCCCCATCTCTCCTCTGTTTACCAAATCAGTGGTGGGGTGGCCTTTGTTGTTTGAATGGCAGATTTCACCTTTAAATTATCACGCTATAACACTGATTTTAGGCGCTACGGATTGAATCCAATTCTAGGTCTCAATGAGATTTCTTTATTTTTGTATTTATTTATTAAAATGGATTAAACCAGAGATATGGTGTGTGATGTGATTTAATGGGGTATATGTACTATAGTAAGGATAAACCAATGTATAATTACTCCTCTGAAACGGACATGGAACATTGTCTTTTTTTTTAGCAGGTCAGATGAAAGTCCAAGTGGATTTCAGTACATTTTGACAAGAGCATACTGTACAAATAATTTTGATGGCAAAGTAAACTATACTAAATCAAGTACAACCATCAGCCTTGCTATCTACATTCATCCAACACTGCATCAGTTCTGAAATCTTCATTTTTAAAAGATACTGATAATACATATGTAATAGATAGGCCTACAAATATTCCAACAACAAGCTCATCAATCCTAATGTTTAAAATATAGTCAACTTCAAGTAGAAGTGCACAGATATACTGTATTATGTGATATCAAGTACTCTCGTTCTGTTTGTGATGTGCCTATTATAAGTTAAGCGTACAATGTAACACTGATAATGGGAAATTACATGGAGCACACTGGGAACATTTTACAAAATTATATGCAACATGGGAAAAAAAGGATGCTAATGCTATATTAACACAATGAACTTAGCTCTTCTTCTTTGCGTTTCCCTTTAGTCCCTGGCCTTCTCTCTAGTATCTCCCATGACATGAGAGACCACTCTACTTATGACTGAAGCAGTCCTCCAGAGGGAGATACTGACAGAGTTTCTTGGGGCGGAGAGCAGGCTCTCATGGCTCAGCTCCCAGACTTGTCTGTGGATCATCCCCATCTTCGTCGTGGCAGCTGGTTCTAATGAGCCCCCAGGTCCAGAGTCTCCAGACCAACACTGGATGGGAAACACGAACACCCTCAGGGGTTCCACAGCCTTCAACGCTTCTGCAGGAGTCAAAGGGAGATGTTTGTCATTGAACTGATTGTTCCATAAGATTCAGGGCTTTTCTATATCATTAACGATTCAACTAAATCTGATCACTCTCAGCTGCTGCTCAAGACCTTGCAGAGAGTGCATCTCAATCTGTTCCCTCTTTATTCTCACCCAGTCTTGCTTGTCTTGGATCATAAAGGTTAGAATCATCTTGACCAGGATCTGGACAATATCATATTGATCAATTTGGGACAAAAGCGTGAAAATTGGCACACTTGTATAATTTTTCACGCTGAAGAAAACCTGATGAAATGTAATTTAATCAAAGCCCCGGTTCGACCTGTAGCGCCTCCTATAGGTCAATGGTGAAAATGCATTTACCTGTATTGATGTTTTGGGTCATGGCTTCCACTGTGTTGGGTCTATATAGCCCCAGGGGGCACTTCATGCTTACACGGGGCTTTGCTGAAATGGCACTATATCAGGTTTTGTACAATGTGAAAGATTATACAAGTGTGTCAATTTTCACGCTTTTGTCCCAAATCGATCAATATGGCATTGTCCTGATATACAAGCGTTCCAATTTTCCCTCTTCTATACCAAACTGAACAATTTTTTAAACTATCTACTGGATTTATGCTGACAAACACACACACTTATGTCAGTTGGGCAGACGATGAACAGTAACAACATACTGTACCTCCACCAGGAAGGCTCCCCAAACCTAACTCCCCTCCCTCATACTGTACCTCGACCGGGATGGCTCCCCAAACCTAACTCCCCTCCCTCATACTGTACCTCGACCGGGATGGCTCCCCAAACCTAACTCCCCTCCCTCATACTGTACCTCCACCAGGATGGCTCCCAGTATGATGTTCTTGCCGCTGATCCCTCCCTCCAGACAGAACTCCTGGACGCGAGGGGACAGCAGTAGCAGCCAGCAGTTAGACATGACTGAGACAAAGCCCAGAACCTCAAACGCTGTCTGAAACATACACACAGGCATACAGTAATATGGTTACAGGTACATACAAGGACAGGCGCAAATACAGACATGTGCATAGTGACATAGATGGGCACTGATTAGAAAATAACATTGACCACTACACGTTGCTCACATCTATTTATTTACCAGATTTATCTACATAGATCATTTGCAGTAGAATTCCCTCTCTGTTCACATCTTCGCTTAATACCACCTGGCCTGCCACACTCCCATGTTGTACACGGGCTGAGAAGGGTTTCTGGAAGAGTTTACAAATGTTGTACGCATCTGCTCTGATCTCTGTGATGTTGTTAAGGACATCACAAAATGACATCACAAAATAAAAACCAATATGACATTAGTTTTATATAGATCATCAATATTGTTCCAGTATTCGCTTTTGAACGTGTTAGAGTTTCGGCGGGAAAACTGTCTGTGAAACAAAGGTACATTCCTATGCGCTTTTAAAGAGGGAGGGAGTGAGTCTTCTTCTACCTTAATTTACGACAGGGCGTGAGGTGTCAAAACCCACCCACACCAGTTCCCTCCTCCACTCTGTGGGTGAGAGGGGGTCTGGTGGAAGTTTATTCATTACAAACCTGATCTGCCCATTTGGATCACACAAGGACAGTCGTGACAACAGCGTGTATTTAATGATGGTGTTAAATCAGATTTTCTGGACATAACAAAGGATCGATTTTTGGTCTGGTTCTTTACACTGTTTACATTAACAATATTGGTTTATCTGTAAGAAAAACGTTCACCTGTATGGAGATGACACTGTTGTGCTTGCTATTGCCCCCACAGCAGACCAGCCTCTGTCAGAGCTTCAATCTGCCTTTATTGCCCTGCAGAAAGCCTTTGTTGAACTGAAATACTGTGGTAAGAAAAAGCAAATTGGTCATCAAATTTGATCTGATTTTTATCAGTCACAACAATAGACAAACATAGTGTACTTAAACTGATAACACATAAATGATTGTGTTTTTCTTGTCTATATTGAATACATAATTTAAACATTCACAGTGCAGGTTGGAAAAAGTATGTGAACCCCTAGGCTAATGACTTCTCCAAAAGCTCATGGAGTCAGGAGTCAGCTAACCTGGAGTCCAATCAATGAGAAAAGATTGGAGATGTTGGTTAGAGCTGCCCTGCCCTATAAAAACACTCACAAAATTTGAGTTTGCTATTCACAAGAAGCATTGCCTGATGTGAACCCTGCCTCGAACAAAAGAGATCTCAGAAGACCTAAGATTAAGAATTGTTGACTTGCATAAAGCTGGAAAGGGTTACAGAAGTATCTCTTAAAACCTTGACCTTCATCGGTCCACAGTGCAAGAGCACAGAGCAGAATGCTAAATGAGGTTAAGAAGAATCCTAGAGTGTCAGCTAAAGACTTACAGAAATCTCTGGAACATGCTAACATCTCTGTTGAAGAATTTACGATACGTAAAACACTAAACAAGAATGGTGTTCATGAGAGGACACCACAGACAATGCCACTGCTGTTCAAATAAAACTATGCTGCATGTCTTAAATTCGCAATAGTGCACCTTGATTGTTCCACAGTGCTACTGGCAAAATATTCTGTAGACAGATGAAACTACAGTTGAGTTGTTTGGTAGAAACACACAACACTATGTGTGGAGAAAAAAAGGCACAGCACACATCAAAACCTCACCCCAACTGTAAAGTATGGTGGAGGTAGCATCATGGTTTGGGGCTGCTTGGCTGCCTCAGGGCCTGGACGGCTTGCTATCATTGACAGAAAAATGAATTACCAAGTTTATCAAGACATTTTGCAGGAGGCTATCTGACCACCAATTGAAGCGCAACAGAAGTTGGGTGATGCAACAGGACTACCACCCAAAACACAGAACTAAATCAACAACAGAATGGCTTCAACAAAAGAAAATACACCTTCTTGAGTGGCCTAGTCAGAGTCCTGACCTCAACCCAATTGAGATGCTGTGGCATGACCTCAAGAGAGCAGTTCACACCAGACATCCCAAGATTATTGCTGAACTTAAACAGTTTTGTAAAGAGGACTGGTCAAAAATTCCTCCTGACCGTTGTGCAGGTCTGAGCCACAACTACAGAAAACGCTTGGTTGAGGTTACTGCTGCCAAAGGAGGGTCAACCAGTTATTAAATCCAAGGGTTCACATACTTTCCCCACCCTGCACTGTGAATGTTTACATGGTGTGTTCAATAAAGACATGAAAATGTGTAATTGTTTGTGTGTTATTAGTTTAAGCTGACTGTGTTTGTCTATTGTTGTGAACTAGATGAAGATCCGATCATATGCCAAAGGGTCACATACTTTTCTTGCCACTGTAGGTACTTAATGCAAGTAAAACCAAGTATACTGTATGTTATTTTCCAAATCACGTAAAAATGTATCTGATGATTTATGCATACATACTTTCGATAGTGCCCTCATTGATCATGTCCCACCAGCTAAATCTATGACGTTAAAATGCCTATTTCTCTGTCCCATTTGACTGTGTAATCCACTGTCTCATCAGCCCAGCCAGGCAATTTATAAACTTGATATCCACTATAAAAAGCATCTAGACATTATCTCACATTTCTTTTAGACTAACATTTAGTTTTCAACAGCGGAGATTTGTATAAACCTTAATGTCTGGCTATCCGACATTTGCAACATTGTTTCAATATTCAAATTCGATCTCCAGCTGTCGGGACGAGACAGATAGGCAGGCAGCTTTTCTCAGCTAGTCGTAATCATGAATCAGCTGGTATCATTTTTATGGATATGTACAAAGAAAGGTGAATTGAAAAAAAGTCAAACGAAACAAAGTGCAGCTAGTTTGCCATATGTACAGCTTAATTTTGAAGTGATTGTGTTAGCTGTGTTGTTGGCTAGCTCCTCTGAACAACAGTGTCCTGATGAGTGAGCACATTCTTCTATACCAGGCGAAATCGCGCCTCATTAGCTCATTGTTATGGATGTATCCAAATAAATGTCACTAGAAAACAGCTTAAACAAACGCAAATGCAGCTACTTTGCTGTTATTCTGCACTTTTTGACATTACTGTAAGTTAGCCGTACAGTAGTTGGCTAGCTAGCAAGCAAGGGATAAGAACGTTGCCAACCATAATGGCAATAGGACATTTAGAACAAATGTCCATAGATACAGATCAAATAGACTGAATGACTGGGTCGTGTCTCTGGCAAACAAACCGATAGAACGACCGACCAGCTGGCTTGGGTAGCAACCCCAGATTTGTGTTGGGACTACATCTTGCAGAAGGATGGAATAGGATGAATAAATTCATCAAAATAATGTTTTTAATTTCAGTTATTATTTGAATATGTTGATAAGCCGGCCTTCTACTTTATTATCACTTACATATTTTATCACAGAACTGGCAAATCATGTTTAACCAACTCTCTGAACAAAATGTCTGACCTTTGTCCCGTCCAAGTGAAGGTTCATGTCCATTCTAGTATTCTAATTCCTAATTCTAGGATGCTGAACACAGCCTGTAACATGTGACCGCTGACAGGGTCCGTCATCTTCCTCCACCTCCATCACCCCTCCCCGCCTGCTCCGTCACCACTCCACCACCTCCAGCAGAAGAAAGGTCAGGATCAGGCCTAGAAAGCCAGGACTCAGGTGTAGAAGTCTCAAAAACTGAAGTAAAACGGTAAGGTGCCTGCAAAATAAGACTGGATTGCTTCTTCACATGAAGAGAGAGATCCTTAGTAGGGCAAAAGAGTAAATGTGTGTGTGTGTTTGTGTTTACTGCATGTTGTTGTTGTTGTTTAGGGACAGGCTGTCTCAATATCGGCTTCCTAGAGTACCATCCAATGTCATTCAGTCTCTGCCGGTCATGCAGAGGGAAGGTGTACTTTATCACTCACAAATGCAGATCACAGAGTGTGAGAGAAGACAAGAGAGAGCACTGAAATGATCAGTCAGAGGTGGTGCTCTGCTATGCTGCAGAACAGATTAGCTAAGCAAGATCATGACAGAGAGGACAGAAAATGCTGAGGTAAACAGAATAGGGTACAAACAGTACGTCGGTGTCATATGAAGCTTTACCACTTGCTCTGTAATATGAGTAGTATTTTGATTTTAACAACACATTTCTTACATACATTTATGAATATTGAAAAATATAAACATGAATATTAAACATATAAAACATTTCTATACATTGTTGAACATAACTCTACAGGCGAATCAGCTAAATCAGATTTGGTTAATACTTAATAGTACTGAGTTGGAACAAAACAAACAATTGAACAACAATTGAAACAATTGAACAACAGTCAGACCTCTGCCCTGGTGCTGATCCTAGCTAACCTGACCGCTCACCTTCGTCTCGCTCGGATGCCTCGATCAGGGAGATGAGCCACCTCTTGGTAACAGGCTGGACGTTGTTTGACAGCTGGATGAGGACCAGGGACTCCATCCACTCAGAAACACAACAGGGACAGCTGACCTGAGTCCAGGAGGCCAACCTAGGAGGGCAGCAGCAGATCGATATAGCATCAACAGAAACCAGGGGCCAGGCCGTTTGCAATACAGACTTGTTTGTGCTTGGCTCCAAGTGCTTCACCTCAGTGTCCTCAAAGTCGAGAACTCAACTTTGGTGCTGTGGCAGCACCTCTCACGGCCCTAACCCGCATGTCCCAGAACCGTTTTTTCTGGACCTCTGAGCCTGACAGAGCATTCGGGTAGCTCAAGGGATGTTTCACCTCCGGACCCATCCTCGTCCATCCTGATCCTACCCGTCCCTTGGTGGACGCCTCAGACACCGGAGCAGGGGTGGTCCTTTCACAGCGGAACGAGGGCGACAAGAAACTCTCTCCAAGCGGTTCTTGCCAGTGGAACGCAACTACGATGTAGGCAACCGGGAGCTCTTGGCAGTTACGTGGGACCTTGAGGGATGGAGACACTGGTTGGAGGGGGCACCTCATCCTTTCGTGATCTGGACGGACCATAAGAACTTGGTCGCCATTCAAGAAGCCAAGAGGTTGAACACTCACCAGGCTAGGTGGGCTCTGTTCTTTAACAGGTTCAACTTCACACTAGCCTATTGCCCGGGATCCAAGAATCAGAAAGCAGACACCCTGTTCCGCCAATACAGTGTCTCTAACGAGGAGGGGGACTCTGAGCCCATCATCCCCAGCTTCCGCATTGTGGCCCTCTTGATATGGAGTATTGAGACCACGGTCCAACAAGCCCAGATCTGAGAACGTTACCCCGGTGGGGGTCCCACTAACAGACTTCGTGTCCCGCGATCAGCCCGTTCCTGAGTACTACAATGGGGACACTCCTCTAAATTACCTGGGCATCCAGGGGTTAATTGGACACTGGAGTTCCTGAGGCGGAAATTCTGGTGGCCCAACATGATTGAGGATGTGAGATCCTTCGTTACAGCCTGCTTCCCCTGTGCCCAAAGCAAGTCCTCACAACAGAGACCGGCTGGGTTGCTCCAACCTCTGGCTCTCTCCAGCCAGCCCTGGTCCCACCTGTCCATAGACTTTATCACAGGGTTACCCCCATTCCAAGGGCTTACCACTATCCTGGTGGTCGTCGATCGGTTTTCCAAGGCAGCCCATTTCATCACCTTACCCAAGTTTCCCTCAGCGAAAGAGACCGCTGATCTCATGATTACCTTTGTCTTTCGACTACATGGACTTCGCCAGGACATTGTTTCTGTCACACGGTATTGGAAAGCCTTCTGCTCCCTGTTGGGGCCGTCAGTGAGTCTCTCCTCAGTGTTCCACCCACAGTTGAATGGGCAAACGGAACTGGCCAACCAGGAGCTGGAGAAGTTCCTCCGCTGTTTCAGCTCCACCCAGGCCAGCAACTGGAGCAATTTCCTCGTCTGGCCAGAGTATGCTCACAACACACTGCCGAACTCGTCCAATGGACTGTCGCCGTTTGAGTGTCAGTTCGGGTTCGCCCCCCCCTATTTCCTGAACAAGAGGCTGAAGCGGGGGTGCCAGCAGCCGAGAGGTTAATTCAACTGTGTCGCTGCACCTGGATCCCCCTTGCTCCACTCCTCTGCCTGACACCAACCCCAGGCAAACCGGCACCGAAGGCCTCTTCGGCTCTTCCGACCGGGTCAACGGGTGTGGCTGTCCACCCATGATCTTCCCTTAAGGGTGGACTCGAGGAACCTCGCTCGCAGGGACTATTCAAGATCCTGAGCTGCTAAGTGTACTTATTGTTTTGTCGAGCGAACTTGTCGAGCGAACACAAAAGCTTGTATTGCTTTCGCTGCAAAGCATAATTTCAAAATCCGAGACGACAGGTGGATTAACAAAAGTCTAAGCTGTGTTTTGCAATATTGCACTTGTGATTTCATGAATATGAATATTTTCTAGTAATATTATTTGACTGTGGTGCTATGCTATTCAGCGTTGCTGATGACAATTATACCGGATCCGGGATGGGTGGTTCAGAGAGGTTAATCTAACTGTACTGTACGATTTATAGTAGCGATTACAGCGAAAGCATGCCATGCGATTGTTTGAGGATGGCGCCCCACAAATATTTTTCCACCTGCACAGGTTTCAGAAATTCACAAAAAGCGATTAAATATTCACTTACTTTTTGAAAATCTTCCTCTGGCTTGTCATCCAAAGGGTCCCAGCCAAAACATATAGTGTCGTTTTGTTAGATAAAATCCTTCTTTATATCCCAAAAAGTCATCAAATCAAATCAAATGTATTTATATAGCCCTTCGTACATCAGCTGATATCTCAAAGTGCTGTACAGAAACCCAGCCTAAAACCCTAAACAGCAAGCAATGCAGGTGTAGAAGCACGGTGGCTAGGAAAAACTCCCTAGAAAGGCCAAAACCTAGGAAGAAACCTAGAGAGGAACCAGGCTATGTGGGGACCCAGTCCTCTTCTGGCTGTGCCGGGTGGAGATTATAACAGAACATGGCCAAGATGTTCAGATGTTCATAAATGACCAGCATGATCGAATAATAATAAGGCAGAACAGTTTAAACTGGAGCAGCAGCACGGCCAGGTGGACTGGGGACAGCAAGGAGTCATCATGTCAGGTAGTCCTGAGGCATGGTCCTAGGGCTCAGGTCCTCCGAGAGAGAGAAAGAGAGAAAGAGAGAATTAGAGAGAGCACGCTTAATTTCACACAGGACACCGAATAGGACAGGAGAAATACTCCAGATATAACAAACTGACCCTAGCCCCCCAACACATAAACTACTGCAGCATAAATACTGGAGGCTGAGACAGGAGGGGTCAGGAGACACTGTGGCCCCATCCGAGGACACCCCCGGACAGGGCCAAACAGGAAGGATATAACCCCACACAGCCCCCACACCACTAGAGGGATATCTTCAACCACCAATTTACCATCCTGAGACAAGGCTGAATATAGCCCACAAAGATCTCCGCCACGGCACAACCCAAGGGGGGCGCCAACACAGACAGGATGACCACATCAGTGAATCAACCCACTCAGGTGACGCTCCCCCTCCAAGGACAAGTCAGTTTAGTTGGCGCCATTGATTTGAGTAATCCACTCGTTTAACATGCAGAGAAAGGAATCCAAACATCTACCCCTAAACTTTGTTTCAACAAGTCAAAATAAGTTTCTATTTACTCCTTAGATACCCTAAAATGTAATCAAATTATAATATTTCTTACGGAAAGAAGTATGTTCAATAAGAAACTTTTTAGCAGGTGCGTCCTTTCTTCATGGTGAACGCAAACACAAATTTCCAAGACGGTCTCCCTGTACTAAAACGGATATTTCTTCTTCGTTTTTGAAGTTACAAACCTGAAACCTAGAACATAAACTGCTGACACCCTCTGGAAGCCGTAGGAATAATTTCCAGTATGCCCTTACACTTTCTATTGTAAGAGCAGGGTCTCTCTCAAATTTTGGGGGCGTTATTCTTTGGATTCTTTTCATTATTTTAACATTTCTACACACTTATATGCATTTCTACCCAATTATATGCATATCCTGGGTTCAGGGCCTGAGCAACAGGCAGCTTACTTTGGGCACGTCATTCAGGCGGAAATTTAGAAAAAAGGGGCCTAGCCCTAAGAAGTTAGAAGAGGTGTGTTTTCTGTTGTCCTTTGCAGAAGCTTGAATTGTTGACCGTGTGCGTTCATTTCCTGTGTAAGTTTTTGACTTAGTGTTTGTTGTTTTTCAAGTGTACTGTGATCCTGCGGCTACCATTTCTCAGTACAGTATTATGTTTATCTTTGGATTCCTTGTCTGGTCTCTTCTCTGCACCTGGGTCCAACGTCACCATGTCATACACAGAGCAGGATGGAGGAAGTCAGGGACAGAATAAGGACTACGGTACTAGGTTTAGGTCAATAGGTGTATGCAGATGCTGGTCCACACCCCCTCCAATGCAATGTTTTAACCTGTTTGGGAAAGGGGGCAGCATTTTCACGTTCGGATGAAAGGCATGCCCAGAGTAAACTGCCTGCTACTCAGGCCCAGAAGCTAATATATGCATATTATTAGTAGATTTCGATAAACACTCTGAAGATTCTAAAACTGTTTGAATGATGTCTGTGAGTATAACAAAACTCATATAGCAGGCGAAAACCTGAGAAAAATCCAACTAGGAAGTGGGAAATCATTACCTATCGAATATGTAGTGTCTATGTGGTCATATTGCACTTCCTAAGGCTTCCACTAGATGTCAACAGTCTTTAGAATGTAGTTTCAGGCTTCTACTATGAAGGGGGAGAGAATGAGAGCTGTTTCAACCAGAGGTCTGGCAGAAGGCCATGAGCTGATCACGCTCGCACCCTAAAGACAAAGGAATTCTCCAGGTGGAACATTATTGAAGATGTTAACCAGTTGGATATAGGGGGCGCTATTTTAATTTTTGGATGAAAAACGTTCCCGTTTTAAACAAGATATTTTGTCACGAAAAGATGCTCGACTATGCATATAATTGACAGCTTTGGAAAGAAAACACAGAACTGATGTTACAGGCGAAACCCAGATAAAAATCCAATCAGGAAGTGCCGCATTTTTTGAAACCGCCTCATGCCAATGACTCCTTATATGGCTGTGAATGAGCTACGAATCAGCTTACATTTTCCACGCATTCCCCCAAGCTGTCTACAGCATTGTGATGTCTTTTTAGGCATTTCCATTGGAGAATGCCTGTAAGGGACCATATTTGACGAGTGGTCACATGCTGTCTCCCGGAGAAAATCTTGCGTAAAATACTGAGGTAGCCATTTTTCCAATCACTTCCTTATGAGAAAACAATTGCCTTGACGGATATATTATCGAATATATATGTTAAAAACACCTTGAGGATGAATCCTAAACAACGTTTGCCGTGTTTCTGTCGATATTATGGAGCAAATTATGAAAAAAGTTTGGCGTTATAGTTGAAGTATTTTTCGGTCGATTTCTCAGCCAAAACTGATGAACAAACGGGACCTTTTTCGCCTACAAAATGGAAAAAAGGAACATTTGCTATCTAACTGGGAGTCTCCTGAGTGAAAGCATCTGAAGTTCTTCAAAGGTAAATGATTTAATTTGGTTGCTTTTCTTATTTTCGTGAAAATGTTGCCTGCTGCCAGCAGAGCCTAGCATAGCATTATGCCATGATAAACTTACACAAATGCTTGTCTAGCGTTGGCTGTAACGCATATTTTGAAAATCTGAGATGACAGTGTTGTTAACAAAAGGCTAAGCTTGTGTTTGAATATATTTATTTTATTTCATTTGCGATTTTCATGAATAGGAAAAGTTGCGTTATGGTAATGCGCTTGAGGCTATGATTACACTCCCGGATACGGGATTGCTAGTCGCTAGAGGTTAAAAACATCCTAAATATTGATTCTATACATCGTTTGACATGTTTCTACGAACTGTAATATAACTTTTTGAACTTTGTCTGAACTTTCGCCTGGACTTGCCTGCGCCTCGTGAGTTTGGATTTGTGAGCTAAACGCGCTAACAAAAGGAGGTATATGGACATAAATTATGGACTTTATCGAACAAAACAAACATTTATTGTGGAACTGGGATTCCTGGGAGTGCATTCTGATAAGGATCATCAAAGGTAAGTTAATATTTATAACGCTATTTCTGACTTTTACTGACTCCACAACATGGCAGGTATCTGTATGGCTTGTTTTTGTGTCTGAGTGCCGTACTCAGATTATTGTATGTTTTGCTTTTTCCGTCAAGCTCTTTTGAAATCTGACACAGCAGTTGCATTAAGGAGAAGTATATCTATAATTCTGTGCATAATACTTGTATCTTTTATCAAAGTTTATGATGAGTATTTCTGTAAATTGATGTGGCTCTCTGCAAATTCGCCATATGTTTTCGAGGCACAACATTACTGAACATAGCGCGCCAATGAAAACTGAGATTTTTGGATATAAATATGAACTTCATCGAAGAAAACATACATGTATTGTGTAACATGAAGTCCTATGAGTGCCATCTGATGAAGATCAAAGGTTAGTGATTAATTAAGAAGTTAAGCTTTAATTTGGTGTATTGCACTTGTGAATGTATGAAAGTTAAATATTTCTGAACACAGACCTAAACACACAAGCACTTAATGTGTCAGCATGTTTCAGTTTGGCTGGCGCTTAGTTGAACTCGGCTAGCTGAATTGAACGAGTGTTCTCGCATACTCCTTTAAAAGGCCTTTGCTTGAAAAATTAGAAAAAGCTGCAATAGTACTGGTAGTCCATTTTGAGACGCCGTAGTCAGTATACACTTCCTCAAAATATTCCAAATTTATCTAAGACAACTCAAGAAATCTATAATTAATTTTAATGTTTTGCCATAGAGATTTCAGTTACGCAGTTTTGTATCTAACTAAGATGTTTGGTGCAGTGTTTAAAAAATAAATAAATGTGCATGAAAACGAGCCGTCTCTCGTTGAATGACAACAAAGACTTTATTGAAGAATCCCTACTGTTGACCAATCACCTATGAAGGGGCATAGACTTCGGCTCCGAACTTCGGGATACCTCCAGAAAAACTGTTGTGTGCCCGAACAGCCGAAAAACCCTTGCGGAAGTCCAAAACGAACAGAAACATCACAATGTTATCATAACAATATATATGCACGAACTCTACCAAACTGTTTTGGCTTGGAAGCATGCGGATGCCTTTACCCACTACGGAGCTGTCCTTGCAGATGGTTGAGTCGGAGTTGCAGGACAGGAATGCAGTGAAACTTATCCTTACCTTTAGGGTGTGGAGCTCTGTTCACTGTCTCACAGAGCTCTGACTCACAAACCACAACCGCCACTCTACTGAATACATACAGCACACAGTTATACATATTTAATGACTAAAGAGATACATATTTTATATTAAATTGGTTGTAAGTTAAGCTATTAAAAGAATAGTTCTCAACTAGGTTTGTGAAAATGATCAAAAATAGATGCAACAATTTAGTTAGTGATAGTGACAAGCACCATCTGTATGTGGTCTCATGATGGATTATCTTAAATTATTTCCACTACTTGCTTGCTAACTTGCTTATGATGGGGCAATATGCCAGACGATGGCATGCCATAGCGCTCTGTTGTATATGACAGCTGGAAGGTCCTCTGTTCGGCAGATCCTAGAGCATATGTATGCTGTTTGACATCAATCCTTGATTAGCGCAATTACTAAGGCAAAGAATAACAGAATGATCTACAGTTCAGTACAGTACATCAACATGACTATAAAAAATTATGGTAGGTTTGGAAGACAAAAATGGGCTGGCTCAAAAACATGACAAGTGATCAGAAATATACAGGCATTTATTTTCAGATACATAGAGTACCAGTCAAATGTTTGGACACACTTATTCATTCAAGGGTTTTACTTTATTTTTACTATTTTCTACATTGTAAAGACAAACTATGAAATAACACATATGGAATCATGTAGTAACCAAAATTTGTTAAACAAATCAAAATATATTTTATATTTGAGATTCTTCAATGTAGACATCCTTTGCCTTGATGACAGCTTTTCACACTCTTGGCATTCTCTCAACCAACTTCACCTGGAATGCTTTTCTAACAGTTTTGAAGGAGTTCGCACATATGCTGAGCACTTGTTGGCTGCTTTTCCTTCACTCTGCGGTCAAACTCATCCCAAACCATCTCAATTGGGTAGACGTTGGGTGATTGTGGAGGCCAGGTCATCTGATACATCACTCCATCACTCTCCTGGGTCAAATAGTCCTTACTGTACACAGCCTGGAGGTGTCTTGGGTCATTGTCCTGTTGAAAAACAAATTATAGTCCCACTAAGCGCAAATCTGATGGGATGGAGTATCGCTGCAGAATGCTGTGGTAGCCATGCTGGTTAAGTATGCCTTGAATTCTAAATAAATCACAGACAGTGCCACCAGGACAGATTTCCACTGGTCTAATGTGCATTGCTAGTTTTTCTTGGCCCAAACAAGTCTCTTTTTCTTATTGGTGTACTTTAGTGGTGGTTTCTTTGCAGCATTTCAACCATGAAGGCCTGATTCACGCAGTCTCCTCTGAACAGTTGATGTTGAGATGTGTCTGTTACTTGAACTCTGTGAAGCATTTATTTGGGATGAAATGGAGGCTGGTAACTATAATGAACTTATCCTCTGCAGCAGAGGTAACTCTGGGTCTTCCTTTCCTGTGGAGGTCCTCATGAGAGCCAGTTTCATCATAGTGCTTGATGGTTTTTGAGACTGGACTAGAAGAAACTTTAAAAGTTCTTAAAATTTTCCAGATTGACTAACCTTCAAGTCTTAAAGTAATGATGGACTGTTTCTCTTTGCTTGTTTGCGCTGTTCTTGCCCTAATATGAACTTGGTCTTTTACCAAATAGGGCTATCTTCTGTATACCACCCCTACCAAATTCCATCACGAACACCATCATTGTGCGCAGCTCGATGATGACAGATTTTGGCCTGCCTATGATTTATGGATCTCTGTTACCTAGTAGCCCGTGTCCATGACATCAACCCCCTCCTGCCCACGGTTCTGGCCAACTACTCCAATATTGACACCATCATCACACACAGGTTTTAACAACCTTCCTTTTTGCGATCTGACAAACTGAGGGAGGAATACAAACCTTTTTTAGACACACTTGCTAGCACAAGGAAGATGATAATTATCTCTAGCCCCCTCCCGTGCTGACAAAGGGGTTCAGAATGTTTCAGCCGACCCTTTGACCTGAACGAGTACCTGAAGAAACTTTGCAATGACAGAAATTAATTTTTTTGTGACAACACTGATTGGATGTAGGAGCAACCAGCACTTTTTAAAGGAGACGGGATTTACCCTAACCACAGTGGTTCCAGGATTATTTCCAGCAACATCACAAACTGTTTTAGAGACTGACAGACATGGTCTGTTAGTGCTCCAGTTCTCCCTGTCAGAATAAGCAACAGAGGACTTGGAAAACCAATCAACTCCTATAGAAATGGCACTATGGTTATTGTGAGTAACCTAATTTATGTTCCATTATCTCCGCCTACTATAACATTCACTTTTCACAGAAACATGGCTCTCTCGGGATATGTTGTCGGAATCGGTCCAGCCACTGGGCTTCTGCATGCATCACACCGACAGAGATAAACACCTCTCTGGGAAGAGGAAGGGCGGGGTGTATGCTTTATGATTAACAACACACCGTGCGATAACAACAACACACAGGAACTAAAGTCCTTCTGCTCAACCAACCTAGAATTCCTTACAATCAAATGCCGACCATTCTACCTACCAAGAGAATTCTCTTCAGTTATAGTCACAGCTGTGTACATCCCCCCTCAAGCGAACACCAAGATGGCCCTCAAGGAACACTCGATTCTATGTAAACTGGAAACTATATACCCGGAGGCTACATTTTATTGTAGCCGGGGATTATTGTAGTAGGGCTAATACTCTCGACCACTGCTACTCTAACTTCCACGATGCAAACAAAGCCCTCCCCCACCCTACCTTCAGCAAATCTGACCACGACGCCATCTTGCTCGTCCCGGCTTATAGGCAGAAACTCAAACAAGATGTACCAGTGACGAGAACCATTCAACGCTGGACTGACCAATCAGAAGCCACGCTCCAAGATTGTTTTGATCACGTGGACTGGAATATGTTCCAGTCAGCCCCAGAGAACGACATTGATCTATACGCTGACTCGGTGAGTGCGTTTATAAATAAGTGTATTGGAGATGTCGTAATCACTGTGACTATTAAAACCTACCCTAACCAGAAACCGTGGATGGATAGCAGCATTCGCGCAAAACTGAAAGCGTGATCCACCACATTTCACCATGGAAAGAGGTCTGGAGATATGGCTGAATATAAACAGTGTAGTTATTCTCTCCGCAAGGCAATTAAACAAGTGAAATGCCAGTACAGGGACAAGGTGGAGTCGAAATTCAACGGCTCAGACACGAGACGTACGTGGCAGGGTCTACAGGAAATCACGTCTACAAAAACAGCCACATCACAGATGCCAACGTCACGCTTCCAGACAAACTAAACACCTTCTTTGCCCACTTTGAGAATAATACGATGCCACCGTCGCGTCTCGCTAACAATGTCTGCGGTCCCCCACTCTCCTTCTCAGTGGCTGACATGAGTATAACATTTAAAAATATTAACCCTCGCAAGGCTGCTGGCCCAGACGGCATCCCTAACTACGACCACAGAGCATGCGCAGACCAGCTGACTGGTGTGTTTACTGACATATTTAATTGCTCCCTATCCCAAGTCTGTTGTCCCCAGATGCTTCAAGATGGCTACCATTGTTCCTGTACCCAAGAAGGCAACGATAACAACTAAATGACTACCGCCCCATAGCACTCAATTCTGTCAACATGAAGTGCTTTGAGAGGCTAGTCAAGGATCATATCTCTGCCACCTTACCGGCCACCCTAGACCCACTTCAGTTTGCAAACCGCCCCAACAGGTCCGCAGGTGACGCAATCGCCATCACACTGCCCTATTTTTAAAAAATATATATTTTTTACCTTTATTTAACTAGGCAAGTCAGTTAAGAACAAATTCTTATTTTCAGTGACGGCCTAGGAACAGTGGACTGCCTGTTCAGGGGCAGAACGAACCATCTGGACAAAAATAATAGCTATGTAAGAATGCTGTTCATTGACTACTGCTCAGCATTCAACACCATAGTACCCTTCAAGCTCATCAAGCTGGAGGCCCTGGGTCTCAACACCTCCCTGTGCAACTGGGTCCTGGACTTTCTGACGGGCCGCCCCCAGGTGGTGAAGGTAGGAAACAACAACTCCACTTCACTGACCTTCAGCACTGGGGCCCCACAAAGGTGTGTGCTCGGCCCTCTCATGTACTCCCTGTTCACCCACAACTGCATAGCCATGCACACCTCCAACTCAATCATCAAGTTTGCAGACGACACAACAGTAGTGGGCTTGATCACCAACAACAACGAGACAGCCTACAGGGAGGAGGTGAGTGTGGGGTCAGGAAAACATCCTCTCACTCAACGTCAACAAAACAAAGGAGATGATCGTGGACTTCAGGAAACAGCAGAGGGAGCACCCCCATATCCACGTCAAAGGGTCAGCAGTGGAGAAGGTGGAAAGTTAAGTTCCTGGGCGTACACATCACAGACAAACTGAAATGGTCGACCCACACAGACAGTGTGGTGAAGAGGGCACAACAGCGCCTCTTCAATCTCAGGAGGCTGAAGAAATTTGGCTTGTCACCCAAAACCCTGACAAACTTTTACAGATGCACAATTGAGAGCATCCTGTCCGGCTGTATCACAGCCTGGCATGGCAACTGCACTACCCTCAACCGCAAGGCTCTCCAGAGGGTGGTGCGGTGTGAACAACACATCAATGGGGGCAAACTATCTGCCCTCCATGACAGCTACAGCACCAGATGTCACAGGAAGGCCAAAAAGGTCATCAAGGACAACAACCTCCCGAGCCACTGCCTGTTCACACCATCATCATCCAGAAGGCGAGGTCAGTACAGGTGCATCATATCTGGGACTGGGAGATTGAGAAACAGCTGCTATCTCAAGGCCATCAGACTGCTAAAAAGCTATTTTTAACTCCAAGAGGCTGCTACCCACATTGAGAACCGATTACTGGACACTATAATAAATGGATCAATAGTAATTTTAAACAATAGCCACTTTAATAATGCCATATTAATAATGTTTACATATCTTACATTACTTATATCACATGTATATACTGTATTTTTTGCCATCTACTGCACCTTGCCTACGCCGCTTGGCCATCGCTCAGCCATATATTTATATGTACATATTCTCATTCACCCCTTTAGATTTGTGTGTATTAGGTAGTTGGGGAATTGTTAGATATTACTGCACTGTTGGAACTAGAAGCACAAGCATTTCGCTACACTCTCATTAACATCTGCTAACCATGTGTATGTGACCAATAAAATTAGATTTCTAGTGAATTTATACAAGCAGTTATCTCCTACCTATAAGGGCACAAGGCGAGACCCAGATGCAGACACAGGAGGCAGATGGTTTGAGTCTGTGATATTTATTAATAATCCAAAAGGGGTAGGCAAGAGAACGGTCGTGGACAGGCAAAAGGTCAAAACCGGTTCAGAGTCCAGGAGGTACAGTGTGGCAAGCAGGCTCAAGGTCAGGGCAGGCAGAATGGTCAGACAGGCGGATACAGAGTCCAGAAAACAAGGAAGGTCAAAACCGGGAGGACTAGCAAAGAGAATAGAAAAGGCAGGCGCACGGGAAAAACACACTGATTGGCATGGAACATACAAGATGAACTGGCACAGACAAATAGAAAATACAGGGGATAATGGAAAAGATGGGTGACACCTGGAGGGGGTGGAGACAGGAGAAACAGATCAGGAGATCAGATCAGATCAGGAGAAACAGATCAGGAGATCAGATCAGATCAGGAGAAACAGATCAGGAGATCAGATCAGATCGGGAGAAACAGAACAGATAGATTGGAGACTGTCAGAAAACTTAGTTGTAATGTTAATCATTTGGTTGTTATTCCATTGGTTACCTCGAGACAGATGTCCCAGGGGCAGAGTGGACCACACTCCTTGAATATGGCGTTTTTAAATGTTAGAGCAATCACAAGGAAAACCTTTCTCTTGAATGACCTCATTACTGAGCGCAAAATTGATTGCATGTATCTCACTGAAACATGGCTGTCATCAGACTGTAGTGCTGCTCTTATTGAAGCCTCCCCGCCCCGGACTACATCTTTTAATACTCTATCAGAAAAGGAGAAAAGGGTGGGGGGACATCCTCTATTTTTACTCATGCTCTCAGCTGTAAGGACATTTCGTTTGGCGTCTTTGGATATTTTGAGCATCATGCTATACTGTTTAAATGTGAGCCACCAGTGCTGGCCATAACCCTGTATAGGCCACCAAAGTACTGCCCCACTTTCTTTACTGATTTATCTGAACTACTGTTTCTTGAGAACTATGATAAAATCATTATGTTGGACGATTTTAATATTCATGTTGACAAATAGACTGACTCCAAAGTCATTGAATTTACAGTATGCATTTTTTGAGCTCTATGGACTTTATCCAACATGTTACTGGGCCCACCCGGCCATTCTCTGGACCCGGATATTACTAAGGGTCTTTCTACTGACATATCCTCTATTATTGATGTTGCTTTATCTGATCACCACTGTGTATTTTTTACTAGCTTGTTGCCCATAGCACAGTGTAATACTGAAAGCATTATTAAGAAACACTATCCTACCTCTGAAGTGAACTTTCCTCCACATCTAAATGTGATGAGTTTGTGGCATACTTCAGAGATAAGGTTGGGTATCAGTCAAACAAGACCCGATGAGGAGTTTGATATGTGCCCTAGCCTACCACGCAAAGGCACTATGGATTTATTTCCCCTGGTTGACACAAAAAATGTTCAGGAAAGTGATATCACAACAAGCTTTGAGAGAAAATGAGAGAAATAAGCTTTTTGTGCGTGTGACACATTTCTGGGATCTTTTATATCAGCTCATGAAACATGGGACCAACACTTTACATGTTGCGTTTATATTTTTGTTCAGTATAGATATTGGTGACTGAGTTATTTTATTGTTGGCGGAAGGTGTTATGGAATAAGTTAGCTAGGTTAAGTTTTAGGAGCATAATTAGACACTACCATGACACACTTCCACATCTCATCGCTAGGTGCAGCAGCAACAGAGTCCAGGTGCTGCGGATCAATTGACAGGTGGAAGCAATCAGGTGGATTATGTGAGAAAGGTGGCAGGAAGCCACTCAGCCTGCCTTTGTTTGTTTTGTATTACCTTTACTTTTTGGCATGCCTTTGTGTATATATTTCTGTTTCGTCATCATCTGAACAAATAATAATGACCTTGGACTGGCTGACCATGGGAGTCATGACTCAGCTGGACCTAAGGTAAGGTTGCTGTCTCCCAGGTACATGCATTCAACACCTGGTCACATACGTTTACTTCTCACATTTATGCATACATCAAATCAGGCCACAGACCATGTAGCTATGTCTAAGACCCCTAGACATAATGAGAGCAGCACAAATCAGTAGGCTAGTTATTGGTTTTGTAACAACAGTAATATTATTAAGAGCTGCACTTCACCCCCCTGAGTGCCACCCCAGTTATAGCTCTCCACCGGCTACATTGTTCCAACCGGGGGATGTCGACGTGTTTGCCATCCCTCCATCCTGCTTAGTTCCAAGAGGAACAGGACGACAGAACACCAGTTGCCATCAAGCGCCATTCCTGTTGCATCCAGGCACCTGGCCAAGAGCACAGAGCAACAAAAAAAGGAGATTCCTCATTGTGCCACTAGAGGTCATCGGTCCCTCAGGTGAGCGAGATTCCTCGTCACCTAGGACATCCTTACAGGCTGGGGAAGATTTTCATGCGTGTGCATTCTCCCCACCGGTGATGGACTGTGGTAGCTTGGGAACATTAGGCATCAGTCTGGTATCCTATTATGTGTTTGTGCATTTTGGGCTTTTAGCAACTTGGCTACATTACTTGAGGATGGTGCTGCGTCCATTATTAGAGCCAGGGAACATGAAGTATGTGTTCACGCTACTTCTCAGTTCCTGAAGAAGGTGAAGGGGGCAGGTCCTGTCAGACTGGGGGCAGGTCCTGTCGGACTAGGCCCCCGACAACTATCTTTTGTCTTAAGCCAACAATGCTATTGTATCTCTCGCCTAATCCTTGTACCCTGAATTGGTTTCCTTCGCCACACTTTAGAGTGGATGTTTTTCCCTCTCTCGGCTGTCACCCTGCATGAGCATAGCATCATGGGAATAGCCTTCTAGGCTCGTACAATCTCCTAGCTAACTAGTTCTCCATCCACTTGGTTAACTGTCCTGCAATGTCATTTCCATTCTATCCTACAAGAGGAATTTGACTGCACTGATGACCCACAACCGATAGGGCGCGTTCGCACCCTTCATCTAATGGGCTAGTTCCAGACTGTTGGAGACAGCAGGCACTCTTCACTTTGCTGCTAGTAATGTGTGTACTTCCTAAGTTAATGTCTCTGTAACAGATCACCCTGCTCTGTTCCTGTGTTGGACTCATGCTAGACAGAGTGGCTTATATGGTACAGTGGTTACAGCCGCAGACCCCTGCTTGGGTTCTATTCCGGTCCACTGTCTTTTGTATGGATGTCTAGCAGTGGAGGCTGCTGAGAGGAAGGTTCATAATAATGGCTGGAATGGAGTAGAATGGTATCAAACACATGAAAACCATTCCATTTACTCCATTCCAGCCATTGTGAGCCATTCACCACTCAGCAGCCTCCCCTAATGTCTAGCCTCCCCACAGTGTGGGCATGGCTGTATACATGGGTGTTGGAGCAATGCGACGAGGGAAGCCTCCCTCTGATAGGTTGCTGTAAGGAGGGAGTGTGTTATACACACTAATCTCCAGCCCTATAGTCACATTGCGTGCCCTGTCTGTTTTAGCGGTATCCAGTATAGTGACCAAGCAGACAGTCCCATACTGGAACTGTGCTTAAGACTATTTCACAGCCGCTGTTCGAGCCACTGGAAAGCATGAAAGAGTTTGTCGTTTTAATTCCGCTTTACTAATAGCTATTACATCCACGACCTGGGTGATGAGCTGCAAGCACTGTCACATGCTGACTAGACCGGGCGCGCTCATGTTGATTTTTGTCCATCCACACCAGACACGATCAGGACACACAGGTTGAAATATCAAAACGATCTCTGAACCAACTATATTAATTTGGGTACAGGTCGAAATGCATGAAACATTCAAGGCAATTTAGCTAGCTAAGTTGATGTTGCAAGTTATACATTGGGTTGTTATTTTACCTGAAATGCACAAGGTCCTCAACTCCAACAATTAATCCACCGATAAAAGGGTCAACCGAGTTTGTTTCTAGTAATCTCTCCTCCTTCAGTCCTTTGGACTTTATATGGCGGTTGGCAATCAACTTTAAGGTGCATTACCACCACCGACTGGAGTGTGGACCTAATTTCATCTTTCAATCACCCACGTGGGTACATGCTCCTGAAAAACAATAAGGAGATGGAGGAGGCGGGACTTGCAGCGCATCAAAAACAGAACCAAGTTCTATTTTAGTGCCTGGCTATGCAGACGCTCTTTGACGCACGTGAGCTGTTTGGATTAAATGATTGAATAACATGTATTCTACAACGCTTGCGCACGTAATGTGAGCGATGTGGTGAGCATGTCAGTTTCACCACTTGTGCCTATACCTTGACCCGGGTTACTCCTAGTCCGTCAAACTCAATCAGCCCACAGGCCATATTGAAAAAACACAATGAATTTGTGGGCCAGACAGTTTGTTTGACAACAAGATGTCACCAAATTATTTTCCCAACACTTTCCCTGACTGCCACTGCTCTTACTCAACAACAATAAATGTCCTCTGTGTCATCACAACTTTTGGAGATATTTAAACAAATATCTTTGGTAAGTTGATCAAATGTTTTGAAATGTTGAAAAAGTTGGCGATATATTCCAATGAAGTTAGATTTATATACTGTTCAAAAGTTTGGGGTCACTTAGAAATGGCCTTGTTGTTTGTTTGTTGCATGTTTGTTGTCCATTAAAATAACATCAAATTGATCATAAATACAGTGTAGACATTGTTACTGTTGTAAATGACTATTGTAGCTGAAAACGGCTGATTGTTTTATGGAATATCTACCTAGGCGTACAGAGGCCCATAATCTGCAACCATCACTCCTGTGTTCCAATGGCACGGTTGTGTTAGCTTATCTAAGTTTATCATTTGAAAAGGCTAATTGATCATTAGAAAACCCTATTGCAATTATGTTAGCACAGCTGAAAACGGTTCTGATTAAAGAAGAAATGGCCTTCTTTAGACTAGTTGAGTATCTGGAGCTTCAGCATTTGTGGGTTCGATTACAAGCTCAAAATGGGCAGAAACAAAGACCTTTCTTCTGAAACTCGTCAGTCTATTCTTGTTCTGAGAAATGAAGGCTATTCCATGCGAGAAATTGCCAAGAGACTGAAGATCTGGAACAACGCTGTGTACTACTCTCTTCACAGAACGGCGCAAACTGGCCTAACCAGAAGGGGGTGGGAGGCCCCGGTGCACAACTGAGTTACCCTTTAACGTTATGAATGTGTTTCTACCTGTCATTTAGGCAGGTAGCCTAGTGGTTAGTGTTGGGCCAGTAACTGAAAGGTTGCTGGATCAAATCCCTGAGCTGACAAGGTAAAAATCTGTCATTCTGCCCCTGAACAAGGCAGTTAATCCACTGTTCCCCGGTAGGCCGTCATTGTCAATAAGAATTTGTTCTTAACTGACTTGCCTAGTTAAATAAAGGTCAAATTATTTTAAAAACATTGTTTTGACAATGACTAGCCCAGTTAATGCTAGTTTATGCTAACTTGCAACTTCACTACCAGTAAATGATAACCAGCTAGCTAGTTAGCACTCCTAGCAGCTTATGCTAACTAGCAACCTTACTACCAGATCGAGGTAAAATACACAAAAAAAAGAAAATGGAACTCATTGCAGTTGTAAATGTTTCCACTAGTGACAGCTTTACAGTTAATGCTACTTTATAGCCTTTTATCTATTTTACACAG
The DNA here is from genome assembly GCF_034236695.1 of Oncorhynchus nerka. Classification (NCBI taxonomy): domain Eukaryota; kingdom Metazoa; phylum Chordata; class Actinopteri; order Salmoniformes; family Salmonidae; genus Oncorhynchus; species Oncorhynchus nerka. The sequence goes on from NC_088404.1 coordinate 43,847,194, forward strand.
TTTTTCCATTGGCTTCTCTCCCCCTGTTTTCAGTCACAGGTGGGGACTGAATTAGGTGTGAGCAGTGCAGGAGGTGGGCTCATGAGTTGTGCTACAATTTTACTGGGGATAGCTTTATTTGTGACCCATTTACAAATTGGAATTGTGCAATAGCAGAGCACAAGAGTTGCCACGATGTTACACTGAATTAATAAGTTAAATAATGAGTTATTGTTCTTAAAATCAAATCAATCAAATTATATTTGCCATGCGCCGAATACAACAGGTGTAGACCATACAGGAAAATGCTTACTTACAAGCCCTTAAACAACAATGCAGTTTTAAGAGAAATGTGTTGAAACCTCTTGAGGATCCGCCCCTTTTTCCAATTTTGTCCAACCTTTGCTGCTATGCCTGCAGATGTGCATAATATGCTGTAACCATAATCAAAGTATTTAATAACTCCAAATAACTTAAAAAAAAAAAAAAAAACGTGCTTGGATCATGGATCACCGGTGCGATTGAGTGCAGCATTGCTGTGTGACGCAATCAATGTCTTGTAGTTGAGTAGCCAGCCTAGGCTACTGCTCAAATGTTGCTGTATTAGGCTTACATGTTTCTCCTTCGCGTGGTGTTTTTTTTTTTTTTTTGGGGGGGGGGGTTATTAATTGTCAAGCTTTAAAAACCGAAGCCAGACTGCAACATTTTAGTAGCCTAGCTAGGACTGTGGCATGTCGGTACACTTTCCCTCCGCTGTGCAGGCTGTAAACGGGAGTCATGAAAGCAGCGCACTTGATGTTGAATTCACCGACGGGAGCGCATCAGGCTATGATGTCATGAAGTAAATGACTCAACTGTTGACTCATTACTCGCGCGCAGTGTTGGAAAAAGTACCCAATTGTCATTAAAAGTAAAGATACCTTAATAGAAATGACTCAAGTAAAAGTGAGTCAGTAAAACCCTTCTTGAGTAAAAGTCTAAAAGTATTTGGTATTAAATATACTTAAGTATCAAAAGTAAAAGTATAAATATTCCCATTAAGCAAACCAGACAGCACAAATTTATTTTTTATTTACGGAAAACCAGGGGCACAGTCCAACATTGACTTCTTTAGGAACGAAGCATGTGTTTGGTGAGTCTGCTAGATCAGAGGCAGTAGGAATGACCAGGGATATTCTCTTGATAAGTGTGTGAATTAGACCATTTTCTGTCCTGCTAACCATTCAAAATGTAACGAGTACTTTTGGTTGTCAGGGAAAATGTATGGAGTAAAAAGTACATACGTTTTACTTAACTACTTTACACCACTGCTCGCGTGTGTCTTTGTCATTTAGTAGTAATTTATACCCGCGTGTGAATGCTTTATTTTATAACTTTTTGACAACCAAGATGACATTTTCTGTAGGATACAGCAATGACCCGTTGGAACCGAAACTTGGCATGGACATTTAGCCTACAACAGGTTCACACTTTTGGTCCCGTAGAAGATTCATCCAGTGTCATTAATGATGATATGATACAGCACACTGGCTGGCTCGTGTGTGGGTCTTGGAGGGGTGTGTGTGGTACTACTTGCTGTGACTTGTAGAGCAGGATATCATGGGCGTTATGGAAGCGGCCCAAAATCAATTGACAACGCAAATCATTGCACAGCTGATAGAAATGTCATTCGCCGGATTGACAGTGTGATGCGCAAAATAGTACACATCTGGATATGTATGTCATTAAACTTCTGCTACCATTTCTGCCAATCCGTCTACGCATACAGTTTGACGAATACGTTTGATAAATCCAAGGTATGCACTACACACTGCAACTGCCTCTGCAACGCAAAAGCAGCGTTTCATTGGAAATTCATGTAATTCTGGTGTATCAAAATGCCAAGACGCTGTCGGTGTTTTCGAAGCGTCAACATAGGCCAATTTTATCATTTGGACGAGTGGAGGTTAATATAATCGTGATGGTTTCGGAGCTCTTCCACCAGAAGTATGGCTGCATCATGGGAATGGTTTAACCTGTTTTGGAGATAAAACAGTTTTTATGTTCGGGAATTTCGGATGACTGACATGCCCAAAGTAAACTGCCTGTTACTCGGGCCCAGAAGCTAGGATATGCATATAATTGGTAGCATTGGATAGAAAACACTCTGAAGTTTCTAAAACGGTTAAAATAATGTCACATGTTTGAGTATAACAGAACTGATATGGCAGGCGAAAATCCATCCAGAATGTGTGTTGTGTTTTTTTTAGGTCACAGGCCATTTCAGTGCTAGCCTATGGGAAATACAAATGGATAGGACCCAGATTGCAGTTTCCTATGGCTTCCACTAGAAAGGGAAGTGATTATTGCACAAGGGATTCCATAGGTTAATCAGCAAGGATGGTGGAATTGGAATTTTGACCGTAACCTTGCATTTTTTCTCTTTTAGAAGGTCAAATGATAGAAATGCACAAATGAAACTTAGTATTTTTCCAACTAGAGCAAGAAAGAGATACAGTGAAGTGTGATGATTTGGGATGTTTATTTTATTTGGCTGAACATAACCATCTCCACTCAATCCAACACATCATCCACATATTCCATTTTAAAAGATGCATATGAATATAGTATGTATCCCAAAATCAAGTTAATCATTACTCCTTATGTTTTAACATTTGTAAAATCTTCAAATAATTGATCATTTGATTTTAGGTGTAACAGTCATTATGTGAAAGTACGTAAAACACTGGAGAAAAAAATATATATATATATAGCAAATTAAAAATGTGCATAGTATGTGCCAGACACAAAGTCCAAAGCTACCCAGTATTTCAAGAAATCTGACACATAAACTGAAGCTGCAAAGCTACACCGCTTCAGTCCATGGCCCCTGCCTCTAGTATCTAACATGCCTTATAAAGCAAAGCAGGTTCAGAATGAAAACCTGAGTTTCTGCATCAGCTGAGACTGCACCAACCAGATGCTAACAACACTTCCTACCTTAGTATGGCGGTCTATTTAAGCTGACCAGGTTCTGCTCAGACATCCTCTGCCGCTTGCTGCTACTGCTAGTATGCATTTGTTTTTCTTGCTACACACCACCACCAAAACCTCCACCACCCCAACCTCCACCTGTTTGGTTCTGTTTTCCTTCCTGCAGGTGGATTGGTATACCAGTAGTTATTATATGTTGACGCTTTGCTCTGACAGTGAGCTACCCTGAAGGAGCAGAGCATATTGCCAAGACCTATTGTACTGTTCATATTCTCTAATAAATGGTTAAACGAATACCTGGTGTTTCCTTTCTGAACTGTATTTATGCCTGGAGAGGGAGTCCTTCAGAGGGAGATACTGAGAGAGCTTCTCAGACTGGCTGACTCCAGGGTTTAGGTTCACAGGCCAAACAGACGTGTCTTTATATCCTCCTGTCCGCCCTCGTTATGGCAGCTAATTCTAATGAGCCCCCTAGTCCAGACCACCACTTGAAGAGCAACAGGACACTCACTCTCCCACAGGGGCTTCATAGCTTCTGTTGGAGTCAAAAGGAGATGTTTGATTGTCAGATGCCAGGTTGTTCCAGTAACTGGCAGGGATTTTCTATATTATTAGTGATTATTCTTGATTAGGTCATTCTTACCTGCTGCCCTAGAGCTTGCATAGAGTTAAACTCGATCTGTTCCCTCTTGATTCTGACCCAGTCAGGCTCATCTGGGATCATAAAGGCTAGAACCATCTTGACCAGGATCAGGACATGCTAACAAACACATTTTAGTCATTAAGCAGATGCTCTTATCCAGAGCAACTTACAGGAGCAATTAGGGTGCCTTGCTCAAGGGCACATCGGCAGATTTTTCACCTAGTCCGCTCGGGGATTCAGCCCAGCAACCTGTCGGTTACTGGCCCAATGCTCTTAACCACTAGGCTACCCTCACCTATGTTGGTTCGGCAGATGATGACACTGTAACATTCTGTAAATAAGACAATTGTTATGAACCATGTACTGTTATGAACAAGATACTGTACCTCCACCAGGAAGGCTCCCCAAACCTAACTCCCCTCCCTCATACTGTACCTCCACCAGGATGGCTCCCCAAACCTAACTCTCCTCCCTCATACTGTACCTTCACCAGGAAGGCTCCCCAAACCTAACTCCCCTCCCTCATACTGTACCTCCACCAGGATGGCTCCCCAAACCTAACTCCCCTCCCTCATACTGTACCTCCACCATGATGGCTCCCCAAACCTAACTCTCCTCCCTCATACTGTACCTCCACCAGGAAGGCTCCCCAAACCTAACTCCCCTCCCTCATACTGTACCTCCACCAGGATGGCTCCTCAAACCTAACTCTCCTCCCTCATACTGTACCTCCACCAGGAAGGCTCCCCAAACCTAACTCCCCTCCCTCATACTGTACCTCCACCAGGATGGCTCCCCAAACCTAACTCCCCTCCCTCATACTGTACCTCCACCATGATGGCTCCCCAAACCTAACTCTCCTCCCTCATACTGTACCTCCACCAGGAAGGCTCCCCAAACCTAACTCCCCTCCCTCATACTGTACCTCCACCAGGATGGCTCCCCAAACCTAACTCTCCTCCCTCATACTGTACCTTCACCAGGAAGGCTCCCCAAACCTAACTCCCCTCCCTCATACTGTACCTCCACCAGGATGGCTCCCCAAACCTAACTCCCCTCCCTCATACTGTACCTCCACCATGATGGCTCCCCAAACCTAACTCTCCTCCCTCATACTGTACCTCCACCAGGAAGGCTCCCCAAACCTAACTCCCCTCCCTCATACTGTACCTCCACCAGGATGGCTCCTCAAACCTAACTCTCCTCCCTCATACTGTACCTCCACCAGGAAGGCTCCCCAAACCTAACTCCCCTCCCTCATACTGTACCTCCACCAGGATGGCTCCCCAAACCTAACTCCCCTCCCTCACACTGTACCTCCACCAGGATGGCGACCAGTATGATGTTCTTGCCGCTGATCCCTCCCTCCAGACAGAACTCCTGGACGCGAGGGGACAGCAGTAGCAGCCAGCAGTTAGACATGACTGAGACAAAGCCCAGAACCTCAAACGCTGTCTGAAACATACACACAGGCATACAGTAATATGGTTACAGGTACATACAAGGACAGGCGCAAATACAGACATGTGCATAGGGACATAGATGGGCACTGATAAGGAAATAACATTGACCACTGCACGTTGCTCACATCTATTTATTTACCAGATTTAGCTTCATAACACATTTCTGTCTGCATTAAAAATGCCCTCTCTGTTTGTTCAAATTCTCACATCGCCCCAAAACCCTCCTGACCTGCCACACCCCCATATTGGACACTGGGGCAGAGAATGGCTTCCGGAACAGTTTGCAGATCTTGTAGGCATCCCCTCGGATCTCTGTGATGTTGTTGAGGAGCAGGAGGACGGCGGTGAGCGGGTACACACAGGAGAACAGACTCAAATACCCAAACTGCAGCAGCAATTCAATGTACTCCGCAAACAGGCCCTGCAACGTAGCAACAGACGCAATAACACCAAAACAAATATACACCAAACATACAGTACATATGCAAATGCACCCAAACCTGATTCTACCCCTTAAGGCACAGATGCAAAGAAACCAAGGCAGGCGAGCACAATGAAGAGAAATGGAAAAGAAGAAAAAAATACACATTTTACATGGACTTACTGGATAAGGGGGAAGGCTTCTCTGGGCTCTGAGTTTGTCCATCTCTAGGTCGTCCTCCTGCTCTTTCTTATGGGGAGCACTAAGGAAGCGGTCGACTATAAACGGCACTACCACCTCTGTACACTGGTTCACCAGCTGGTTCCCAATTAGCATAGAGGCAAGCCTCTGGGCAAAAATTGATAGTAAACAAACATAAATAGTTACATACTGCATACACACTCTCTCTGGGATCAATTACTACAGATGGTGCACAGAGAGAATGTGATCTGCTCTGTTGTAGAGCTCAAGAAAATCTATTTGAGATCCATCTACCCTTTAAAATGAGGTATTTCCACATTGTATAACTTTTCCTCCGGCCATAGACAAACAGTGCTGCCCAGCTGAAATCTCTTACCTTGCGTAGCAGTGGTAGGTCCTGTTTGTAAAAGGCAATGTGGAAGAGCACAGCAAAGTTGTTGAAGAAAGTAAACTGAAAATTAGAAAGTGAGATGTTGGCTTCAATTAATATCTCTGGAGGCACGACTACAGATCCTGTATCTGATTTGCCTCCCACATCTGTTTATAAAAAAACAGCTGATACTATCTGCACAGTACTCTTATCTGTATCACAATACATTTAGCTCTGCACCATTTTTTATATTTGTCATTTACCAGAAGCGCCTATCCAGAGCAACTTACAGGCTAAATCCCTTGCTCAAGGGCACAACAACAGATGTAGCACTTAGTCGGCTCTGGGATTCGATCCAGCTACCTTTCGTTTACTGGCCGAACGCTTTTAACAGCTATGCTACCTTTCTCCTGGGAGGAGGAGGATGATAGACTGACAGATGGGGAAGGAAAACTGACCAGGAGGACTTTGGTGGTATGATGGTTCTGGAAGGAGGACTCCTCTCTGTGGTTTTCTATGTGGGTAAATCAGACAGATTTTCAGTGGCCTTATCACACACAAACTGTGATACTTTGCATCCAATTGCATTATCTATTATTATATGACTCTCTGCTCTTTGGTGAACTTAGCTCTGTGTTCCCAAACATTCTAACCCCTACTGCAATTATTCATCAACCTCACATTTATTTTCTCTCCCCCTCTTTTATAACCCTTCTCTATCATCTCTAACCCATCTCCCTCCCCAGTGCTCTCTCTCACCCCACTCGGTGAGTTGCATGGCCACAGCGTGGTACACATTCCCCAGCATGTTGGTGTAGACAATGTGGGCCATGGAGGGCATGTAGAGCAGAACTCCAGAGAACAGGGAGCCGCTGTCCTGATGGAAGCCCTGCACCAGGGCCTCTCCGTGATAGAAGCAAGTCATTCCCAGCACCACCAGTCCCATTAAAAGCCCCACTAGGGGCAACGACACCAGGCCTAAACGCAGCTGCCTCTGCCACTCCGGGAACAGGGGCTCCAGACGGCCTGTTTCAGGGTTGAGCCCCAGGGTACCGTGGAAGCCAGGGCGGGGCCCGGCGAAGCGCTCGGCCAGGTTCAGTGTGCCCCAGCGGTGGGAGAGGGAGGAGCTCCGACGCTTCCACAATTCGATGAACAGCGTGGACCACAGCATGCTGAATACAGCCTGTACCATGTGACCGCTGACCGAGGGGCCATCGTCGTCCTCCTCCATCACCCCCTCCCCGGCCTGCTCCTTCACCACCCCACCACCTCCAGGCAGCAGAAAGGTCAGGACAAGGCCCAGGAAGGCAGGGGGAACCAGGGCCCAGGTGTAGAAGTCTAGAAAACTGAAGTAAAACGCCACGGTGCTTCCAAAATATGATTGTATTGCATCTGCACAGGAAGAGAGCGATCATTAGCAGGACAAAGGAGCAAATGTTTGTTAGAGCCGGGCGATATGGATAGAAAATCCATATCACAATAAATTCACACATTTTTTGCGATAATGATAAATCAGCAATAAATTACAACAAAAAACATCCGGGAAGGGCTGGGTGATATGGGCAAAAAGTCATATCGCGAATGTAACTTTTTTGCCCAATAACAACAATATACAACAATGATAAAAAAATGTCAATGGACAGTTACTTTACATTAGTGGTCAGTGCCAAGTAAAACAACAGAGATGGTAGCCTATGATTAAAACAGTAAGCTATTTCATCGAACTTATCCAGATTTGAGATTTTGATGTGCAACCTGTCAAAATTCTTCAGAGAATTTGACAACATCTTTGCATATTGGCCTCATGGCTGTATTATTCACCACCTGAGGAAGTGGGAACTCAAAACATTTAGCTAGATTGCTAATGCTAAATATGATATTGTTGCTATATAGCCATGTAGGCTCAGTAAATGTAGGCTCAGTAAATGTAGTCTAATGTCCTACAAAAACCTTTCACCGCTATGCCTAAGCTACAGTTCCACTTGTAAAGTCGTACCATGAACTCAATATTAAGAGGTGAGAAACACATGATCTACTCACAGAAAGCTGTGACTCTCCTTTCTGTAACTAGAACAACATGAGTTGCTTTGAAAACTGTATTTTTCTCACAATATCATTTTGAGCAAAGGTCATATGCATCTCTACCTCCTCACAGTGGGGATTTGATTTGGATCTTTTAGTCCCCATTTGGACTAATCTTCCAAGAGTCCGTAAACATTCAAATACAATTTATAATACGAACCCATTTTCACATATAACACACTATTACAAACATACATAATATACCAACAATGACCCAATAAATACTCAATCTAAAAAATATAGATTATTCATCTACTATAGTCCCACAACATTTCTATGTATTTAAATGGTTTGAATTTATATTGAAAGGTTTTTGGTTTGCTCAGTTAATTAATTCAATTTCTTTATTGCTCTAAATCGAAATTTTATTTTGCCTATTTCTCTTTTCTGTCTGGATAACGCATAGTTGGTGGACAATCTATTTCTAGTATTTACAGAATGTCTGTCTCTTACCAACTGAATACCGTTATGAATAGAACTTGGCCGTTTTAAATGATGTATATTATGAAATAAAATAAGTACGTTTTTTTCCAATTATCTTGACGATTGATGACGTCACAGTGGGGAGATGGGCATGAGAGTCAGCAGCCAACAGCAAAACAGGGACAGGCAGATACTTTCATAGCAAGAATAAACATAATGCATAGACTATTGCTGTTGACCAAATTCTGGTTTTAGCACCATCTACAGGAACGTTGTGTAACAAAATCACCAACATAGGAGGAAGGCAGTGTCTGTGTCTGTCATTTTTGGTTTATCATCCCAGCTCTAGTGTGTGGGTGAATACAGTATGTAACTATTTTGTGTTTGCTTTACTGCATGATGTTGTTTACCGAGAGGCTGTCCCCATATCTGCTTCTTAGAGTACCACATTCTGCCGAGGTCATTCAGTCTCTGCTGGTCATGTAGAGGGAAGATGTCCTTTATCACTCCTGCCCTCACCAGCTTCTGACCTACAGCACAGAGACAGGACGGATGGGCAACATCAGGGAACTGTACAATACCTCTACCATTATTACACATACAGACGGGTAACCGGGGGTAACATAGCCAGAAGCTTGGCAGCATACGTAAGGGACAGTGCAGATCACAGAGCAGTGAGAGAGGACCGGAGAGAGCACTGAACTGATGAGCCAGAGGTGGTGCTCTGCTCTGCTGCAGAACAGCTTAGCTAAGCAAGATCATGACCAGAGGACAGAACATGCTGAGGTAAACCAGATAGCACACATGCGCACAAACAATACTACTCATATTACAGAGCAAGTGATAAAGCTTCAAATGATACCAACTTTTGCTTCGTAGCACCGACTTTGCAGCACATTGTGGAGTCACATATTCCAATTTCAATTAATAATTTCTCAATTATGCATTAAAATACAAATGTCAAGTACATGTCAGCAATCATTCCTATTGAAGGATCTTTCTATGGATATTTAGTGAAAATACCCTAAATAAGTCCTTTTTTTATTTAGTTTCGTGAGGAATCACCCAACATCCCCATTTATAGTATATCACTCTATTCACATACCTAAACACACACACGCACATGTAAAGACTCACATATGTTTTCCCAGGCCTCTAGGACCCCTGGCGCCTCTGGGATTCCAGGGATTCTCTGCTTCTTCTGGGCCTGTAGAGAGTCCAGCTCATTCTTGACTATGTACTGACGCTCTGCTAGCGTCAGGAACTCCTGCATGTCATCTGGTAACACAGAGGACAGGCGTCAATCAAGACTGTCGTGTGTGTGTGGATATATAATATATATACACACACACACAGTTCTGGAAAAAAATTAAGAGACCACTGCAAAATTCTTATTTTACTATTTAAAGGTATGTGTTTGGGTAAATTGAACATTTTTGTTTTATTCCATAAACTACTGACAACATTTCTCCCAAATTCCAAATAGAAATACTGTCATTTAGAGCATTTATTTTCATAAAATGACAACTGGTCAAAATAACAAAAAATATGCAGTGTTGTCAGACCTCAAATAATGCAAAGAAAATAAGTTCATATTCAGAAATCAATATTTGGTGAAAAAACTCATTTTCAATTACAGCTTTCATGCGTCTTGGCATGCTCTCCGCCAGTCTTTCACATTGATGTTGGGTGACTTTATGCCACTCCCGGCACAAATTCAAGCAGCTCGGCTTTGTTTGATGGCTTGTGACCATCCATCTTCCTATTGATCACATTCTAGAGGTTTTCAATGTGGTTCACGTCTGGAGATTGGGCTGGCCATGACAGGGTCTGGATCTGGTGGTCCTTCATCCACACCTTGATTGTCCTGGCTGTGTGGCATGGACCCTTGTCCTGCTGGAAAAATCAACCCTCAGAGTTGGAACTTTGTCAGAGCAGAAGGAAGCAAGTTTTCTTCCAGGAAAACCTTGTACGTGGCTTGATTCATGCATGGATGCGAAACCTGGAGAGGCCTACAAGCCACAGTGTCCCGCACCCACTGCAAAGAAAAAGCCATATCTCAGACTGGCCAATAAAAATAAAAGATTAAGATGGCAAAAGAACACACACTGGACCGAGGCACTCTGCCTAGAAGGCCAGCATCCCGGAGTCGCCTCTTCACTGTTGACGTTGAGACTGGGGTTTGCGGATACTCTTTAATGAAGCTGCCAGTTGAGGTCTCTCTGTTTCTCAAACTAGACACTCTAATGTACTTTTCCTCTCGCTCAGTTGTGCACTGGGCCTCCCACTCCTCTTTCTATTCTGGTTAGAGCCCGTTTGCGCTGTTCTGTGAAGGGAGTAGTACACATCGTTGTATGAGATCTTCAGTTTCTTGGCAATTCCTCGCATGGAATAGCTGTAATTTCTCAGAACAAGAAGAGACTGACAAGTTTCATTTACATTACATTTAAGTCATTTAGCAGACGCTCTTATCCAGAGCGACTTACAAATTGGTGCTTTCACCTTATGACATCCAGTGGAACAGCCACTTTACAATAGTGCATCTAGGTCTTTTAAGGGGGTGAGAAGGATTACTTTATCCTATCCTAAGTATTCCTTAAAGAGGTGGGGTTTCAGGTGTCTCCGGAAGGTGGTGATTGACTCCGCTGTCCTGGCGTCGTGAGGGAGTTTGTTCCACCATTGGGGGGCCAGAGCAGCGAACAGTTTCAGAAGAAAGGTCTTTGTTTCTGGCCTTTTTGAGCCTGGAATTGAACCCACAAATGCTGATGTTCCAGATACTCAACTAGTCTAAAGAAGGCCAGTTTTATTGCTTCTTTAATCAGAACAACCATTTTCAGCTGTGCTAACATAATTGCAAAAGGGTTTTCTAATGATCAATTAGACTTTTAAAATGATGAACTTGGATTAGCTAACACAACGTGCCATTGGAACACAGGAGTGATGGTTGCTGATAATGGGCCTCTTATGGAATATCTACATATGCGTACAAAAATCAGCTGTCTCAGCTACAATAGTCATTTACAACATTAACAATATCTACACTGTATTTCTGATGAATTTGATGTCATATTAATGGACAATAAATAAGAGCATTTCTAAGTGACCCCAAAATTTTGAACTGGTGTGTGTGTGTGTGTGTGTGTGTGTGTATATGAATATATATGTATATACAGTTGAAGTCGGATGTTTACATACACCTTAGCCAAATACATTTGAAGTAAGTTTCACAATTCCTGACATTTATTCCTAGTAAAAATTAGTTAGGATCACCACCTTATTTTAAGAATGTGAAATGTCAGAACAATACTAGTTATTTATTTCAGCTTTTATTTCTTTCATCACATTCCCAGTGGGTCAGAAGTTTACATTCACTCAGTTAGTATTTGGTAGCATTGCCTTTAAATTGTTTAACTTGGGTCAAACGTTTCAGGCAGCCTCCCACAAGCTTCCCACAATAAGTTGGGTGAATTTTGGCCCATTCCTCCTGACACAGCTGGTGTAACTGAGTCAGGTTTGTAGGCCTCCTTGCTCGCACAACCTTTTTCAGTTCTGCCCACAAATTTTCTATAGGATTGAGAAAAGGGATTTGTGATGGCCACTCCAATACCTTGACTTTGTAGTCTTTAAGCCATTTTGCCACAACTTTGGAAGTATGCTTGGGGTCATTGTCCATTTGGAAGACCCATTTGCGACCAAGCTTTAACTTCCTGAATGATGTCTTGAGATGATGCTTCAATATATCTACATTATTTCCCGCCTCATGATGCCATCTATTTTGTGAAGTGCACCAGTCCCTCCTGCAGCAAAGCACCCCCACAACATGATGCTGCCACCCCCGTGCTTCACGGTTGGGATGGTGTTCTTCGGCTTGCAAGCCTCCCCCTTTTTTCTCCAAACATAAAGATAGTCATTATGGCAAAAACAGTTATATTTTTGTTTCATCAGACCGGAGGACATTTCTCCAAAAAGTATGATCATTGTCCCCATGTGCAGTTGCAAACCGTAGTCTGTCTTTTTTATGGCAGTTTTGGAGCAGTGGCATCTTCCTTGCTGAGTGGCCTTTCAGGTTATGTTGGTATAGGACTCGTTTTACTGTGGATATAGATACCTTTGTACCTGTTTCCTCCAGCATCTTCACAAGGTCCTTTGCTGTTGTTCTGGGATTGATTTGCACTTTTTGCACCAATGTACCTTCATCTCTAGGAGACAGAACGCGTCTCCTTCCTGAGCGGTATGACGGCTGCGTGGTCCCCCGGTGTTTATACTTGTGTACTATTGTTTGTACAGATGAACGTGGTACCTTCAGGCGTTTGGAAATTGCTCCCAAGGATGAACCAATCTTGTGGAGGTCTACAATTTTTTTTAGAGTTCTTGGTTGATTTCTTTTGATTTTCCCATGATGTCAAGCAAAAAGGCACTGAGTTTGAAGGTCGGCCTTGAAATACATCCAAAGGTACACCTCCAATTGACTCAAATGATGTCAATTAGCCTATCAGAAGCTTCTAAAGCCATGACATAATTTTCTGGAAGTTTCCAAGCTGTTTAAAGGCACAGTCAACTTAATGGATGTAAACTTCTGACCCACTGGAATTGTGATACAGTGGATTAGAAGTGAAATAATCTGTCTGTAAACAATTGTTGGAAATATTACATTGTGTCATGCACAAAGTAGATGTCCTAACCGACTTGGCAAAACTATAGTAATGGACATGTTGTAGAACAATAGTGAAAACATCAAAACTATGAAATAACACATATGGAATCATGTAGTAAACAAAAAAGAGTTAAACAAATCCAAATATATTTGAGATTCTTCAAAGTAACCACCCTTTGCCTTCATGACAGCTTTAAACACCCTTGGCATTCTCTCAACCAGCTTCAAGAGGTTGTCACATGGAAGGTTCTACAGCTGCACCATCGAGAGCATGCTGACTGGTTGCATCACTGCCTGGTACCGCAACTGCTCGGCCTATGACCGCAAAGGCACTACAGAAGGCAGTGTGTACTGCCCAGCCACCCCAGTCATAGATTGTTCTCTCTGCTACCGCAAGGCAAGCGGTACCGGAGCGCCAAGTCTAGGACCAAAAGGCTTCTCAACAGCTTTTAGCCGTAAGACTCAGGGATTCAAATGGCTACCCGGACAATTTGCATTGTCCACCCCCCCCAACCCCTCTCTTACGCTGCTGCTACTCTGTTCTTCATCTATGCATAGTCACTAACTATACATTCATGTACATATTACCTCAATTAGCCCAACTAACTGGTGCCCCCACACATTGGCTACCCGGACTATCTGCATTGTGTCCCACCAACCCTCTCTTTTACGCTGCTGCTACTCTGTTCATCATATATGCATAGTCACTTTAACTATACCTACATGTACATATTGCCTCAATTAGCCTGACTAACTGGTGCCTGTCTATAGCCTCGCTACTGTTATTTTCAGTCTTTTAACTGTGATTTTTATTTCTTTACTTATCTATTGTTCACCTAATACCTATTTTTTACTTAAAAATTGCACTGTTGGTTAGGGCCTGTAAGTAAGCATTTCACTGTAAGGTCTACACCTGTTGTATTCTGCGCACGTGACAAACCTTGATTTGAATGCAATTCAATTAACAGGGGTGCTTTGTTAAGTTAATTTGTGGAATTTCTTTCCTCCTTAATGTGTTTGAGCCAATCAGCTGTGTTGTGACAAGGTAGGGGTGGTATACAGAAGGTAAAGGTAAAGGACCAAGTCCATATTATGGCAAGAACAGCTCAAATAAGCAAAGAGAAACGACAGCCCATTACTTTAAGACATGAAGGTCAGTCAATACGGAAAATTAAGAACTTTGAAAGTTTCTTCAAGTGCAGTCGGAAAAACCATCAAGCGCTATGATGAAACTGGCTCTCATGAGGACCGCCACAGGAAAGGAAGACCCAGAGTTACCTCTGCTGTACATTAGAGTTACCAGCCTCAGAAATGTCAGCCTAAATAAATGCTTCACAGATTTCAAGTAACACACACGTCTCAACATCAACAGTTCAGAGGAGACTGTGTGAATCAGGCCTTCATGGTCGAATTGCTGCAAAGAAACCACTATGTACTAAAGGTCACCAATAAGAAGAAGAGACTTGCTTGGGCCAAGAAACACAAGCACTAGACATTAGACCGGTGGAAATCTGTCCTTTGTTCTGATGAGTCCAGATTTGAGATTTTTAGTTCCAACCGCCATGTCTTTGTGAGACGCAGAGTAAGTGAACGGATGATCTCTACATGTGTGGTTTCTACCATGAAGTATGGAAGAGGTGTGATGGTGTGGGGGTGCTTTGCTGGTGACACTGTCTGTGATTTATTTAGGATTCAAGGCACACTTAACCAGCATGGCTACCACAGAATTCTGCAGTGATACACCATATGCTCTGTGCTTAGTGGGACTATAATTTGTTTTTTAAAGGGAAAATGTCCCAACACACCTCCAGACTGTGTAAAGGCTATTTCACAAAGAAGGGGAGTGATGGAGTGCTGCATCAGATGACCTGGTCTCCACAATCACCCCATCTCAACCAAATTGAGATGGTTTGGGATGAGTTGGACTGCAGAGTGAAGGAAAAGCAGCCAACAAGTGCTCCGCATATGTGGGAACTCCTTCAAGATTGTTGGAAAAGCATTCCAGGTGAAGCTGGTTGAGAGCATGCCAAGAGTGTGCAAAGCTGTCATCAAGGCAAAGGGTGGCTACTTTGAAGAATGTGAAAAATAAAATATATTTGTATTTGTTTAACACTTTTTGGTTACTTCACGTGTTATTTCATAGTTGTGATGTCTTCACTATTATTCTACAATGGAGAAAATAGTACAAAATAAAGAAAAACCTTGAATGAGTAGGTGTGTCCAAACTTTTGACTGGTACTTATATATTTTATATATATATATATATATATATATATATATATAGTCCCACTAATATATATATGTGTGTGTAATTTGGGCTATATTACCACACTCGCACAACAGTGAATGTGTGTGTATCTATTCCTACAGAAGGTGTATTGGGTACTGAAGATCTACACAACAAGTTCAATTACTTATTAACTGCTGATACTGTTAATCTCCCTCTACTTTTCCCCCACCATTACCAACATTCTTACCAACATTGCTGAAGTTGTCTCTGTCGTGGTAGGAGAAAGCAACCATGTCTTCATTGTGGTATTTCTTACACAGACCCAGGTCCTCCGTGGCTTTGAGGAATGTGCAGCGAGGAGCAGACACCACGACCACATCCCCACACTCATCCTCTCCAGGGTGGGCCAGCAAAGCTGCTCCTAGTACAGTGAGGAGGAAAGGGTCAACTTCAATACTTCTGCATCTACTGCAGTGATCTTAGAGGGTGTATATGCTTTTGTTTCAGTCCAGTACTTAATGACACAGCTAATAAACTAAGATACCCGTGCACTGATATTCCCCCGCAGTTGTATTGTGCAACACTTTGAGTCAAAAGTCTTTGTCAGGCTTAACCCACATGCATAAAGCATTCACTGGATGAGGGTACACTACTTTTAAACTCTTGATTCAATAAGCTAATCATCAAGCCCAGGGGAATCAATTGAATCAGATGTGTTAATAGCACTCAGCAGGACCAAAACAAGCGACACAGACTGAAGAACAGTCAGACCTCTGCTGATAACCCAACATGGCCTCTCACCTCCGTGTCTCTTTGAAGTTTCAATCAGGGAGATGAGCCACCTCTTAGTGACAGGCTGGACGTTGTCTGACAGCTGGATGAGGACCAGGGGCTCCACCTGCTTAGACACACAGCAGGGACAGCTGACCTGCGTCCATGAGTCCTGGGACAGGACCTTAGTCTGTGTCTGGACAGAGCCTTTATCACCCATCGACATCATCACGTCCCTGTGGAGAGGCAGTGTGAGGAGGACAAGGAGTTTTACTGTATCTGTTATACACTCTGTAATCCACACATTTACAAGGGTCGTTCCACCTCAAAAAGGCACAAGAAAGAGGATTTTGACACCCACCATCTCAGATTGTTCTGAAATGGTTTCTGTAGTTTAGAAACAGATAAGATAAGCATTCCTGCAACATTATTTGGATGAAATATAATTTAATCTGAGAAATTAAACTAATAGATTGCACCTAAATTGGCCATTTTAATTTATAGTATTTATATAATATTCAATAAATATAGTACCCAACATCCAAATTGGACAAAACTTCTTCCTACCAATGAGTATTTAGATAAGTTTGCCAGTGGATATCTGTAATGGTAGACTCAGTAATTCCAGTTTAGTCTATTGTTTTTCTGATATGATCAATTATTCCTACAGATTTAATCATACTTAATTATCCATTGTCTCCTGGCCACAGAACAATTAGCAAAAAATATTTGATATCGCTACTAATGTCACACATTACATTCATCCTAGGTGCTCTACTATCAACTGGCATGCTAAATTAGGCAGCTGTAGATGTGAGGGGGAAACAAAAATATTCATATTATCTATAAAGATTATAAAAAGGCCATTCGGTAGCTAGCCATCTTAAACACAATAGGATTATGATCAGGATGTCTGGTCTCTGTTTCACTGCATCTTAACTAAGCCTGTTGGATGACCTAGCTAGCTAGCTAGGTTGAAACTGCTGGGGGAGAGCTAACTCTCACCATCAGCCTAGTTCATCAATGTAGCTAGCTAATGATTTTAGATAGGAAAAACTATATTTGCTAGTTATATTTTTTTAAAGACTTGCTACTGACTATTGAACACTTTTTATCTAGTTCCCCTGAATGTTTATTGATGGTAACTGAAAAAAGTTGTTTTGGTATACTTTAGCCGATAAAGAATAGGCTTGTACATGTACACATGAGTGTTTCATTAATGAACTACATTGGACTGAATAGGCAAATTTGTTTTCATGTTATTGTAATTCAGGTGAATGGAGTAAGATGACTAGAAAGGAGCACGCTGACAGACCAGGAAGAAAGCTGTTGTTGCACAGCAAAGGTATTACAGTCAATGTTTATGAACTTAATATGGTGTGTGAATTACTCATTTATATCATTGGCACTTACGAAAGGTGTGGATTATTCAGCAACATGAGCAGTAAATGCTAACATGGCTTTGGCGATGAAAGGTGATGTCACGGAGGTGACTGTATCTATTAGAAGCTGACCCCAAACATATGCTCAGAACCTAATTCACCTGGTATTGGTTTCACCAAGACAAATACAGTGCGGCAAAAAAGTATTTAGTCAGCCACCAATTTTGCAAGTTCTCCCACTTAAAAAGATGAGAGAGGCCTGTAATTTTCATCATAGGAACACTTCAACTATAACAGACAAAATGAGAACAAAAAAAATCCAGAAAATCACATTGTAGGATTTTTAATTTATTTATTTGCAAATGATGGTGGAAAATAAGTATTTTTTCATATTTTTAAGTGGGAGAACTTGCACAATTGGTGGCTGACTAAATACTTTTTTTGCCCCACTGTATATGGTGCGTATCTCTTTGGCCCATTTTTCTTCTAGGTTAATTGGCAGACAACACTCATAAGGTGTATTGCCGCCACCTACTGTACAGGATAGTACAAAATCCCCTCAAAACAAAATATGTTGTCGATTAACAAAAACACTAACCAAATTCACACTACTACTGTGTGGGGTGGGGGGGACCTCTTTGTTCAGTACTTCCTGTAACATTTCGCCTGTAAAGTCCTGGAGATCCAGAAATCTATTTGCCGCCTTCACGATGATGTCTAGCTTCTTGGATTTTTAAAAATGAGTTTTTCTAGTGCAATTTACCACTTGCGCCATAAACACAACAAAGTGCACCTTCGCTGTTAGTGTGTCGGGATCCTTCTCCTGCATGACAGACTGTGGGACATCCACTACTATCTCTACTCACTCCTTTAGCTATTTTCACTGGCTCACATAGGAGACCTGCTGGAAAGCTTTGATCCTAGCTACTGCGACCTCCTTCCCCCTGTTTATCACGGGAGTAATTAATTGATGCGTCACTGATCTGGACCTGGGAGTTGCTTGCACCTGTTCTTTATTTAAGACGAACACCAGAAGTAGCACACTGAGAACGCGTGCTGTTGCTAGAGCAGACCAACCCGTTTCCATTTATGGGAATTGGGAGGGTGAACGCATGACCCTTCCCAAAGCTAAGTACCTCTCTATAGTTAATTTCCAACAATTTCACTTGATAGCACTGCCTGCCGACATTCTCTATTGTTTTGTGTGCTACGCACTCGTTGATGCCAGTGCACCTATTGTGAATCAGGCCTTTTGGGATTCTTGGAGGGTGAAACACGTTTACCCTTCCCCTAAGTATGACTTTCATGGCCTCCCGAGTGGCGCAGCGGTCTAAAGGCACTGCATCTCAGTGCAAGAGGTGTCACTACAGTCCTTGGTTCGAATCCAGGCTGTATCACATCCGGACGTGATTGGGAGTCCCATAGGGCGGCACACAATTGGCCCGGTGTAGGCCGTCATTATAAATAATAATTTGTTCTTAACTGACTTGCCTAGTTAAATATAAATGTTAAGTACCCTACCCCTCTCATTCAATCAGCAACAGTATATACTCCCAACCGGAACCTGTTTCCGCTTTGTCGTTATGGGCTATTGTATGTAGATTGAGGGAAAACAATGATTTAATCGATTTTAGAATAAGGCTGTAATGTAAGAAAATGTGGAAAAAGTGACGAGGTCTGAATACTTTCCGAATGCACTGTATGATGTGGCTGTCCATGGTTCTGTTTTTGCTCTGTGTGTGTGCAAGTAGAAAAAACATGTTGACTCACCCTACTTGTAGAGAAACGCAATGTCATTCTCCTTTCTTTCATGTTCACGAAACAGTCTATGGCTGTCATACGGTACATGCTTTTAGTGTTTGTTGTCCTAGGCTACCTGGATAAAAAGCTTGCTCGCTAGCCTTACTTCCTTTCATTGGCAACGATGAGCCAGCTTGTTAACGTTAGCCTACTACAGTCGTGGCCAAAAGTTTTGAGAATGACGCAAATATGAATTTTCACAAAGTCTGCTGCCTCAGTTTGTATGATGGCAATTTGCATATACTCCAGAATGTTATGAAGAGTGATCAGCTGAATTGCAATTAATTGAAAAGTCCCTCTTTGCCATGCAAATGAACTGAATCCCCCCAAAACTTTTCCACTGCATTTCAGCCCTGCCACAAAAGGACCAGCTGACATCATGTCAGTGATTCTCTCGTTAACACAGGTGTGAGTGTTGATGAGGACAAGGCTGGAGATCATTCTGTCATGCTGATTGAGTTCAAATAACAGACTGGAAGCTTCAAAAGGGGGGTGGTGCTTGGAATCATTGTTCTTCCTCTGTCAACCATGGTTACCTGCAAGGAAACACGTGCCGTCATCATTGCTTTGCACAAAAAGGGCTTCACAGGCAAGGATATTGCTGCCAGTAAGATTGCACCTAAATCGACCATTTATCAGATCATCAAGGAGAGCGGTTCAATTGTTGTGAAGAAGGCTTCAGGGCGCCCAAGAAAGTCCAGCAAGCGCCAGGACCGTCTCCTAAAGTTGATTCAGCTGCGGGATTGGGGCACCACCAGTACAGAGCTTGCTCAGGAATGGCAGCAGGCAGGTGTGAGTGCATCTGCATGCACAGTGAGGCAAAGACTTTTTGAGGATGGCCTGGTGTCAAGAAGGGCAGCAAAGAAGCCACTTCTCTCCAGGAAAAACATCAGGGACAGGGACTGATATTCTGCAAAATGTACAGGGATTGGACTGCTGAGGACTGGAGTAAAGTAATTTTCTCTGAATCCCCTTTCTGATTGTTTGGGGCATTTGGAAAGAAGCTTGTCCGGAGAAGACAAGGTGAGCTCTACCATCAGTCCTGTGTCATGCCAACAGTAAAGCATCCTGAGACCATTCATGTGTGGTGTTGCTTCTCAGCCAAGGGAGTGAGCTCACTCACAATGTTGCCTAAGATCACAGCCATGAATAAAGAATGGTACCAACACATCCCCCGAGAGCAACTTCTCCCAACCATCCAGGAACAGTATGGTGACAAACAATGCCTTTTCCAGCATGATGGAGCACCTTGCCATAAGGCAAAAGTGATAACTAAGTGGCTCGTGGGAACAAAACATTGATATTTTGGGTCCATGGCCAGGAAACTCCCCAGACCTTTGAGAACTTGTGGTCAATCCTCAAGAGGCGGGTGGACAAACAAAAACCCACAAACTCCAAGCATTGATAATGCAAGAATGGGCTGCCATCAGTCAGGATGTGGCCCAGAACTTAATTGACAGCATGCCAGGGCGGATTGCAGAAAAAGAAGTGTCAACACTGCAAATATTGACTCTTTGCATCAACTTCATGTAATTGTCAATAAAAGCCTTTGACACTTATGAAATGCTTGTATTTATACTTCAGTATTCCATAGTAACATCTGAAAAAAATATCTAAAGACACTGAAGTGGAAATTCATATTTGTGTCATTCTCAAAAACTTACATATTGAACTTCCATCCTCTCAGGCCAGGGGCACAATGTATAAATGTATGGTTGGCTCAGAATCGCCATTATAATCACTGGCCGGTACGACGAATTAAGTAAAATCACAAGTCCAAATCCCTATCTCCATCAATGGCTAATTTTAGCCACCGGAGTACAACGGCACAAGATGCAATAATTCTGTCACATATGTTTTGATGTGATGATTGTGAAGTCAAATCCAAACTGGCCTCCCTTGACATTTTTTTTGGTACACAAGGACCATTTAAAGTTGAGCTTACTCAGTTTAGCTCAACCCTAATTGGCTATTATTTTATACTTATCAAGGGAGGCCAAATGCTCGCTGGCTTTCCTTGCATAGGGGAAACAATGCCATACTCTTTTTGACCAGACAGTATCAAAAAGATGGGCTACAGAGACAGAGGGATGTCGTTTCGCTCGTGCTGATGCTTTCTCCGGGTGAGATACACTATATACACAAAAGTATGTAGACACCCCTTCAAAATATTGGATTAGGTTATTTCTGCCACATCCGTTGCTGACAGGTAAATAAAATTGATCACCAAGCCATGCAATCTCCATAGACAAAAATACTTTTTTTCATGGTTTGGGCTAGGCCCATTAGTTCCAGTGAAGGGAAATCTTAACACTAGAGTATACAATGACATTCTAGACGATTCTGTGTTCCCAACTTTGTGACAACAGTTTGGGGTAGGCCCTTTGCTGTTTCAGCATGACAATGCCCCCATGCACAAACTGAGGTTCATACAGAAATGGTTTGCCGAGATTGGTGTGCAAGAACTTGACAGGCCTGCACAGAGTCATGACCTCAACCCCATCGAACACCTTTGGGATGAATTGGAACGCCCACTGTGAACCAGGTTTAATCGCCCAACATCAGTGCCCGACTTCCAATAATGCTCTGTGGCTGAATGGAAGCAAGTCCTGCAGCAATGTTCCAACATCTATTGGAAAGCCTTCCCAGAAGAGTGGAGGCTGTTATAGCAACAAAGGGGGAACTAACTCCAAATTAATGCCCATGATTTTGGAATGAGATGTTTGATTAGCAAGTCTCCACATACACTACATAACCTTTCATTTCGACATTACTTTTGGTAAACTTACAAATATGTGCATAACATGGTGTTTTATGTAGGCTACACTTCCAATGGTGTAGCCTCATAGGCCTATGCTTATTATCTTGTCAATGTAGGTCACGGATTGTGTGGAGAAGGATTGCGAGTCCTTTCGGGATCAAGGGCTGCCTTGCCAGAGGGGCAAAGCCCCGTCTGAGACAGGTTATAATAATGTAACGTAAAATTAGCTAACAGGTCTAGCCACTAGCCTCTGGCTAAGGTGAACTAGTGGTAGCCTAAGTTAGCTTAATAACTTAAACAAATAGCCTATAACGGAGACAATGCCCCTGTTTTGGGATAACCTATACATCCTTCATTCCTCCCATCCTTGAAGACGGATAGTTTATTTCACTTTTGTATATTATCTACTTCACTTGCTTTGGCAATGTTAACACGTTTCCCATGCCACTATAGCCCCTTGAATTGAAATTGAATAATGAAAGGAGATATTATGCTAGGCTACCAACCAAGTTATCATAATTTATCTAATAGGCTGATATTTAGATCAATGATTATTTCGAGAAAGGGAGAATGCATCCATGAATATATTCAAACAGTGCCTCAGATTAGCTGGTTGGTGCATGCAAGAGTCGTCCTTGCGTAAAACCCGTGCTTCGTTGTTCATTCCCTGGAAGTCGTTGGATAGCCCTATCCTTTACATCCACTGTAATGTACGACTAGCCTACAGGTTGGGGCATTTGTAGAGGACTGCTAATTCTTATGTAGGTGACATTACACTACTATAGCTGAGACAACGTATTTTCATAGTAAAACAGGTTGGGCCCCATACAAGATATTTCTCACACACACACTCACTTAAATCATCCAGAACACTGTCACAACAGGATACTCCTAGCCACAGGTGCTAGCCGGCAGTTCGGCCACAACTCCCCTGAAGATAGGGACGCACACACATTACACACGGACTCTTGAGGACAGGACAGGGACGCATACGCTCTTACACACTGACCCCAGAAGACAGGGACGACGCACATACAGTACACACATAGCTGCCGAGGACACCCAGATAAGACACCCACAGATTGGCAGAAAGCCTAGACTTAGAGACAAACTAGCACACACACATAATCTCCCTCCCAGCCGAACATTGTGTGACTGAAGATAGCGCACACACCAGATCT
Source organism: Oncorhynchus nerka (assembly GCF_034236695.1). Lineage (NCBI taxonomy): Eukaryota > Metazoa > Chordata > Actinopteri > Salmoniformes > Salmonidae > Oncorhynchus > Oncorhynchus nerka. The sequence continues at coordinate 43,870,528 of NC_088404.1, forward strand.
CCTTTTCAGCTGACCATGGTGTGACGACCAAGAACAGGCATGGCAGGATTCTACGATGACGGACAGACAACTGAGCCAATGCCGGATGACTACACCCCAGCCTGATCCAATCCGAAGATCCGATCTCCTAGAAATCAACCTACTTTCTGTTCTGTATATGAAGCTTGTACTCACTGTTAGCAGGGTTCCTTCTGCTAGTCTCTGATGAGCTAGCAGAGGGGCCCGTATATACGCTGTACCAGATATCTTTACTCTGAATAAACCTGTCGCTTGTCATATAATTGACCACCTTGTCCGAGTCGATCCTTGACCGACTCGCCCTATCTACATATCCCATTATCAACAGAAATGGTAGCAGAGGATGGTTTAATAACGATCCATCGAAGTGAGTTGATTTGGGTGTGAGAGGGCGAGAGGGTGAAAGGACGATTCACGGAGGACAGAGGTGAAGGAATTCGGGGGAGGACAACAATTCTGCTCAACTCGGGAAACTGATCTCACGGTGCACCACAAACAAGGTAAGCAAAACCTGTTAAATCAAACTTTGCATATTGTCGTATAGTCTGCCTAAATTTTGATCAGTATTACCGAGTGAGTATGAATTCTTGACTAAATTTATATACACGAATGACAAGTTAACGATAGTGAAGTAAAGATATGTGGTATTAAATCTATCCATTAAACCCGGTAGCGGCCGGTCTGTCTATAATACAGTAGGGGATGGATTTAATTTGTATTTCTATTGTGTACATCTATCCATTAAACCCGGTAGTGGCCGGTCTGTCTATAATACAGTAGGGGATGGATTTAATTTGTATTTCTATTGTGTACATCTATCCATTAAACCCGGTAGCGGCCGGTCTGTCTATAATACAGTAGGGGATGGATTTAATTTGTTTTATTCCACGGAAGAGCTGTGTGCCCCGTGTGTCCTGTTGTAAATTAAATCATTTTATTCCACGGAAGAGCTGTGTGCCCCGTGTGTCCTGTTGACGCGTTGTGTACGGTCAAGGAGGTAAATTAAATCATTTTATTCCACGGAGGAGCTGTGTGTCCCGTGTGTAAACATTAATAGGTAACCAGTTTTGTATTACTGCCGCGTGCCCTGTTTTGGGTTTTGGATACGTTTGACCTGCGATCGTTCCTGAGGCCTATTTAGACGAAATTCCAAGTTGTTTTTTTGTTGTTTTTCTCTGCCAGTGATGCCTATCCACCATTGCGCTCTAACTTTGTATACGAGGGTGAAACACTAGAGTTAAGACTACTGTTTGCGCCAAGAATACATCCTGGATGTAAGGTCCAGGACGGGCTAAGTATACAAGGATTTTTTAAATGATTTTTTATATATTTTTTAACGAATGGACTAATTTAACGTGTATCTTACAACCGATTCGCGATGGCTGAGAGTTCGGTCAAACTCAAATTTACTGAATATTTGGACAAAAAAAATCAGGGACAGGTCAGGAAGTAAAGATCAATATAACAAAATAAGGAAGGTTTGGGAGCGTATAAAACTAAAATGGATACAGGCAGGTTATTTTAGTGGAGATCTCCCTTCCGAGGGAGATCTGTCTATTATGCAGAAAGGATTAAAAGACGCAGTGGCAGAAGCGAAGGCGGGGGAGGTAGACAGGAATAGGGAACATTTTTTCAAAAACGACGGTACAAAAGACAGAGAAAGGACTGAGGACGAATTTAAAATAGGGACGTGGGCCATCGAAGAAACTAAACGGGTGCAACTGCAGAAGAAAGAAAATCTCGATGTGATGGGAGTGGTAACTCCAGTCACTGCTCCAACTCAGACTCTAACCCCACCTGACTCAACAGAGAAAAACCACCAGCCGCGCCCCTCAGCACACTACGCATCCATCTACCCAGCACTACCAAAGGAAATTCCACCTCCCTACTCCGCGGGCCTGGAGGCTGGCCAGTGGCCACATAATGGGGGCTCGCACAACCCACACAACCCATTTAACCCTTTCCTGCCAGATGCCACTTTCCAGGCACCACTGCTGGCTATTAAAGGGCGCAATATAAAGGGAACCATGAGCCTGGGAATCAAGGGAGGGCAGATACTGTGTGAACCCATACATATGGAGGAGCGGCACCCCACTGGCCACATGTCTGCACCTAATTCCCTCACGAGTGAAATGGGAGGCCTGATTTCATCCACACCACACCCAAATTTGTATATGAGATGTTCCCAAAGCATACCTCCTAGCTCTTATAGTCAACACGCTAGCCAGGGCTCGGTTTTCTCACATGGGAGTATGCCAGTGGAGAACGAAGACAACAAGAGTGTGGCCTCCTCTGCCCGTTCCATGGGGATGGAAGAAATGAGAGAGGAATTGGAGAAATCATTGAAACTCGCAAAAACCCTACTCAAACAAACCGAGGAAGCAGGGGGAGCTTATCGCATAGATGGCATACTATCAGGGCATGTCCAGGACCTCGTTGAACCAATCAGACGGTCTGTACGTATACAGGAACGAGAACTAAGGGGAGAACAGGAAGAGGCCTATTTGTTCCCACTCCGCCCAGCTGTGGATCGTCGATACGTTGAATACCAGCCATGGAAAATGACCGACCTTACCACCCTCATGGAACAAATGCCCAGCCTACACGGGGGAGCATCAGCATGGCTCCTCAAACTACAATCTCTCACCTCCGGTCTGAAACTCTGTAAAGGAGACATGGAGGCACTATTGGCTCGGGCCACCGATCACGGGCAAATGAAAGCCCTCATAAAGGCAGCTGACCTCAAAGATGCGCCAAACGCCACTCCGCTGGACCAGATAAGGACTGGCTTATGGAATGAGCTCAGAAGAGCATATCCCACGGAAAGGAACCATGCCACCCTTACCTCTTTTACCATGGAACCTGGTGAACAACCCGCTGCCTACCTGGACAGGGCTAAGACCACATGGAGGTCGGTGCATGAAGAGCCATTCGATCACACCGACACCACTCTAGCGATGTGGAAAGAAATGGTGGTGAATGGATGTCCTACTGAAGTGAAAGCACAGTTGAGGGGCACAGTGGGCCTCATCTCCCTCCCTCTGACCCAGTTCAACACACACATCCATCATCACGTTGCTCAACATCACAAGGATAAAGGGGGAGCTGAATCCCAGGTGCAAAAGCTCCAGCTTGAGCTCTTGAAGTTGCAACTGAAGGACGCGCAGAGGGGAGACAAACCAAAGCAACAGATGGGGTCCGAGGCATCTACAGACATTGCTGATATAGTCACTAAAACAGTCACCCAGATGATGCAGCAACAAACTGTCCAGCAGACTTCCGCTCCTGGCCCTGCGCACTTAACACCAATGCCAATGGCTCCACAGTGGGGGCCGCAGATTGCATTCCAGCCACAATGGATTCCAGGACTGCCTAGAAGGAGAGTTTGCTACAACTGTAGGACACCCGGTCACTACTCCAGGGACTGCCCATATCCACTGTCTCAACCTCAGCACCCAACCAGGGGAGGAAGGCCCTTCCACGGTCCACCAAGGGAGAGGTGGCTACAGGCCATCCCCTCAGAACAACCTGCATACAATCACCCAGCGCCATTTGCCTCCTACTCACAGAGCCTTCCACCCCTCACATCCTGTTTAAGTTCAACCAACTGACAGCCCAAATCTACACTCTGCACCCATATAAGACTCCCCAAGCTGAGATCCATTGCACACTCAATGCAACAGAAACTGATGACTGCCTCTACACTGAAGACTGGGACGAAGACATGATGCACCTGACCCCACCTATCAGGTGTTGTACCATTGGGTGTGGCCCAGAGGGGGTGGCAGCACCGGTCATCCTACGATCAAGGAACTTCCATGCACCCCTGGCCTGGACAGCTGAAGCATTAACAGCCATAACACTCCTGAAAACAGATCTATCAGCGGCAGCAGCTCTGACTGCACCTGACTACAAGAACAAGTTCCATTTGGATGTTCCTGAAAAGGAAGGATTCACCTCATCCGTCCTATTCCAGAAACAAGAGGGGGAGAGAAGGGTCTTGATGTACTACTATTCCAAACTTGACCACATTGAGATAGGACAGACAACATGCTCCAGATACGTTACTGCAGTAGCAAAAGCTATTGAAAAAAAAACAGCTCACCTCGTGATGTTACCCCTGAATCAGCCATCATCCCTCAACCAGCACCTGCTCAATTAGCGGAAATCATCGGATTGACACAGGCCCTCATCAGAGGAAAAGGAAAGACTGTGAATATCTATACAGACTCAGCCTATGCCCATGGAGCAGTCCACACTGATGGACCCAGAACTTTTACGAGAAGCACATAGCCACACACACGAAGGCAAACTAAAGACCCTTCAAAAGGTCTCGCATCTGGTGGCACCCTCACATAAAAATATGACTGACTTATTTTATGACGATGATTTATTTTGTGACGAATGCTACATTTGTGGTGACCACAACCCAAAGATGCATGTTTTCAGGACATTAGCAGAGATTACACAGACATGGGGGCGGATAATGTGGTTAATGGGAAACGATACCTAGTAGTGATGGTGGATGGGTTTTCCAAATGGGTAGAGGCAATTCCAACGGTGGGAGAGGATGCGAAATCAGTCATTAAATTTGGGCCTGTTTATAGGCCACAATCCCAAGGTCTCATGGAAACGTGCAGGTCAAAAGCTAAGATTCAAAATAGCTAAAATATGTGCTGGGTCGAAGTTGCTCTCCTTATGAGATAATGACTGGAAGAGTCATGCCAGGTCCACCAAGAGAGGGAGGTCATATGCCCCCTCTTGATGTACACCAGATAGGTATGACTGACTATGTAAGAAAATTGACGGAACTGTCTGCAGCTCTCTCCAAACAGATACACAGAGTCCATGAGGGGGAGCTGACGGGAGATCCAGAGCAGCCAAGGGTAAAGGTCGGCGATTGGGTAAGGATCAAGGTCCACAAAAGAAAGTGGGCGGATCCCAGGTGGACTGGACCGTACGAAGTGAAGGAGGTTACTTCACACTCAGTCCAGGTCAAAGGTAAATCGGGCGCACCTTGGCACCACTTGACTCATTGTACACCAGCACCGACTCCTTCCAGAACTTTGACTGAAGTCAGGGTCGATTTGAGCGACCTAAATTTGATTCCAACCACAGAACCCTTAGTTGGTAAGGATGTGGGAGCAACTCCCCAGCTCACCAACTAACCGGTCTTCCAGAGATAGGGGCTATCCCTGGAAGAGATTGGGAATATCGGGCCCCGTGTTTGTTATTTTTATAATGGTCACAGGAGTTTCCATGGGGATTCTCCTGTGGGTATTATAGCATCATACACCTACACTACAAGTAGATATAGGGCCCTCTAATGGGTCATCCAACCTGACCACATCCATGACACATATAGAACTGACCAATCATTTGCACACGAAACGCTCCACCACCCTTAAAACTGATTGCAGGGCCAACGACGTGCGCAGTACGACTGTTTGTGTGCCCTTCAATGCAACTAGTATCATTGACATCCCTTGGGGGACCTTAGGGGGCTCTAGGAACGGGGTAGGAACCGGTGCACTCTGGTCTGCCGGACATCACTGGTATATGACATTAGGAAAGGTTGGCGATTGGTCTTGGAAGAATTTAGTGGGGGAGACAATTAATGGGTGGAAAGACTGGACGACAAACAAGAGGGCATTGGAATGGCGGAAGCGACTGACTTTAACTAAGACAAAAACGGGACTGAAACTTACCGTTAGACCAGGGGACCAGCCTTTAATGTGTTATGATTTCATACTGGCCCCATGGAATTCCGGGACCAGATATTGGCTGTGGCGAATTTGTTTGACTAAGAATCCTAAACCGACTTCGGTTACAGTAAGGAATGACATGAACGCACCCGTAAAAGGGTCACCTATATTCCCACTGTTTGGCCCGGTGGAGACAATATCCAGGCTTAAAAGCCCGGATGATGTAATATTGACAGCCACAGGGGTCTCAGGTTTTTCCAATAATTGGCTACTGTTGACAGAGGAAGCTGCAAATACCACCAGACAGAGTTGTGTGGTGTGCATGGGAGCTCGTCCATTGCTTCGAATTGTCCCAGCAGTGGTGACTCGAGCATGTCTAATCCCACTTATGACAACTGATAACCCCAGAGATAATTGTACTGCCTGGGATGGTGTCTATCCAGTCACTAAATTCACCGATAGGAAACCAGTGTTTTCCAACCAGGTAGCAAGGGCAAATTTTACTTGTGTCAATATGACGGGAGGAAGAACTAAAGTGGGATGGGTTCCTGCAGATTGGTGTCTGGATACAGTTAATATTAAGGGTAGCTTTACGCCAAAATCCAGAGCAGATGTGTGGTGGTGGTGTGGTAGTACTGTCCTGTTTGATAAGTTACCTTCCAACAGTACTGGACGCTGTGCACTTGTTACTCTCTTGTTGCCTGTTTCTATCTACCCTATAGGAGCCGAGGACCTCGTGCTGCGGATCCAGGGAGTAAACCCCGGATATTGGGGACGTGCCAGGCGAGCCACCACCCCATCTAGTGGAGACCCCACCTACATAGACGCTATTGGAGTCCCCAGGGGAGTGCCTGATGAGTATAAGTTAGTAGATCAGGTAGCTGCAGGATTTGAATCATCCCTCTGTTGGTAGTGTACAGTAAACAAAAATGTTGATCGTATTAATTACATACATTACAACATCCAAAGGCTAGGCAATTGGACTCAGCAGGGTTTTGAAGCTGTACATGGTCAACTGGCTGCAACCAGCCTGATGGCTTTCCAAAATCGTATTGCCATTGATATGTTACTCTCTGAGAAGGGCGGAGTTTGCTCTATGTTTGGTGACCAGTGTTGTACTTTCATCCCCAATAACACAGCCTCGGATGGTAGCTTGTCGGTCGCTTTGGAGGGTCTGCGGACGCTTAATGGTAAAATGAAATCTCATTCTGGGATAGATTCCTCAATGTGGGACTCCTGGATGAGTGCGTTTGGTAAATATAAAACCCTAGTTTCCTCCATTTTGGTCTCCATTTCGGTGTTTGCTGCCATTTTAGTTCTCTGTGGATGCTGTTGCATTCCATGTATCCGGTCCCTTACTACTAGAGTTATCTCTAAAGCTATTGACCCTGCTTCCCCTTCCCAGATGTATCCTCTGCTTGCTAATGACCTGCCAGAGTTTGAGGATGAGGTGGAGAATACCCATTAGAGCGTGTCACATCTCTTTGGAGATGTGAAGAGAGGGTATCACAACTTTTTCCGGCTGGAAAAAGTTGGCTTATGTAGAATATCATTTTTACTTTCATTTTGAGCTGTTGTTCTCCGCTCTGTTACATGAGGGTTGTAAGTTCCTGGCTGGTAGCCAACTTAGTACATAGTGGGATTGAGTGGAGAACATGGTGGTAATACATATACATCCATTTCTTTTTAATGTTGTGCCTTTTTCATAGCCCCCTTTGGGAAAAGTTTTCTTTTGTATCAGAATCTAGTTAGGTTGTGTCACGTCTCTAGGGAGATGTGAAGAGAGGGATTTGTAGAGGACTGCTAATTCTTATGTAGGTGACATTACACTACTATAGCTGAGACAACGTATTTTCATAGTAAAACAGGTTGGGCCCCATACAGGATATTTCTCACACACACACTCACTTAAATCATCCAGAACACTGTCACAACAGGATACTCCTAGCCACAGGTGCTAGCCGGCAGTTCGGCCACAACTCCCTGAAGATAGGGACGCACACACATTACACACGGACTCTTGAGGACAGGACAGGGACGCATACGCTCTTACACACTGACCCCAGAAGACAGGGACGACGCACATACAGTACACACATAGCTGCCGAGGACACCCAGATAAGACACCCACAGATTGGCAGAAAGCCTAGACTTAGAGACAAACTAGCACACACACATAATCTCCCTCCCAGCCGAACATTGTGTGACTGAAGATAGCGCACACACCAGATCTCCTTTTCAGCTGACCATGGTGTGACGACCAAGAACAGGCATGGCAGGATTCTACGATGACGGACAGACAACTGAGCCAATGCCGGATGACTACACCCCAGCCTGATCCAATCCGAAGATCCGATCTCCTAGAAATCAACCTACTTTCTGTTCTGTATATGAAGCTTGTACTCACTGTTAGCAGGGTTCCTTCTGCTAGTCTCTGATGAGCTAGCAGAGGGGCCCGTATATACGCTGTACCAGATATCTTTACTCTGAATAAACCTGTCGCTTGTCATATAATTGACCACCTTGTCCGAGTCGATCCTTGACCGACTCGCCCTATCTATATATCCCATTATCAACACACTCAATTTGTAATGAGTGAAAAATAGCGGCGTTGTAGCGAATTTGGAGAGCAGTTTGACGTGGGACATACACACGCATAGCCCCCGATCTCCAGGATGCCAAGATAATTTGTTTTATTGGGTGTGCTAACGTTACCTACTCGCCTATAGTCGTTAGAAGAATAGTTGCCATAAGGGGGAAATACTACTGCCAATAAAGCACCATGGATAAGGTCGTTAATAGTTTCCATTATGCACAGATTTTTGCAAGGTGTTCGCTTCGGCTACGGAGCAAAACTTTATAGAGAATTCGGAGGGCAGACTGACAGGGACTCAACCCCAAATTCAGTTAAAAGTGCAAATAAAGTTTTTGTTTGTTTGTGCTCACAATGCACCATGGCCTTTGGAGTGTATACCTATAATCTGAAATTGACAGTTATTAGATTGATGCGCATTAAAAAAAAATATATATATATATATATAATGATGCGCGTGAATGCGCAGTGACACATGTTTGAACGAGTGTATTAGTTCACTAGATTGATAGCCGTTTGTTTTGCCCGTTTTTTTTAACCGCCCACACACCTGCATACACACACAACCTGCCGTCTCTACCTATGTATGTAACCACGGTTCCCCATTCTGAAAATAATCTGTGGCACAACCTTTTCCAGGTCCTAATACTTATAATAATATGGTTATTATATGCTAAAATAGCTAGGATTTCCTTCTTACTAAAGTCAATTCTAAAGTATACAGTAGTTTCAGGGAGAGTCAGGAAGACACTTATCCAAATCTCTACATTAATCTTGCTACATAACTGAGACTTTTTTCTCATAATGTCGAATTTATTCTTGAAGTATTGTCACTTTATTCTCAAAATGTCGTTGCTTTATTCACAATTTAATTGGTACTTTATCCTCGAAATATTGCCACTTTTTGAAGTACTATTATGCAAAAAATAATAATCCAGGTATCACCACCTATCGCTTGGCCCTAAAATTCTTCTGTAGCATAGACATTTAAAATTGCAAAACAAAAGTAAATACTATATTGTAGAAAATAGATTTGGAAAATGATTTGTAACCATAATTTAGCAGATATAGTTTCACTTGACAGAATCAAAGTTGGTTATAAATATACAGTGCCTATAGAATGTCTACACCCCCCTTGGATTTCATCACATTTTATTGTGTTACAAAGTGGGATTCAAATGGATTTAATTGTCTTTTTCCGTCAATGATTTATACAAAATACTGTCAGTGTTGGTACACATGCATGTTTTGGAATATTTTTATTGTATATTTTTGTTATTTTCTCTCTGTCATTTAGTTAATTATTGTGGAGTAACTATAATGTTGTTTTGGCCATCCTCGGTTTTCTCCCATCACAGCCACTGAACTCTGTAGCTGTTTTAAATCACCAATGGCTTGGTGACATCGCTCAGAAGTTTCCTTCCTGTCCTGCAGATCAGTTCAGAAGGATGACTGCACCTTTGATATGTGTGAGTGCTCTAATACATCAGCCACAGTATCATTTTTTTTAACTTGACCATGCTTGAAGATGCATTCAATGTATGATTTATTATTTTTACCTATATACCAATCACTGCTCAGGCTTTCAAAAATCTCCTGGGTCTTTATTTGAATCTGTGCTTGAAATTCAACACTCGACTGAGGGACTTTAAAGATGTTGTATGCATGGGGGACAGAGGAAGGGGTAGTCCTTCAAAAAACATGTCAACCTCTATTTCAGAGTCCAAATAACAAATTATGTGATTTGTTAAGCTACATTTTACTTCTGAAATCATTTAGGTTTACCTAAACAAAGGAGGTGAATACTTATGCAAAGTCCAGACTTTCTATGGCACTGTAAGTCTATTCACACAGTCATTGTTTGAATGTTGATATCACAAACAGTTTGTTTTAAATTGTTTTAGGCAGTGGTGGCCCGCCCATTAGTTGCCCCACTGGTGTTTGTATTTTTGTGAAGGGTTTAAACACTGTTTCCCATGCATGTTCAATGAACCATAAACAATTAATGAACATGCACCTAAGAAACTAACAGTTTAGACGGTAGGCAATTAAGGTCACAGTTATGAAAACTTAGGACACTAAAAAGGCCTTTCTACTGACTCTGGAAAAGCACCAAAAGAAAGATGCTCAGGGTCCCTGCTCATCTGTGTGAACGTGCCTTAGGCATGCTGCAAGGAGGCATGAGGACCGCAATGTGGCCAGGGCAATAAATTGCTATGTCTGTACATTGAGACGCCTAAGACAGCACTACAGGGAGACAGGACGGACAGCTGATCGTCCATGCAGTGGCAGACCACGTGTAACAACACCTGCACAGGATCGATACATCCGAACATCACACCTGTGGGACAGGTACAGGATGGCAACAACAACTGCCCGAGTTACACTAGGAACGCACAATCCCTCCATCAGTGCTCAGACTGTCCACAATAGGCTGAGAGAGGCTGGACTGAGGGCTTGTATGCCTGTTGTAAGGCAGGTCCTCACTAGACATCAATGGCAACAACGTCAACTTTGGGCACAAACCCATTGTTGCTGGACCAGACAGGACTTGCAAAAAGTGCTCTTCACTGACGAGTCGCGGTTTTGTCTCACCAGGGGTGATGGTCGGATTCGCGTTTATTGTCAAAGGAATGAACGTTACATTGAGGCCTGTACTCTGGAGCGGGAACGATTTGGAGGTGGAGGGTCCATCATGGTCTGGGACGGTGTGTCACAGCATCATTGGACTGAGCTTGTTGTCATTGCAGGCAATTTCAACGATGTGCTTTACAGGGAAGACATCCTCCTCCCACATGTGGTACCCTTCCTGCAGGTTCATCCTGACATGACCCCGCAGCATGACAATGCCCCTCCCCCCCCTTTGTTCAGGGACACATCTTTCCATTTCTGTTAGTCACATGTCTGTGGAACTTGTTCAGTTTATGTCTCAGTTTTTGAATCTTATGTTCATTCAAATATTTACATGTTAAATTTGCTGAAAAACACAATTGTCAGTGAGATGACATTTCCTTATTTCAGAACGAAAGTTAACTGGCTAGGCCCTAGCCAGGTACAGGATGGCAACTGCTCAGGGCATCATGCTTTGTGACATTGTTTGATCATGTATTTTCAGTTATTGCATAAGCATGCTTGTTGCGTTCTCCCTAGTGCACTTATTCATTCATGAGCTGCCTGCTCGTTGTGAACGGTATAATCTAATCTGTTCAAAACAGTGGCAGCATGTGCAGGAGTGGTCATGTTTTTTTTGTGTTTTTTTTTACATGTTAGTGAAATAGGTGTATTTATGCTCTTGTTGAAATGCACAGATCGCTTTATATATCTCCTCTCCGAGAAACTACTGGTAGTTCGAAAACTTGGCATCATATTTCTGTCATGCTGCTTTGTTGACAACTCCAACCACCACCATGACCCTCCCCCTCACTGCCTGGGTAATCAGCAGCTGCAGCCACTGGTTTTACGAGGAGGTTACTTTTTTCCGCCTGTTTCCGCCTGCCTTTCCTTCACCAGTTGGCTGCCATCTGACAATGGCCCATAGAAACAACATCAAAACTATATCAACTAATTTCCTACAAAGGCATATAATAACAGATGTAGCCTAAAGACAAGATTACATTGACAGTAGTCTGATGGGTGACAATATTATCAATTGCCTTGTAGCCTCTGCCGAGTCCCCAACAACTGGAAAGAGTTTACACTTTTGGATGTTAAGGCGACACTCCATCTTAACTCCTCCTCTACATTTACTGGATTGGTTAAACAGTGCACAAAAGAACCGTTTGTTGTTGTCAAGACCAGTATGTAGAGGATCTAGTTTCAGCCATTTCCTTTAAGCCTGCTACGCTAGGTTAATTGCCTAGTGAAAGAAGAGACTGCAGCGCAGCGTGGGTAATTGACAAAGAAGGGAGCGAGTTTACCAAAAATAAACTTTTAGAAATCATCCTTCATGCAGGTAGGCGTTTTTATGTCATAACATATCGGAAAGAGCGTGTTCAACGGTTTCTAAAACACATACATTTGCCAAACAACTTCAAATTAAGGCTTGGGGCCTCCCGGGTGGCGCAGTGTCTCGGGCTCTGCTGTGCCACCAGAGACTCTGGGTTCGAGCCCAGGCTCTGTCACAGCCGGCTGTGACCGGGAGGTCCATGGGGCGACACACAATTGGCCTAGCGTAGTCCAAGCCCTCGCTTGGCAGGTAGGGATATCCTTGTCTCATCTCAAGCGACTCCTGTGGCGGGCCGGGGTGCAGTGCACGCTAACCAGGTCGCCAGGTGCACGGTGTTTCCTTCGACACATTGGTGCGGCTGGCTTCCGGGTTGGATGCGCGCTGTGTTAAGAAGCAGTGCGGCTTGGTTGGGTTGTGTTTCGGAGGACGCATGGCCCTCGACCTTCGTCTCTCCCGAGCCCGTACGGGAGTTGTAGCGATGAGACAAGATAGTAACTACTAACAATTGGATACCACGAAAAGGGGGTAAAACAAAACAAAAATTAAGGCATGGCCTCTATTTTAAAATATCACTTTTTTGGTAGAATATTACAGCCGCTACTCAATGCGTTCTACATTTGAGCACTTGCGGCAGCATAGCCATAGGCTACTAAGCACAGACTACTAACATAATACAACTTAAAGTATGATATTCTGTTCTTTTGAAATAAAATGTACATATTTTTGAAGCGTTTATAAAGACCTGTCTTTATCAAAATAATGTTGACTTTCTTTGTGAAGGTGTATAACACTTGAATTGTGGTGTGTTTTGTTTTTACGTAGTGAGTATACCAAACATCAGGAACACTTTCCTAATATTACGTTGCACTACCATACCCACCCCTACTTTTGCTTTCAGAACAGCCTCAATTCGTACAAGACATGGACTCCTGTGTTGACTCCAATGCTTCCCACAGTTGTGTCAAGTTGGCTGGATGTCCTTTGGGTGGTGGATCCTTCTTGATACACACAGGAAACTGTTGAGTGTGAAAAACCAAGCGGGGTTGCAAGTCTTGACACAAACCGGTGCACCTGGCACCTACTACCATACACCGGTCAAAGGCACTTCAATCTTTTGTCTTTCCCATTCACCCTCTGAATGGCACACATACTCCATTGTGAAGATGCATAATCCATGTCTCAATTGTCTGAAGGCTTAAAAAATCCTTCTTTAACCTGTCTCCTCCCCTTCATCTACACTGATTTGAAGTGGATTTAACAAGTGATATCAATAAGGGATCATAGACTGACCAGGTGAATCCAGGTGAAAGCTGTCATGGAAAGAGCAGGTTCTTAATGTTTTGTATCCTCAGTGTACAATATAAAACCAACTTTACCTCAGTGCCTACCTGCTCTAAAAATTTGGGTAAACAATACTTTCTTGTGGATATTTTGTCTCAAGTTTCAACCAGCTGAAGGACAAATTGCACAGACAACCGGTAGAGTAAGTTTAAATGTAAACATTTTTTTCAACATCCTGGCTTGTAAGAAACATTTACACAATTTTTCAGGCATTAGTTTCAGGCTGAATATACCAATTTTGTATGACAGCCTGATTAATCAGACTAGCAGTATTTGAACAGACCAGCAACTTCCTCTTAGCTCTGCCTCTGTATACAGAGATACAACATGTAACATCAAGGCCAAGAAAAATGAACGAGAAGGGAGTGGGTAAGGAAAGAACGAGTGAATGAGGGGCTGTACAGTACCTGATAATGTGCTGAGGTTTAGGTCAATAGGCGTATGCGGATGTCTGGCCCACACCCCCTCCGATGTGACGTTTCAACACAAACTAATATACACACAATGTGGTCCTGAAATCAAGGTGGGGGCCTGTTCAGGGGTCCTGAACAGAGCCACAAACACACACACACTACGGATATGTCCTTGCAGATGGGTGAGTCGGAGTTGCAGGACAGGAATGCAGTGAAACTTCTACCTCCCTTCAGGGTGTGGAGCTCCCTGACTGGCACCTCCCAGCTCTGCCTCGGTCTGTCTGCAGCTCTGGGTCCTACTGTCCGACAGAGTAGAGGACTCTATTCCCACAGGAATCTCACAGTAGTCCTGCAGATTATTTGGAAACACAATAACAAACCAATGTAGATATTTATACATGCAACTTAGAAGTTTTATATCACAAAATGTTGATTTTAAAATATTTTGATCCTCAGAGCAATCTTATTTGATTTAGAAAAGGATATTCAAATGATCAGTAAGCTATACAAAACCTTGCGGAGCCTATCCAACTGACAATCTCTTAGGAAACAAATATAAGCTATTGGAACCAAGACTCAAAAAGAACTGATGGCACAAGATGGAGGGAATGTTGGAACATAACTAATGAAATGACAGTCAACGAAAATATCCGCTTAATGCAGTTTAAACCAATGTATAGAAAGAGACACAATTCACTAATTCTACAGCACAAAGGCAGAGTCATGTCTTAAGTGTAAAACTAACAATGACTCAATCCTTGCCTTCTGGGAATGTTATGAAGTCCAAAAGTTTTATGTGCGACGTTAGAAAGTTTTCTGTCAGAATTATTACAATGTAAATGCACTTTTAATCCGTCTGTCTGCATGTTTCAAGACATGGCATATGAGGGTGCAGTGAGATACCTGATGGGTTGGACCATACTTTTCTCGTCAATCATCTTGGAACATTTTCCAATTAAGAACATTCAAAACAAAAGTGAACAAAATATTAGACAACAATAGAACAATGTAACAGACGAGCGTAAAAAAATTAAATTATTATTATATATACAAACATGCAATAAATAAGTCATAATAAAGAGTAAAATAATAATGAGACATTGGATCATATGGTCACCTGCTGTAAGCTACATATTATACATTAGGTGTGAAATATTATATAAGGATTAAATCAATGTGATGTGGGGGGACATTCTCCATATAGTCAATAAAAGGTTGCCAAGTTCTGTAAAATGTCTAACTTGTTCCTCAAGCAGTAAGTGATTTTCTCCAGTGGGATACAACTATTAACTTCCGATAACCACATTGCAACTGGCAGGGAGGAATCCGATTTCCATTTCAAGGCAATACATTTCTTGGAAATCGCTAGCAATATTTCTGTTAGCTTTATAGTATGGCTTTGCCTAAGATTGGTGTTAGTAAAGTTACCCAGTAGACAGACCTCCGGGTCTAAAGGGAATGCAACCCCGTGAATTGAGGATATGGTATCGCATACCCCCTGCCAGAAACGGTGTAGTTTTAAACACTGCCAAGTGGAATGGAGGAATGTTCCTTCATCTGTGCCACATCTAAAACATAGGGAGGAGATATCAGTGTTGGACTTGTGCAGTCTAGATGGGGTGATATAGAGCTGATGGAGGAAATTAAACTGGATCAGTCTGTATCTGGAGTTCAATGTGGATGTAACACCATCCCTGCATAGGCCACTTCATAGACCCTCATCAAGATCAATACCCAGATCTTTTTCCCATCTAAGTCGGGGTTTCTCTAGCTCAGGCAGTGTTAGTCCTGAAGTTAGAGCATCGTAAACATGGGAAATGGTCTTGAAAAGTGGTTGGTCTGCGTTGCAGAGTTGTTCAATAGGTGACATCTTAGGTAGGTTCCATTGTCCCTTGAGTCACCCTAATAAAGTTTCATAGCTGTAGGTAGCTAAAGAAGTCCCTCTTAGGCAAGTGGTAGTTCTGTTTCAGCTGATCAAAAGACATAAGAACTCCCTCCTCATAACAATGTTCCAGAAGAGTGATCCCCTTATCAGACCATGGTCTAAAGTAGAGGTTGACCGATTATGATTTTTCAACACCGATTATTGGAGGACCCCAAAAAAAGCCGATACCGATTAAATCGGACAATTTTATTTAAAAAATCAATACAAATCAATAATGACAATTACAACAATACTGAATGAACACTTATTATAATACATCAATAAAATCAATTTAGCCTCAAATAAATAATGAAACATGTTCAATTTGGGGGCGGCAGGGTAGCCAAGTGGTTAGAGCGTTGTACTAGTGACCGGAAGGTTGCAAGTTCAAACCCCTGAGCTGACAAGGTACAAATCTGTCATTCTGCCCCTGAACAGGCAGTTAACCCACTGTTCCTAGGCCGTCATTGAAAATAATAATTTGTTCTTAACTGACTAATCGGTTCGGGATTTGAACCAGTGACCTGCAGTTACATTTACATTTAAGTCATTTAGCAGACGCTCTTATCCAGAGCGACTTACAAATTGGTGCGTTCACCTTAAGACATCCAGTGGAACAGCCACTTTACAATAGTGCATCTAAATCTTTTAAGGGGGGGGGGGGGGGGGTGAGAAGGATTACTTTATCCTATCCTAGGTATTCCTGAAAGAGGTGGGGTTTCAGGTGTCTCCGGAAGGTGGTGATTGACTCCGCTGTCCTGGCGTCGTGAGGGAGTTTGTTCCACCATTGGGGGGCCAGAGCAGCGAACAGTTTTGACTGGGTTACTGGCCCAACACTCTTAACCGCTAGGATACCTGCTGCCTCAACACATTGGTAGGTTGCACTATTTAGATACTTCAAATATCTGCTATGCAGAGTTGGCAGCGGGACAGCTCTTTCATTGTTCAGCAGGATACTTCTGTAAGGAGTGGGCTGTACTCTGTGGGGAGCTCAAACTTCAATATAGATATAGAGAAGGGATGGTGGAGACGGCCTGGTGACATTGAGCTGCCTGCCTATCCTTGGATATGCTGACCTGACCATCTCCGACTACCACCTCCGCTGACCATATATGAGCTTCCAGGTCCTCACCTCCCAGGATGCCCCTCATAGCGCTCCGGTGCTGGGAGATAAGCCTCCCGAAGAGGAAGAAGTTGAGCTCGAGGATGGAGGATTAGGAACAGCCACAGGTGCAGCAGCCTTTGCTCCCATCTGTCCTGTCTGCAGAGCGAACATAAGTTATTAAATCATCCGATAATGCCTGCAGCCGCACCTCATGGTGGCCAATCACAGTTCATTGGTGGATGAGAGCCGATCGTAAATGGTGGATTTCAGCATGTTCCTCGGACGACTGCAGCCGCACCTCACGGTGGCCAATCACAGTTCATTGGTGGATGAGAGCCGACCGTAAATGGTGGAGTTCAGCATGTTCCTCCTCTGCTGGGTCCATTGTAGGTCTACTGTTACAGTGATGCTTGTATGAACTCGAACTTAGTCGCAGAGAAACACCGCAAGCAGAGGTAAAGGTAAATTCAGCTCTTTACTTAAAATCTTGACAAAAACAAGGCAACAGCACAAGAGTGCACGAAACAAGACCTAAGCACAGATACAAGCAACAGAGGAACCTAAATAGCAAGGCAACCAGGTGAACAGAAGGTAATCGAAACCAATAAGTAATAATTAGGGTAACATGTAAACTAGAACACAAGGCAAGGGTGCCCTCCAGCAGTAACCCAAGGGAACAACAATCAAATAAACGGAACCTGTGACACTCATGACCATGGCTGCCCATCTGCTGGAGGTTTCAAGAGGCAGAGTTTATTGAGATGATCTAGCTACTGTTGTAGCCTATAATTATTTTAAAATGACTTGCTGTTTATTTAGCGAAACAAGCACTTAGAGATTTTGTCTGTAAGGAAAAGCACTATAAAATGTAATGTATTAATATTATGAAATACTACCTGAGACACCTTTTTGCTATTTGTCTCTGTACTCAATAAAAAACATGAACATTATGCATGCCCACCATAGTATTGGGAAGCTGCTATTTGAGAACTTATTGCAGAGCACAATGTACAACTGTTTTTAAAAGGTTTTTATTGCAAGGTATGCTATATGTGTAGGTTATTCCATGAAAAAAAATCAAATGATATGTCACATGCACCAAACACAACTGGTGTAGACATTACTGTAAAATAGTAACAAGAGGAATAAAATAAAATACACAAGAATGGAGCTATATACTGTGTGCACAATTATTAGGCAAATTGTATTCCTCAGGATTCATTTTATTGTTGAACAAACACAATGTCAGTCAAGCCAAAATGTTATTGAACCTCAAACCTGAATGTTTAACAAAGGAAAAGTGAGTGTTGTCTTTCTCAGAGGAATATATGTGTGCACAATTATTATGCAACTATTAGTGTCCAGAATTATTAGGCAACTAAATTACTAAAATAATTTCTCCCAACTCACTTGTTTGTGTCTCAATTTTTAGCGTAAGTGTAACAAATAAGTAACACAAAATGACTAACAGTTTTGACCTTTCAAAAATATTCAGTGACCAATTTAGCCACCTTTCTTGCCATAACTACCATGAACCTTCCATCCATGGAGAGAGACTGTCAGTTTGTTGATCTGTTCACAATCAACTTTCGCTGAAGCAGCAACTACTGCCTCCCAAATGCTGTTCAAAGAGGTGTATTGTCTTCCCTCACTGTAAATCTCACATTTGAGAAGGGCCCACAAGTTCTCAATAGGATTTAAGTCAGGTGAGGAAGGGGGCCAAGTCATTATTTGGGCATCTTTCAGGCCTTTGCTGGCTAGCCAAGCAGGGGAGTACTTGGATGCATGTGATGGAGCATTGTCCTGCATAAAGATCATGGCCTTCTTGAATGCTGATGACTTCTTCCTGTACCATTACTTGAAGAAAGACTCTTCCAGAAACTGGCAGTAGGTTTGGGAGTTGAGTTTCAGTCCATCTTCAACCTGAAAAGGTCCAACTACCTCATCCTTAATGATAGCAGGCCATACCAGTACCCCTCCTCCACCTTGCTGGAGCCTGACTCGAAGTGGTGCCCTCTGTGTCCATTACTGATCCAGCCATGAGCCCATCCATCTGGTCCATCAAGAGTCACTCTCATTTCATCTGCCCTTAAAACCTTTGAAAAATCTGTCTTCAGGTATTTCTTTGCCCAATCTTGACGCTTCAACTTGTGAATCTAATTCAGTGGTGGTCGTTTTTCAGCCTTCGTGAGCTTGGCCATGCCTCTGAGAACTTGACACCTTGTACTTCTGGACATTCCAGGTTGGTTGCAGTTCTGGAATATGGTGGCACTGGAGGATAATGGGTTCCTGGTAGCTTGATGTTTACTTCTTCTCAAGTCTGGAATATGGTGGCACTGGAGGATAATGGGTTCCTGGTAGCTTGATGTTTACTTCTTCTCAAGTCTGGAATATGGTGGCACTGGAGGATAATGGGTTCCTGGTAGCTTGATGTTTACTTCTTCTCAAGTCTGGAATATGGTGGCACTGGAGGATAATGGGTTCCTGGTAGTTTGATGTTTAATTCTTCTCAAATCTGGATTATGGTGGCACTGGAGGATAATGGGTTCCTGGTAGCTTGACGTTTAATTATTTTCAAGTCTTTTGCGCCTTTTTTACTCCATGCGTTTTTTGTGCCCCAGTTGACTATTTGCAACAACTTTTGCAACAAAACTGTCCGGTGGTCACACCTCCATAGTTTAGCTATTCCAAGAGTGTTGCATCCGTCTGAAAGGCATTTTACCATTTGACTTTTCAGTCTCAGTTAAATCTCTTTTTTGGCCCATTTTACCTTTGGTAATGAAGCTGCCTAATAGTTATGCACAGCTTGATATAAGTGTTATTCACTTTCGCCACACCCTCCCTCATTACACAAATACATATCACCTGAAAATGATTACATCCAATAAGCATTCAAGTTTATATGGTTTGGAGTTGGAAAATGTGCATAGAAATAATGATAAGATCAGAATTCTCACTTGCCTAATAATTGTGCACCCAGTGTATACAGGGAGTAACACTACCAGATTAATAGGTACGAGGTATTTTAGGAAGATATACATGAAGGCAGGGTAAAGTGACTAGGCATCAGGATGGATAATAAAAGTAAAATAAAGAAAAGTAGCAGAAGCAAATGATACGTGTAAAAGTGTGTGTGTGTGCTTGTGTAATGTGTATTAGCAGCATACCATTCTGCATCCCACTGCTAGCTTGCCTCTGAAGCTAAGCAGGGTTGTCCTGGATGGGAGACCAGATGCTGCTGGAAGTGGTGTAGAAGGCACTTTCCCTCTGGTCTAAAATAAATAAATATCCCAATGCCCCAGGGCAGTGATTGGGAACATTGCCCTGTGTAGGGTGGCATCAAATGGGACGTTAAATGGGTGTCCTGACTCTCTGTGGTTACAAAAGATCCCATGGCTCTTATTGTAAGAGTAGGGGTGTTAACTGTGGTGTCCTGGCTAAATTCCCAATCTGGCCCTCATACCTTGATGTCCACCTAATCATCCCCAGCTTCCAATTGGCTTATTCATATCCTCTCCCCAGTAACTATTCCCCAGGTTATTGCTGTGAATAAAAATGTTTAAAAAAATGTGTGAATGTGTGTGGGTTTTGTGCAGGAGTGTCAATGTACTGTGTGTGACTAGATGTGTGTGTGTATGTACCGTAATTTCCGGACTATAAGCCGCTACTTTATTCCCACATTTGAACCTCACGGTTTATACAATGACGCAGCTAATTTATGGATTTTTCCCGCTTTCACAAGATTCATGCCGCCAAAAAACTGAGCACCGCCACATAATGTGACGTAAATCGAGCGCACTCAAACTTCCCATCATTCTGATTACGGTAGTAATTTTGTCACCCTCATCATGGCATTTACATTTACATTTAAGTCATTTAGCAGACGCTCTTATCCAGAGCGACTTACAAATTGGCAAAGACACAGAGAAATGCATATGATGCAGCTTTCAAGTTGAAGGCGATAAATCTGGCTGTTGGAAAAGGAAATAGAGCTGCTGCATGGGAGCTTGGCCTTAATGAGTCGATGATAAGACGTTGGAAACAGCAGCGTGAGGAACTGACTCAGTGCAGAAAGACATTTACATTTACATTTAAGTCATTTAGCAGACGCTCTTATCCAGAGCGACTTACAAATTGGTGCGTTCACCTTAAGACATCCAGTGGAACAGCCACTTTACAATAGTGCATCTAAATCTTTTAAGGGGGGTGAGAAGGATTACTTTATCCTATCCTAGGTATTCCTGAAAGAGGTGGGGTTTCAGGTGTCTCCGGAAGGTGGTGATTGACTCCGCTGTCCTGGCGTCGTGAGGGAGTTTGTTCCACCATTGGGGGGCCAGAGCAGCGAACAGTTTTGACTGGGCTGCGCGGGAACTGTACTTCCTCAGTGGTAGGGAGGCGAGCAGGCCAGAGGTGGATGAACGCAGTGCCCTTGTTTGGGTGTAGGGCCTGATCAGAGCCTGGAGGTACTGAGGTGCCGTTCCCCTCACAGCTCCGTAGGCAAGCACCATAGTCTTGTAGCGGATGCGAGCTTCAACTGGAAGCCAGTGGAGAGAGCGAAGGAGCGGGGTGACGTGAGAGAACTTGGGAAGGTTGAACACCAGACGGGCTGCGGCGTTCTGGATGAGTTGTAGGGGTTTAATGGCACAGGCAGGGAGCCCAGCCAACAGCGAGTTGCAGTAATCCAGACGGGAGATGACAAGTGCCTGGATTAGGACCTGCGCCGCTTCCTGTGTGAGGCAGGGTCGTACTCTGCGGATGTTGTAGAGCATGAACCTACAGGAACGGGCCACCGCCTTGATGTTAGTTGAGAACGACAGGGTGTTGTCCAGGATCACGCCAAGGTTCTTAGCGCTCTGGGAGGAGGACACAATGGAGTTGTCAACCGTGATGGTGAGATCATGGAACGGGCAGTCCTTCCCCGGGAGGAAGAGCAGCTCCGTCTTGCCGAGGTTCAGCTTGAGGTGGTGATCCGTCATCCACACTGATATGTCTGCCAGACATGCAGAGATGCGATTCGCCACCTGGTCATCAGAAGGGGGAAAGGAGAAGATTAATTGTGTGTCGTCTGCATAGCAATGATAGGAGAGACCATGTGAGGTTATGACAGAGCCAAGTGACTTGGTGTATAGCGAGAATAGGAGAGGGCCTAGAACAGAGCCCTGGGGGACGCCAGTGGTGAGAGCGCGTGGTGAGGAGACAGATTCTCGCCACGCCACCTGGTAGGAGCGACCTGTCAGGTAGGACGCAATCCAAGCGTGGGCCGCGCCGGAGATGCCCAACTCGGAGAGGGTGGAGAGGAGGATCTGATGGTTCACAGTATCGAAGGCAGCCGATAGGTCTAGAAGGATGAGAGCAGAGGAGAGAGAGTTAGCTTTAGCAGTGCGGAGCGCCTCCGTGATACAGAGAAGAGCAGTCTCAGTTGAATGACTAGTCTTGAAACCTGACTGATTTGGATCAAGAAGGTCATTCTGAGAGAGATAGCGGGAGAGCTGGCCAAGGACGGCACGTTCAAGAGTTTTGGAGAGAAAAGAAAGAAGGGATACTGGTCTGTAGTTGTTGACATCGGAGGGATCGAGTGTAGGTTTTTTCAGAAGGGGTGCAACTCTCGCTCTCTTGAAGACGGAAGGGACGTAGCCAGCGGTCAGGGATGAGTTGATGAGCGAGGTGAGGTAAGGGAGAAGGTCTCCGGAAATGGTCTGGAGAAGAGTGGAGGGGATAGGGTCAAGCGGGCAGGTTGTTGGGCAGCCGGCCGTCACAAGACGCGAGATTTCATCTGGAGAGAGGGGGAGAAAGAGGTCAGAGCACAGGGTAGGGCAGTGTGAGCAGAACCAGCGGTGTCGTTTGACTTAGCAAACGAGGATCGGATGTCGTCGACCTTCTTTTCAAAATGGTTGACGAAGTCATCTGCAGAGAGGGAGGAGGGGGGAGGGGAGGAGGATTCAGGAGGGAGGAGAAGGTGGCAAAGAGCTTCCTAGGGTTAGAGGCAGATGCTTGGAATTTAGAGTGGTAGAAAGTGGCTTTAGCAGCAGAGACAGAAGAGGAAAATGTAGAGGAGGGAGTGAAAGGATGCCAGGTCCGCAGGGAGGCGAGTTTTCCTCCATTTCCGCTCGGCTGCCCGGAGCCCTGTTCTGTGAGCTCGCAATGAGTCGTCGAGCCACGGAGCGGGAGGGGAGGACCGAGCCGGCCTGGAGGATAGGGGACATAGAGAGTCAAAGGATGCAGAAAGGGAGGAGAGGAGGGTTGAGGAGGCAGAATCAGGAGATAGGTTGGAGAAGGTTTGAGCAGAGGGAAGAGATGATAGGATGGAAGAGGAGAGAGTAGCGGGGAGAGAGAGCGAAGGTTGGGACGGCGCGATACCATCCGAGTAGGGGCAGTGTGGGAAGTGTTGGATGAGAGCGAGAGGGAAAAGGATACAAGGTAGTGGTCGGAGACTTGGAGGGGAGTTGCAGTGAGGTTAGTGGAAGAACAGCATCTAGTAAAGATGAGGTCGAGCGTATTGCCTGCCTTGTGAGTAGGGGGAAGGTGAGAGGGTGAGGTCAAAAGAGGAGAGGAGTGGAAAGAAGGAGGCAGAGAGGAATGAGTCAAAGGTAGACGTGGGGAGGTTAAAGTCGCCCAGAACTGTGAGAGGTGAGCCGTCCTCAGGAAAGGAGCTTATCAAGGCATCAAGCTCATTGATGAACTCTCCGAGGGAACCTGGAGGGCGATAAATGATAAGGATGTTAAGCTTGAAAGGGCTGGTAACTGTGACAGCATGGAATTCAAAGGAGGCGATAGACAGATGGGTAAGGGAGAAAGAGAGAATGACCACTTGGGAGAGATGAGGATCCCGGTGCCACCACCCCGCTGACCAGAAGCTCTCGGGGTGTGCGAGAACACGTGGGCGGACGAAGAGAGAGCAGTAGGAGTAGCAGTGTTATCTGTGGTGATCCATGTTTCCGTCAGTGCCAAGAAGTCGAGGGACTGGAGGGAGGCATAGGCTGAGATGAACTCTGCCTTGTTGGCCGCAGATCGGCAGTTCCAGAGGCTACCGGAGACCTGGAACTCCACGTGGGTCGTGCGCGCTGGGACCACCAGATTAGGGTGGCCGCGGCCACGCGGTGTGGAGCGTTTGTATGGTCTGTGCAGAGAGGAGAGAACAGGGATAGACAGACACATAGTTGACAGGCTACAGAAGAGGCTACGCTAATGCAAAGGAGATTGGAATGACAAGTGGACTACACGTCTCGAATGTTCAGAAAGTTAAGCTTACGTAGCAAGAATCTTATTGACTAAAATGATTAAAATGATACAGTACTGCTGAGGTAGGCTAGCTGGCAGTGGCTGCGTTGTTGACTTTGTAGGCTAGCTGGCAGTGGCTGCGTTGTTGGCACTACACTAATCAAGTCGTTCCGTTGAGTGTGATAGTTTCAACAGTGCTGCTATTCGGGGCTAGCTGGCTAGCTAGCAGTGTTGATTACGTTACGTTGCGTTAAAAGAACGACAATAGCTGGCTAGCTAACCTAGAAAATCGCTCTAGACTACACAATTATCTTTGATACAAAGACGGCTATGTAGCTAGCTATGTAGCTAGCTACGATCAAACAAATCAAACCGTTGTACTGTAATGAAATGAAATGAAAATGTGATACTACCTGTGGAGCGAATGCGACCGGGTTGTTGAGTGAGGAAGTTCTATTCGGTAGACGTTGGCTAGCTGTTGGCTAGCTAGCAGTGTCTCCTACGTTAAGGACGACAAATAGCTGGCTAGCTAACCTCGGTAAATTAAGATAATCACTCTAAGACTACACACTCTAAACTACACAATTATCTTGGATACGAAGACAGCAAAGACAACTATGTAGCTAGCTAACACTACCCTAATCAAGTCGTTCAGTTGAGTGTAATAGTTTTTACAGTGCTGCTATTCGGAAGACGGTGGACGTTTGCTAACTGGCTAGCTGGCTAGCTGCTAGGCAGATAGCAGTGTAGACTACGTTAGGACGACGAAATACGATAATTACGCAATTATCTTTGATACAAAGACGGCTATGTAGCTAGCTAAGAAGAAATTGCTAAGATTAGACAAATCAAACCGTTGTACTATAATGAAATGTAATGAAATGTAATGAAAAGTTATACTACCTGCAGACCGAAGCGCTCGGATGCGACCGCTCGCTCCAACCCGGAAGACAACAAAAGCTTTCAGAGGGAAGAAAAGCAGATGGCCCAAATTATTTGCAGCCACTCGACATCAGTGTAAATCGTGCATTTAAGGTGGCGCTCCTTGTTCAGTGGGAGGCTTGGATGACAAGTGGGGAGAAATCCTTCACTAAAACGGGCCGCAGGCGAAGAGCATCTTATGGTCAAGTCTGCCAGTGGGTCCTGACAGCGTGGAGCATTGTCAAAAAATCCACTATCATCAACCAACGGGTTTCGAAAGGCTGGACTGCTGCGTGTTGAAGGGGCAGCATGAGCTCAGCAGGGTATTTGCCTCCGGATGAAAGTGACGAGAGCGACAATGAAAACGATCCAACATCGGATGAAGCAATTCTGAGGCTATTCAACTCCGACACCGAAGGAGATGACTTCAGTGGTTTCAGTGCACAGGAGGAGGAAGATAGTGACCAATGACTTTCTTGGTAGGCTACTGTTTTAATTTTTGTTACAAGCCGTGTTTCGTTAAAGCCTATTTATTTTTGTTACAAGCCGTGTTTCGTTTAAAGGCTGTGTAAAGTTTGTTTCAATGTACCGGTAGGCACCTTATAAACATGTGCGGCTTATTCATGTACAAAATACATATTTTTTAATAATTCAGTGGGTGCGGTTTATATTGAGGTGCGCTTAATAGTCCAGCAATTACGGTATATATATATATATATATATATATAATGTGTGTGCGTTGAGTCAGTGAAGACAGTTTGGATACCAATAATTGACTATTTAGCAGTCCTATGGCTTGGGGGTAGAAGCTGTCTCAGAGCTTGTTGGTCTGTGAGCCGATGCTCCGGTACCATTTTCTGAACGGTAGTAGAGTGAACAGTCTATATTTTTTATTTATTTATTTATTTCACCTTTATTTAACCAGGTAGGCTAGTTGAGAACAAGTTCTCATTTGCAACTGCGACCTGGCCAAGGTAAAGCATAGCAGTGTGAACAGACAACACAGAGTTACACATGGAGTAAACAATTAACAAGTCAATAACACAGTAGGAAAAAAAAGTCTATATACATTGTGTGCAAAAGGCATGAGGTAGGCGAATAATTACAATTTTGCTGATTAACACTGGAGTGATAAATGATCAGATGGTCATGTACAGGTAGAGATATTGGTGTGCAAAAGAGCAGAAAAGTAAATAAATAAAAACAGTATGGGGATGAGGTAGGTAAAAATGGGTGGGCTATTTACCGATAGACTATGTACAGCTGCAGCGATCGGTTAGCTGCTCAGATAGCAGATGTTTGAAGTTGGTGAGGGAGATAAAAGTCTCCAACTTCAGCAATTTTTGCAATTCGTTCCAGTCACAGGCAGCAGAGAACTGGAACGAAAGGCGGCCAAATGAGGTGTTGGCTTTAGGGATGATCAGTGAGATACACCTGCTGGAGCGCGTGCTACGGATGGGTGTTGCCATCGTGACCAGTGAACTGAGATAAGGCGGAGCTTTACCTAGCATGGACTTGTAGATGACCTGGAGCCAGTGGGTCTGGCGACGAATATGTAGCGAGGGCCAGCCGACTAGAGCATACAAGTCGCAGTGGTGGGTGGTATAAGGTGCTTTAGTGACAAAACGGATGGCACTGTGATAAACTGCATCCAGTTTGCTGAGTAGAGTGTTGGAAGCAATTTTGTAGATGACATCGCCGAAGTCGAGGATCGGTAGGATAGTCAGTTTTACTAGGGTAAGTTTGGCGGCGTGAGTGAAGGAGGCTTTGTTGCGGAATAGAAAGCCGACTCTAGGTTTGATTTTCGATTGGAGATGTTTGATATGAGTCTGGAAGGAGAGTTTACAGTCTAGCCAGACACCTAGGTACTTTTAGATGTCCACATATTCAAGGTTGGAACCATCCAGGGTGGTGATGCTGGTCAGGCGTGCGGGTGCAGGCAGCGAACGGTTGAAAAGCATGCATTTGGTTTTACTAGCGTTTAAGAGCAGTTGGAGGCCACGGAAGGAGTGTTGTATGGCATTGAAGCTCGTTTGGAGGTTAGATAGCACAGTGTCCAAGGACGGGCCGGAAGTATATAGAATGATGTCGTCTGCGTAGAGGTGGATCAGGGAATCGCACGCAGCAAGAGCAACATCATTGATATATACAGAAAAAAGAGTCGGCCCGAGGATTGAACCCTGTGGCACCCCCATAGAGACTGCCAGAGGACCGGACAGCATGCCCTCCGATTTGACACACTGAACTCTGTCTGCAAAGTAATTGGTGAACCAGGCAAGGCAGTCATCCGAAAAACCGAGGCTACTGAGTCTGCCGGTAAGAATATGGTGATTGACCGAGTCGAAAGCCTTGGCAAGGTCGATGAAGACGGCTGCACAGTACTGTCTTTTATCGATGGCGGTTATGATATTGTTTAGTACCTTGAGCGTGGCTGAGGTGCACCCGTGACCGGCTCGGAAACCAGATTGCACAGCGGAGAAGGTACGGTGGGATTCGAGATGTTTGTTGACTTGGCTTTCGAAGACTTTAGATAGGCAGGGCAGGATGGATATAGGTCTGTAACAGTTTGGGTCCAGGGTGTGTCCCCCTTTGAAGAGGGGGATGACTGCGGCAGCTTTCCAATCCTTGGGGATCTCAGACGATATGAAAGAGAGGTTGAACAGGCTGGTAATAGGGGTTGCGACAATGGCGGCGGATAGTTTCAGAAATAGAGGGTCCAGATTGTCAAGCCCAGCTGATTTGTACGGGTCCAGGTTTTGCAGCTCTTTCAGAACATCTGCTATCTGGATTTGGGTAAAGGAGAACCTGGAGAGGCTTGGGCGAGTAGCTGCGGGGGGGGCGGAGCTGTTGGCCGAGGTTGGAGTAGCCAGGCGGAAGGCATGGCCAGCCGTTGAGAAATGCTTGTTGAAGTTTTCGATAATCATGGGTTTATCGGTGGTGACCGTGTTACCTAGCCTCAGTGCAGTGGGCAGCTGGGAGGAGGTGCTCTTGTTCTCCATGGACTTCACAGTGTCCCAGAACCTTTTGGAGTTGGAGCTACAGGATGCAAACTTCTGCCTGAAGAAGCTGACCTTAGCTTTCCTGACTGACTGCGTGTATTGGTTCCTGACTTCCCTGAACAGTTGCATATCGCGGGGACTATTCGATCCTATTGCAGTCCGCCACAGGATGCTTTTGTGCTGGTCGAGGGCAGTCAGGTCTGGAGTGAACCAAGGGCTATATCTGTTCTTAATTCTGCATTTTTTGAACGGAGCATGCTTATCTAAAATGGTGAGGAAGTTACTTTTAAAGAATGACCAGGCATCCTCAACTGACGGGATGAGGTCAATGTCCTTCCAGGATACCCGGGCCAGGTCGATTAGAAAGGCCTGCTCACAGAAGTGTTTTAGGGAGCGTTTGACAGTGATGAGGGGTGGTCGTTTGACTGCGTCTCCGTAGCGGATACAGGCAATGAGGCAGTGATCGCTGAGATCCTGGTTGAAGACAGCGGAGGTGTATTTGGAGGGCCAGTTGGTCAGGATGACGTCTATGAGGGTGCCCTTGTTTACAGATTTAGGGTTGTACCTGATGGGTTCCTTGATGATTTGTGTGAGATTGAGGGCATCTAGCTTAGATTGTAGGACTGCCGGGGTGTTAACCTCTTCAACCTATGAGGGCGCTATGTCATTATTGGATAAAAAGACGTGCCCGTTTTAAGCACAGTATTTTGTCACGAAAAGATGCTCAACTATGCATGGAATTGACAGCCTTGGAAAGACAAAACTCTGACGTTTCCAAAACTGCAAAGATATTATCTGTGAGTGCCCCAGAACTAATGCTACAGGCGAAACCAAGATGAAGTTTCATACTGGAAATGCCCCAGATTCTGAAGGCGCTCTGTTCCAATGTCTCCTTATATGGCTGTCAATGCGCCAGTAATGAGCCTGCCCTTTGTGTCGTTTCTCCAAGGTGTCTGCAGCATTGTGACGTGTTTGTAGGCATATCATTGGAAGATTGACCATAAGAGACTACATTTACCTGGTGTCCCGCCCGGTGTCCTGTGTCGAAATTATTGCGTAATCTGTAGGTCCATGCGCGTTCCATTTCTTCAGAAGAGAAAGTCAACTGCCACGAAGGATTTTATCGTCGATAAATATGTGAAAAACACCTTGAGGATTGATTCTAAACATCGGTTTGCCATGTTTCTGTCGATATTATGGAGTTAATTTGGAAAAAAGTTTGCGTTTTAATGACTTAATTTTTTTTTTTTTTTTTCTTACCCAAACATGATGAACAAAACGGAGCGATTAGTCAACACAAATAATATTTTTTGTAAAAACGGAACATTTGCTATCTAACTGAGAGTCTCCTCATTGAAAACATCTGAAGTTCTTCAAAGGTAAATGATTTTATTTGAATCCTTTTCTGTTTTTTGTGAAAATGTTGCATGCTGAAAGACAGGCATAATCCTATGCTAGGCTATCAATACTGTTACACAAATGCTTGTTTAGCTATGGTTCAAAAGCATATTTTGAAAATCTGAGATGACAGTGTTGTTAACAAAAGGCTAAGTTTGAGAGCAAATAGATTAATTTCATTTCATTTGCGATTTTCATGAATAGTTAACGTTGCGTTATGGTAATGAGCTTGAGGCTGTAGTCACGATACCGGATCCGGGATGGCTCGACGCAAGAAGTTAAGCATATCCCAGTTTAGGTCACCTAACAGAACAAACTCTGAAGCTAGATGGGGGGCGATCAATTCACAAATGGTGTCCAGGGCACAGCTGGGTGCTGAGGGGGGTCGGTAGCAGGCGGCAACAGTGAGAGACTTATTTCTGGAGAGAGTAATTTTCAAAATTAGTAGTTCGAACTGTTTGGGTATGGACCTGGAAAGTTTGACATTACTTTGCAGGCTATCTCTGCAGTAGACTGCAACTCCTCCCCCTTTGGCAGTTCTATCTTGACGGAAGATGTTATAGTTGGGTATGGAAATCTCAGAATTTTTGGTGGCCTTCCTGAGCGAGGATTCAGACACGGCAAGGACATCAGGGTTAGCAGAGTGTGCTAAAGCAGTGAGTAAAACAAACTTAGGGAGGAGGCTTCTGATGTTGACATGCATGAAACCAAGGCTTTTTCGATCACAGAAGTCAACAAATGAGGGTGCCTGGGGACATGCAGGGCCTGGGTTTACCTCCACATCACCCGCGGAACAGAGGAGGAGTAGTATGAGGGTGCGGCTAAAGGCTATCAAAACTGGTCGCCTAGAGCGTTGGGGACAGAGAATAAAAGGAGCAGATTTCTGGGCATGGTAGAATATATTCAGGGCATAATGCGCAGACAGGGGTATGGTGGGGTGCGGGTACAGCGGAGGTAAGCCCAGGCACTGGGTGATGATGAGAGAGGTTGTATCTCTGGACATGCTGGTTGTAATGGGTGAGGTCACCGCATGTGTGGGAGGTGGGACAAAGGAGGTATCAGGGGTATGAAGAGTGGAACTAGGGGCTCCATTGTAAACTAAAACAATGATAACTAACCTGAACAACAGTATACAAGGCATATTGACATTTGAGAGAGACATACAGTGAGGCATACAGTAATCACAGGTGTTGAATTGGGAGAGCTAGCTAAAACAGTAGCTAAAACATTAGGTGAGACAACAACAGCTAATCAGCTAGCACAACAACAGCAGGTAAAATGGCGTTGACTAGGCAGGGAGGGTCGGATTAACTACACACAGAGCCTGAGTGCGGCTGGGGCCGACAGATCAAACATAAACAAGCAGAATGGAGTACCGTGATTAAATGGACAGTCCAGCATGCATCAGCTATGTAGCCACGTGATCAGTGTCCAGGGGGGCAGCGGTGGATGGGGCAGGGAAGCTGGACTGGCGAGTGTTATCCAGGTTAAAAAAAACTGTCTGGCTGTGCAAAAAGTAAAAGCCGCTAGCAGTGGCCAACAATGACTAAATAGCTTGTAGCTAGTTAGCTGGTTAGCTTCTGGAGGTTCTTGAGTGTGTTCTAAAAATTACATTGGGTGAGGCAGGTTACCGGAAGGTATAAACAAATTAAAAATCGAAAAGAGATAGAAAGTAAATATGGGTCCAGTGAGTGTTTGGGACGCGGCGATTCAGACGGTTAGCAGGCCTGTGCTAACTAGCTAACAGTTAGTAGGCCAGGGCTAAACAAGGTAGCAGTTAGCGGACCGGGGCTAAACAAGCTAGCAGTTAGCAGGCCGAATTAGCAAGCAAGGAGATAGCAAGGGCTAGAAAGTTAGCCTTTGGGGGACGTCGCGATGGGGTGAGTCTGTTTATTCCTCTTCATGCGGTGACATCGATAGACCGGTCGTGGGTCCGGATATTGTAGCCCAGGAGTATGGTAGCACAGGAGCTCTGGCCGGGCTAGCTTCAAGCTAAGTGGGTGGAAACGCTAGCCAGGAGTAATCATCCGGGGTGGCGGTTAGCTAGATAGCTAGTTGTGAAGAATCCAGCTGAAAATGTTCCGTTTGCGGTGGGAATCCGGATTGTTCGAACTGGCGAGAGCTTTCCGAGCTAAAGGTTAGCTGATGACCGGTTAGCTGAAGACCGCTAGCAATGGTTTGCTGACTGATAGCTGGTAGCTAGCTGGCTAGCTTCAGTTGAGGGGTTCCGGATCCAAAGTAGATATAAATACTTTAGAAAAAAATAGCTACATTGGGTGAGGCGGGTTGCAGGAGAGTATTTAGAAGTTGAGGTTTAGCAAAATGTTTTAAAAGATATGCGAAGAAAAATACGTTAAAAAAATTTAACAGCCCTGTCAATGTGGATGGGGTCGTGCTCTCCCCTATTTTTCCTATGGTCCACGATCAGCTCCTTGGTCTTGCTGATGCTGATGGAGAGGTTGTTGTCCTGGTACCACACTGCTAGGTCTTTGACCTCCATCTTGTAGGCTGACTCATCGTCGTCGAAGATTAGGCCTACCACTGTCATGTCGTCAGCAAGATTTGATGATGGCGTTGGAGTCGTGGGTGAACAAGGAGTAGAGGGTAATAAGCACAGCCAAAGCACTTCATAATTACAGATGTGAGCGCTACAGGGCTACAGTCATTTAGGCAGGTTACCTTGAAGCTGTTGGTAATAGGGACAACGGTTGTCATCTTGAAACATGTTGGGATTACAGACTGGGACAAGGAGATTGAAAATGTGAGGACACTTGCCTGCTAGTCAGTGCATGCTTTGAGAACGTGTCCATTTACATAAGTATTCAGAACCTTTACTCAGTACTTTGTGAAGCACCTTTGGCAACGATTACAGCCTCGAGTCTTCTTAGGTATGACGCAACAAGCTTGGCACACCATTCTTCTCTGCAGATCCTCTCAAGCTCTGTCAGGTTGGATGGGGAGCGTCAATGCACAGCTATTTCCAGGTCTCTCCAGAGATGTTAGATCGGGTTCAAGACCGGGCTCTGGTTGGGCCACTCAAGGACATTCAGAGACTTATCACAAAGCCACTCCTGTGTTGTCTTTTAATGGTCAAAAAAACATGCTTTTCTTTCAAAGTGACCCTAAAGTTTTGAACGGCAGTGTACATATTGTGGTAGACAGCAGGGAGATGTGAGGGGAGTGGTTATTGAGGGGAGATATCTTACAGTTGGCTCCACCCCTGAGCCTTATATGGACTGCCTGCCCCAACAAGGCAAGGCTGTGGTTCATTAAGCCAGGGAGTCCGGAACACAGGGGCAGAGAGGGGAGAAGAAAGAGCACAGGGAGAAGAAAGAGCACTAGCTGATACTGTACCTGTTGTGACCTGGACTGTCTGATTACCCCCCTTGTGTACTGAACTGGATTGGCTGAGGACCTGAGTTTTAGGATTACCCCTGGAGAATGGAACGGACAACGAGACCAGTTTGTGGACTGTGAAATAATTTGTGAACCCCCTCCCCCTTTCCCCAGCGTACAAAAATCCCTAATAAACTCCACATTTGCATTCTAGTTGTGCTACTGGTTTGTGTTTTGTTATTGAACTGGTTGACGTGGAAACCACACAACCTTGAGCCTGCGACAATATGAATAGAATATATATTCCAACATCAAGATCATCATTAATCATTGTTTTAACATTGTAAAATATTCCAGTAAATTGTATCATGTGATCTTAGGTTTATAATGTGTCTGAAGCATACAATGTAACACTCATGAGGTTAAAGTACATACATCACTGTGGAGAATATATTTTTTAATGATACAGCACTTGTGTGATTAGAGCAAATTAGATACTTGCATAGTATGTGCCACACAAAGTCCAAAGCTACCCAGTATTTTAGAAATCTCAGACACCTTAAGCTGAAGATGCAATACTGCATGAACACAATATTGATGCTTTGCTCCTAGCTCTTCATTTGGTTTGCCTTCAGTCCCAGACCCCCGCCTCTTGTATCTTCCATGACATGAGAGACTTATAAAGCAAAGCAGGTTCAGAATGAAAACCTGAGTTTCTGCATCAGCTGAGACTGCACCAACCAGATGCTAACAACACTTCCTACCTTAATATGGCGGTCTATTTAAGCTGACCAGGTTCTGCTCAGACATCCTCTGCTGCCGTTTGCTGCTACTTCTAGTATGCATTTGTTTTTCTTGCTGCCCACCACCACCCCAACCCCCACCTGTTTGGTTCTGTTTTCCTTCCTGAAGGTGGATTGGTATAGTAAACCTTGCTCACTGCCTGTAGTCATTTTGTTATGTATTGATGCTTTGCTCTGACAGTGAGCTACCCTGAAGGAGCGGAACCTATTGCCAAGACCTATTGTACTGTTCATATTCTCTAATAAATGGTTAAACGAATACCTGGTGTTTCCTTTCTGAACTGTATTTATGCCTGGAGAGGGAGTCCTTCAGAGGGAGATACTGAGAGAGCTTCTCAGACTGGCTGACTCCAGGGTTTAGGTTCACAGGCCAAACAGACGTGTCTTTATATCCTCCTGTCCGCCCTCGTTATGGCAGCTAATTCTAATGAGCCCCCTAGTCCAGACCACCACTTGAAGAGCAACAGGCCACTCACTCTCCCACAGGGGCTTCATAGCTTCTGTAGGAGTCAAAAGGAGATGTTTGATTGTCAGATGCCAGGTTGTTCCAGTAACTGGCAGGGATTTTCTATATTATTAGTGATTATTCTTGATTAGATCATTCTTACCTGCTTCCCTAGAGCTTGCATAGAGTTAAACTCGATCTGTTCCCTCTTGATTCTGACCCAGTCAGGCTCATCTGGGATCATAAAGGCTAGAATCATCTTGACCAGGATCAGGACATGCTAACAAACACATTTTAGTCATTAAGCAGATGCTCTTATCCAGAGCAACTTACAGGAGCAATTAGGGTTACGTGCCTTGCTCAAGGGCACATCGGCAGATTGTTCACCTAGTCCGCTTGGGGATTCAGCCCAGCAACCTGTCGGTTACTGGCCCAATGCTCTTAACCACTAGGCTACCCTCACCTATGTTGGTTGGGCAGATGATGACACTGTAACATTCTGTAAATAAGACAATTGTTATGAACCATGTACTGTTATGAACAAGATACTGTACCTCCACCAGGAAGGCTCCCCAAACCTAACTCCCCTCCCTCATACTGTACCTCCACCAGGATGGCTCCCCAAACCTAACTCCCCTCCCTCATACTGTACCTCCACCAGGATGGCTCCCCAAACCTAACTCCCCTCCCCCATACTGTACCTCCACCAGGATGGCTCCCCAAACCTACCTCCACCAGGATGGCTCCCCAAACCTAACTCCCCTCCCTCATACTGTACCTCCACCAGAATGGCTCCCCAAACCTAACTCCCCTCCCTCATACTGTACCTCCACCAGGAAGGCTCCCCAAACCTAACTCCCCTCCCTCATACTGTACCTCCACCAGGATGGCTCCCCAAACCTAACTCCCCTCCCTCATACTGTACCTCCACCAGGATGGCTCCACAAACCTAACTCCCCTCCCTCATACTGTACCTCCACCAGGATGGCTCCCCAAACCTAACTCCCCTCCCTCATACTGTACCTCCACCAGGATGGCTCCCAGTATGATGTTCTTGCCGCTGATCCCTCCCTCCAGACAGAACTCCTGGACGCGAGGGGACAGCAGTAGCAGCCAGCAGTTAGACATGACTGAGACAAAGCCCAGAACCTCAAACGCTGTCTGAAACATACACACAGGCATACAGTAATATGGTTACAGGTACATACAAGGACAGGAGCAAATACAGACATGTGCATAGGGACATAGATGGGCACTGATTAGAAAATAACATTGACCACTACACGTTGCTCACATTTATTTATTTACCAGATTTAGCTTCATAACACATTTGTCTGCATTAAAAATGCCCTCTCTGTTTGTTCAAATTCTCACATCGCCCCAAAACCCTCCTGACCTGCCACACCCCCATATTGGACACAGGGGCAGAGAATGGCTTCCGGAACAGTTTGCAGATCTTGTAGGCATCCCCTGGGATCTCTGTGACATTGTTGAGAAGCAAGAGGACGGCGGTGAGCGGGTACACACAGGAGAACAGACTCAAATACCCAAACTTCACCAGCAACTCAATGTACTCCGCAAACAGGCCCTGAAACGTAGCCACAGATGCAATAAGTTAATCACCAAAACAAAGAGACCCCTAACATACGACATGCAAATATTATAGGGTTGAAATAGACATTCGTGGTTGTATGAGTTTTGCCATAATTAAGCAGCTGGGTTATGTATATGTATGTGTAGTTGTGGAGCCACTGGCCGTGTTATTTGTGGAACTGCATCTCTGTGTATGCATGTGCCTATGATCACCCAGGATCCAACCAAAGAGTTCCTAATCTTTGATGGAGGTATGTATCGGGATCCATGATATCTAATGTATGTTAGGCTGAAAATGATACTGTTTTAAATCCCTATGTTATGTGATAGTATTACAGTTGTGTCCTGTATGTACAATATTATTGTCATTTTACAAAGTTAGCACGTTGCTGTACGCTAAAGGTTAGCTAGCGTCTGTCCTGTACATTCCTTGCTAATGAGGTTAGTCACCCTGTGAAGAGTAAATGTATTTTTATTTCATGTCTCTCAGATTTCATGACGGATTGGCAGTTGCTCTAAAGTGTGTGTGTGTCTGCAGGTACGGGCTCTCAAACTGTTATGGAACATTGTTATGTTACTGTACACGTGTATGGCCATCAGATGGAGTTTATAAGATGAGTGCTCCTCTGTAGTCATGTTGTTAAAAATCTAAACAGCATTGTGTCCTTTGTTGGCCAAGCATATGAGAACCGTTACACACATACACCCAACCTTGATTCCACCCCCTAAGGCACAGATGCAAAGAAACCAAGGCAGACGAGCACAATGAAGAGAAAAACAAAACAAACAAACACATTTTACATGGACTTACTGGGAAAGGGGGAAGTCTTCTCTGGGCTCTGAGTTTGTCCATCTCTAGGTCGTCCTCCTGCTCTTTCTTATGGGGAGCACTGAGGAAGTGGTCGACTATAAACGGCACCACCACCTCTGTACACTGGTTCACCAACTGGTTCAGAATTAGCAGAGAGGCAAGCTTCTGTGTGCACAAATTGACAAAACAAACATAAATAGTTGCATACTGTATACACACACACTGTCTGGGATCAATTACGACGCACAGTGCACAGAGAGAACATGATCTGTTCTGTTGCAGAGTGCAAGAAAACATATATTTTAGATCTACCATTTAAAATGAGGTATTTCCACATTGTATAACTTTTCCTCCGGCCATAGACAAACAGTGCTGCCCAGCTGAAATCTCTTACCTTGCGTAGCAGTGGTAGGTCCTGTTTGTAAAAGGCAATGTGGAAGAGCACAGCAAAGTTGTTGAAGAAAGTAAACTGAAAATGAGAAAGCGAGATTTTGGCATATTATTTGACAGTATTATTTGGCATTAATAGACTAGTTTTATGCACAACAACTTTCTATCCAAGCTGGGAGAGTGCACAAGGACAGCTCATGTTATGTATGTGTAACCTCATGTTATGCAGGTTCAGTAAGGCTATACAGCACAGTAGTATTTCTTATTTTTTATCAATTGGTTGTTGATTAGTATCCTGTTGTACAATCTGCAATGTTTCAATTTCCAACTTTAATAACTAAACAAGTAATTACATTATTGCCGCCAGCCAGCAGTTTAAATCATGGCAGCCTTGCAACACAGACCTAGAAGGGTTCCACAGAAACTGTGTTATGCGAGTGTACACCTACCTGTATCAGAATACATTTAGTACCAGGGACTATTGCAACACATGTACAGTGCCTTTCGGAAAGTATTCTAATCACTTGACTTTTTCCACATTTTGTTACTTTACAGCCTTATTCTAAAATGGATTAAATAAAAAATATCCTCATCAATCTACACACAATACCTCATAATGACAAAGCAAAAACATATATTTTTTTACATTTTTGTAAATTTATTCAAAACAAAAAACAATGAATTTTGCTATGACCCTTTGCTATGAGACTCAAAATTGTGACCAGGTGTATCCTGTTTCCATTGATCATCCTTGAGATGTTTCTACAAGTTGATTGGAGTCCACCTATGGTAAATTCAATTGATTGGACATGATGTGGAAACACATCTGTCTATATAAGGTCCCACAGTTGACAGCAAAAACCAAGCCACGAGGTCGAAGGAATTGTCTGTAAAATTCCAAGACAGGATTGTGTCGAGGCAAAGATCTGGGAAAGGGTACCAAAAAATGTCTGCAGCATTGAAGATCACTAAGAACACAGTGGCCTCCATCATTCTTAAATGGAAGAAATTTGGAACCACTAAGACCTTTGGCCTCCCGGCCATTCTGAGCATTCTGGGGAAAAGGGCCTTGGTCAGGGAGGTGACCAAGAACCCGATGGTCACTTTGATAGAGCTCTAGAGTTCCTCTGTGGAGATGGGAGAATCTTCCAGAAGGACAACCATCTCTTCAGCACTACACCAATCAGGCCTTTATGGTAGAGTGGCCAGACGGAAGCCACTCCCCAGTAAAATGCACATGACAGCACGCTTGGAGTTTGCCAAAAGGCGCCAAAAGGCACCTAAAGACTCTCAGACCATGAGAAGCAAGATTCTCTGGTCTGATGAAACCAAGATTGAACTATTTTGCCTGAATGCCAGCCATCATCTCTGGAGTGACCTGAAAATAGCTGAGCAGCAACGCTCCCCATCCAACCTGACATAGTTTGAGAGGATCTGCAGAAAAGAATGGGAGAAGCTCCCCAAATATAAGTTTGCCAAGCTTGTAGCGTTGTACCCAAGAAGACTCCAGGCTGTAATCGCTGCCAATGGTGCTTCAACAAAGTACTGAGTAAAGGGTCGGAATAATTATGTAAATGTGATTTTTCAGGGGTTTTTTTATTCTAAAAACCTGTTTTTGCTTTGTCATTATAGGGTATTGGGTGTAGATGGATGAGGGAAAAAAATATTTCATACATTTTAGAATAAGGCTGTAGCGTAACAAAATGTGGAAAAAGTGAAGGAATCTGAATACTTTCCGTATGCACTGTATATATACAGTAGAGAAAGGGGCGACCAGAGGAGAGCGAGGAAGAGGAGAATAGACTGACAGATGGGGGAGGACGACTGGGACTGACCAGGAGGACTTTGGTGATATGATGGTTCTGGAAGGAGGACTCCTCTCTGTGGTTTTCTATGAGGGGAAATCAGACTGATTTTCAGTGGACTTATCACTTATCACACACAAACTGTGACACCTTGCATCCAATTGCATTCTCTATTATTCTATGACTCTCTGCTTTTTGGTGAACTTAGCTCTGTGTTCCCAAACATTCTACCCCCTACTGCAATTATTCATCAACCTCACACTTATTTTCTCTCTCCCTCTTCTCTAACCCCTTCTATCATCTCTTCCCTATCTAACTCATCTCCCTCCCCATTGCCTAGTGCCCTCTCTCACCCCACTTGGTAAGTTGCATGGCCACAGCGTGGTACACATTCTTTAATATGGTGGTGTAGACTGTGTGGGCTATGGAGGGCATGTAGAGCAGAACTCCAGAGAACAGGGAGCCGCTGTCCTGATGGAAGCCCTGTACCAGGGCCTCTCCGTGGTAGAAGCCTGTCATTCCCAGCACCACCAGTCCCAGGAACAGCCCCACTAGGGGCAACGACACCAGGCCCACACGCAGCTGCCTCTGCCACTCCGGGAACAGGGGCTCCAGACGGCCTGTCACAGGGTTGATCCCCAGGGTGCCATGGAACCCAGGGCGGGGCTCAGCGAAATGCTCTGTCAGGTGCCGTGTGCCCCAGCGGTGGGAGAGGGAGGAGCTCCGGCGCTTCCAGAACTCGATGAACACCGTGGACCACAGCATGCTGAATACAGCCTGTACAATGTGACCGCTGACTGAGAGGCCATAATCTTCAAACTCCATCACCCCCTCCCCGGCCTGCTCCTTCACCACCCCACCACCTCCAGGCAGCAGAAAGGTCAGGACAAGGCCCAGGAAGGCAGGGGGAACCAGGGCCCAGGTGTAGAATTGCAGAAAGCTGAAGTAAAATGCCATGGTGCCTCCAAAGTATGACTGGATTGCATCTGCACAGGAAGAGAGCGATCAAAATTGGTAAATGTTTGTGGTGGTGCCAGAGCTTGGCGATATAGACAAAAAGTCCTACCGCAATAAATGTAACTATTTCGCTCGAAAACAAGAAATACAATGATGAACCCCCCAAAATTAATGGACAGTTACTTTACATTAGCAGCAGGGCTCTGGATTTTTTTTCTCAGTGCCAAGTAAGACATCTGAGATGGTAGCCGATGATTATAACAGTAAGCTATTTCATTGAACATATCCAGGAAATGCATGATTTCCACAAACCGATGCTGGCACTAAGACCATACTCAATGAGCTGTATACAGCCATAAGCAAACAGAAAAACGCTCATCCAGAGGCGGCGCTCCTAGTGGCCGGGGACTTTTAATCCATTTTACCTCATCTTTACCAGCATGTTAAATGTGCATCCATAGGAAAAAAAAACTATAGACCACCTATAGTCCACACACAGACGTTTACAAAGCTCTCCCTCTCCCTCCATTTGGCAAATCTGATTTATAACTCTATCCTCCTGATTCCTGCTTACAAGCAAAAACTAAAGTAGGAAGCACCAGTGACTCAGTCAATAAAGATGTGGTCAGATGACAAAGATGCTAAGCTACAGGACTGTTTTGCTAGCACAGACTGGAATATGTTCCGGGATTCTTCCGATGGCATTGAGGAGTACAGCACATCAGTCACTGGCTTCATCAATAAGTGCATTGATGACGTCGTCCCTACAGTGACTGTACGTACAGTGGGGAGAACAAGTATTTGATACACTGCCGATTTTGCAGGTTTTCCTGCTTACAAAGCATGTCGAGGTCTGTAATTTTTTATCATAGGTACACTTCAACTGTGAGAGACGGAATCTAAAACAAAAATCCGTAAAATCACATTGTATGATTTTTAATTAATTTAAGTAATCAACACCATTATCCCTGAAACCTTAGACCCTCTCCAATTTGCATACCGCACCAACAGATCCACAGTTGATGCAATCTCTATTGCACTCCACACTGCCCTTTCCCACCTGGACAAAAGGAACACTTATGTGAGAATGCTGTTCATTGACTACAGCTCAGCGGTCAACACGATAGTGCCCTCAAAGCTCATCACTAAGCTAAGGACCCTGGGACTAAACACTTCCCTCTGCAACTGGATCCTGGACTTCCTGATGGGCCGCCCCCAGATCGTAAGGGTAGGTAACAACCTATCTGCCACACTGATCCTCAACATGGGGGCCCCTCAAGGGTGGTTGCATGCTCAGTCCCCTCCTGTACTCCCTGTTCACTCATGACTGCATGGCCAGGCACGACTCCAACACCATCATTAGGTTTTCCGATGACACAACAGTGCTTGATCAACAACAAAGATGAGACAGCTTATAGGGAGGAGGTGCCAGGATAACGACCTCTCCCTCAACGTGATCAAGACAAAGGAGATGATTGTGGACTATAGGAAAAGGAGGACCAAGCACACCCACATTCTCATTGACTGGACTGTAGTGGAGCAGGTTGAGAGCTTCAAGTTCCTTGGTGTCCACATCACCAACAAACTATCATCTTCCAAACACACAAAGACAGTCGTGAAGAGGACACGACAATGTCTATTACCCCTCAGGAGACTGAAAAGATTTTGCATGGGTCCTCAGATCCTCAAAAAGTTCTACAGCTGCACCATCGAGAGCATCCTGACTGGTTGCATCACTGCCTGGTATGGCGACTGCTCGGCCTCTGATCGCAAAGGCACTACAGAGGGTAGTGCGTACGGCCCAGTACTTGGGGCCAAGATTCTAGCAATTCAGGAACTCTATACCAGGTGGTGTCAGAGGAAGGCCCTCTGCTACCGCACGGCAAGCAGTACCGGAGCGCCAAGTCTAGGTCCAAAAGGCTTCTTAACTGCTGTCCCTGTACAGGGATCAACATCAGCAGAAATTTCAGAGTGACAACTAATAGTACTCGATACAACTCAAACTTTCATTAAAACACACATGCAGGGTACTCAATTAAAGCTACACTCGTTGTGAATCTAGCCAACATGTCAGATTTTTAAAATGCTTTTCGGCGAAAGCATGAGAAGCTATTATCTGATAGCATGCAACCCCCGAAATACCCAAAGGGGACGTAAACAAAATAATTAGCGTAGCCGGCGCTACACAAAACGCAGAAATAAAATATAAAACATTCATTACCTTTGACGAGCTTCTTTGTTGGCACTCCTATATGTCCCATAAACATCACAATTGGGTATTTTTTTCGATTAAATCCGTCCATGTATACCCAAAATGTCCATTTATGAAGCTCGTCTGATCCAGGAAAAAACTGCTTTCCAAAACGCAACGTCATTTTTTAAATTAAAAAAGTTGCCTATAAACTTTGACAAAACACTTCAAACTACTTTTGTAATCCAACTTTAGATATTAGTAAACGTTAATAATCAATCAAATTGATCACGGGGCGATCTGTATTCAATAGAGCGTCTGCTAAATGACTTAAATGTAATGTAAATGTAATAGCAGCAAGTCTTGAAATCATGGTCCATATTCTCTCTTTCAAAACTTCCTCCTGTGTACTCGATGACAGGAAGTGCCTATTTCTCATTTCACCAAGGATTAACTTCAACCAAATTACCAAGACTGGCGACATCGTGTGAAAGCTGTTGGAACTGTAAACTGGGCCCTATATATTTTGCCTTGCCATAGACAAAACAGAGACTGGCGGAGGGATATTTTTTTGTGTTTTTTGTGAACAGTTTTCCTTGGGGTTTTGACTGCTACACAGGTTCTGTTATAGTCACAGACATGATTTAACCAGTTTTAGAAACTTCAGAGTGTTTTCTATCCACCCATACTAATCATATGCATATACTATATTCTTGGCATGAGTAGCAGGACGTTGAAAGTTTGCGCGATTTTTAACAAAAAGCTGAAAAGATTCACAGCCTCTTTAAGAGGTTCAGCTTCAAAGATGGCATAGCAGTCAGACGTCCTTTGTCCTCGTCGTGTCCAGTGTATATTTATATATATTTATATATTTTCTTCTCATATGTATTTATATATATTTTTTTTCTTCTAAAAACTCAACTTCAAAACACTCTCCTGCAACCCGCCTCACCAATTCAAAAAAAAAAAGTATTATTCACCTCAAATCTGAAATCCACAACAGAATCTAGCCAGAAGCTAGCCAGAAGCTAGTCAGAAAGTTAGTATTCACCTAACCACGGGTGGCGGTCATCAGCTATCCTTTAGCTCGAAAAGCTATCGGCAGTTTTGTACAACGTGACTCAGACCAGAGCATACCGGACCTAGTTTCTCTCCATATCCCCGGATTTCTACCGCAAGCTCTGGACATTTAGACCTGGATCTTGCAGCTAGCTAGCTGCTATCCGAGTGACTATTGGCTTACGTCGGTCCCGGAGCAAACATCAATTATTCCGGAGCTAGCCAGCTGAAGAGTTCCATCAGCCACTCCTGGGCTACAATCACCTATCCGGACCCGTTTTATTACTGCCGATGCGGAGCCACACCGGGCCTTCACGACTGGACTACCGACATTATCTGCCCGAGGCAGTTATCCAACTGGCCCCTCCGTCGCGACTTAACATGAACGCCCATCTGTGGCCCGCTAATCGTTAGCTGTCTTATCGGCTGCTTTCTGAATAGGTCTATTTGACAATATTCTTGGGTCACTATAACTATATCTATTTTGCCAATTGGATTGGTCCCCTCTACCACATGGAACCCCACTAATCTACCAACGGAAACGCACGAGGTGGCTAAAAAAAAAACCTACATCCTCTGCCAGCTTGCTACCCATGGCCTGAATCGCCGTGACCCCAACCAACCTCACTACTCACTGGTCCCTAATGATCACTCGGCTAAGCATGCCTCTCCTTAACGTCAATATGCCTTGTCCATTGCTGTTCTGGTTAGTGTTTATAGGCTTATTTCACTGTAGAGCCTCTAGCCCTGCTCATTATACCTTATCCAACCTTTCAGTTCCACCACCCACACATGCGATGACATCACCTGGTTTCAATGATGTTTCTAGAGACAATATCTCTCTCATCATCACTCAATGCCTAGGTTTACCTCCACTGTATTCACATCCTACCATACCTTTGTCTGTACATTATACCTTGAAGCTATTTTATCGCCCCCAGAAACTCTCTGTTCCGGACGTCCTAGACGACTAATTCTCATAGCTTTTTGCCGTATCCTTATCCTG
The DNA here is from genome assembly GCF_034236695.1 of Oncorhynchus nerka. Classification (NCBI taxonomy): domain Eukaryota; kingdom Metazoa; phylum Chordata; class Actinopteri; order Salmoniformes; family Salmonidae; genus Oncorhynchus; species Oncorhynchus nerka. The sequence continues at coordinate 43,914,505 of NC_088404.1, forward strand.
CTCCTCCTCTGTTCCTCTGGTGATGTAGAAGTGAATCCAGGTCCTGCGGTGCCTAGCTCCACTCCTTTTCCCCAGGCGCTCTCTTTTGATGACTTCTGTAACCGTAATAGCCTTGGTTTCATGCATGTTAGAAGCCTCCTTCCTAAGTTTGTTTTATTCACTGCTTTAGCACACTCTGCCAACCTGGATTTCCTAGCCTTGTCTCAATCCTGGCTTAGGAAGATCACCAAAAACTCTGTAATCTCCATCCCTAACCACAACATTTTCAGACAAGATAGAACAGCCAAAGGGGGCGGTGTTGCAATCTACTGCAGAGATAGCCTGCAGAGTTCTGTCCTACTATCCAGGTGTGTACCCAAACAATTTGTGTACCCACCTCTCTAAATACAAGTCTCTCATCGTTGCCACTTGCTATAGACCACCCTCTGCCCCCAGCTGTGCTCTGGACACCATATGTGAACTGATTACCCCCCATCTATCGTCAGAGCTCATGCTGCTAGGTGACCTAAACTGGGACACGCTTAACACCCCATCCATCCTACAATCTAAGCTTGATGCCCTCAATCTCACACAAATTATCAATGAACCTACCAGGTACCACCCCAAAGCCGTAAACACGGGCACCCTCATAGATATCATCCTAACCAACTTGCCCTCTAAATACACCTCTGCTGTTTTCAACCAAGATCACTGCCTCATTGCCTGCATCCGTAATGGGTCAGCGGTCAAACGACCTCCACTCATCACTGTCAAACGCTCCCTGAAACACTTCAGTGAGCAGGCCTTTCTAATCGACATGGCCCTGGTATCCTGGAAGGATATTGACCTCATCCCGTCAGTAGAGAATGCCTGGTTTATTTTTTTTAAATGCCTTCCTCGCCATCTTAAATAAACATGCCCCATTCAAGAAATTTAGAACCAGGAACAGATATAGTCCTTGGTTCTCTCCAGACCTGACTGCCCTTTATGGTGTTCTGCATTAGCATCGAACAGAAGTTAGAAACCAATATACACAGGCAGTTAGAAAAGCCAAGGCTAGCTTTTTCAAGCAGAAATTTGCTTCCTGAAACAACAAACTCAAAAAAGTTCTGGGACACTAAAGTCCATGGAGAACAAGAACACCTCCTCCCAGCTGCCCACTGAACTGAGGAGAGGATAGGAAACTCTGTCACCACCGATAAATCCACTATAATTGAGAATTTCAATAAGCATTTTTCTACGGCCGGCCATGCTTTCAACCTGGCTACCCCTACCCCGGTCAACAGCACTGGACCCCCCACAACAACTCGCCCAAGCCTTCCCCATTTCATTTGTGCCGTCCGTTTTGTCACCAAAGCCCCATACTACCCACTACTGCGACCTGTACGCTCTCGTTGGCTGGCCGTCGCTTCATACTCATCGCCAAACCCACTGGCTCCAGGTCATCTACAAGACCCTGCTAAGTAAAGTCCCCCCTTATCTCAGCTCGCTGGTCACCATAGCAGCACCCACCTGTAGCACGCGCTCCAGCATGTTTATCTCTCTGGTCACCCCCAATGCCAATTCCTCCTTTGGTCGCCTCTCCTTCCAGTTCTCTGCTGCCAATGACTGGAACGAACTACAAAAATCTCTGGAACTGGAAACACTTATCTCCCTCACTAGCTTTAAGCACCAGCTGTCAGAGCAGCTCACAGATTACTGCACCTGTACATAGCCCATCTATAATTTAGCCCAAACAACTACAACTTCCCCTACTGTATTTATTTATTTTGCTCCTTTGCACCCCATTATTTCTATTTCGACTTTGCACATTATTCCACTGCAAATCTACCATTCCAGTGTTTTACTTGCTATATTGTATTTACTTTGCCACCATGGCCTTTTTTTGCCTTTACCTCCCTTATCTCACCTCATTTGCTCACATTGTATATAGACATATTTTTCTACTGTATTATTGACTGTATGTTTGTTTTACTCCATGTGTAACTCTGTGTTGTTGTATGTGTCGAACTGCTTTGCTTTATCTTGGCCAGGTCGCAATTGTAAATGAGAACTTGTTCTCAACTTGCCTACGTGGTTGGTTAAGGGCTTGTAAGTAAGCATTTCACTGTAAGGTGACAACTGTTGTATTCGGCGCATGTGACAAATAACATTTGATTTGATTTGATATGATTGATATTTTGATGTGCAACCTGTCAAAATAGGATCCAGAATTATGAGTTTTATTTTGTTGACATATGTGCATATTTGTGCATATTGGCCTAAAGCCTATACACGCTTCGAAAAAAAGGTTTTATCTAGCACCTAAAGCGATTATTTTCCTGTCCTGATAGGAGAACCCTTTTTGGTTCCCAGAAGAACCCTATTGTGTACCATGTAGAACCCTTTTCCCAGAGTGTTCTACATGGATCCCAATGGGGACAGCCAAATAACCCGTTTGGAACCCTTTTTTCTAAGAGTGTATTATTCAGCACCTGAGGAAGTGGGAAATCAAAACACAGCTAGATTGCTCACTCTAAAAAAATCATGTCACTTTTTTGTGTGTGTGTTTACTGTATGTTGTTGTTTACCGAGAGGCTGTCTCCATATCTGCTTCTTAGAGTACCACATTCTGCCGAGGTCATTCAGTCTCTGCTGGTCATGTAGAGGGAAGATGTCCTTTATCACTCCTGCCCTCACCAGCTTCTGACCTACAGCACAGAGACAGGACGGATGGGCAACATCAGGGAACTGTACAATACCTCTACCATTATTACACATACAGACGGGTAACCGGGGGTAACATAGCCAGAAGCTTGGCAGCATACGTAAGGGACAGTGCAGATCACAGGAGAGACCGGAGAGAGCACTGAACTGATGAGCCAGAGGTGGTGCTCTGCTCTGCTGCAGAACAGCTTAGATCATGACATAGAAGACAGAACATGCAGAGATTAGCAAGTGGCACACATGTGCACAAGCAATATATTGACAGATGTGCCAAATTGTATTCTTTCATTTTTCATGTTTATATTATTCAATGTTCATTAATGTATGTAAGCAATGTGTTATTGAAATCAAAATACTACTCATATTACAGAGCAAGCGGTAAAGCTTCATATGCTACCAACTTTTGATTTGTAGCACCTTGTAGCACACCATTACAGTCTTAAAGGAGGCTTGGGTAAGTCCACAAATATTCTAACTTCAATTAATTATTTCTCAAGTATGTTTAAAGATACAAATGTCAAATATATGTAAACAATACTTTTCAAAAGAAAATCCCCCAAATCTTGTTCCTTATTTGTTCTAGTTTTGAAGGAATCACCCAACATCCCCCTTTACATCACTCTATTCACATACACACACACACACACACACACACACACACACACACACACACACACACACACACACACACACACACACACACACACACACACACACACACACACACACACACACACACACACACACGTAAAGACTCACAGATGTTTTCCCAGGCCTCCAGGGCCTCTGGGGCTCCAGGGATTCTCTGCTTCTTCTGGGCCTGTAGAGAGTCCAGCTCATTCTTGACTATGTACTGACGCTCCGCTAGCGTCAGGAACTCCTGCATGTCATCTGGTAACACAGAGGACAGGCGTCAATCAAGACTGTCATATACAGGACCAGTAAACAGTTTGGACACATATATTGTAGAATAATAGTGAAGACATCAAAACTATTAAATAACACATATGGAATCATGTAGTAACCAAAAAAGTGTTAAACAAATCTAAATACATTTTATATTTGAGATTCTTCAAAGTAGCCACCCTTTGCCTTGATGACAGCTTTGCACACTCTTGGCATTCTCTCAACCAGCTTCATGAGGTAGTCACCTGGAATGCATTTCAATTAACAGATGTGCCTTGTTAAAGGTTAATTTGTGGAATTTCTTTCCTTATTAATGTGTTTGAGCCAATCATTGTGTTGTGACAAGGTAGGGGTGGTATACAGAAGATAGCCCTATTTGGTAAAAGACCAAATCCATATTATGGCAAGATCAGCTCAAATAAGCAAAGAGTGCAAAAATGTTATGAACTGTCTGTGATTTATTTAGAATTCTAAGCACACTTATCCAGCATGACTACGCCAATCTGGTTTGCACTTAGTGGGACTATCATTTGTTTTCAACAGGAAAATGACCCAAAACACACCTCAGGGCTGTGCAAGAGCTATTTGACCAAGGGGAGTGATAGAGTGCTGCATCAGATGACCTGGCCTCCACAATCTCCTGACATCAACCAAATTGAGATGGTTTAGGATGAGTCGGACAGCAGAGTGAAGGAAAACCAGCCAACAAGTGCTCAGCATATGTGGGAACTCCTTCAAGGCTATTGGAAAAGCATTCCTCGTGAAGCTGGTTTAGAGAGAGTGATTCTGTCAAAGGCAAAGGGTGGCTACTTTGAAGAATCTAAAATCAAAAATATATTTTGATTAGTTTAACACTTTTGTCTTGCTTACTACATGATTCCATGTGTGTTATTTCATAGTTTTGATGTCTTCACTATTATTCTACAATGTAGAACATTTTACAAATAAATTTAAAAAACCTTGAATGAGTAGGTGTATCCAAACTTTTGACTGGTACTGTATATTACATTTAATATGTCATTTTGTCTATATTACCACACTATTACAACAGTGAATGTGTATTTTGTTGATTCTATTCCTACAGAAGGTGTATTGGGTGCTGAAGATCTGTTACAACTTGTAACTGCTGTTACCTTTAATATCCCTCTACTCTTCCCCCACCATTACCAACATTCTTACCAACATTGGTGAAGTTGTCTCTGTCGTGGTAGGAGAAAGAAGCCATCTCTTCATTGCGGTATTTCTTACACAGACCCAGATCCTCCGTGGCTCTGAGAAGGGTGCAGCGAGGAGCAGACACCACGATCACATTTCCACACTCATCCTCTCCAGGGTGGGCCAGCAATGCTGCTCCTAGTCCAGGGAGGAGGAGAGGGTCAACTACACTACTCCTGCCTCTACTGCAGTGAGGGAATTATTGACACTTAATTCAGCTAATAAACTAAGATACACGGATTGCCCCTGCAGTTGTATTGTGCAACATTTCATCAGGATTAACCTGATGTTAGCTGACTACTTTGAAACTAGAGACTCAACTAATAAACGAATCATCAAGCCCAGGGGAATCAGTTGAATCAGATGTGTTAATAGCACTCGGCTGGAACAAAACAAGCAACACAGACTGAAGAACAGTCAGGCCTCTGATCTGCTGCTGACTCTATCTGACCTGACCTCTCACCTCCATGTCTCTTTGAAGCTTCAATCAGGGAGATGAGCCACCTCTTGGTGACAGGCTGGACGCTGTCTGACAGCTGGATGAGGACCAGGGGCTCCACCTGCTTAGACACACAGCAGGGACAGCTGACCTGCGTCCATGAGTCCTGGGACAGGACCTTAGTCTGTGTCTGGACAGAGTCTATGTCCCCCAGCGACGTCATCACGTCCCTGTGGAGAGGCAGTGTGAGGAGGACAAGGAGTTTTACTGTATCTGTTACAAACTCTGAAATACACACATTACATGGGTCGTTCCAACAACAACAACAAAAAGGCACAACAAAGAGGATCCGACACCCACCATCGGAGTGTTCTAAAATGGTTTCTGTAGTTAGACAAATATAGTACCCAACATCCAATTTGGACTAAACTTCTTCCTACCAATGCTGAAATGACATGGGGGTCATACGGGGTTTAGATTGCTTTGGGTTTTGTTCACCTGCATCTGGTTGTCTTGACTTACAGAGATGCAGGACTGAGATGAAAGGTCTACTTGTTTGGCTTGATAGCTAGCTAGCTGGCTATTTGAACAACAAATGCATGCGGTGGTCGTGGATGGCAGAGAAGGCTAAGGGACTAGTTCCTAACCACTGTCGATGTGTAGTGGCTTTTGAGAGCTATTTCAGCAGCCGTGTCACAATATCGGCAAGGGAGGACCAGTATTGCGGATTTTGTCATATTCCTGTCAAGTTTTTTAATATGAATGTCCCCTATGTTTTTTAAAAACTCAATCAATCCATCAACGACTCACATGGAGATCTCAAATGGCCATAGAAGGCTGTGGCTACAGGTTAGAGAGCAGTCCCATTTGCATGTGATGCGGATAGGAGATGGTAACAGCCCACTAAGCACAGACCGGCCTTGATCTAAATGTACACGGACGTTGGTCCGGTCTATATTTGGCCCAAACATCGACATCTAAAATTGGTTCCGATTTGGTCTGGATCAGCCTTGATTTTTTTCCCCCAAACATAAACATCTATGTTTCACAAGTTTGGACAGCACCATACAACACAGTACAGTACAATAGAGCACAGCAGAGTACAGTACATTACAGTACAATAAAGAAAAGTAGAGTACAGTAAAGAAAATAAAAGTAAAGTATAGATAGATAGGTACAGTAGAGCACAGTAGAGTTTTGTACAGTATAATGTACCCTACTTTACTCTAATGTAATCTACTCTACTGAACTAAACTGTACTGTACTCTAATCTACTAAATTGAACTGTACTGTACTTTACTTTATTTCTACTGAAATAAACTGTACTGTACTACACGCTACTGTACTTGAATCTATTGAATACAATTCTACTGTACCGTACTCTACTGAATAAAACTATACTGTCCTGTATCATACTGTACTCTACTATACTCTGCTGTACTGAACTGTGCTGTACTGTACTGTGCAGTTCAAACTTGTGAAACATAGCCTAGACGTCTATGACTCACAAAAATTTGGTCTGGTCCCAACTACCCAATTTTGTACTTGTTTGGGGGCAGAGTTCAGTAGAATAATACCCAGTATCCTTTTCAAGTGTTTGTTTTTACATTTACATTTACATTGTGGTCATTCAGTAGACACTCTTATCCAGAGCAACCAGAGCAAGTATTGATGTCAACTGCACAAGTACAGTGAAATGCATTTATTGCAAGCTCTAAACCCAGCAATGTAGTAATCAATATCAATATAGTACTAAAAATAACATAAGGTAGAACAAAAACACAAATAACAAATAAGAACACATGAAAGTAAGAAGCTAAACTCAGCAAAAAAAAGAAACGTCCTCTCACTGTCAACTGCGTTTATTTTTCGTTTATTTTAACATGTGTAAATATTTGTATGAACATAATAAGATTCAACAACTGAGACATAAACTGAACAAGTTCCACAGACATGTGACCAACAGAAATTGAATAATGTGTCCCTGAACAAAGGGGTGGTCAAAATCAAAAGTAACAGTCAGTATCTGGTGTGGCCACCAGCTAGCTGCATTAAGTACTGCAGTGAATCTTCTCCTCGTGGACTGCACCACATTTGCCAGTTCTCGCTGTGAGATGTTACCCCACTCTTCCACCAAGGCACCTGCAAGTTCCCGGACATTTCTGGGGGGGAATGGCCCTAGCCCTCACCCTCCGATCCAACAGGTCCCAGATGTGCTCAATGGGATTGAGATTCAGGCTCTTCGTTGGCCATGGCAGAACACTGACATTCCTGTCTTGCAGGAAATCATGCACAGAACGAGCAGTATGGCTGGTGGCATTGTCATGTTGCAGGGTCATGTCAGGATGAGCCTGCAGGAAGGGTGCCACATGAAGGAGGAGGATGTCTTCCCTGTAACACACAGCGTTGAGATTGCCTGCAATGACAACAAGCTCAGGCCAATGATGCTGTGACACACTGCCCCAGACCATGATGGACCCTCCACCTCCAAATTGATCCCGCTCCAGAGTACAGGCCTCGGTGTAACGCTCATTCCTTCTACGATAAACGCAAATCCGACCATCACCTCTGGTGAGACAAAACCGCGACTCGTCAGTGAAGAACACTTTTTGCCAGTCCTGTCTGGTCCAGCAACGGTGGGTTTGTGCCCATAGACGACGTTGTTGCCGGTGATGTCTGGTGAGGACCTGCCTTACAACAGGCCTACAAGCCCTCAATCCAGTCTCTCTCAGCCTATTGCGGAACGTCTGAGCAATGATGGAGGGATTGTGCATTCCTGATGTAACTCGGACAGTTGTTGTTGCCATCCTTTACCTGTCCCGCAGGTGTGATGTTCGAATGTACCGATCTGTGCAGGTGTTGTTACACGTGGTCTGCCACTGCGAAGACAATCAGCTATCCGTTCTGTCTACCTGTAGCGCTGTCTTAGGTGTCTCACGGTATGGGCATTGCAATTTCTTGCCCTGGCCGCATCTGCAGTCCTCATGCCTCCTTGTAGCATGCATAAGGCACGTTCACACAGATGAGCAGGGACCCTGGGCATCTTTGTTTATTTTTATTTTCAGTAGAAAGGCCAGCAGAAAGGCCTCTTCAGTGTCCTAAGTTTTCATAACTGTGACCTTAATAGCCTACCGTCTGTAAGCTGTTAGTGCATGTTCATTAATTGTTTATGGTTCATTGAACAAGCATGGGAAACAGTGTTTAAACCCTTTACAATGAAGATCTGTGAAGTTACTTGGATTTTTACAAATTATCTTTGAAAGACAAGGTCCTGAAAAAGGGGCGTTTCTTTTTTTTGCTGAGTTTATATACAGGATCAATTCCAATACCATATTTATAATGTGTAGGGATACTGGAGTGACAAAGGTAGATATGTATAGGGGTAAGGTGTCCAGGCATCAGGATCAACAAAATAGCAGCAGCACAAATGAAGAATGTATGTGTGTGTGTTGTGGTAGACCAGGGGGTTTGGTCAAGACGTTTACACAGATCAGACACGGACAGAGTAAGATTAGCTCAGTTTCAAGGGTGTTTATTTAAATAATAAATAAAAAAGGATAGGTCTCCCCCAGGAGACCCTCTCCACGACACCGTCTTCTGGGTCTTGCTGTACGGCACAAAACTGCACTCACACCTGTTACCTCTGTAACAGTCCCCAACTTTACAGGAGTCTTTTCTTCCCCAACTCTCTCCCTGTGTGCTGTCCTTCTGGCAGCTTTATGGGCCTTGTACAGCTGGTGAGCAATCAGCCCTTGATTACTCCCCAACTCCCAATCAGCCCCAATTAGTCCTGGCCGGAGCACTCGTCGAGACCTGGCACGTCCAGGAGATGGAGCCATCGCCTTGAGATGTATACACCGTCTGTCACCAGGCCTCGACGAGTCTCCCCCTGGTGGCTGACCTGCTGTACACCACAGTGTGTGGAGTCAATATACACTGTGTACAAAACATTAGGAACACCTTCCTAATATTGAGTTGCACACCCTTTTGCCCTCAGAACAGCCTTAATTTGTTGTGCCATGGACTCTACAACGTGTCAAAAGCGTTCCACAGGGATTTTGGCCCATGTTGACTCCAATGCTTCATACAGTTGTGTCAAGTTCGCTGGTAGTGGATCTCTACTCTGAATAGCTCGTTCCATCTCATCCCTTAAAAAGTCTAATAAATCCATGTAATACATCTTGCTCCTTCACAATAAATCCATCCTTTATTTTAGACAGGTCTAAAGAAGCATGATATGAAGAAAATGTAGTCTACTTCAGAAGAACAGAATAGCATACTCTGAGTTGTCCTTATGTTAGGTCCTTATCTGGCTATGCCAAATATCTGTGGGCCACCCTAGTTCATTTAGCAGACAAGATTGTCTTAGAATTCCGTGGCATTATTTTATAATATTTTATAGTACATAGTTTAAAGAATATAATTGATAAAAGCTGAATAAAACGTAAGTATTTTATCCAAAAGATTTGAGGGAGTGCGCACATATGGCTATTCTGTGTTGAGCGGTTAACAAAGAAATAGGTACTCCTATATGCTTAACTTAGAGACATTCATGTAACTTTAGTTGTTCTACAAACTTTGGACTACATTACCAGTCAAAAGTTTCAGAACACATACTCAATCAAGGGATTTTCTTAATTTTTTTAATATGTTCTACATTGTAGAATAGTAGTGAAGACATCAAAACTATGAAATAGCACATATGGAATCATGAAGTAACCAAAAAAGTGTGAAACAAAATATATTTTATACTTTAGATTCTTCAAATAGCCACCCTTTGCCTTCATGACAGCTTTGCACACTTGGCATTCTCTCAAACAGCTTCATGAGGTTGTCACCTGGAATACATTTCAAATAACCGGTGTGCCTTCTTAAAAGTTCATTTGTGCTCTGATATATATGACACTGTTATAGATCCGTCTCCCCGTACAGCCCTTTTTAGAGTACTGCCCATAGGTACCCCCCTATCAAGAATTCAGTTGGACACTGTTGCTTACACAACTCTTTTAGCTAGACGGCTAATAATACAGAACTGGAAGATGGCAGCTCCCCCATCTTATAAATATTGGTTGAGAGATGTGTTGTGCTCTCTGAAACTAGAAAAATTTCAATTCAATTCACGTGGGAACCTCAAACTGTTTAATGAGGCTTGGGCTCCATTCCGGTCTTACTTTAAACAGTCCATCCTCTGATGGCATTCCAATTAAAACTAAGTCTGTATTTGACCCCCCTGTGACTTAAGGGTTGGAGGATCTTCTCTCTGTGTTTTTGCTGGGGGGGTTATTAAGGTCCATGTGCTTATTGATTGTGACCCACGGATGCCTTGTTCATCTTGCCCAGGCAGAGACTGAAGTGTGAGCTTGTTTTCCACAGTTATTTTTACATTTTGTTCACGCCTACATGAATAATCATTCTATTTTTATTTTATTTTAAAGCATTGTAAACTTTATTTTTGGTCCAGTGGATGGTCGTTCTGTGGCCATGACTGTCTGTGAGTGGTTGCATTTCTCCACCCTTATCCCTTGACTGTTTACAGGAACAATGGTGAGGTGTTTGCTCTGTCCCTGTACTATAGATTTCCCTTTAACCTTTGTAGCCTTCTGCCTGGTGTGTTTAACTTGTCTAAAGTATGGTATCTTTTTTTATTTTTTATAGTTGAGTGTATTATTTATATTGCTTTGTGTTGTCTTGTGTGTGTGTAAAACTTAATAAACATAGTTAAAAAAATAAAAAATAAAATAAAAGTTAATTTGTGGAATTTCTTTCCACCTTAATGCGTTTGAGCCAATCAGTTGTGTTGTGACAAGGTAGGGGGGTATACAGAAGATATCCCTATTTGGTAAAAGACCATGTCCATATTATGGAAAGAACAGCTCAAATAAACAAAGAGAAATGACAGCATCATTACTTTAAGACATGAAGGTCAGTCAATACAGAAAATGTCAAGAACTTTGAACATTTCTTCAAGTGCAGTCACAAAAACCATCAAGCGCTATGATGAAACTGGCTGACATGAGGACCGCCACAGGAAAGGAAGACCCAGAGTTACCTCCACTTAGAGTTACCAGCCTCAGAAATGTTTGCCCAAATAAATGCTTCACGGAGTTCAAGGAGCAGACACATCTCAACACCAACTGTTCAGAGGAGACTGTGTGAATCAGCCCTTCATGGTCGAATTGCTGCAAAGAAACCACTACAAAAGGACACCAATTAGAAGAAGAGACTTGCTTTGGCCAAGAAACTCGAGCAATGAACATTAGACCAGTGGAAATCTGTTCTTTGGTCTGATGAGTCCAAATGTGTGATTTTTGGTTCTAACCGCTGTGTCTTTGTGAGCCGCAGTGTGGGTGACCAGATGATCTCCGCATGTGTATTTCCCACCGTAAAGCATGAAGGAGGAGGTGTGGTGGTGTGCGGGTGCTTTGCTGGTGACACTGTCAGTGATTCATTTAGAATTCAAGGCACACTTAACCAGCATGGCTACCACAGCATTCTGCAGCGATACGCCATCGCATCTGGTTTGGGCTTAGTGGGACTATCATTTGTTTTTCAACAGGAAATGACCAACACACCTCCAGGCTGTGTGAGGGCTATTTGACCAAGAAGGGGAGTGATGGAGTGCTGCATCAAATGACCTGGCTTCCACATTCCCCTGACCTCAACCAAATTGAGATGGTTTGGGATGAGTCGGACCACAGAGTGAAGGAAAAGCAGCCATCAAATGCTCAGCATATGTGGGAACTCAAGACTGTTGGAAAAGCATTCTAGGTGAAGCTGGTTAAGAGTGTGAAAAGCTGTCATCAAGGCAAAGGGTAGCTATTGAAGAATCTCAAATATAAAATATATTTTGATTTGTTTAACACTTTTTTGTTTACTACATGATTCCATATGTGTTATTTCATAGTTTTGATGCCTTCACTATTATTCTTCAATGTAGAAAATTGTAAATAATAAAAACTCTTGAATGAGTAGGTGTTCTAAAAAATTTTGGCCGGTAGTGTATATGTTTTGATTTTAAATACATTGTAAGGCTACATGATATGACTCTAATGATGATTTGAAAAAAATCAGTGACATCCCTTTTTGGCAATAATGCACCCTAAACAAATCCATGCATTTTGCGGTCAGTGGCAGGGAGTGCTGCGTTGTGCCGTTCTCCCTGAGTGCTGGGTGCTCCTAAGCACCTCACATTCACATGGCTCTCCATCACGTGATTGGGTCTTTCTCACAGGCTACAAGTGAAGACCTGCATTGCTTGCTGTTCTGTACTGATGTAAGCTTTATAAATAACTTTGATTGATTCATTTATTGACAGACACATTGGTGATGCAACTGCTCGCGTCCTTATCCAATTCCGAGATGCATATTGAAGATATTGGAAGAACTGTCCACATTTACTTTTCGGCAGCAAAACAAAATGAGTAGGCCTAACGAACAGCAATCTGTCAATCTACTATCCCCCGTAGAACAAAAGTCGACCTATTCTATTCTGTGAGAGAAATAAATGTTCCAAACATAGTCTGGGACAGTTGTGGGATGCAATAGATCCCAAATCAATACAACCACTTGCATCAAAAAAACATTTTAATGCAATGTGGCTGACGCAACAGATCAGAATATTTAGCCTAAAATGTTAATAAACTATTAGGCTATTTCTTCACATTATAAGTGTAGCAACGCACACGTGGCAGTAGGCTATAAGCGCAAATGTTCCATTAGTGGGAAAACCCCATTATCAAAAGTGACCGCAAATGTGATTATGCATGTAATGCTTTTATTATAAAGCTGCATTTTTATGGTGAAAATTATCTTCCCCAAACTTGAAACTCACGCGCTGTTTATGTATGCCAGTTAGTCTTTAAACCCCTTGGAAAGCTGATTAATATGCTTAATTTTAAGAAGTTGTTTAGCCACTTTAGTTGTGATACAAACCTTATAAAAACATATAGGCCTATGGGCTAGGCTGCATGAGATGTGCGACAATGAATAGAAAAAGTCGCATCATTTACAAGTGATAGTATATAATTCACAAGTGATAGGCTAATATTGTCACCCATCAGACTATTCTTGATTTAATCTTGTCTTTACATATACTAAATAATATATGTGTGAAATTTGTTTGGATTTAGAATGGACCATTATCATGCACCTGTCTTGAATCTGGAGCAGCGGGAAAAAAATACATATCATCTATGCACGTAAATAGCGAATGGAGATTGCTTTTCCCGTGGTTCATTTTCATGGCAGCCAAGTAGGCTATACTCCTGTTGTAAATATAAACCATGTGCTTAATATTAGGAAAGTAGATAAATAAGTATAGTAGGCCTAGCCTATAGAAAGCTGATGGAATCCTCCTATTTTTAGTAGAGGCCATCAATCTGTTTTCTCGTGCAATTGCATAGCCTATAGAAATGTTGAGCAACATGAGCTCATGGGCTCTCATGAAGTGTTTGATTAGATTTTCGAACATATCTGCATTGATGTCAGAGTGATTGGAGGGACAATAGAGTGCTAGGCAGTTAGTAAGTTTGGTAGGCTACTAATGACCATCAGCAGCATCAGAGCTTGGAGAAGCTTAATTACCGTGACTAAACGGTCGCGTGGAATTTGACTGCCTTCATGACTCGTGACCACCGATGTGTCGGTATTACGGTCACCGCAACAGTCCTATCCAATTCTCCAGTGTCCATTGTTTTTGTTCTTTAGTTCACTGCAATAGCTGTTTCTTGTTTTTTTGCTGAAAGAAGCGGAACTCTGTAAGGTCATTGGCTGCCATACCCCATTCGTGTCAAGGTACGACGAGTTGTGCATTATTTTATGGGTCTTTGGGCACCAATGTTGCACTGGACTGTCAGTTGACTAACTGTCTTTTGCTCTGCACAATTCGTGTCAGCCTCCTTTGTCCTTTTTCATCAATGGCCAGTGTTCGACCACTGGCCTGATGTTGGCTGGATGTTCTTTGGGTGGTGGGCCAATCTTGATACACAGGAGAAACTGTTGAGAGTGAAAAACCCAGCAGCGTCGCAGTTCTTGACACAAACTGGTGCGCCTGGCACCTACAACCATACCCTGTTCAAATATTCAATATTTTGTAATGCCCATTCACCCTCTGAATGGCACTCATACACAATCCATGTCTCAATTGTCTTAAAGCGTATTTCTTTAACCTGTCTCCTCCCTTTCATCTACACTGATCGAAGTGGATTTAACAAGTGACATCAATAAGGAATCATAGCTTTCTGCTGGATTTACCTGGGCAGTCTATGTCATGGAAAGAGTAGGTGTTTCTAATGTGTTGTACATTCAGTGTAAATATGTTATGTGTGTGTTGGAGTGTCAGTGTGTTTGAGTGTGTAGATGCCTGAGAGTGTGCATAAAGACAATGCAAAAATCTAAATAAAATACAAGGGTCAACACAGATAGGCTGTGCAGCCATATTGTTAGCTATTTAGCAGTCTACTAGGCCACTCCGGAACATTCAATGTCGTCTTGGTAAGCAACTCCACTCTATTTGACCTTGTGTTTTAGCTTATTGTCCTGCTGATAGTAAAATTTGTCTACCAGTGTTGGAAAGCAGACTGAACCAGGTTTTCCTCTAGGATTTAGCCTGTGCTATTCCGTTTCTTTTCATCCTAAAAAAAAACTCCCTAGTCCTTGCCAATGACAAGCATACCCATAATATGATGCACTGACCACCATGCAGAGTGGTACTCAGTGATGTGTTTTGTTGGATTTGCCCCAAACTTAACACTTTGTATTCAGGACATGAAGTACATTTCCTTGCCAATGTTTTTGCTGTTTTATTTTAGTGCCTTATTGCAAACAGGATGCATGTGTCACATTCGTCGTAGTGAGAAGACCAAGGCGCAGCGTAATGTGTATACATGACACTTTTAATAAAGATAGACACTAAACAAACTATACAAAATAACGTGCCGCTACGATACAAAAGTGCAAACACAGGCACATAGACAATAACCCACAAAATACCCAAAGATGGCTGCCTAAAAATGTTTCCCAATTAGACACAACGATAAACAGCTGCCTCTAATTGAGAACCAATCCAGGCAACCATAGACATACATAAACACCTAGATAGTAAACGACCCCATAAACCTACAAAAAAAACCTAGACAGTAAAAAACACATACATCACCCATGTCACACCCTGACCTAACCAAAACAATAAAGAAAACAAAGAATACTAAGGTCAGGGCGTGACAGCATGTTTGAAATATTTTTATTCGGCAAAGGCTTCTTTTCATTCTGGCATTTAAAATCAAAATCAAATCAAATCAAATTTTATTTGTCACATACACATGGTTAGCAGATGTTAATGCGAGTGTAGCGAAATGCTTGTGCTTCTAGTTCCGACAATGCAGTGATAACCAACAAGTAATCTAACTAACAATTCTAAAACTACTGTCTTATACACAGTGTAAGGGGATAAAGAATATGTACATAAGGATATATGAGTGAGTGATGGTACAGAGCAGCATACAGTAGATGGTATCGAGTACAGTATATACATATGAGATGAGTATGTAGACAAAGTAAACAAAGTGGCATAGTTAAAGTGGCTAGTGATACATGTATTACATAAGGATGCAGTCGATGATGTAGAGTACAGTATATACGTATGCATATGAGATGAATAATGTAGGGTAAGTAACATTATATAAGGTAGCATTGTTTAAAGTGGCTAGTGATATATTTACATCATTTCCCATCAATTCCCATTATTAAAGTGGCTGGAGTTGGGTCAGTGTCAATGACAGTGTGTTGGCAGCAGCCACTCAATGGTGGCTGTTTAACAGTCTGATAGCCTTGAGATAGAAGCTGTTTTTCAGTCTCTCAGTCCCAGCTTTGATGCACCTGTACTGACCTCGCCTTCTGGATGATAGCGGGGTGAACAGGCAGTGGTTCGGGTGGTTGATGTCCTTGATGATCTTTATGGCCTTCCTGTAACATCGGGTGGTGTAGGTGTCCTGGAGGGCAGGTAGTTTGCCCCGGTGATGCGTTGTGCAGACCTCACTACCCTCTGGAGAGCCTTACGGTTGAGGGCGGAGCAGTTGCCGTACCAGGCGGTGATACAGCCCGCCAGGATGCTCTCGATTGTGCATCTGTAGAAGTTTGTGAGTGCTTTTGGTGACAAGCCGAATTTCTTCAGCCTCCTGAGGTTGAAGAGGCGCTGCTGCGCCTTCTTCACGACGCTGTCAGTGTGAGTGGACCAATTCAGTTTGTCTGTGATGTGTATGCCGAGGAACTTAAAACTTGCTACCCTCTCCACTACTGTTCCATCGATGTGGATAGGGGGTGTTCCCTCTGCTGTTTCCTGAAGTCCACAATCATCTCCTTAGTTTTGTTGACGTTGAGTGTGAGGTTATTTTCCTGACACCACACTCCGAGGGCCCTCACCTCCTCCCTGTAGGCCGTCTCGTCGTTGTTGGTAATCAAGCCTACCACTGTTGTGTCGTCCGCAAACTTGATGATTGAGTTGGAGGCGTGCGTGGCCACGCAGTCGTGGGTGAACAGGGAGTACAGGAGAGGGCTCAGAACGCACCCTTGTGGGGCCCCCGTGTTGAGGATCAGCGGGGAGGAGATGTTGTTGCCTACCCTCACCACCTGGGGCGGCCCGTCAGGAAGTCCAGTACCCAGTTGCACAGGGCGGGGTCGAGACCCAGGGTCTCGAGCTTGATGACGAGCTTGGAGGGTACTATGGTGTTGAATGCCGAGCTGTAGTCGATGAACAGCATTCTCACATATGTATTCCTCTTGTCCAGGTGGGTTAGGGCAGTGTGCAGTGTGGTTGAGATTGCATCGTCTGTGGACCTATTTGGGCGGTAAGCAAATTGGAGTGGGTCTAGGGTGTCAGGTAGGGTGGAGGTGATATGGTCCTTGACTAGTCTCTCAAAGCACTTCATGATGACGGAAGTGAGTGCTACGGGCGGTAGTCGTTTAGCTCAGTTACCTTAGCTTTCTTGGGAACAGGAACAATGGTGGCCCTCTTGAAGCATGTGGGAACAGCAGACTGGTATAGGGATTGATTGAATATGTCCGTAAACACACCGGCCAGCTGGTCTGCGCATGCTCTGAGGGCGCGGCTGGGGATGCCGTCTGGGCCTGCAGCCTTGCGAGGGTTAACACGTTTAAATGTCTTACTCACCTCGGCTGCAGTGAAGGAGAGACCGCATGTTTTCGTTGCAGGCCGTGTCAGTGGCACTGTATTGTCCTCAAAGCGGGCAAAGAAGTTATTTAGTCTGCCTGGGAGCAAGACATCCTGGTCCGTGACTGGGCTGGGTTTCTTCTTGTAGTCCGTGATTGACTGTAGACCCTGCCACATGCCTCTTGTGTCTGAGCCATTGAATTGAGATTCCACTTTGTCTCTGTACTGACGCTTAGCTTGTTTAATAGCCTTGCGGAGGGAATAGCTGCATTGTTTATATTCGGACATGTTACCAGACACCTTGCCCTGATTAAAAGCAGTGGTTCGCGCTTTCAGTTTCACGCGAATGCTGCCATCAATCCACGGTTTCTGGTTTGGGAATGTTTTTATCGTTGCTATGGGAACGACATCTTCGACGCACGTTCTAATGAACTCGCACACCGAATCAGCGTATTCGTCAATATTTTCATCTGACGCAATACGAAACATGTCCCAGTCCACGTGATGGAAGCAGTCTTGGAGTGTGGAGTCAGCTTGGTCTGACCAGCGTTGGACAGACCTCAGCGTGGGAGCCTCTTGTTTAAGTTTCTGCCTGTAGGCAGGGATCAACAAAATGGAGTCGTGGTCAGCTTTTCCGAAAGGGGGCGGGGCAGGGCCTTATATGCGTCGCGGAAGTTAGAGTAACAATGATCCAAGGTTTTACCACCCCTGGTTGCGCAATCGATATGCTGATAAAATTTAGGGAGTCTTGTTTTCAGATTAGCTTTGTTAAAATCCCCAGCTACAATGAATGCAGCCTCCGGATAAATGGTTTCCAGTTTGCAAAGAGTTAAATAAAGTTCGTTCAGAGCCATCGATGTGTCTGCTTGGGGGGGGATATATACGGCTGTGATTATAATCGAAGAGAATTCTCTTGGAAGATAATGCGGTCTACATTTGATTGTGAGGAATTCTAAATCAGGTGAACAGAAGGATTTGAGTTCCTGTATGTTTCCTTCATCACACCATGTCTCGTTAATCATGAGGCATACGCCCCCGCCGCTCTTCTTACCAGAAAGATGTTTGTTTCTGTCGGCGCGATGCGTGGAGAAACCCGTTGGCTGCACCGCATCGGATAGCGTCTTCCCAGTAAGCCATGTTTCCGTGAAGCAGAGAACATTGCAGTCTCTGATGTCCCTCTGGAATGCTACCCTTGCTCGGATTTCATCAACCTTGTTGTCAAGAGACTGGACAATTTAGGTTAGTATTGTGGAGTAACTACAATGTTGTTGATCCATCATCAGTTTTTAACTTATCACAACCATTAAACTGTTTTAAAGTCACCATTGGCCTCATGGTGAAATTCCTGAGCAGTTTCCTTCATCTCCAGCAACTGAGTTAGGGAGGATGTCTGTATCTTTGTAGTATGTGGGTGTTATGATACACCATCCAAGTGTAATTAATAATTTCACTATGCTCAAAGGGATATTCAATGTCATTTTTATTTATTTACCCATCTACCATTAGGTCCCCTTCTTTGCAAGGCATTGGAAACCCTTCCTAGTCTGTGTGGTTGAATCTGTGTTCGAAATTCATTGCTCGACTGAGGGACCTTATTGCACACAGAATGTGTCCATGCAATTGATTATGTGACTTGATATGCAAATTATTACTCCTGGACTTAACTTATTTAGACTTTCCATAACAAAGGGGTTGAATACTTATTGACTGAAGATATTCCAGCTTTACATTTTTTATACATTTGTTAAAACATCTTTTTTTAAATCCACTTTGGCATTATGGGGTATAGGCCAATGACACAAAATCTAAATTTAATAAATGTTCAATTCAGGCTGTAAATCAACATAATGTGGAATAAGTCAATGGGTGTGACTACTTGCTGAAGGCACTGTATGCAGTCACATACACATACTCCTCAATGACTGATGAACTGTCAAAGCGGTGGACACAACTGTACAAGTTATACTGAATGAAAATATAAATGCAACGTGCAACATTTTCAATGATTTTACTGAGTTACAGTTCATATAGAAAAATCAGTCAATTGAAATAAATTCATTAGACCCTAATCTAGACCCTAACCCATTAGACCCTAATCTATGGATTTCACCAGACTGGGCAGGGGCACAGTCATGGGTGGCAGGGGCACAATGTTGGAAGCGACATATGGTAGAGAAATTAACATTCAATTCTATGGCACCAGCTCTGAGAGACATTCCTGCAGTCAGCATGTCAATTCCTCAAAACTTGAGCCATCTGTGGCATTGTGTTGCCACAATCTGCTCATTTTAGGTGCACAAAATGCACCCGTGTAATGATAATGCTGTTTAATTAGCTTCTTGATATGCCACACATGTCAGGTAGAGATGGATTATCTTGGCAAAGGAGAAATGCTCACTAACAGGGATGTGAACCCCCAAAAATATGAATCTAGGTGTGTGAGGGTAGAGTGGCGTGCAATTGAGATTGTGTCGTCTATGGATCTATTGGGCGGTATGCAAATTGAAGTGGGTCTAGGGTGTCTGGAATGATGGAGTTGATGTGTAAATGTTGCTTGCTGCCAGCAGAGCTAGCATAGCATTATGCCATGATAAACTTACACAAATGCTGGTCTAGCGTTGGCTGTAACGCATATTTTGAAAATCTGAGATGAGTGTTGTTAACAAAAGGCTAAGCTTGTGTTTGAATATATTTATTTCATTTCATTTGTGATTTTCATGAATAGGAAAAGTTTCTAGGGGTATTTATGTCCGCTGCGTTATGCTAATGCGTTTGAGGCTATGATTACGCTCCCGGATACGGGATTGCTCGTCGCAAGAGGTTAACCAGCCTTTCAAAGCACTTCATGATTACAGATGTGAGTTCTACCAGAACTAACATCCCAGACACCCTAGACCCACTCCAATTTGCATACCGCCCAATAGATCCATAGAAGACACAATCTCAATTGCGCTCCAACCTGCCCTCACCCACCTAGATCAATATAGATTTTATTTTACATCCCTTTACCTCGCATCCCAACCAGATGCCATGGATAACAGGCAACATCCGCACCGAGCTAAAGGCTAGAGATGCCGCTTTTAAGGAGTGGGACGCTAATCCGGACTCTTATAAGAAACCCTGCTATGCCCTCAGATGAACCATCAAATAGGCAAAGCGTCAATACAGGACTAAGATTGAATCCTACAACACCGGCTCCCAGGCTTGTCGGATGTGGCAGGTCTCAAAAACTATTACGGACTATAAAGGTAAACCCAACCGTGAGCTGCCCAGTTATGCGAGCCGACAGTACCAGACGAGCTAAATGCCTTTTAATGCTTGCTTCGAGGAAAGCAACACTGAAGCATGTATGAGAGCACCGGACAACTGTGTGATCACACTCCATAGCCGATGTGAGCAAGACCTTTAAACAGGTCAACATTCACAAAGCCGCGGGGCCTGACGGATTACCAGGACATGTACTCAAAGCATGCGCGACCAACTGGCAAGTGTCTTCCCTGACATTTTCAACCTCTGGACTTCCTGACGGGCCACCCCCAGGTGGTGAGGGTATATAACAACACATCTGCCACGCTGATCCTTAACACTGGAGCTCCCCATGGGTGCGTGCTCAGTCCCCTCCTATACTCTCTGTTCACCCACGACTGCATGGCCAGGCATGACTCCAACACTATCATTAAGTTTGCAGACAACACAACAGTGGTAGGCCTGATCACAGACAACGACGAGACAGCCTATAGGGAGGAGGTCAGAGACCTGGCTGGGTGGTGCCAGAATAACAACCTATCCCTCAACGTAACCAAGACTAGGGAGATTATTGTGGACTACAGGAAAAGGAGGACTGAGCACGCCCCCACTCTCATCGACGGGGTTGTAGTGGAGCAGGTTGAGAGCTTCAAGTTCCTTGGTGTCCACATCAACAACAAACTAGAATGGTCCAAACACACCAAGACAGTCATGAAGAGGGTACGGCAGAAAACTAAAGATTTGGCATGGGTCCTGAGATCCTCAAAAGGTTTTACAGCTGCAACATTGAGAGCATCCTGACTGGTTGCATCACTGCCTGGTACGGCAACTGCTCGGCCTCTGACCGCAAGGCACTATAGAGGGTAGTGTGTACGGCCCAGTACATCACTAGGGCTAAGCTCCCTGCCATCCAGGACCTCTACACCAGACAGTGTCAGGAAGGCCCTAAAAATTGTCAAAGACCCCAGCCACCCCAGGTATAGACTGTTCTCTCTACTACCGCATGGCAAGCAGTATCGGAGTGCCAAGTCTAGGACAAAAAGGCTTCTCAGCAGTTTTTACCCCCAAGCCATAAGACTCCTGAACAGGTAATCAAATGGCTACCCAGACTATTTGCATTGTGTTCTCCCCCTAACCCCTTGTTTTATGCTGCTGCCACTCTCTGTTAATCATATATGCATAGTCACTTTAACTATACAACCAACCAGTGCCTCCGCACATCGGCTAACCGGGCTATCTGCATTGTGTCCCACCACCCGCCAACCCCTCTTTTACGCTACTGCTACTCTCTGTTCATCATATATGCATAGTCACTTTAACCATATCTACATGTACATACTACCTCAATCAGCCTGACTAACCGGTGTCTGTATGTAGCCTCACTACTTCTATAGCCTCGCTACTGCATATAACCTGTCTTTTTACTGTTGTTTTATTTCTTTACCTACCTATTGTTCACCTAATACCTTTTTTGCACTATTGGTTAGAGCCTGTAAGTAAGCATTTCACTGTATGGTCTACACCTGTTGTATTCAGTAACAAATAAACTTTGATTTGATTATGTTTTTAATTTTCTTAACTCTATTCTTTGAACTGCATTGTTGGTTAAGGGCTTGTAAGTAAGCATTTGATTTACAAGGTGGTCCAGTTCTTGGGAACAAGAATGATCAGTAGTGTAAAAAGTACCAGAAAGTCATACTTGAGTAAAAGTAAAGATACTGTGGAAGCACCACCAGGAGGCAGGCTGTGTCCACTGAGTATCCCAGCCCAGCACGTGAGTACAGAGGATCAGAGGCAATTAAGCACACCTGGCGGCACTAACCACCTATTCTCTTCCTCCTACATAAGATACAGGAGAACCAGAGGAAAACATTGGAAAAAGGAGACTTACCTGACAGACGACAGAAGAAAGGAACGGACTACCTCACGAGAATGGCAAACACTGATTCTCACCACCACCAGAAATGAGCTCTCCACGAACGTATAGTTAAGATGGTGACACACCCGTAATTTATGCTATAGTTAAAGGTTACTCACCTTGTTTTCCTAATTCCTGTAAAGAAGAAGATTTGTGTTATCCTTGTGAGATCTTGCTTGGTTGTGTGGGCATGTGGGAGAAGAAAAGATACCTCAATAGAGAACTTGACAAATGACAACTTGCTCTCAACTTGTTTATTCCACCTTTCCGCTTTAGAGCAACAGACAAAATACTTGGTCCACTCACAATACATTCAAGATACCTAAAAGTAAAAGTGAAAGTAACCCTGTAAAATATTACTTTAAACTATTTGGTTTTAAATATACTTAAGTATCAAAAGTTAATGTAATTGCAAAAATCATTTAAAATTGCTTATATTAAGCAAAGCAGACGACACAATTGTATTACTTTTGGGTTTAAGGGGAAATGGAGTATGGAGTAAAAAGTAAGTTATTCTCTTTAGGAATGTAGTGAAGTAAAAGTAGTCAAAAATATAAATAGTAAAGTGAAGTACAGATACCCCCAAAAACTACTTTGGTAGTACTTAAGAATAGTTTTACTTACACCACTGGGAATGATGATAGTCATCTTAAAAGGTGGGACAAGGAGAGGTTGAAAATGACCATGTACAGTATATACCTGCCAGCTGAAATGTGCATGCTTTGAGAGCGCCCTAGAATACCATCTGGCCCCGCGACCTTGTGAGTGTTGACCAGATTAAAGACCTTACACATTTCGGCCTCGGAGAGCGAGATCACCCAGTCCTCTGTTTCGGTGGGTTACCTCACCCCCTGTACGGTGTTGTTACTGTTGAAGCATGCATAAAATATGTTGAGTTCGTCTGGGTAGAGAGGCATCGTTGGGCAGATCATGGTTGGGTCTAATCCGTAATGGACTGTAGCACCTGCCACATGCGACCGGCGTCGTACCCTGTGTAATATGAATCTACTTTATTCGTATATTGTCCTTTTGCTCATTTGATGGCTCTGCGGAGGTCGTAAGGAGAATTATTGTACTTATTCCTGTCCTGAGCCTCAAGGTTGCCTGTGATGGCCCTGTGTGTGGTAGCCCTTTCCTTTAGCTTAGCTTCAACCTCTGTGTTAATCAGGGTTAATTGGGGAGGCAGCGAATCTTCACTATGGGGATAACATCTGCTTGTAAACAAGTGTTTGCTTGTAAACAGGAAGCAGGAGTATGGAGTCATGATCTGATTTGACCAATGGCGGACGAGGGAGGGTATTGTATGCTTACTTATGGGTAGAGTAACAGTAGTCTAGGACTCTATCCCCCTAGTAGCGATGGGACGTGTTGATGGAAGATGGGCATCATGTGTCTTAATGATGCAGAATCAAAATCTGCAGCGACAAGGAAGACCGCTTCAGGTGTAGGTTTTCCTGCTTGTTTATGGCTTCCTACAGTTTGTTAAGTGCCAGCTTGTTATATTTCTTGACCTGAGGTGGAATGTATACAACAGTCACAATAACAGCTGAACGCTTCCTTGGGAGGTAGAAGGGTCGGCATTGGACCACTAGGTATTCCAAGACGAGCAAACAATGGGTCGAGTCAGACCATCGTTTCTTGTTGATGAAGAGGCACACCCCTCCCCCTTTCAATTTCCCTGACTCTACTGTCCTGTCCTCTGTGAATGGAGAATGCATCGAGTTGGATAGCCATAGGGGGTATTTTGTCCTAAAGCTATGTTTCACCAAAAGCGGTGTTCCCTTCACCTTAATCTTGCTAGGATTCCCCCGCTCTTTCCTCTATAACAGCGGGGTTTTCTCTTGGGTACTCCAAAAATTGGGTCGGAATTGGGGTAAGTAACTGTTGATCTGATGTTCAGAAGTTGTTGGTTATAATAAATGATAGCGGATACATTTTGTGAAATTAAAGTAAAAATAAAAGCCAAAATAATCACAAAATAGCAAAGCTGGGTCAGAACTCACAAAACAGCTTTGGGTCAGAGCTTGCAGGACCACGCCATCTTAGTCCGAGGAAAATGAAAGATGGATAAAGAAGGAGGAAGGGATTATATGCTGAGGTTTAGGTCAATAGGCGTACGTGGATGTCTGGCCCACACCCCCTCCGATGGGACGTTTTAACACACACACTAACATACATGTGGTCCTGAGATCAAGGTGGGGCCTGGTCAGGTGTCCTGAACACAGACCTAAACACACACAACAAATATGTCCTTGCAAAAGGGTGAGAACTATTTGCAGGACAGGAATGCAGTGAAACTTCTACCTCCCTGCAGGGTGTGGAGCGCTGTCTGTTTTATTTTTCCTCCCTGACAAGCGCCTCCCAGCTCCGCCTGCTGTTCAGTAACTTACTACTTTGCCCAACATTGACTCTGCTAGTAACAGAAGCGCCGCAGGCGAATAGGCAGTGCTTGGATTGTATTGCCAGCTATTTGCTATGAGGGGGAACTGCCACAGCATACATTTTAAGAGCACAAAGTAAATGGGCCGTCCTCGGGCGCTTAAATGTGCGCTCAGTCAGAACTTACGCCAGATGGTCTACTTCCGCACATGAGACTAGATCTGCTCTATCAAGTAAAGATGGTGCTAAAGCAAAAATCACATTGTAATTAACTAAATACATTATCATAACAGTCATGGAAGCTTGGTACCTGATAAACCAGACATCTACATCCAACAAGAGTTGAAGGACAGAGGGATATACTAGCTAGAGGGATAAACTAGCTAGAACCTTCTTATCGTGGATCTGGTAGGACAAAAAAGCATGACTGTGGCTGGCCAATTGTATTGTTTCCTGCGGTGTTCATAATGTTGTACTGTAGGTGACAGGGCAACATGCTATGGGGACTAATACAGTATAACACCTGGTGTATCACAAAGCATGATCAAATTAATTTGCCAACTACAGTAATTTTGAGAAACATTGAGAAATTGTTAGGTCATTTTGTTTGTCAAATGAATGTCTTAATCGAAATTACGGATTGCTCTTATCCGCATGTCGTCCCCTTATGCTATAGTTTGTACATCAATTGTCAGTAGAAACCACATTGTTTAAGCAAGTCAGCCATATCAGCTATGTTTTTTTAAAGGCAGTTAATTCAGCAATGAACTGTTTCGCGGCCAGACAAGTCTCCACTGATAGCCAGGTGTAGTGGTGGTAAGGAGTCACTCCATGGTGCTGAAAAGAAAGCTCTGCTGTTGGGACAGCTTTATGTAGGTCCTAACAGTTTGTGGGCACCGTTTGTCACCTTTATAGTGCAATTAATGTATTGTTTAGTGTTGTGCTGTGTTGTGTAGTAGTGGCTTTGCTGGCATGCATCTAAAGAATATATGTTGAGTTTTCCCCACCAAGATTGACATGCTAAAATCACCACTGTTTGGCTGTGTTTATGAAGGTTTTAGGTAGGCCTACCATTAGAATACGAAATAAAATGTTATTTTGTTTATGTTAATGTAGGCTATATGTAAAAACTAAAAAACACAACACCACAATTCAAGTGTTATACACCTTCACAAATAAATACATTATTATTTTGAAAAGGCAGGTCTTTAGAAACATTTAAAACAGAATATCATACTTTAACTTTATTATGTTAGACTACTAGTCTGAGTTTAACAGCCTATGTCTATGCTGCCGCAAGTGTATAACATGTAGAACGCATTGAATAGAGGCTGTAATATTCCTTGTGGTGGTTGGAGTTGTCAACAAAGTAGCATGACAGAAATATGATTCTAAGTTTTCGAACTACCTGTAGTTTCTTGGAGAAGATATATAAAGTGATCTGTGCATTTGAACAAGAGCATAAATACACCTATTTCACTTTTGCATTTAAACCCAGAATGATCACTGCTGCACATTCTGCCACTGTTTTGAACAGATTAGATCATACTATTTAGAAGGAGCAGACAGCTCACAGACGAGTGCACCAAGGGGAACGCAACAACCATGCAGATGCAATGAGTAAAAAATACATTCTCTAAGTAGGGATAGCTAACACATAATGTCACAAAGCATGATGCGCTAGCCAGTTAAACAAATATTCCAGTTAATGTTCAACTGGTTAATGAGCGAGCTAAGACGGACATAGTCAATATAACTATTTGTTCAGTACTTTTAAAATGAACATCGACAGAATTCAGAACATGGATCGTTCTTACAGTATTCTCCCTGTACAGCAAGTCAGAAACGTATGATAAATAAAGGTGGCATATAAGCAGACAATGAAAGCTCTTACAATATTCGATGATGACATTTCTCTAAAACAGGCTATAGGCTACATGTGCACCACTAAGTCAGAACAGTAGGCTAAGTTATGAGGGGGAAAGGGACCAACTTATTAGGGTGAGGCACAGCTTACTATACAACATACACTTAGTATTACTTTCTTAGCTACAATATACATATCTCCCTGGCATAATACATCATTTATGGACTCACCTTGTTGTGCTGTGCTCTCTTGAACAGGAAGGTGGTGAGGCAGTCCTTCTTGTGGGCAAATTATGTCATCAAACTTTGTCATCAAAGGCTGGCATTCTCATGATGTATGCTGTTTTCAAGGCAACTGGGAACTAGGGAAAAGAAACAGGGTTGAATCATGATGTCAGTGATCTTCAGCTCAGAGCTCTAGAAAGAGGCCAGAGTTCCCGACATGGAATTCCGAGTTGGATGACCGTTCAAAATGTTTTTCCCAGTCGGAGCTCATTTTTTCAGTTCCCAGTGGTCTTGAACTCACTGAAGTCTGAAATTTCCCAGTTCCAAGTTTCGAGTTGTTCTGAATGCGGCAGAAGTCATGCTGGATTGACAGCATGGCCAATTTATTCAACCATTTTTAGCACATAGAATGTTTATCCTTTTAAACTTGGAAAAGAGACCCTTAAACCCAGACCTCTCCACTGAAGAGCAGGCTAGTGATTGCTTTGCAACTCTTGCAGTTAGCCACTGATTCATTAGAAAAATAACTCATTGTTGAATTTATGATTTCCAACTTGTTGTGTAATGTTTACAGTGCATTCGGAAAGTATTCAAACCCCTTGACTTTTTTTCACATGTTATGTTCCAGCCTTATTCTAAAATTGATTACAATCTACACACAATACCCCATATTGGCAAAGTGAAAACAGGTTTAAAGAAATGTTTGCAAATGTATAAAAAAAAGCTGAAATACCTTATTTACATACGTATTCAGACACTTTGCTATGAGACTCGAAATTGAGCTCACGTGCATCCTGTTTCAATTGATCATCCTTGAGATGTTTCTACAACTTGGAGTCCACCTATGGTAAACTCTATTGATTGGACATGATTTGGAAAGGCACACACCTGTCTATATAAAGCCCCACAGTTGACAGTGCATGTCAGAGCACAAACCAAGCTATAAGGTCGAAGGAATTGTCCGTAGAGCTCAGAGACAGGATTGTGTCGAGGCACAGGGAAGGGTAACAAAAAAAAGTCTCTTCCTAGAGCTGGCAACCCCGCCAAACTGAGCAATCAGGGGAGAAGGGCCTTAGCTAGGGAGGTGACCAAGAACCCGATAAAGACACATGACAGCCTACTTGGAGTTTACCAAATGGCACCTAAAGGATTCTCTGACCATGAGATAAAACCAAGATTGAACTCTTTGGCCTGAATACCAAGTGTCACATCTGGAGGAAACCTGGCACCATCCCTAAGGTGAAGCATGGTGGTGGCAGCATCATGCTGTGGGGATGATTTCAGCTGCAGGGACTGGGAGACAAGTCAGGACCGAGGGAAAGAATAACGGAGCAAAGTAGAGAGAGATCCTTGATGAAAACCCCCTCCGGGGCGCTCAGGACCTCAGACATGGGGTGAAGGTTCACCTTCTAACAGGATAACGTCCCTAGACAACCAAGACAACGCAGGAGTGGCTTCGGGACAAGTCTCTGAATGTCCTTGAGTGGCCCAGCCAGAGCCTGGACTTGAACCCAATCAAACATCTCTGGAGAGACCTGAAAATAGCTGTGCAGCAAGGTTCCCCATCTAACCTGACAGAGAAGAATATGAGAAACTCCCCAAATACAGTTGTGCCAAGCTTATAGCGCCATACTCAAGAAGACTTGAGGCTGTAATCGCTGACAAAGGTGCTTCTGTAGCGTGGTTCATTCTGTGTTGTGTACTTTTAATTAGGACGCTGCCACAACTGAAGGTCTGCTAGTTGAATTATTTTTATTTGCCCTGCACACGAAGAGACAACACACATTATGTTAACCCTTGGCGCAGTCCTAGCTCTCAGGCACCTTGCTAGCCGAAGGTCAGGCAAAAGAGCGCCAAATGGAAATAACAGGAGCTGAGTGCACACATTCAATGCACAACAGCACACCATACAATACAAGTAAAATGATACAGAACATCATTCGGGCAAAATAAAAGACATACCTGCAAGCACATGGACACTCACTCAAACACTGTCCCAAGTACTCACAAGTTACAATATATACCCTAGTTAGCGAGCTTTGTGAAACTTGTTAACATAAATCTTTATATTATCCACATTGTAACAAACCTATGGTAGCATAACAGTACATTGTGTAACATTATGACGGTTTTATATTAAACAATTTCGGAGCCAAGGACAACATACTGTACCTTGCTAGCCGAAGGTCAGGCAAAAGAAAACAATAAGGGTGTACGGAAATACAGATAACCCGCGATGGGCCAAACCAAAATATACAAAACTTTTACAATCACATGTATGTACAATATTGATATGAAAAAGTGTTTGTACACCAAAGAAAAACATTAGCTATGCAGCTGTAATTAAATTTTAAAAATACACTGAATTATCATTATTATTATTATTATTATTATCAAATTATTAACATCCCCTCTTGACCTGGCCTATTTGAATTGGTCCTTGTGTGCAACTTGGTGCATAATCTAGGGGAACAACATCACACTGCTACACTTCAACAAAGTACTGAGTAAAGGGTCTGAATATGTATGTAAATGTGATATTAGAAAAGGGTGGTTCCATGACGCCAGTGTTTTCACTTTTTCTTCCTTAATCTTTTCTTCCTTCTGAGTAGTTTGTTGTCTCTCAGCATGCTTGCAGTGCGGTACCACCGTTGCTAATGGCTCAGTCTCCCAACTGATGCAGGTAGTCCTCACAGCTTTTTCCAGGCCCGGTGTCAGACCCCTCACCAGGGCGTCTTTCACCAGATCCACATATGCATGCTCGTTTGGTCTGATACCACTGTGTAGCCTGAAACAGGTCTCAAGTCTCTTTCTGAAAGTCTCCAGGCCCTCCTCTTTCTTCATAGTACATTCTCTGATGCAAATCCAGTCGGTCTTAGTTGGATACATCTCCACAATTCTGGCCAGCAGCGCCGTTATCTGGTCCTGATACGCACCATTCTCAGCCCACAGGTAGTTGCAATCAAACTGTCCCTGTACATCTGTCCACCTGAATCCCAGTTTTTTTTTTTTTTTTTTTTTTTACAGATATAGGTTATCTCATCTGCAGATGGTTTTTACTGACCCACCAATACCCTCATCTCTGCTGAATATTTCACAGCGTCCTTACTTGGGTCTGGTAGGTCTTCTACAATGTCTTTGATTTCATCATGTCTCCACGTTCTCTGGACATACACAATGGGGTTCCATGCTGCGGCGGCAGCAGCATTAGCATCATCAGGTTGAGGCTGAGGGTTGGGACAGGCCATCAGAGGGTATTGTCGATACATGTCTGATGCTGGGTCTTATGGGGAGACAGGCCTCTCCGTCCTGGCCCGTAGACGGTCCTTCAGCGGGGGAGTCAGCTGGGGTGCCCCTCCGTCCTCACTTTCCTCACTGGAGCTGAATGGAGGAGCCTTGAGAAAAGGATTATTGGCCTTCTTTCCCTTCTGATGTGCTCCCCCCACAGCGCCTCCAGTGGGACTGGCCGGGGTCACTCCAGACCCTTTCAGGGCGTCAGCCAGGCTCCGTGCCAGACGATCAATCACAGTGGTGTTGGGAGAGACAGGGGGTGGGGCTGCAGGTTGTAGTGGTCTTGCATCCAGCTGGAGGTGGCGGAGGAGGAGGGAGGTCTGGCAACACTGAGTAGAGAGTTTGAGGAGTACAGTAGGGAGGGGGACAGTCTCTGTCATCATCATCCTTCCTATTCTTTCTCACTGATTCATATTTCCCCTTCTTTTCTCCTCTCAGTCTGAACAACCATATTCTGACAGGGTTTTCCCTGAAATGTGTCCTGTCTCTTCTTTCGTTTGTCAGCTTCCCTTTCCCATTTCCTGAATTTCACCCAGTCCACTTTATCCTTTTTCCCTAGTTCACCTTGCTTCTCTACCAATTTCTATCTTATCTCATCTAACAGCGTCACACTTAGTGTCCCTGTCAAAGGAAAACCACCCTCTCTATGCCATAGTGGTACCTGTTTCAGAATATCCATACCCCATTTATCTACCATAACCTTCAAGGCGGCAGGGTAGCCTAGTAGTTAGAGCGTTAACCGAAAGGTCTGCAAGTTCAAATCCCCGAACTGACGAGGTACAAATCTGTTGTTCTGCCCCTGAACAGGCAGTTAACCCACTGTTCCTAGGCAGTCATTGAAAATAAGAATTTATTATTAACTGACTTGCCTAGTTAAATTAAAGGTAAGAGGGTAGGAGGGTCCCTCCTAGGAGGGTCTGGAATGCCTGGTTCTTTGCATTCCTTAGGGGGTTTCTATGTGAGTCTTATCTTATCCATTGGGGAGCAACTGTTTCACCCTAAAAATATATCTCTATTCATTTATTTCTGCAATGGCAGATTCTATGTCCCCTTACACTAACAAGTGTGGTCTGTCAGACTGTATGCCTACCTGATTCCCACAGGGTCCATACGGTCTCTGTAATGTATTGCTACCCTAAATTTATAGTCTGCAATTTCAACATCAGGATTTGTCCCTGGAATAAAATACCTTGTGCACCTACACCTTATTAAGACAGTTCCTCCTTAATAATCTCTAATTTTATGGGGAAAAAAATATTATTCAATAAATATAGCAACTCCACTCATACTAGAAAATATAAGAAAAAAATATAATATTCAGGCTTTATGGGCAATTTTATTTTAAATGTGATACCCAGACAGAAAAAAATCCCATAAGCATTTAGACAGTGAAATAATGATTTAACCTCCTCTAACAAATTTTCCATAAAGAGCCTACTCTGAACCTACGTACGTCTACATATGGGTTGTTGAAGGTTATTACTTTTTCAAATCTGTAGTAATCAATTGTACACACATACAGTTCATCATATTTTCATATATTCACAGAATCCATATAGAACGTTAGAAGTTCTTAGGTACTCACACAGAACTTTAATGATCACCCACACAGGATTGGTCAGATGCTCACACAGAACTCTCCTACAAAGATTACCTACACAGGATTTCAAACCCTGTCTATATGTACAGGGAAACCCATAACGTTATCAAAATATTATCTAGTGGTCCCAAAACAAAACACTCACACAGGGTAAACCAGGGCATATCTGGCTAGCACATCTAAAATAATTGGATTTCACCACCTCTGAGGGTCACTTAGGCACTTTTTCAGAACGAGGTCCTTCTTCCAATAGGGCTTCACCAAGTATCGTGTTTCACACAGAACCCACAGTCACCCTGGCCCCTCGACCCTACAGACTGCACCAATCCCCACTGTGATCAATTCAGTGTCAGGACGGCTCTAAGTCACCAGCAACTGACCAGTGGCAGAGTATCTTTGAGTCCACAAACTCTCAGATTACTCTCCTCTGACTCTGGCCTGCTTATGCCTCCAATGTGCCCCCCTCACACAGGAATACACACTCCGAGCCGACGTAACAGAGGCTATTGTTAAAAAACTCAACTTCAAGTGTGGTTTGCTCACCTTTTTTTTTACTTAAAAAAAAAAAAACTATGTTCGGGATGTGGTATCCACTCGGCGCGCTGCCTCTCAGATCTTAGGTTGGTCCATCTGCTTCGTTCCCGAAGTGTGGTCTCCCTGAGATCCCAAGTTTGAGGGATCCATTGTGCACGATTTACCCAGGTCGTCAGGAGCGGTCACCAAGTGAAGATTCACATCCCAACCCCGTCGCCAATTGTGGTAGTTAATTTCTGTATTATCAAATGAGGAGAGAAACTTATCACACATGTCAGAGTTATACTTAAACTTAATCTTTATTAGTGAGAGCTTTGCAATAGCGGTGGCTTGTCGACGAATCAACCTCAGATGATTCGTTGAGAGAGCCACAACAAAAAAAGGCTACTGAGATCTTTTACAGCAAAGATCCACCCCCTAGTCGACATAACAAACCACAGATATTTGTAATGGTTCACAAGGTGAGACTTTTTAAATGAAAAAGGAGTATCCCGTAGCCAGATAGCATTCGCTATAAATTATCGTTCAGTTTGGCCCCTAAGACGAGGTTCCGATCTCGTTCCTGGTACTCATAGCACAAAAACACCAACTCGACCAATGGCATAAATCAATTGTCAACTCCAGATACTCCCATCTCAAGTAAAACCCCTTCTTGACCACACTCCTGGACAAGCTCACTGAGAGGGGAGTGAGCCTCTAGGACATACACTATCCCAGGATAAGTGCAACATCAGAGAAGACATACAATGGCTGCAGACACTACCACACACATCCCCCAAGGCCAAAGGAGGGCGTCACTGGCGCACAGACATTGTGGAGACAAGTAATTGGTTCCCCATTAATCACGCCATCCCTTCACATGGTTTAAGAATAGGTAAAGACACATTCACATATGAAGACAATGTTCCTCCCTGTCCTCTTCCCTTTCTGATATTCTGCATAGCACCAGGGACATGTGAAAGACAAGCCTGACCTCTCCCCTCTCTGAGCCCCAGTTGACTGAGCCCCAGCTGAGGGAAGAAGTTCAACTGCCAACAACAGAGTCCCGAAGGGATACATTCTAATAACAAGTGTATCACATAAGCATATTATGCAGATAAAACATCTTAACTATCTGTGTTACCCAACTAATTCTGATTCATCCGCCACACTAGTTAAACTTTACAGGGAATACAATTCTCTCAAAATGAAAGGTTAACATCACATTACATCTTTTCACAAATAGTTTCATCTTTACTCATTCAATTCATACAAGAATTAGATGCAAACACCATAATTAAGAAATGTACACATTCAGAGATATAGTTATGTGTGTTTCCTGTATTTCATGAGGTACCCAAATGAAACACACTCAACACAACTGTCCTTTAAGTGTCCACGAACCATTCCCACAAGTGGACATATTGTTTCATTCTCCCATTTTGGGGATTTAGGAGTTCTGCCATGTGAAATCCTTTGTTCACTCTGCGGTCTCTCTCTCTGCATGAAAAGACAGAGAGTCTCCACCAGGAATTTACAACCTGAGATAACAGAACCTGGGTGTAGGAGAGAGTGAGAGAGGGGGAAGCCACGATCTACACCCAGAATGGGCCATGTCATGACAGTAGATATAACGTGATTTGACATATTATCTGTGGCCAATTACCTTGAGCCTTCTTGGATGGGCAATTCTAATGTACATCTATAGAAGCACCCAATGGACTTGAATTTTCAATCTCTCCTGTAGATTTTGTGGTGAGGTAGTGTTTCCATGAATGACAGAACACTGAGCCAATCACGGCGCAACTAGAGAAAACTACCAAACCCTACGCTTTGTATTTTCTGCTGGCTGCCCCACCACCACCAAATGCACTGAGCTAGGCTGAAATGCCTGCATTTGGATCTTCCTTACTTAAGAAAACAAAAACAATGGCTAAACAGGCAGGTGGGGCTCAAAACAGGTGCTGCTCTGCCCTGAATGACGGGTCGCCACTTCAACCTAATGATATTATTTGCAATAGTATTTATTAGACAGTTAGAATGCTCAGAATGGGATCGCCTCATTCACATCGCCTCATTCACATTACCCGTAAGCACTCTGTTATGATGTCATTCATTTGAATGGGGACCATCCACAACAGAGTGGAAACGCAACGCCCCCTTGCGATTGAAAGCTCTGTTGCAAGACGGACACTGCATACTTTACATTTTTCCTGAAAATTGAGACCTGCCATATCATTCCTTCCGCAACCGTGGAGCTAGTGTTGTAGCTTTGTTCCTCGATCTGATCTATAGGCTATTCATCAAAGTAGCCTATTTTGCATTAATAACCAAATATAATCTCAAACTGTTCAAACAGTAAACCAAACAACAAGAATACACCCAAAAAAGGTATTCTGATTAGAAGTTATGATTACTAGTGATTCCAGGCTATTGTGAAATGGTAGAACCTGCTGTAGCCAACTACTGTAGCTAGCCATGTGCTTTCTTCTCTGTGAACAAAACATGATGATGATTTTATTTTTAGCTGATATGGGAATGAATACACAAGCAGCATATTAAACTGGGAAAATAATTTAGCTTTGTGATTTAAATGTTATACTTGTGCTTTTCTAATAACTAATTACTGTGTTCATGCAAGTGACAAGTGAACAAATCCTCACTTATCAGTATGTGCAATTTGGCAGTATGCCCAGACCTTGTTTTAAGAACGAAAGATATCTTAGTTTCAAGGTCTCAGCTTGGAGAGAAGAAGCCTCATGAGGTATTGGTCTGTTCCATGATTGAAGTAAACGTTAATTAATTATGAATGATGAATAAGCTAAATCATGCAAATATGATTTGTCTGCATTACATAAGGAAACTAACGGGACTGCCCCGTTAGTGCTCCTAACACACGTTCACTATGGTGCATTGAGTTTATTGCAAACTCTCCAGCACGCTGACAATAAACAATGATTCATTTAAGATAGACTTTGAGTGTCCCTAGTGGTAATTTCCATGACATGGTGTAGAATGTCCACGACAGCTTACCCCGGCAAATATACTGGTGGGGATTAACAACTCTCGTCCTGTTGTAAATCAAAGAAGAAGATCCCTCTCCAAATTCACCAAAGGAATGTGCTTTCTCAACAGACTTTTCCCACTGAAACTCTTACACGTTCAAAAGTGAATACTGGAACAATATTTCTAACATAGAATGTGGGGAATGGTCAGAGGCGATATATAGAACACTAATGTCATTTTGATTGTTATTTTGTGATGTCATTAAAAATGTTATAAAGGAAATATTGTAACTTGGAAAGTATACCTCATGAGGTATTGGTCTGTCCTGAGCATTCTGTCTCCTAGAGATGAACGTACTTTGGTGCAAAAAGTGCTGATCAATCCCAGAACCACAGCAAAGGACCTTGTGAAGATGCTGGAGGAAACAGGTACAAAAGTATCTATATCCACAATAAAAGAGTCATATATTGACATAACCTGAAAGGCCGCTCAGCCAGGAAGAAGCCACTGCTCCAAAACTCCCATAAAAAAGCCAGACTACGGTTTGCAACTGCACATGGGGACAAACATTGTACTTTTTGGAGAAATGTCCTCTGGTCTGATGAAACAAAACTAGAACTGTTTGGCCATAATGACAATCATTGTGTTTGGAGGAAAAAGGGGGATGCTTGCAAGCCGAAGAACATCATCCCAACCGTGACGCACAGGGGTGGCAGCATCATGGTGTGGGGGTACTTTGCTGCAGGAGGGACAGGTGCACTTCACAAAATAGATGGCTTCATGAGCAAGGAAAATTATGTGGATATATTGCAGCAACATCTCAAGACATCAGTCAGGAAGTTAAAGCTTGGTCGCAAATTGGTCTTCCAAATGGACAATGACCCCAAGCTTACTTCCAAAGTTGTGGCAAAATGGCTTAAGGGCAGCAAAGTCAAGTAATTGGAGTGGCCATCACAAAGCCCTTTTCTCAATCCTATAGAAAATTAGTGGGCAGTACTGAAAAAGCTTGTGCGAGCAAGGAGGCCTACAAACCTGACTCAGTTACACCAGCTCTGTCAGGGGGAATGGGCATAAATTCACCCAACTTATTGTATGAAGCTTGTGGAAGGCTACCCAAAACGTTTGACCCAAGTTCAACATTTTAAAGGCAATGCTACCAAATACTAATTGAGTGTATGTAAACTTCTGACCCACTGGGAATGTGATGAAAGAAATTAAACCTGAAATAAATCATGCTCTACTTTTATTCTAACATTTCACATTATTAAAGTAAAATGGTGATCCTACCTGACCTAAGACAGGGAATTGTTACTAGGATTACATGTCAGGAATTGTGAAAAAACTGAATTTAAATGTATTTGGCTAAGGTGTATGTAAACTTCTGACTTCAACTGTATCTTTTCATGGGGCCCAAACTCTCTGGCGGTGCCCCTGAGTAGGATACTGAACTTGAAGCAGTGAATGATGATAGTATGTGAATAATGCAACAAAGATAGCGTAAGGCATACAAAACATAAAGACGATCGTTTCAAAATATTTTTCTGACTGCCTGCTCCCGAACGCAGCATGAAAATGTGCACCGCGACACAATCATTTCTGTCGGGCTGCGGTTTACGTGATTATCTTGCAGGAATGCAGTCCTCTACTCTGTGGGACAGTCGAAGGACCCGGGGCTGCAGACAGACTGAGGCAAGCAGCTAGGAGGTGCCTGTTAGAGAGTAAAAATAAACACACAAAGCTCCACACCCTGAAGGGAAGAAGTTTCACTGCATTCCTGTCCTGGAACTCCGACTCACCCATCTACAAGGACATATCGTGTGTGTGTGTGTGTGTGTGTGTGTGTGTGTGTGTGTGTGTGTGTGTGTGTGTGTGTGTGTGTGTGTGTGTGTGTGTGTGTGTGTGTGTGTGTGTGTGTGTGTGTGTGTGTGTGTGTGTGTGTGTGTGTGTGTGTGTGTGTATGTGTGTGTGTGTGTGTGTGTGTGTGTGTTTTGTGTGTGTGTGTGTGTGTGTGTGTGTGTGTGTGTGTGTGTGTGTGTGTGTGTGTGTGTGTGTGTGTGTGTGTTTTTTTCATGACCCCTGACCAAGCCCTACCTTAATTTCAGGACCACAGTGTGGGTCATTCTCATGAAACTGACATTTTACCAAAAAATTCTCATGTCATATTTTTACAAAATGCCCTCTTGAATCACTGAGATTATAATCTGTATTTACGATTTCATAATTGTTATAATGTTTTTAGATCAGATAGTCTGAAAAGTAATAAATAAATACAATTTTCTTCTTTTTTTTTTTTTAGAAATTGGCATTTTAATATTTTGGTACACCTACTGGAGAGCTCTTTGTCTACAGCCATTCATCATCATTCACACCCTCTTAATCATTAGCCCCACGTGAGGCCATGTGGTAAACACACGCTAAAATCTAGCAATGGAGGCAATGCCCATGATTTTGGAATGAGATGTTTGTGCAAATTAATTACTTAAAAATCATTTTCATTTTCTGGATTTAAAAAAAAGTGAACCTATGATAAAAATTACAGACCTCTACATGCTTTGTAAGTAGGAAAACCTGCCAAATCGGCAGTGTATCAAATACTTGTTCTCCGCACTGTATTTGTGAAAACTGGAAAGCTCTCGCAAATAAATCGGGATCTAATCAATTGTGAGCTGGGAATTCTGTCTGTTTTATTGAAGACCAGAACTTTACAACTGGGTTTGGAATTGATGAACATTGATTACAAAATTACTTAACAGGACTACAAAGGGAAGCACTGCCACAAGCTGCCCAGTGACTCCAGCCTACCAGATGAGCTAAACAACTTCTATGCTCGCTTTGAGGAAAGCAACACTGAAGCATGCATGAGAGCATCAGCTGTTCCAGACAACTTTGTGATCACGCTCTCCGTAGCCGATGTAAGACCTTTAGACAGTTCAACATTCACAAGGCCAGACGGATTACCAGGACGTGTACTCCGAGCATGCGCTGACCAACTGGCAAGTGTCTTCACTGACATTTTGTCTCTGACTGAGTCTGTAATACCAACATGTTTCAAGAAGACCACCATAGTCCCTGTGCCCAAGAACACCAAGGTAACCTGCCTAAATGACTACCGACCTATAGCACTCACGTCTGTAGCCATGAAGTTCTTTGACAGGCTGGTCATGGCTCACATCAACACCATTATCCCTGAAACCTTAGACCCACTCCAATTTGCGTACCACCACAACAGTTTGCTACTGTTATTTTATTGTTGCTACTTAATTATTTGTTATTTTTATATTTTTCTTCTTTATTTTATTAATTTTTTAATTCAGTTTATTTTATTAAATACTTTCTTAACACTTATTTTTATTAAAACTGCATTGTTGGGTAAGGGCTTGTAAGTAAGTATTTCACTCTGAGGTCTACATCTGTTGTACTTGCATGACAAATAGCATTTGATTTGATTGAATCCCTGTTAGTGAGCATTTCTCCATTGCTAAAATAACCGATCCAGCTGACAGTTGTGACATATCAAGAAGCTGATTAAACAGGATGATCATTACACAGGTGCACCTTGTGCTGGAGACAATAAGGGTCACTCTAAAATGTGCAGTTCTCTCACACAACATAGTTCTCTCACACAATATCAAGTTTTGAGGGAGCATGCAATTGACATGCTGACTGCAGGAATGTCCACCAGAGCCGTTCTCAGAGAATGTAATGTTCATTTCTCTACCATAAGCCACCTCCAACGTCATTTTAGAGAATTTGGCAGTACGTCCAACCGGCCTCACAACCGCAGACCATGTGTAACGAGTGAGCGGGTGCGGTGGGAAAAGCTGCAGGAGCTGGCGGGAGTGGAATGGAGATATCAGTCCAGTGCAGAACCTTACCACAGAGCTCGCACAGACTCACAGACCACAGCTGCCACACTAATGAACTAATCAGCAGGCGGCATACATACTGCACAGCTATACATTTTTAATGACTATAAAGATATATATTTTACATTACATTGGTGGTAAATTGAGCTTTTAAAAGAGAACTCAACATAGGCTTAAAGAAATTATTCAATATGAATTCAAAAATGTTCTGGAGTTAGTGGAGTTTGTGACAAAGCTCCTTCTGAATTATACTAAATAAATATACTCCTTGATGGATTATACCACTACTAGCTTGCTTTCTTGCTTATGGCGCGACAATGTGCCAGATGATGGCATACCTTAGTTCTCTGTTGTTTAGGACTGAAGGGTCCTCTTTTCTGAGACCAGTGTCTCAGCAGATCCTAGAGGATATGTACAGTATGCTGTATGACATCAATCCTTCATTACCAGCCATTACTAAAGGCAAAGAATATACACTGCTCAAAAAAATAAAGGGAACACTAAAATAACACATCCTAGATCTGAATGAATGAAATATTCTTATTAAATACTTTTTTCTTTACATAGTTGAATGTGCTGACAACAAAATCACACAAAAATGATCAATGGAAATCAAATTTATCAACCCATGGAGGTCTGGATTTGGAGTCACACTCAAAATTAGAGTGGAAAACCACACTACAGGCTGATCCAACTTTGATGTAATGTCCTTAAAACAAGTCCAAATTAGGCTCAGTAGTGTGTGTGGCCTCCACATGCCTGTATGACCTCCCTACAACACCTGGGCATGCTCCTGATGAGGTGGCGGATGGTCTCCTGAGGGATCTCCTCTAAGACCTGGACTAAAGCATCCGCCAACTCCTGGACAGTGTGTTGGTGGATGGAGCGAGAGATGATGTCCCAGATGTGCTCAATTGGATTCAGGTATGGGGAACGGGCAGGCCAGTCCATAGCATCAATGCCTTCCTCTTGCAGGAACTGCTGACACACTGCAGCCACATGAGGTCTAGCATTGTCTTGCATTAGGAGGAACCCAGGGCCAACCGCACCAGCATATGGTCTCACAAGGGGTCTGAGGATCTCATCTCGGTACCTAATGGCAGTCAGGCTACCTCATGGAGGGCTGTGCGGCCCCCCAAAGAAATGCCACCCCACACCATGACTGACCTACCGCCAAACCGGTCATGCTGGAGGATGTTGCAGGCAGCAGAACGTTCTCCACGGTGTCTCCAGACTGTCACGTCTGTCACATGTGCTCAGTGTGAACCTGCTTTGATCTGTGAAGAGCACAGGGCACCAGTGGCGAATTTGCCAATCTTGGTGTTCTCTAGGAAATGCCAAACGTCCTGCACGGTGTTGGGCTGTAAGCACAACCCCCACCTGTGGACGTCGGGCCCTCATGGAGTGTATTTCTGACCGTTTGAGCAGACTCATGCACATTTGTGTCCTGCTGTAGGTCATTTTGCAGGGCTCTGGCAGTGCTCCTCCTGCTCCTCCTTGCACAAAGGCGGAGGTAGCGGTCCTGCTGCTGGGTTGTTGCCCTCCTACGGCCTTCTCCACATCTCCTGATGTACTGGCCTGTCTCCTGGTAGCGCCTCCATGCTCTGGACACTACGCTGACAGACACAGCA
Organism: Oncorhynchus nerka; assembly: GCF_034236695.1. Classification (NCBI taxonomy): domain Eukaryota; kingdom Metazoa; phylum Chordata; class Actinopteri; order Salmoniformes; family Salmonidae; genus Oncorhynchus; species Oncorhynchus nerka. The sequence goes on from NC_088404.1 coordinate 43,955,457, forward strand.
AGCCTTCTTGCCACAGCTCGCATTGATGTGCCATCCTGGGTGAGCTGCACTACCTGATCCACTTGTGTGGGTTGTAGACTCCGTCTCATACTACCACTAGACTGAAAGCACCGCCAGCATTCAAAAGTGACCAAAACATCAGCCAGGAAGCATAGGAACTGAGAAGTGGTCTGTGGTCACCACCTGCAGAACCACTCCTTTATTGAGGGTGTCTTGCTAATTTCCTATAATTTCCAGCTGTTGTCTATTCCATTTGCACAACAGCATGTGAAATGTATTGTCAATCAGTGTTGCTTCCTAAGTGGACAGTTTGATTTCACAGAAGTGTGATTGACATGGAGTTACATTGTGTTGTTTAAGTGTTCCCTTTATTCTTTTGAGCAGTGTAATATAATAGTAGTTTAGAAGACAAAAATGGGCTGGCTCAAAAACAAGTGATCATCAGAAATATACAGGTATTTATTTACAGATATATCTGCATTTGCATAGACAAAGTTAAAATATGTATTGTGGTAAACAGATTTGGAAAATTATTTAAATGCATAATTTAGCAGAGATATTTCCACTTGACAGTATTAAAGTTTACAAGTTGTTTATAAATATATATATATATATATGTATTATTACTTTAACCCAACCAGAAGCTTGAGGGGAGGGCAGGGAAGAGGGAGCATCAACATCACCATTATTATCATTATCAACATCCTTATTTTCAGCACTATTATCATTATCGACATCACAACAATTGTTGGTTCTTTATCAAGTCATGTAAAAAGTTTATCATTACAAGTCATCATAAGCATGAGTACAAATATTGGTTTGAACATGCATCATCTCAGTACTGTAATGTGAGTCCTTGATGCTAATCTGGATATCTTACTGATGCTCTGCTGACCGCTCTCTGTCTGAATACAGTGTGAACACAACCCAACCCCGACCCCTGACCCTGACCTGAGTTCCAAACAGACCACTCCCACCCCCACTGCAGTTTTTATACTGTTAAGTACATGCTGGATTACACATAATATTTTTGCAATGAAGAATTACTCTCGTCTTATAAATCACCCCAATCAAGGCCCTTGGAGGTGATAGGAGACTGTGGCCCCCGGAAGCCTTCCTTACTGTAGCAATATACTATCACTAACATGACCTAACTAATGGTTCAAATCACTGTCTGAGACCACATGGGCTTCGTCAGGCCCCAGTCCCCTGTCTGTTTCCATGGTCTCCTGAGGAACAGTAGGAGTATTTGGGCTCATCTGTAGTGGCTTCACCTAAGGGTTAATTAAAACTGTAAAGAAAATCAAGAAGGGAATGAACAAAAACACATGGAATGCAGAAGATAGAAACATTAGGATTGAAAACAATTCGTCAGAACAGCTGAGGATCAACCTGTAACTGAACCAAGGGTCTCCTACACTTTAGTCTGACGCTAGATCATCACCCTACATGCAGGGAGGAGAACGGGCACCTATAGTGAGGTCCTAATATAAATCGGGCCCCATCCTTCACCTTATCGCATTAGCCACGTGCTGCTCCCTACAGCAGGAGACCTGATAGACCGGTCTCATGCCCTCAGCGTTCTGTCTCTGTATCCATAACACCACGTATCCAGCCATCCTTCAATACATCCACCCACACAAAAATCAGGATGTATACATCCGACTCCATCTCTCTCCACCTAGTACAACATCAACTCATTCTGAAGCTTCATTTGACATGTCAACAACAAACCAGTGTCTATGAGAGAGATGGAATGGGAAAGATACAGTATCTCTTTGTCTGCACACATATTTCTATATATTTAGTCATACCATTAATTAATACAAATAGACATTATGTTGAAATATACATTAATATGAACATAGTGAACGAGTAAATCAGCTCCCTTCATACCTTCCCACAGATTTTTTTATGGAAATGTCCCAGTGAAGGCAAGACACTACAGATGAACCATCTTTGGATTCGGTGAGCACATGCTGTCAAAAGCTTTTTTTCTGTGGGAAGAGCATTAGTAACGCTTGACCTTTAGAATAGAGGAGGGCATTCTGCAGCATCAACACTCCAGGGATAGAGAAGGGACTTTCCTGAGTTTTCTTAAAGGTATATGTAAATGTATAAACTTGGACAGCTTCTATAAGGACAAGTGTAATCTCTTTCACTTTCCGCCCTCCTAAACATCACTCATTCTCCTCTCTTTCCACATGCACACTCCTTCTCTCACTTTCAAATCACTCTCTCTACTGTCTCTGGTGGGATGTTGACCGTTAGAACCTGGGACTGCATGTAAGTTCCTCCTTACTGCATCATAGTCATATACAATCTTAATTGTATCCTTTTGTCCATTATAAGCAAAATGAATAAACAATAAAGAAATATAAACATGTTCCCCATCCCGGACCCTGCACCCCCTCCAGTTCTGAAAAGATACCTTCCTGCTTTGACTAGCAGGTGGAACATTATGGAGAAGTGTGTTTTGTTTTGTTCGGAGACGAGAGTAGCACTGTAGCAGTGAAGCAGTGAGCCAGACAGACAGACTGGTTTGTAGTAGTTTAGAGGGACATGCTGGAGTCACAGGGTGGGGGTTATTGAAGGGTTAAGTTGTCAGGTGTAAGAGGGATGGGGGAAGGTCGCCCCTCTCTGGAGAGTAGATTCAGTTGGGTCTTCTAAAAGGTTTGTTCGGGGATCACCGTGTTGAACGGATGGTCCCACAATGTGGTGCTGATTCCAAACCCTGCAGAGGGAAACCAATGCATGTCATCAGTGAGCAGACCGAGTCATAAGGTATAATAGATATAAGAACCATACGCTGAACTGCAGAGAATTACAGAGACGTATGAAGAGTCTGAGGTCATATACTTCACTTTCTATGTCCCTCATTCTCTTCATTAGAAGTTACTATGCCAACAGAAGTATGGTGATGCAAAGAGACTATTCTGGTCCTCCTTACCTGCTCTTTGGTGCTCAAAGTGGTGCTTGACGTGGTATGCCTTGAGGCTGTAAAGGTAGGTGTTTCTCTGAGGGGAGCCGTAGTGAAGGTAGTAGTGGGTCATGTCGTACACCACATACCCAAACAGCCCCCCCACAAACAGGGACACCCCCAGGGTCTCGGGGAAGGCCTTGGTTAGCAGCAGGTAGAAGCTGCCTACTACCACTGAGGCCAGGCCAGGAGGAAAGACCAGGCGGGAGCCATCATAGGGTGACTGAAGGGAGGAAACAGCAGGATTAAACATGGTGTTAGTTCAGGAGCAGATAGACATTGACTTGTTACTGAAAAAGTTGGTTTCATCAGTTATGCATATGGCTTGGCCTAGATTTGGAACAAAAATTATATCCTCCTGCAGTTTCCCAAGTTTCTGAATTCCAAATTAATCATAAACCAAAGAGGCATTAAACACATGTAGGTACTTATCCGTTTAAAAAAAAACGACATTAACATTTAGTTCCAGAGTATCATTCACTCTTCTGTGTATGTCGGTATCTCACCTTATGATGCTGTCCGTGCAGCAGGAAGTGAATGGTGATGAGGTAATAGTTGTGGGCGGGCGGGCGCATGTGGAAGACGAAGCGATGGATGCAATATTCGATGAAGGTCCACATGACCATGCCCATTATGAAGATGAGGGGAAAGCTGTACTTGTGCACCAAGACGGAGTAGTCTGGAGAGGGAGGTGGTGGGACAGATACAGGATATAGATATCTACTAGACTGTACATGGGGAAAAGCATGTATTGGCTGGCTGGCAAGAGAGAGAGAGAGAGAGAGAGAGAGAGAGAGAGAGAGAGAGAGACAGAGATATGATTGGGTCTGTTACCTGTGCTGGCGAACAGTCTGGTTGTCTCCAGTGCCAAGGTGGTGTAGCAGTACCAGCTGAGATAGAACACCAGTGGCATCCACACAGCAGGGACCATGTACCTACACGCAGACAATCAAATGACTTATTTAAACCCAAGCTTATCTTTCTAGGATAAGTGCATTTCTACACTGTATGGGCCGATTTCTCGGACAGAGATTAAGCCAAGTCTGGGACTAAAATTATGTTTAATAGAGTCTCCATTGAAATAGCCTTTTAGTTCAGGACTAGGCTTAATCTGTCTCTGGAAAACCGTCCCGAAGTGTACGTTCTTCTCTCTTACCAGGACGTTTTAGTGCTGGCCTCTAGAAACTCGTTCCCGAACAGGCGAATGGGCCGGTCCACAGGCTGGTGCACCCAAGTGTCATATTTCTCTCCAAGGTGGCCCACCTGCCAGGCCAGGGGCTTCCGCCAGTCCACCAGGTCCTGCAGGAAGAGCCACGGCTCAACTTACAACACAGTACAGTAGCTTAAGGCTTACAGCACACAACACAACAGTACAATACATACATACAGCATCATACAATACAAGGTGATTCTAATGTTTTAGAACCCCATTAGCACCACTTCTGCCTAAAAGCTTGAATTGTTAAACTACATCTTTTTCATGGAGAATCGAAATCCAATGGAAATTGGACTCGATAACTCATTTCAGTCATAACTTTATGTGACAGTGAGATCACTTTGGCTTGGCCCTTCTGACTGATGGTGTTCTGTCCAGCAGGTGGCGGTAGAGAGACTGAGACAGATGTCCACGGGAAAGTCTCCACCACACCAGACTTCAGACCCAGGAAGTAGAGGTGTTGTGCAACTCCCTGATAAACGCGTCATCCAATCTCTGTGAAGGATCTGCAGATCATATATCTGTCCATACTCTTTACTAAACGTCTCCTTTAACCGTTAACGTGACCTTGGATAGAGACCAGGCAGACTGAGATGGGCTTGTTCTTAGAGTCATGGTCTCCTCTGCACTGTAATAAATTATAGGGTGGGTCAGGTTTATATAGACTGCATGAAATATATATTTACTATACTGCCCTACCAAGCAAAAAGGCAGTAACTGCTCATAGCGTGGAACTGAGAAAAATTACTTTTATTTATTTTATGCAGTTACTGCTAACATGAACCCCACTTTCTCCAAAACACAATACAATACAAGCAAAAATGACCAGTTACAAATGAGCAGTTACTTCCTTTTTTCTTGGTAGGGCAGTATAGTAGACAAGTTTGGATCAATTTAGAGAAACAAAAATGTCAACAAACCATTAATTGAGGACATCGATTGTCTTGGGGTAGGAGGTTAAAAGTGAGGAATGGGGTTTCAGTCAGGTATGTGTTGAAAAGCAAACAAACAGGTCAATAATATAACAATGAGTGACAAAAGTGTAATGGTATTCAGGCCACAGATTCCTCCACTGTGTAAGTATGTAGGGCTGAATGAGCCAAGAGAAGAGACGCTGCACTAGGTACGTAACAAGCAATGGCAAGCATCATGCCATCGCTCAACGCATCACAATGACAAACACACACAGCTGGCCTTGGCCGCCCCTGTTGCAAAGTAAAGGTGACTCGCTGCTATTCACTAGCTAATCAAAAACATTCCTAAGGCCTGAGAAATACCTGTTCTGTTAGTGAGAACAAAGGAATCTCTCCCTGCATACCATACCCTGTCTATCTATACTGAACACCCAATAAACCTTCCACATATCTTCATATCTACTACAAACGGTCATAAGCTATGATTATGAATGCCCCGAAGCAGCTCCCCCACGGTCTTTAATAATTCGCTGTGAAAACGGGTGGGCACACAATTTTTAGCACGTCTCCATCTTTCCCAACTCTCTCCCTCTATGTGTGCGTTCGTAAATTCACTCTGGAGTGCCAGAGAGTGCTCAGAGTGTGCTCTGGGCGTTAGTAAATTCACTCTGGAGTGCCAGAGAGTGCTCAGAGTGTGCTCTGGGCGTTAGTAAATTCACTCTGGAGTGCCAGAGAGTGCTCAGAGAGTGCTCTGGGCATTCGTAAATTTAGAGCGTTTCGCTCTCGTGGGGTTCAGAGCCCACACTGGACTCTCTGGCCAAGGAGTAGGGTTGATCCAAGCGTTCTGACCTCACAACGGCAGTCAAGCACCCAAGCTAACTGGCTAAAGTTATCTATCTTGCTAGCTACTTCCAGACATACATGAGAGAACACCTCACTCTGACCATTTTTCTCACCCTAGCAGAGCTGGTTAGGCTGTTTTCATGTTATCCAGAGCATTTTGTGACTATTACTTTGCTGCTGGCAACAATTTAATTAATATTTTTAGCCCGATGTTTAACTGACACCGGACATATTCCACGGGTGTTGAGCATTCGGAAATTCATCAGTTATTCAGATGAGTGCTCTGAAATCAGAGTAGATAGCCAGAGTGAATTTACGATGTGTCAATGCAGCAGTGTACTGTAGCTTACAGGCCACAGTCAGAGCAGCAAGAGCGTTGAACTCAAGGGCCTTGGACCAGACACATTGATGTTGCACAACCCTGGCTGCCTGCTACCCTGCCTGTGTAACCGATGTGAAATGGCTAGCTAGTTATCTGGGTGCGCGCTAATAGCGTTTCAATCGGTGACGTCACTCGCTCTGAGACCTTGAAGTAGTTGTTCCCTTTACTCTGCAAGGGCCGCGGCTATTGTGGAGCGATGGGTAACGATGCTTCGAGGTTGGAGACATAGCTTCAAGTGTTGGGCCAATGACGACCCAGTACGGCTCTGAGATCTGAGCTCAACTCTGACTTGTAGTTGAACCCCATAACCAACCCCTGATATGATCACCTGTCACTTCCTGCCTGGCTGAAAGCCTGCAGTGGTTGGGTTTTGATGTTCAGCTTGATCAAAGAGGGAAGTCCAGAGGACCCTGCGGGCATCCTCTAGATCAGTGGTTCTTAACCAGGGGTACTTGAGAGGACTCATGAGACCATAGGCCTACTGGTAAAATGCACGAGGGGGTACTTCAGGGGTACTCCGGCCAGAGCTAAATTCAATTGGTGGTACAGTAACCCAAAAAGGAAACACTGCTCTAGATCTTTCTTACTCTTTTCTTCTTCCAGTTTTCATTCTGATTCTCTCTCTCCCTTTATTTTTCTCTCACCGTGTCTAGGTCGACTTGACTGCATTTGCTGAGGGGTGAAGGCTCCTCGTCCACAGTGTGCTCCTGGGTCTTCCTCCTCTCCCTCACTGTCTGTGGAACAACGGGAGACAAAGGTTGTGAGCTGCAATTCAAAATGCGAACATGGCCGGATGTCCATTAAGGCACTCACGCACACTGACACTCCCAACACACGCACAAACACTCACTTCATCATTTGCTCACACACACATAATACACACATACATTTATACAGACTCTATACACACCACGTACACTCACTCACATATAAGGCCAACAGACGGTGAAATAGCTATCACTAGCACCTTATAGGCTGCTTCCCTATATACATAGACTTGAAATCCCTGGCCACTTCAATAATTGGAATAATAGTCACTTTAATAATGTTTACATATTTTGCATTACTCATCTCATATGTATATACTGTATTCTATTCTATTCTAGTCTATGCCTCGCCCAAATATTTATATATTCTTAATTCCATTCCTTTACTTTAAATGTGTGTGTATTGTTGTGAAATGGTTAGATATTACTTGTTAGATATTACTGCACTGTTGGAGCTAGAAACACAAGCATTTCGCTACACCCGCAATTACATCTGCTGAACATGTGTATGTGACCAATAAAATTTGATTGGATTTGACTTGATCACATACTCTGCTGCTACTCTGTTTATCATATATCCTAATACATTACCCCAATACATAGCTCTATCACTCGAGTATCCCTGCACATTGTAAATATGGTACTGGAACATACTGACCCTATATATATATATATATATATACACAGTAGTGTGCTTACTTACTTTCTCTTGTTGTTTTTATTGCTTTAGTGTTTTTGTTCTACCTTATGTTATTTTTAGGAATACATTGATTACTGCATTGTTGGGTTTAGAGCTTTCAAGAAAGGCATTTTACTTGACTTGTACATGTGAAATTAAACCTTGAAACTAAAGCATATGATGCACAATATAATGTTACCATGGGGACATACAATTTGGTTTATTGACTGTATGAGTCAGAGGCATAGAGCATATACGTCTGCCTTTGCAATTTTCCTTGAAGAATGGGAAGGACGTAACATGGACACAGCCCTGATTATATCTTAAAGTGCATTTCTTTCGGTTCATATTGTTTGGTAAGGCATCCTTTTATGTATGTCTCAGGGCACATTACATGGCTGTCTGGGTTTATGCTCAGGACCAGGTCATCTCAAAGTGTAGCTCTGTCAGCTGATCATCATGATTCAGCCATATCATAGGTTGTCATAAAACTAAATGGGTGAAAATTCTAGGGAGGGGAAGGATAACTAGATCCTTGGATAGCCATGCTGTCAAGCTTGGTGAAATGTAACGTGAGGAGTTTGTACAATTAAAACAAATAGGCAGAGAGGCATGCCTCAGTTTGTAACCCAATGCCCTGCATTGGGTGTTGACTATGGGTGTTGACTATTTACACAAAGCGACAAAGTAACTATTTAACAACAGAACACACCTCCATCCTTAACTTTTCAACAATACCTTTAGATTCCATCATTCATTCTTATAAAAGGGCAGGCGAATATTCCAATATGAATCCCATGCTCATTTCTGAAGGTGAATTTCATAGCTCAAGTTACGAGTGGGGGTAAGAGATGGTTTTATTGACCCTAGTCTAAACCCTCCTGTTCACAGAGTTGATCTGTGGTTTCTTGAGCAACAAATTTGACCTAAACTACCTGGTGAAGGTTCGCCTCCCTGTGATCTAGGGTTAGAGTCTGTCTTTCAGTGTCATCCCTCCTCCCACCAGGTCTGTCCTGTGGTAGTCTTCCCATTCCCCTCCTTTCCCAGGGACAAGGCGAGGCCATCTCTTTTTCTCTCCCGGGCATCCCCTCTCAGCTCTCCCTGGTCGAGTCATTGCCTGGCAACTCATCTCAGAGTCAGACAGGTGCAATATTAATCAGGTGTAAAGCGGCAGCTCTCTCCATCTCAACTCTCCAGCTACACAAATGATTAACCACAACCCTCCTCTACTCCCGCCCTCTTACTCACGCATCTCCACGGCTACGCAACACCTCATTTGTTCTCTCTAAATCCTAACTACATCTCACTCTCTGCCTCCTCCAACCGTTTCCACCATCTCTCTCGCTCTCTCAATTTGATTTAAGGGCTTTATTGGCATGGGAAACATATGTTTACATTGCCAAAGCAAGTGAAATAGATAATAAACAAAAGTGAAACAAACAATTTAAAAAATGAACAGTAAACATTACACTCACAAAAAGTTCCAAAATGTTATTATTTCTCTCCCTCTCTGTGTGGCAAATAAATTAACTTTATGTCCTGAATAAAAAGCATTATGTGTGGGGCAAATACAACACAACGTCACTGAGTACCACCCTTCATAATTTCAAGCATGGTGGTGGCTGCATCATGTTATAGGTATGCTTGTCATTGGGAAAACCTAGGGAGTTATTTAGGATAAAAATAAACATAATAGTGCTAAGAACAGACAACTCCCAGACTGAACCAGGACAACCTGGTTCAGTCTGCTTTCCAACAAACACTGGGAGGCAAATTCATCTTTCCGCAGGACAATAATCAAAAACACAAGGCCAAATATACACTGGAATTGCTTACCAAGAGGACAGTGAATGTTCCGGAGTGGCCTAGTTACAGTTTTTGCTTAAAATGTATTGAAAATCTATGGCAAGACTTAAATGGCTGTCTAGCAATGATCAATAACCAACTTCACAGAGCTTGAAGAATTGTACAAATATTGTACAATCCAGGTGTGCAAAGCTCTTAGAGAATTATCCAGAAAGACTTAACTTTGGCAGCGATTACAGGTGTGATTCTGACATGTATTGACTCAGTGGTGTGAATACTTATGTAAATGAGATATTTCTGAATTTCATTTTCAATACATTTCAATAAAATACTTTCTCAAGGCACTATAAATGTGTTCCATGAGCTTACTTAAAACTATGTTGAATGCAAATACAACACACAAGCAAAAAAAAACATGTCAACTCACATGATGGAAACTCAATTACAGTTATAAACAGATGCACAAAAAAATACAAAGTTAATGATCACCTAGGCAGGACTTTTATGGCACACCGTTCATACGTGAGCTTCAGCATGTTTTAATCTTTGGTTTATGACACACTGATATTTCAATGTATTAGTGCAACTGAACTGATTAGCTGAAATGATGACTCCTTGCTGTCCCCAGTCCACCTGGCCATGCTGCTGTTCCAGTTTCAACTTCCACCTGATTGTGCTGCTGCTCCAGTTTCAACTGTTCTGCCTTATTATTATTCGACCATGCTGGTCATTTATGAACATTTGAACATCTTGGCCATGTTCTGTTATAATCTCCACCCGGCACAGCCAGAAGAGGACTGGCCACCCCACATAGCCTGGTTCCTCTCTAGGTTTCTTCCTAGGTTTTGGCTTTTCTAGGGAGTTTTTCCTAGCCACCGTGCTTCTACACCTGCATTGCTTGCTGTTTGGGGTTTTAGGCTGGGTTTCTGTACAGCACTTTGAGATATCAGCTGATGTACGAAGGGCTATATAAATAAATTTGATTTGATTTGATTTTAACACCCAATTAATTTTATAGCAAACAATTCACAATTGCCCTTTGAATGTACTACGCTACATTACATTGCAATGTTTCCACATAAGGCAATACACTTCAATAAAATAGAAAATCACATTTCCATCATTTCTATCCCATGTGTGATCATTGAAGACATCTTTCACATTCATTGATGCACAAATCCTGTCTTGAGCATTTGGTCATAGGTTCTCATTGACATCGCAGTAAAGCACTTAATGTCCTCATTGTTCATGCACCTTGGAAAAACCTTTTGGCATGGCATTTCCAAGCCTGACATTGGTCTGTATTGATGTAATTGCATGCTCCTGCATAGCAAGTGATTACTGAGCGCCAAGTCTAGGTCCAAAGGACTTAGCAGCTAGGTAGCCTAGTGGTTAGAGCGTTCGGCCAGTAAACGAAAGGTTGCTAGATCGAATCCACCAAGCTGACAAGGTAAAAATCTGTCATTCTGCCCCTGAACAAGGCAGTTAACCCACTGTTCCTAGGCCATCATTGTAAATAAGAATTTGTTCTTAACTGACTTGCCTAGTTTAATAAAGGTTAAAAAAAAAAAATTAATAAGACTCCTGAACAGCTAATCAAATGGCTACCCAGACTATTTGCATTGCCCCCCACCCACCCCTTCCCCTCTTTTACGCTGCTGCTACTCTCTGTTTCTTATCTATGCATAGTCACTTTAACTCTACCTACATGTTTATATTACTCAACTAACCGGTGCCACCGCACATTGACTCTGAACCGGTCCCAACTGTATATAGCCTTGCTATTGTTATTTTACTGCTGCTCTTGAATTATTTGTTACTTTTATTTAACACTTATTTTTTCTTAAAACTGCATTGTTGGTTAAGGGCATTTAAGTAAGCATTTAACTGTAAGGTGTATTTGTTGTATTCGGCACATCTGACAAATAACATTTGATTTGATTCATCCATTGCCTGAAGGAGGGTCATAGCGATGGCAATTTCTTTTAAACAAAAAAATACAAATAATGTTTTATTGTCACATACACTGGATAGGAACCGTGAAATGTGCTGTTTGACAGGGTCAGCCATAGTGGTACGCACTGGAGCAAATTAGGGTTAAGTGCCTTGCTCAAGGGCACATTGACCGATTTTTCACCTTGTCAGCTTGGATAGTCAAAACAGCGACCTTTCGGTTACTGACCCAGCGCTCTGGTAGTCTATCTGTCGCCCAATCATACACCTTCCACCTGTATTGTAATCATGTATCATGATGCGTAGCGAACATCAAACACTGATTAAGTTTGGAGAAGAATTTACTATGATTTTGTCTGTTGTACCGAGTCAATTGAAAAAGTTTTGAAACAATTACCTTTTTGATGATCTGCTTTGAGTTTTGTACTAAGGGTTGTGAAAATGTACCACATACAGTACTTGTGAAAACTGCACCAAAGCAATTGAACAAAAAAAGTATTACAACACTAAAAATGCCATTGAATATTACAGCTGGCGTGTTAGCATTTCTGAAGAGGAACAGAACATATTATTTCCCAGAGAAGTCTTAAGAGAGTATTGTCATAAGACCCCTGAGAAAGTGAAGAAGTGTAGAAGCACCTGACCTGATTCTACGTTGTAACCGGAGTTGAGTTCACTGACTTATTGGAAGGCTTGGTTGGAATCAGCAGCAAATTGGAGTCTGGCAATGATTGTTCAGGGCCTAGTTTTTATCGCCCTGGGCAATGGCTTTGATTTGAAACCAGCATGTGTGGAAATATGGCCACTCTTAACATGGACCTGAACTTTAGGGTAAGTTATTGTGAACCGAACACAGGCGTCAGAGCCAACAAGTGTGTAAATCAACTAGCTTACTGATACTTATATTAAGCCATAATATAATTTAATAAAAAAATACAAAGTTATCCGTTGAAGTTCTAGACTGTAAGCTGCTCCAGCAGAGCAGTGTCTCGGTGTGTAGGGCTTTGATTATTCCATGTGAAATGGGAGAGGGCCTGAGGAGAGGAGAGAGCGGAAGGCTTTAATTTGCTCAGCCAGGGTGGGTAAGTGAGGGATGGATACTGCTAAGAGAGAGGCAGGGCCATTAAGTAAGGTCCTCCACACCAGACCAGTTTACCTCCCATCCACTGAACACACTCACTCAGGTAGGCCTCACCATGGTAACACATCAGAGTAGAGGAGCGGACAGAGGGCCTCCCATCAGCTCATAGCGTAGAGTACAGTGTCCCCTCACTCTCTCTCTCTGAGACATCTACTCAGTCTCAAAATGTGAAAACAGACAGTCACATGCGCACACATTAGTTTCATCGCTTGGGGCGAGACAAGCCGGCATAAATCTGACTAGGTGTACTACACAGAATAGGGTTGTGCCTGTGTATACTCCTACTATGTGAACTATGACAATGTGTGGAACGCAAGGAATATTGACAGAGGTGACATGGTGTATTGAATTACTGTTAGAGTTTGCAAATACTGTACTATACACTTTTTACACCCCTGGTCACAGCATACAATTTAGGTTAACAAAATACGTACTCAAAGGTCATGGACCACTCATTTCTGATGTTTGTGGGTGTACAATTAAGCAATAAGGCCTGAGAGAGTGTGGTATATGGCCAATAAACCACGGCTAAGGGCTGTTCTTATGCATGATGCAACACAGAAGGCCTTGATACAGAACTTAGCTGTGGTATATTGGCCATATACCACAAACCCCAGAGGTGTCTTATTGCTATTTTATACAACGGGTGGATCTAATCCTGAATGCTGATTGGTTAAAACAGCATTCCAGCCGGTGTCTATGCCACAAGTTACCACCGGCTAAATCTGTGACGTTAAAATGGCTATTTACTATGTTCCATCTGACTGCTCAATCCACTGTCTCATCAGCCCAGCCAGGCAATTTATAAACTTGATCTATACTATAAAAAGCATCTAGATATTATCTCACATTTATTTTAGAATAACATTTCATTTTCAACAGCGGAGATTTGTATAAACCTTGCTGTCTGTCCCCGACATTTGCAACATTGTTTCAATATTCAAATTCGATCTCCAGCTGTCCCATAGTAATGAACGTGTCGGGACGAGACAGACAGACAGACAGGCAGGCAGGCAGGCAGGCAAGCAGAGTTTCTCAACCAGTCAAAATCATGAATCAGCTGACATCCTTCTTATGGATATATACAAATAAATGTAAATTCAAAAAAGGTCAAACGAAACGAAGTGCATCTAGTTTGCAGTCTTCCCAGCTTCAGTTTGAAGTGATTGTGTTGTAGTGACTGTGTTGTTGGTGAACTCCTCTGAACAACAGTGTCCTGATGAGTGAGCACATTCTTCTATACCAGGCGAAATAGCACCTCATTAGCTCATTGTTATGGATGTGTCCAAATAAATGTCACTAGAAAACAGCTTAAACAAATGCAAATGCAGGTACTTTTCTGTTAATCTGGCTGCAAGCAAAGGATAAGAATGTTTCCAGCCAGGACGGCAAAGGAACATTTACAACCAACGACTGGGTCACGTCCATAGATACAGAACAAAAAGACTGAACGACCGGGTCGCGTCTCTAGCAACTGAACCGATAGAATGAATGGCCAGCCGGCTTGGGTAGAAACCTTCTTGTGGAAGGATGAAATAGTATGAATAAATTCAGAAAAATAACGTTTAAAAAAATATGTCAATCATTATTTGAATATGTTGTTAAAACGTTGTTTAAAAGTGATAATGCCCTCGAAGCTGGTGTTTGGAGGATGTATTAGCACGGTTTGCTGGCCCTCAACTTCATCTCTGGCCTAACAACACCCGCGTCAATATATCCTCCAAACACTGGCTTCTCGGGCATTATCACTTAAATAAACTGGTTACAAACATAGTTATAACAGTAAAAATAAATGTTTTGTCATACCCATGGTATAGGGTCGGATATTCCACGGCTTTCAGCTAATCAGCATTCAGGGCTGGAACCACCTGATTTATAATTCCTTTTATAAACTGGGTGGTTCGAGCCCAGAATGCTGATTGGCTGAAAGCCGTATATGAGACCGTATACCATGTGTGTGGCAAAACATTTATTTTTACTGTTCTAATTACATTTGTAACCAGTTTATAATAGCAAATCAGGCACCTCAGGGGTTTGTGGTATATGGCCAATAGCTGTGGTATATTTGCCATATACCACACCCCCTCGTGCCTTATAGCTTTAATATACCACACCTTCCTGTATTCATAGTAGGGAACCAAGTGTGGGCATTGACAGTAATGGAAAAATTAGGCCTAGTTTCGCATTGCCAGACATCAAACTATATTCTCATTCAAAAATAAGATGTGGACCTTTTCTGGTGACTAAACCTAGAAGATTAATTATAAGAGATATCCTGTACTGCATGTTTCTATACTACTACAGTACTACCCCTATTGCTACTTCTACAGTACGGGTCTGAGTGTTTCAAGGGAATGGGGGTAATTGTCTCTGGTTGCAGCTGGTGTGGAGGCATGCAGGCTGGGAGAACTGAGCAGTTACATTTTAGTCATTTAGTCAAACAATAGAGCTTCTTCATTCCCGGTCCTCTCGGCCCTACACTGAGAGGAGAGGTGGGGGAGCGAACGTTAATAAGGCACTCTGTGTGTCCTCCATCTAATAGGCTGGGAAGGAGAATTAAGGAAAGAATGAGTGACAAAAAAACAAAGGGGATGGACAGAGGAGACCCTAGTCCAGGCTGGTACCATCAGAACAGGGGCCATAGTGTGTTGGTGGGGCACTGGGCGGATGGGTGTGGCAGAGGAAGGCGCAGGCTCGTGGTTTGGGAGGGGAATGCTTGGTTTAGGATGGGGAATTGTGAGGTCACAGACCGGCAATATGAATAACTGCCCGCCCAGCTGGCCAGAGCCACAGCACAATCCTGCCTTGTTATTTTATTCTTTGTCAAGACAAAACCGGCAACCACTGGCGCTCACATTACTGGACTGGAAGTAGGCCTACACAGAACAGGCTAGTGTTGCTCCTATCCAGAGAGCAGCTCTGATAATGAGTGGGGTGAGTCAATGGCTGAGAAGAGGGAACAGAACACAATCTCAATACATGTTACGTCAAGGCTTTTGTTAGAGATTATGGATGGATAGCTTGTTGTATAAAGGAGTAGTAAGAGAAAGCAGGGAGTTTCTTTTTAACAGTATGAAGCAGATTATTCAAGTGTTTGCCAACAGTTGCTGGGTTGGGCTGTATGGTCATTTCCAATGTGGATACAGGTTCAAAGTTCACAGTCACACTCTTGGAGTCCTTGAGCCCACACTGGAGGCCGAAATGGTGTAGCCAGAGTAGATGGGTAACAAGAGGAGACACGACAGATACACAATCAGTATTATTCAAGTAACAGTATCACCGGTCAATATGTCACAGCAGGAGGGTGGTGGATTTTGTGAACGTCAGTTAAAAAAGGTGTATCCCAGATGTCATCAATAGTTCCATCCCTGGTCACAGTGAAGAGGTCTTGTGACTCATCCTGGTTAATGGTTAACCATCACTATCATATCTGTGCCGGGGTACACAGTCGGACGGGCTACAGAGTTTAGAGAGATAAGTGTACTTCCCCTTTGCCACACACATGTACATAAGAACCATTTACCGAGTGTCATTGTCAGATCAGTCTCAAGCACAAATCAGTTGAAATGGCTCTGTTAGAATATGTAAGAGCAGTCTCTCTCTTACAGGGGAGTAACATGTTTTCACAAAACATTTGACTTTTCATTGTGGAAGACATTGTGGAGAGAAACAGTGACAGGGTGCGGAGGTGGGTGACTCCCTCTCCTCTTCCTCTCTTCACACACACAAACACACACACACACACACACACACACACACACACACACACACACACAGGATCACTCAGCTTCTCTTAGTAAACAAAGCCAGTCAAACCTGACTGGCAAGAAATGAAGATTACTCTCATTCACACACACGCAATCGTGGATGAGGATGGTACTAAAATCAGAGACAAACTGTAGCTGGAGACGTTTTGGCCCGAGTGTCCTGTTACTACATACACAAAGTATGACAAGAGACTGCCATTATATTACCACAATAAACCAGGAGAACCATGATAGACTTCAAACACGATATGGGCATGATGACCAGTGAGTTTTGACCTAGATTCAGTCTGAGCAGCAGACAACCACAAAAAATCTCTTGACATGGAAATGGGGGAGATTCTTCAATACACAGATTCATAACAAGTGGCAGGTAGAAGTTCATAGCTCACAGATTGGGAAAGCCAGGTGCAAAGGTCTATCCACATGTTCATGTGTGCTAACATGCATATCATAAATTACCAGAACAACGCTGATATTAGCATAGGAATAGAAAGATCATTTTATATGTTCTACGTGCTCTTAGCTCAGCATGAGAGAGATTTATCTTCCACTTAATCACTGATATTATTGGTTTAAAGGGTGTGTGGATGTGTTTGGGAGAAGAAGTAAGTAAGTCATGGAATGATAGGCTCCTGTTCATGCTGACCCAGATGGATGTTCTACTTTGTTAAAGGGAGAGGTAATAACCTCCCACCCAAGATTACAGCTACTCAGCAATTGCTAAACTACTGATCACCATAGCTTGTCAAGATACGCCTAACATGAGCCAAATGCTGGGCCAGGGTGTGCCTTCAGTCATTCACTCCAAACTTGCTCACCGACCCTTTAACGGTTTGTTTTATAAAAACACATTTTTGTTATAGAGCTACTACCATTTAGCCATAGGCAGTTTATAAATACACATGACAGAGAATTGGTATTGGGTGGTGCTTGAAAAATGAAATTGACTTGGCGTTGAGAGTTAGGTCCTTCCTATATAAATACCAACAGACAGGCTCTAGTATAGTGGTCCTCAAGGCCCTGGAGGCTGAGAGAGGCCTGTGTTAGAAATAAACAGAGCTATGGGAGAAATGATCATGAGAGCTCCTTTTGTCCTCCTTGCTATACAATCTGACCTGTGCAGTGTCCTATTAACTAAGCATGTTAGCAAAAAAACTATTAGCTAAACAGCTATAGTATCATTTGTAGGGCTGGGAATTGACAGGGTCCACGCGATACGATATTATCATGATACTTAGGTGCCGATATGATACGTATTGTGATTCTCACAATTCTATATGTATTGAGATTTGATAGTGCGATTTTATTGTGATTCGATGTTCCAAACATATTGCTTCTCATGTCTGCTGCAGAGGGACGGGAGAGAGCCGTGAAAAAGTGAGTTTTGATCAGTCATGAAAACACGTGCTAAAAACATGTTGGCTCACTATTTAAAAAGTGGCACAGATACAGCCGACCAGTGCAAAAATTATATAACCATATTGTCAAAAATAATATTGCAATATATTGTCAAAAATAATATAACTGGATTGATGTTTTCCCCCATCACTAATGAGTTGGTCTGCAATCATACAAAATGATGTCTGTGAGCGAGAAACTGACTATCCTTGGCTCTCCTGACGGGGAGGGGTAAGGAGAATCAGGAGGCTGCAGAGACAAATAAAGCATGGCATCCCTCACCCCTCAGCACTGCCAGCCTTCAGGGCTCCTCATGCCAGGGACTACCCTGCCACACTAGCCAATGAGATCCCGCTGGATCTCTCTATATCCTGGTGACGACAGTCTCACCTCTTCAACTCTGCCCCTGCTGCCTCTCCCAGGGTCCCACGCCACATCTTATTGCAATTACTGTGGCAGAGCAGGCCAGCCATCCTCAGACAGGACAGGTGAAACATGCCGGCTGTGTTTGTGCTGTGTCTTAATCAATCGGACCTCACAACCTGTTCTCTCTCCGGCCCTTTCCTCCCCGCTTACATCCCCCTATTCCCTCACCACCCTTTGGCTCGAACCAGCAGTTGTAGAGCATTACATGAGGGACCTACATATGAAGATGTGTGCCAATTGAAGGCTTATGACAACTGTCTCCATGGAGGCAGAAGCTAAACAACACTAGCATTCACTTAGGCCAACTGCAGCAGATAAAATATACTTTATGAATTCATTCTGCCGTCAAATTACAAAAGGAGATGAGATGGCGGCTACAAACGGAACGTTTGAGGCGCTCTAGTTTCCACCCCCTCAGTAGCCTGCTGCATAATGCTTGGTCATGTCCCTGGGGATGAGTGATGAAATACAATAAGGCCTTTGAGAGAAAAAATGTGATTCCGATCCATAAAGAGGAAACATTCCTTCGAGGCTGAGGCACCACCGACTGCCCTCACAAATTCCTCCCAAAATGTTATCATCAGTCCACTGATAGGGCTTTTTTCTCTGAGGGTACTCTGTCCTAAAGAGTTTTGGAGGGCAACATCAGGCCAGATGGCCAACATTCACCATTCACAAAAGCCTATGCATACACACACACATAAAAATACAATGCCTTCAGAAAGTATTCACACTACTTGACTTTTTACACATTTTGTTATGTTACAAAGTGGGATTAAAATTGATTTAACTGATGTTTGTTGGTCAACAATCCACACACAATAGTCTATAACAGGGCTGCCCAACCCTCTTCTAGGATATCTACCATCCTGTGGGTTTAACACAACTGATTATATTAATTAGCTGCTCAACAAGACCTTAACTAGCTGAATCAGATATGCTAAATTAGGGTTGGACTGAAAACATACAGGACAGTAGATCTCCAGGAAGAGGGTTGGACTGAAAACAAACAGGACAGTAGATCTCCAGGAAGAGGGTTGGACTGAAAACAAACAGGACAGTAGATCTCCAGGAAGAGGGTTGGACTGAAAACATACAGGACAGTAGATCTCCAGGAAGAGGGTTGGGCAGCCCTGCTCTATAATGATACAAAAAAAAATAAAACACTAATATATCTTGATTAGATAAGTATTCAACCCCAAGTCATTACATGTTACATTACATTACATGTTTTTGGGTAAGTCTCTGAAGCAGTGTTCACATTGGCAGTTTGAAGTGACTCAAAAAGTGACTGTTTATTTGCATATCCGATTCGAATCTGTTCTTTTTCCTGCAGTCTGAACAGCCAAAAAGCACATAGAATCAGATATTTCAAGCCACATTTCAAACCATCTTTATAGATGGCTTGAATCCGATATAAATCTGATAGCTGGCCATGTGACATGTCTGAATGGTCAAATCTGATTTATTTTGCCCTCAAGTGTTTTTTAGACTGCTATTTGGAATATCTTGTTGCTTGCTAGCTGCTCTGTTGACAGTTTGACAAGAACATGTGGTAGCTAACTAGCTTGTTAATTGTTTACAAACAAATTAGTGATTATGCTAGAAAGCTAAACAGCTACGTAGCTAGCTAGTTGACTGCTGTGGCTAGCCAAAAAAGGACTTGTTTTGAAAGTTGGATCATCTTATCCTTTGAGGCTTTAAAAATGTTCTTACCCTAATGATTTTGAAAATGCAAAGCAACTGGGAAACGTCCATGGCAGGCATTGTTGTTACCTTAACTTCTGAGTGATAGCAAACACTAGCACCACCACCAATCAGCCTACACCACTGAACACAAACCCATCATTACTATGACAACTAGTGTAGCCTTGTCATAAAATAACTGCTGTCTGAACTAGGGTTGCAAAGGGTCGGAAACTTTCCGGTAAATTTCCAGCATTTTTCTGGACATTTTCCATGGGAAGTTAAGCCTGGGAGTTTGGGTAATTTTTCTTAAATTCATCAAAAAAGTTAGCTTATAACAGTGAATTTTTTTTGTGGGATACACAGAAGGCAATTTTAGTGGCATATTTTGGTTAAACTATCCCCAATTCAATGGACTTTTAACCCTCTACATGCACAGTGCACTCTTCCATCACATGTACAGCTGATTCTCAAGATCTTGCACACTAATGAGATGCTATTGAGCCCACATTACTACACTGTCTGGACCAAGGACTACAAGCTTTCTGGTAAGTTTTAATTACAATACTGGGTGGGGTGAATATATTTTATATGACATACATTATGTTTTGTTAACTAGTAACTAGTGTTTAAATAATTTCTAACTTGTTAACAATTTCTGCTAGTTAGTTTTTGCTACCATGTGGGTTTTAGCTTGCTTGAGCCTGCTAACTGAGGAGTGTTAATTCACCTGTTTCCACACGTTTCATTTTAAAAAATTATCCTACAAAGGAGTTGTTTAATCTAACTGCTTAACTATTTATCTGTACATGTGTAATGAACACTATGGGAGACAGAGAGATGGTTTCAAGCGCAGGGCGCAGCAGGTGTTGATTTATAAAGGACCACCGGAGGAAGCAGGTAGCTGGGTCCAGGGGCAGGCAGAAGGTCATACACCGGGGGTCCAAAAAGTTTTAAAAACTATCATACATGGGCGGATTAAATTACAGGGAAAAACAGAGCTCTGAATAGAAGTGTGTCACAAAACAAACAATACCTCACAATGATGAGGTGCAAAGAACTGAACTAAATACTGTGTGATAATGACATACAGGTGTGTGAACAGGTGATCAGAATTCAGGTGATTGTGTTCAGGGGATCTATGTGTTTGAGAGTGTGAGTTTGAAGCAGGCGTTACAACATGGAATTGTATTTGGGGGTTTTTAAATTTATTTTTTCCTTCATCTTTACAGGAAAATGCCATGGGCACTATCTGATGTATGAAGACATTTCACTGCAGCTAATGTAGAAGAAAAGCTGTGTGCATTTGCAAATACTGTGCCAAAACATTTGTGAAGAATGCAACAAAGATGCAGAACTATCTGGCCAAGTCCATAAAGTTCCCTCAGCGCTCACAACAAGCAACCTCTGACAAAAGTCCCTCTACTTCTATTCGAGGTGAAAATGAAAAAATCAGACACCTTATCGATAGCAACACCTTATGGTCTTCCTGGATAAATTCTGATGAATGTCTTGCTCGAGCTGTGTATGCAACTGGTTCATCTCTGATGCTCACAGGCAATGTGATTTCTGAGTGTTCTTTGCCCAGCATACACCCCTCCAACCAACACCTGCTTTATCTACTCATTTGCTAGATACAGAGTTCAATCAAGTTCAAGTGAAGGTCAAGCAAATCATAGAGAAAGCAGAATGTATTGCAATCATCTCTGGTAGGTGGTCAAAATGTTCATGGGGAAGGAATAATTAACTACATCATCTCTACCCCTCAACCAGTATTCTACAAGAGCACAGACACAAGGGACAACAGACACACCGGTCTCTACATTGCAGATGAGCTGAAGGCAGTCATCAATGACCTTGGACCAAAGAAGGTTGACAGACAATACTGCGAACATGAAGGCTACTTGGTCTACCCTCATATCACATCCATTGGCTATGCTGCTCATGCATTGAATCTGCTCCTCAAGGACATCATGGCACTGAAAACAATGGATACACTCAAAGTGAGAAGAATAAGAGCACCACATTGAAGTTGCCCAGCAACACCCATTGGGGTGGTGTTGTCATCATGTTTGACAGTCTCCTGTAGGGGAAGGAGTCTTTCCAAGAAATGACCATATCACAGTCTGCAGATATGGACAGCCCCGTCAAGAGGATCCTCCTGGATGATGCATTTGGGAGAGAGTGGTAAGCAGCCTGAAACTCCTGAAACCTATAGCAGTAGCCATTGCACGGATTGAGGGAGACAATGCCATCCTGTCTGATGTTCAGACTCTTGCAGATGTAAGAGAAGAAATCCGTACTGCCCTGCCCACTTCACTGTTGCTCCACTTTTGTCCGTCCCCTCGCCCATACCGGGCTCAAACCAGGGACCCTCTGCACACAGACAACAGTCACCCACGAAGCATCGATACCCATCGCTCCACAAAAGCCAAGGGGAACAACTACTTCAAGGTCTCGGAGCGAGTGATGTCACCGATTGAAACGCTATTAGCGCGCACCACCGCTAACTAGCTAGCCATTTCACATCAGTTACACTCACCCCCCTTTTGACCTCCTCCTTTTCCGCAGCAACCAGTGATCCGGGTCAACAGCATCAATGTAACAGTATAACTTTAGTCCGTCCCCTCGCCCATAACCAGGCTCGAACCAGGGACCCTCTGCACACATCAACAATTGACACCCACGAAGCCTCGTTACCCATCGCTCCACAAAGCCGCGGCCCTTGCAGAGCAAGGGGAACAACTAATTCAAGGTCTCAGAGCGAGTGATGTCACCGATTGAAACGCTATTAGCGCGCACCACCGCTAACTAGCTAGCCATTTCACATCGGTTATACAAGCAGAGGAAACTGCAGTTCTGAAATACATCAAAAAGCATGAAGACTTTTGCCTGAAGCCCAATACACGCCGCAGCGTACATGTTGGACCCCAAGTATGCTGGCAAGCGCATCCTGTCTGGTGCAGAGATCAACAAGGCCTATGGCGTCTTCACTACCGTGTCTCGCCACCTTGGCCTGGATGGGGGAAAGGTTCTTCGCAGTCTGGCGAATTACACTTCCAAGCGAGGGCTTTGGGATGGTGATGCAATATGGCAGTCGTGCCAACATATCTCATCAGCCACCTGGTAGAAGGGACTTTGTGGATCTGAGGCTCTTTCCCCTGTTGCCTCCATCATCCTCCAAATCCCACCAACATCAGCCTCCTCAGAGCGCAACTGGTCCTTCCTTAAATGGTATTAATATTAATTTGCATATATTTCCGATAATTCCCACGGAAAGTTTCCACCGCTGAATATTCCCCAAAAATGTGCAACCCTAGCCTGAATACACACAAATTAAATTTGGTCACTTGTAGCTTGCTGTTTGGACAGTCAGTAGTCCTAAACAGATTTGAAAACTGAAACTGATTTCAGCATTTAGTTCAAGAAATAGAGTTAAGAAAATATTTACTAAATAAACTAAAGTAAAAAATAAAAGGCTATATACAGGGGGTACTGGTACAGAGTCAATGTGCGTGGGGTACAGGTTAGTCGAGGTAATTGGTAAAGTGACTATGCACAGATAATAAACAGTGAGTAGAAGCAAGTGTAAAATGAAAGGGGGGATCAATGTAAATATTCTGGGTGGCCCATCTTTTTCCTAGAGTCCACAATCAACTCTTTTGTCTTGCTCACATTGAGGGAGAGGTTGTTGTCCTGGTACCACACTGCCAGGTCTCTGACCTCCTCCCTATACACTGTCTCATCGTTGTCGGTGATCAGGCCTACCATTTTTGTGTTGTCAGCAAATTTAAGGATGGTGTTAAAGTCATGCTTGGTCATGCAATCGTTGGTGAACAGGTTGTACAGGAGGGGACTAAACACGCACCCCTGAGGGGCCCCAGTGTTGAGGATCAGTGTGGCAGATGTGTTGTTGCCTACCCTTATCACCTGGGGGCGGCCCATCAGGAAGTCCAGGATCCAGTTGCAGTGGGAGGTGTTTAGTCCAAGGGTACTTAGCTTAGTGATGAGCTTTGTGGGAACTAAGGTGTTGACTACGCTGAGCTGCAGTCAATGAACAGCATTCTCACATAGGTGTTCCTTTTGTCCATGTGGGAAAGGAAAGGGAAGTGTCAAATGCGATTGAGATTGCGTCATCTGTGGATCTGTTGAGGCGGTATGCAAATTGGAGCGGGTCTAGGATTTCCGGCATGATGGTGTTGATGTGAGCCATGACCAGCTTTTCAAAGCACATTATGGCTACAGACGTGAGTGCTATGGGCGGTAATCATTCAGGCAGGTTACCTTCGATTTCTTGGGCACAGGGACTATGGTGGTCAGTTTGAAACATGTAGGTATTAGACTCGGTCAGGGAGAGGTTGAAAATGTCAGTGATGACACTTACCAGTTGCTTTGCGCATGCTTTGAGTACACATCCTGGTTATCTGTCTGGCCCTGCGGCTTTGTGAATGTTGACCTGTTTAAAGGTCCTGCTCACATCAGCTACGGTGAGCGTGATCACACAGTTGTCTGGAACAGCTGGTGCTCTCATGCATGCTTCAGTGTTGCTTGCCTCGAAGTGAGCATAAAAGGCATTTAGCTCGTATGGTAGGCTCGCGTCACTGGGCAGCTCATTGCTGGGTTTCCCTTTGTAGTGCGTAATAGTTTTCAAGCCCTGCCACAAGTGTCAGAGCCAGTGTAGTAGGAGTCTTTGCCTGTTTGATGGTTCGTCTGAGGGAATAGCAGGATTTCTTTAAGCATCCGGATTAGTGTCCCACTCCTTGAAAGCGGCAGCTCTAGCCTTTATCTCGGTGCAGATGTTGCCTGTAATCCATTGCTTCTGGTTGCGGTATGTACATACGATCACTGTGGGGACGACATCTCTAGATGCACTTATTGATGAAGCAGGTGACTGAGGTGGTATACTCCTCAATGTCATTGGAGGAATCCCAGAACATTTTCCAGCCTGTGCTAGCAAAATAGTCCTGTAGCGTAGTAGCCGCGTCATCTGACACACTTCCGTATTGAGTGAGTCACTGGTACTTCCTGCTATAGATTTTGCTTGTAAGCAGGAATCAGTAGGATGGAATTATGGTCAGATTTGCCAAATGGGGGGTGAGGGAGAGCTTTGTATGTGTCTCTGTGTGTGGAGTAAAGGTAGTTTTTTTGGCTCTGGTTGCACATGTGACATGCTGGTAGAAATTAGGTCAAATGGATTTAAGTTTGTCTGCATTGAAGTCCTCGTCACTAGGAGCGCCACCTCTGGATGAGCATTTTCTTGTTTGCTTATGTCCTTATACAGCTCGTAGAGTGCAGCCTTAATGCCAGCATTGGTTTGTGGTGGTTAATAGACGGCTACGAATAATATAGATGACAACTCTCTTTTGTGCTCTACAGCTTATTATGAGGTATTCTGCCTCAGGCGAGAAATACCTTGAGGCTTCTTTAATATTAGACATTGCGCACCAGCAGTTATTGACAAATAGACACACACTCCCGCCCCTCATCTTACTAGACGAAGCTGCTCTGCCCTGCCAATGCACGGAAGCCAGCTAGAAGCCAGATTAGCGTCTTTTCTCATACACACAAGATAGGCTACAAAATACTGGACAGCACAATGCTACTCTGAGTAGCCAAATCCAGAGCAACAAAACAGGGTTGGGGTCAATTCCATCTAAATTCCAGTCAAGTCAGAGAGTAAAACAAATTCTATTCCAAATATCCCCCATTTATGCCATCCAATTAAGAATTGACATGGATCACCCAATCATCCATTAACGTCTCTCCTATGACACGGCAGCATTACGTTACTCTACCAGTACTTCCATCCTCTGCTACCTCGAAGAGAGACAGAAGATGGGCTAATGGGCGGATGTAAAGAGAATTGTCCTCTGGGTT
Organism: Oncorhynchus nerka; assembly: GCF_034236695.1. Taxonomy (NCBI): domain Eukaryota; kingdom Metazoa; phylum Chordata; class Actinopteri; order Salmoniformes; family Salmonidae; genus Oncorhynchus; species Oncorhynchus nerka. Next base: position 43,981,292 of record NC_088404.1, read on the forward strand.
GGCCCCTAATGTTTACATAAAGGGACCACTGAATAAGCAAGAGGCGCATCACCAAAACTCTTGTTTATAATACCAGCACTATAATCAATGCAAAACCCTGACAGCACTGTAAACACAAGCCTGTCAATTGAAACTGAACCCAATGTTTGAATTGACATGTGATAAAATAAGACTTTGACAGAGAGGAGAATGCCATACTTAGGCATAAAGACTTGCATGAGGGAGCAGTAAAGTGTTTAACTGTGGTTAACAGGATCAACACAGTGACCGTGTTTAACTGTAGTAAACAGGATCAAGGCAGTGACAACCACATGCATCCCTTGCCTCCTCTCTGCAACACTCACACTTTATGATGCGGTTGTAGAGGTAGCAACAGTTTCCAAAAGTCAGAGTCGACCAATGAAACTTAGTGTTATAAGTAGTGATGCACCGATATGACATTTTTGGCCGATACCGGTATCCAATATTTTCCTTGCCAAAACACGATACCGATAACCGATATTTAAAATTTTAGCGGCCTTTTAAGCATTCTAGTACAGTTAAATAGTTAACACACACACGGACACAGAGGTCTAAGGCACTGCATCTCAGTGCAAGATGCGTCACTACAGTCCCTGCTTTGAATCCAGGCTGTATTACATCCGGCTGTGATTGGGAGTCCTATCGGGCGGCGCACAATTGGCCCAGCATCGTCCGAGTTTGGCCGGTGTAGGCCGTCATTGAAAATAAGAATTTGTTCTTAACTTACTTGCCTAGTTAAATAAAGTTTACACACACACCACACTGACCAAAAAGTTATTTTGTTTGCATTTCCATTACCAGTAAAACATCATCAAAACCTATTTCTTTCACTTACTTGCTGTGCTGTTTCATTGTTCATTTGTTCAGTCGTTTCATTCTCAACCAGGATTTCATCATACAGTGAAGTTTCAGCTGTCTGTTTGTCCGTGGCCTCTCTTCCTCGGTGCGCACTGTCACTGTGTCCGTTTCCATCTTGTCCAGCTGTGTCTGTAACATTTCACGTGAAACCTGTTTTTTGTCTGCATCAAAGTAGTGGACAGTAATGAGAGAATGCCACCGAATCACTTGTTCACAGACTGTCTGCAGTTTTGTTGAGCAGGCGTTTCAATGCCATGACAGAGGGTATCACGTCTGCTGCAGGCGCAGTTGGTGAGCTTATTTCTCGAGTCAGTTGTTCGAATAGAGCTAGCTAGTGTGTTAATGTTTCAAGTTTCAAACATGTTCTCAAATGCCATTGAAATGGCACCAGCGGTATGACAACCAGCACATTCATGAGCATGAAATACGACTTTCCTCAGTACGAAATCCTCGACGACCCACTGTGCTGTCAGACTCAGCATGCTCATGGGGCTGATATCGCTGGTCCAATTGTCAGTCGTGAAGCCAATAGCAGTAACACTATTACTGTGTAACTCCGGTAGGGCAACATCTGCGCACTTGACCTGCAATTCAACGGCTCAGGCATGAGACGCATGTGGCAGGGTCTACAGGCAATCACGCACTACAAAAAAAACAGCCACGTCTTGCTCCCGGGCAAACTAAACAACTTATTTTCCCGCTTTGAGGAGAATACAGTGCCACCTGCACAGCCCAATACCAAGGTCTGTGGGCTCTCCTTCTTTGTGGCCTACGTGAGTAAGACATTTAAACGTGTTAAACCTTGCAAGGCTGCCGGCCCAGCCGGCATCCCTAGCAGCATCCTCAGAGCATGTGCAGACCAGTTGGCTGGTGTGTTTACGGACATATTCAATCTCTCTATATCCTAGTCTGTTGTCCCCACATGCTTCAAGATGGCCACCATTACATTCTTGGGTACAGGAACAAAGGTAACTGAACTAAATGACTATTGCCCTGTAGCACTGAATTCTGTCATTATGAAGTGCTTTGAGAGACTAGGATCATATCAAGGATCATATCACCTCCACCTTACCTGTCACCCTAAATCCACTTCAATTTGCTTACCGCCCTAATAGGTTCACAGACGATGCATTCGCCATCCCACTGCCCTATCCCATCTGGATAAGAGGAATATCTATGTAAGAATGCTGTTCATTGACTACAGCTCAGAATTCAACAACATGGTACCCTCCAAGCTCATTATTAAGCTTGATGCCCTGGGTCTCAACCCCGCCCTGTGCAATTGGGTCCTGGACATCCTGATGGGGCATCCCCAAGTGGTGAAGGTAGGAAACAACATCTCCACTTAGTTGATCCTCAACACTGGGGCCCCACAAGGGTGCGTGCTCAGCCCCCTCTTGTACTTCCTGTTCACCAATGACTGCGTGGCCATGCACGCCTCCAACTCAATCATCAAGTTTGCAGACGACACAACAGTAGTAGGCTTGATTACCAACAACGACGAGAAAGCCTACAGGGAGGAGGTGAGGGATCTGAGTGTGGTGTCAGGAAAATAACCTCTCACTCAATGTCAACAAAACAAAGGAGATGATCGTGGACTTCAGGAAACAGTAGAGAGAGCACCCCCCATCCAAATCTATGGGACAGCATTGGAGAAGGTGGACAGTTTTAAGTTCCCCTTCGTACACATCACAGACAAACTGAAATGGTCTACCCACACAGACAGCGTGGTGAAGAAGGCGCAACAGTGCATCTTCAACCTCAAGAGGCTGAAGAAATTTGGCTTATCACCTAAAACCCTCAAACTTTTACAGATGCACAATTGAGAGGATCCTGTCGGGCTGTATCACCACCTGGTACGGCAACTGCAACGCCTACAACCGCAGGGATCTCCAGAGGGTGATCATCAAGGACAACAACCACCCGAGCGACTGCCTGTTCACCCCGCTACCATCCAGAAAGCAAGGTCAGTACAGGTGCATCAAAGCTAGGACCGAGAGACTGAAAAACAGCTTCTATCTCAAGGCCATCAAACTGTTAAACAGCCATCACTATCACAGAGAGGCTGCTGCCTACACACAGACTTGAAATCATTGGCCACTTTAATAAATGGACCACTAGTCACTTTAATAATGTTTACATATCTTGCATTACTCACCTCATATGTATATACTCTATTCTATATCTATTCTATCTATTGCATGTTAGCCTATGCAGCTCCGTCACTAATCATCCACATACTTATATATTCTTATTCCATTCCTTTAGATTCCATTCCTTTAGATTTGTGTGTATTAGGTATCTGTTGTGTAATTGTTAGATATTACTTGTTAGATACTGCTGCACTGTCGGAACTAGAAGTACAAGCATTTCGCTACACTCGCAATAACATCTGCTAACCATGTGTATGTGACCAATAAAATGTTATTTGATTTCAATACAACACCTAGGGGGCTCGTGGTTCTCATCCCCTTCCATTCACTTACACAGTAATTATGACAACATCCAGAGGATATACTCCAACCTATCAGAGATCTTGCAGCATGAACTGACATGTCCATCCCATCAAAGGATCAGAGAATGAATCTAGTACTGAAATCATAAGCTACAGCTAGCTAGCCCTGCAGTGCATAAAATGTGGTGATAGATGACTCAGAGAAAGAAAATTGCTTTACAGTTTTTAACAAATTAATTTATTCAAAAACGATAGAGAAGCAAGAGAGGGAGAGAACTATATTTTGTCTTGTTTTTCACTTTCACTTTCTTTGCCAGTAAATGCAGCTAGCTAGCTAGTTTAACCTACTCAAACACCCAGCTCAATCAAAGGGATGCTATATTAGCTAGCTGGCTATGACTATCCAACACAACACTGAAACTCTTCCAAGTCAAGGTAAGCTTTTGGTTTTACTAATTTATTGCCATCGGGCCCACCGGTGTAAGTGCTAAACTGCTTACTGCACTGTACACTAACATTACTGCATAATTGTAGCGGGTTTATTAACTCTAGTTCTATTAGCTATGTTGACTATGACGTTACTTTAGCTAATATGGGGACAATGAGGTAGGCTGTGTAGCGGTTATGACATGGTTTGGCTTGGAAAGGTTTTTTAGCCTGGTTGCATACAGCTGATGTGTTGTGCATTGAAGTCCACAAGCGAAGGGAAAAGGTTTGAGGAGGAGAGTGGGTAGATGCGAGAAGGAATACAACGTGGCTGCTATAAAAGTGAACTGGGTTTATGTCCGATCAGGGGTGTATTCATTTAGCCGATTCTGTTGAAAAACGTTTCTTAAACAGAAGCAAACGGAATGAAATGGGAATAAACATATCTGATTTTGTCCAATAGAAACTCTTGTTTGCAACTGTTGAACTATAATCAAGTATGCAAGGTGGTATTGAATGTGTCACTGTCTGTCACCTCAAATCTTTATCTTGACCTGTGTACACCTACGTTGTAAACTTTAATTCATAAGCTAGGTTGTAGCAACCTCATGATGGGTATAGGGAAAATTAGAGTATCATGTAGTAGCCTAAACCTATCAATGTTACAATGAACTGGATGAATGTAATATGAATGACAGTCATCCAATATGCTGTAATAGAAAAGGCCATGCTCAGGAAAAAAGAAAATTGCCTGCCTTCAACTTAAACAGCACCGACTGCGACTGACTTGCATGTAGCCTACAACCATTAGAGTAATGGAAAGTTTCTCCCAAATCCACTGACTGTGTTAATAGGCATATTGTTGTGCCATCATCATCTCCTATTTGTAAACCACATGCATGCATGTGCATGTGGTTTACAAATAGGGGCAATGTGAGATTGTTGTTTGATGCAAATAGGCAATGTGTCTCAAACCAGATGTGAAAATCACACCGCCATGTACATCGTCTTAATTTACTGCAGTCTACTTTCCAGCTATAAGAGTGCTGAACAACTACTCAAATGGGCACCCGGACTATTTCCATGGACCCCCTTTGTTTTTACACTGCTGCTACTCGCTGTTTATCATCTATGCAGTCACTATACAAATTACCTCGACTAACCTATACACGGCACATTGACTCGGTCCAGGTACCCCTGTATATAGTTAACTCGTTATTGTTATGTACATTTATTGTTTATTTTTGATTGTTTCAATTTTTTTCACTTTAGTTTATTTATTAAATATTATATTAACTCTATTGTTTGAACTGCATTGTTGGTTAAGGGCTTGTAAACACGCATTTGTTGTATGTGACAAATACAATTCGATTTGATTCGATAAGAAACTATGCTTGGGTTACAGTTTAGAGTAGGCTATCAGAGCAGAGTATTATAGCCTGTACCTGAGTTTCATCGGCATTACTGTCTGTGTCCAGCTCTCCAATGTAGTACTGTTCCATCCACCGCCGTGCGTTCTCGGAATGGCGGTGCGGGGGTCCCTCCATCTCCAGGCTGACATCATTCCCTGACCTGTGTAATATCAGAGCCTCTCCACCCGGATGCATTCGAAGGAATCCCGTCACATCATAAACTTTCGTCCCCAATAATACCCAACATGAGTATTTTGTGCAATGACGGGCTACCTCCATCTCAGAGAAAACCCGAGGGGACACCAATGGAGACATTGCGATGTTGAAGTGTCCACTGAAAAAGCATAAACTAAAGGAGCGCGTAAAGACCCCCTGGCCGACTGACCGCGTACTAACTTCTACTTCATTTCTCAGCCCTGACTGGGCTTACTCGACCAGCTCATTAGCATATCATTAATTATTCATCACTCAAGACTGCTCACAGCTCAGTCTTTCATCTATCTGCGTTTTGCTCGCTCTGCAACTTCACAGCGCTCTAGCTTATTTTTACCCTCAATGTTTACAGCTATGAGATCATTATTGCATTGTTAATTCATGTTTAGATGTGATTGAGATCAAATAAAAACTCACTTTTAAACTAGTCTAATAGAGAACCTGTTAAACATGCGTTTAACTGTTCCACTGGATGTCATAAGGTGAATGCACCAATTTGTAAGTCGCTCTGGATAAGAGCGTCTGCTAAATGACTTAAATGTAAATGTGTTATTTCCTCATGGGCGTAGTTCTGTTTGACGTGTGGGCGCCTCTCAATACCAATAACCTATATTAGGGGTCACCAACCGGTCGATCGCGATCGACCATTCTATGTATTCCCAGTCGATCACCAAACATTTCTGTAGAAAAGCCGACGATAAATGCTTGCGGTCCTTTATTACTATATATTTTTTTAATTCGACTTTGCGCTTTTGCCTTTACGTGCACTTGATTCAGAAACCCTGTGCGCCGAAAAGGCAGTGTTCACATTTTGAACTATTTCATTTGTCTGAACTGAAGGGAAAAACTCCGCCTACCCGGCCGACCAGGAGAGCTGTGCGTAAATCAAGTGCGCCTACTGCTCTGGACAATCTGATAGCTCAAGTCACCGTGCCGAGTACTCCACAGCAAAGTTTGATACCTGCCTACTTGAGATTTAGTAACTTTTAAAACTATGACCATAGAGAAACCATCAAAGATTACAGCAAAGAGTTGTATGATTAAGTCTTTATTCAGCACTGTCAACACTGTTTTTATAAAACATACTCCTGATTCTCGCGCTGCACTGAATTAGTAGCCACGTGTATCGGAATACCTGCATTTTTATTATTAGCAGTTCGTCATGTCTATTTTAATTTCGATAAATATTTCACTTTCTCTGGTCAAATGAGCAACATGAATTTCTGCATGAGGCGGAAATAATGCGTTGCGACTCGAAGTCCGCCTACCCGAGGGGAGATTTTGATCATTCTCTTTCGTGTATCGTTTTTGACATCCCCCTCTCTTTCCGGCACTCATGCTTATTGTAAATGTATTAGGTCTTTCTTAAAAGGGTCTTGGGGTTGGTTGAGCATCGTTGAGTGGCAAGGGACAGTGTGACGTTAACTTGTATTGTACGTGCGTCTTGCTACTACCGAGGAGAGAAAGTTGGAGAGACCAGCTCTCAAACTATCAAGGAAGATGTCGTTACCCTCTTCCGTAGTATGGTACAAATGCACACGACAAGTTGCACAGGTTGTAAACGTTTCTCATTTTCTTTCATTTGAGAAGCTAAGAAATTCGTCAAACTGGCACACGTGGAGCTGACAAACAAATGACGTGTATTGATATGCACACAGTACATTGCACACCATCAGTAGCACTTTATGTATGTTATGTTCCAAATCTGTGAGTACTCCCCTTTTCGTATTTATACTGCCATTTAAACTTTAAAGTACATTTTGATTATTTTGTGCATTTTCCATGAGCTTTCTCAATCGTCTTGTTTAAAGAGATCAGGGAAAATGTTTCCAGCTTAATCCATATTGGTTTAAATGGGTTTCTGGTTTTTCGCTTCCCTCCGGAAAATCAGCTGTTCATTTAAAATAAATACTGGAATGCATTATTTATTTTGCCATTTGTTATTGTGTACTTTTTGTCACGCCCAGGGGCCTGTTGCACAAAACTAGGATAAGGGATTAAGCCAGGATATCTTGGTGATCCTGGCTCAATTGATCCGTAATCCGGTTGCACTAAAGACGGATAGGGGGCAGGAGGATATGTTATGGTATAAATTACCATGGAGATTTATTCTGTGGAGCTAGCCTGCTCCAGACCAGGCTAAATTCCAGGATCTATTTAATCTCATCCCTAATGTCAGTCAGCAGTCACCACAAATGGAAACCAATAGTTATTTCACTGCTCACTATACATTGTTATCACATATAACTAGACCCACTGTTATTATTTAAACGTTTGTGATCATTAATTTCAATGATTTTGGATAAAAAATGATTTTTAGATGATGTTGCTATCATTAGATAATTTACAGTTTCCCATAGACTATAAGGCTATATATAAAATGATAGAATATTAGGGCCACAGAGGGAAAAAAAACACAAGTCATAATATTGTAACCAGTTGTTTTAAAGGAGGACAGTTGTTAAAATGACAGATGTGGGGCATTTCGTGAAATTGTACTTCAGTATGGTTTCATAAACAAAGACATGCTGATGTGCCAGAATATTAAGTATCACATTGTCATAAGTATCAAAACTGTAAAAACAATATGTAGCTTTTCTGCAGAAAGAACCAGCCTCATAAATTTATGACTTTATCCTTTTTCTTCAGTGTGGCCCTAGTACTCTGTCATATAAACAAATACACATTCATATGAATATAAAAACACAATGTGTAACATTATGTTCCTTTATTGAATAAGGACAAAACAAAGCAGGTAAACCATCAGCTCCTTTCGAAACTGAAGTCACAGTGACTCTACAAGATGGAAAGCACAGAATCCAAGCATATTATACAAAATGATACATACACATTCAAAGGTCTGTATATAACACACCCTGCATGTCTGCACACTAAAATAAATGCAGGACAAATCCATACACATCAACTGAACAGACAAATGAATGGATGCAGTAGCCTCCCTGCAGCCTTGTATTACACACAGTATACCGCACAAACATCATAAGAGGCCAAATTCGTCAAAAAACGAACCCAAAAAAACCAAATTCCTCTGCCACCGCAGGACATATTTAACCAAAATTGAAAGCACACATACTAACTAAAATAATTCAACACATATTGGTCCCTCAGCAGCCGACCACTGTCGTCATCAGGGAAGATTGCCGGATTGTCCCAGTCCATGGCTGGTGGCACTCTGGGGGCCCTCTCCTTCCTCAGGCAGGCCACATTGTGGAGGACAGCACAAGCCACAGTAATATCACATGCCCTAACAGGGCTGACCCTTAATTTGTGAAGGCAGTGAAAGCGTGCCTTCAGGAGGCCAAAGGTCATTTCAACTCTGGCCCTGGTCCTGGCATGGGCATGGTTGTAGGCCTGCTGTGCTTCCTGGGGGTCTGTGAAAGGTGTCAGGAGAAAAGGCTGGCAGCCATACCCCTGTCTCCCAGCAACACACCAGAGAATTCACCTGTCAACACAAAATCTCATCATTACTACCTCATAAACACAGTGATATTCTTGACACAGCCATGATGGTTATAAATAGGGGTTGTGTGGCTTACCTTGTGATAGGCACTGATAGATTTCAGAGGCCCGAAAGATTCTGGAGTCATGGACTGAGCCAGGCCATTTTGCCACAACATTGCTGATCACACAGTCAGCATTGCAGACCATCTGAAATCATAAGATGAGGAATATTACACCAATCAATGCACATCACTGGCAATGCAGAGTGTTCGTCAATGGACAATATCAAAAGTTATGTTCACCTGAACATTAATGCTGTGAAAGGATTTCCTATTCACAAAATCGGCCTCATGGGCACCTGAGGGGGCTTTTATCCTTATGTGTGTGCAGTCCACTGCACCAATGACATTGGGGAAACCTGTCACACAAAGTAATGAGTATCCTACTATGTGTTAACAGTTGTCCTGTAATTTGTAGATCCTCTTACCTGCAATCCTATAGAACTCCTCTTTGATGTCACAGAGTCTTCTGTGGCCAGGGAAGGAGATGAAGACATCTGCTAATGCTTTGATAGCCAGACACACACTCCTTATTGTGCGGCAAATTGTGGCCTTGTTCAGCTGTTCTGCATCCCCCACTGAGTACAGGAAGGCTCCACTAGCAAAAAGCGCAAGGCCACACAAACCATTTGCTCCACACTCAGTGCATGGCTCCGTGCAGTGCGGTGCTTAATCCTGGGACCCAGTAGTCTGCATAGATACCTGATGCCATCTGCAGAAAACCTGTATCTTTCATATAGATGGTCATCAGGGAAGGCCAGTGGGTCCAACCGGTCCCTGAAGACCCTTTCTCGCCTGAAGGCTCTCCTCAGCACAAGTGCTTCTTCATCCACCACATCTCGCACGAATGGGCATGCCATTGTCAGAGCAGAAAGGAACACACAATTTTGGGCCTTCATATAGGCTAGTGGCCACACCTGATGCTGGGGGGGTGGGCAAAAGAGGGCGATGCCTTATAACGATGACTTGGTTGTACTGATTGCTGGGAAAATAAAAAAAACCTTAGAAAGATGCCACCGTCCTGTGTGCTCACAATAAGAGCTCATATGTCATGGCTCACTTGACTTTACGAGAATATACCTAATTTTTATTTTGAGCTGTGTCATCTTCTTGGAGCTGGGGGAGGAAAAAAATAATGATTAATACATTTGTGTTACAGTTAGCATACAGTGTACATTGAAGGCATATCTCACCTCCCTCTCAAGTTTTTTATTTCAAGGTCCAGTTTCCTAATTGTCCTCTTTTTTATTTCGGACTCCAGTGCAAGATTTTCCATCTTTTTCTTCTTGTACTGAATGTCTATGTCTGCCAGTTCTATTTGGCGCCAGAGGTGGTTGCCATACAACTTTCTGATAGCTTGTGAGCTCTGTGAACACAATACAATTAGCGCAGCTGGAATTTGGCAGGATGTGGTGTCCTTTTATTAATACGCACTATGTTGCCAGGCTGGTTTTCCCACTGTATAGCATCTGGGTCCTGTAAAAGAAATTATTTTTTGATTTTGATGAGGACTCCTCACCATTGTAGAGTAAATAGTACTTTCACAGTCTTAACATGATACCTCATGCCTTCTGGAATCCAGAGAGATGGTCTCCTCCTCATCATCGTCTCCATCATGTGCTGTTGCTGCTGCACTGGGGCCTTCACCCTATCACATTTAATCGGATTCATATTGAAGCTAGTAGACAAGACATGCCAGGCCTACAGTATGCCTTTGATGGAGTACTCACTTGATCAGCATCGTCTGGTGCTTGTGCTGGTGGCTCTAACAGGAACACAATGCTGCCAGGCACTGCAAGGCAATAGGTAAACCAAAGTCAGACAGTCCAAATTGATTCAATATGAATGTGGTTGTATCCCATGTAGAGATGGAAGGACATACCTCGAATGAAGCGGGTGGCATCTTGGGAGGAACCTATGCTCGTCTCTTTCCCCCCAGGGATCCCCTCTAAGACGGGCCTGCCTTTATTTAGCTCCAAGGCCATGTCCTCTGCTGGGGTAAGGTCAGCCTTTGGTGACCCACCACCCGTGCCTTGTCTGTGGGTATTCTTTTTCACTGCTAAAACAGTACAGACAATGTGTGAGCAGGCACCTTCTGGGTACAATATATGCTTGTGCTTTGTTAAATATTAGTCAGGGACCATACCATTCTGCAGAATGTTCTTGTATTTGATTTTGACCTGCTGCCATGTCCGTTTTGGCCCGTTCATGTTTAATCTACACACACACACACACACACACACACACACATTTAATGGAGTCACACTGCAAAAATTACTTGGTATTTTTGTCTTGTTTTCAGTAAAAATATCAAAAAATTTATCATAGCTTTATACAGTGTGATGGAGTTACTTTACACAATTTCACTCATATCTGCAGTGCATTTCAATTAAACATTTTACCGTTTCATAATTACAGTACAACTGCATTTTTGGAGATGTGAATTAAATATTTGAATTGTAATTGTGATGTTTCAGCGGAGCGGTGAGTGTGTAATTGTGCACTACTTACGCATTCAGGCGGTCTGCAATACTTTGCCACGCTTTTTCTCTTTGCTTTATCACTGTGGCGGTGTTGCCTTTCTTCTTAATTATATCTTTTACCTCCTCGTATGCCTCCATGAGGATTTGTGCTTCCGACGGGGAAAAGTACGCGGCTCTAGTTGCCATGGTAAATCAGTTAATCTGTGATCTGTGGCGGGGTCTAATTGAGTGAGCCGTGAGCGCGCACCTATCCAGGATTGGTTTCACCTGGCTTAATGAATCCGTGTCTGCTCATCCTGGCTTGGTCTTTTTGTGCAACCAATTAAGCCTGGACGCACATGTTTTGGCTTCATTGAGCTCAGCTGAGTCATTTATCCCGGATGTCTTAATTCTACTTTTGTGCAACAGGCCCCTGGTCTTAGTATTTTGTGTTTTCTTTATTATTTTGGTTAGGCCAGGGTGTGACATGGGTTTATTATGTGGTGTGTTTTGTCTTGGGGTTTTTGTAGGTATTGGGATTGTGGTACAGTGCGGTTATCTAGAAAAGTCTATGGTTGCCTGAAGTGGTTCTCAATCAGAGGCAGGTGTTTATCGTTGTCTCTGATTGGGAACCATATTTAGGCAGCCATATTCTTTGAGTGTTTAGTGGGTGATTGTTCCCGTCTCGGTGTTAGTTTGCACAAGATAGGCTCAGTCACTTGGTTTTTTCTTTTCAATTGTTTTGGAAGAGAAGAGAACGAGCGCCATTCTCCTTGCGGAGATGGTGCTAAATACATCAACACGGTCGGTCCCTGGGATTGGGCTGGCCAACACGATTCGGTTTGCTTGGAAGGAAAAGGAGTTTGAGCCTTTAGGACGGGAATCCTTTGGAAGGATAATATTGATGGGGATTCTAAAGCTGACGGTGAAAGGACGTGTTTTGTTTCCAAGGCAACTCGTTGGAGGGAACATACGACGTTGCACTATATACAGAGGAAAAACACGATGATATCCTGAGAAGGGCAAGAGCAGTGGGAGGTGAGAGGCCGATGTGCCACTACGAAATAACAAGCCTGGCGAAGAATAACTTTAGGGTTGTAACTGTGAATGACTTAAATGTAAATGTGTTATTTCCTCATGGGCATAGTTCTGTTTGACGTGTGGGCGCCTCTCAATACCAATAACCTATATTAGGGGTCACCAACTGCATTGTCGGAACTAGAAGCACAAGCATTTCGCTACACTCGCATTAACATCTGCTAACCATGTGTATGTGACAAATAAAATTTGATTTGATTTGTGAACATTTACAACCCTTACGTTAAGGACGAAGAGGTGAGGGCTTTTCTGGGGAGATACATGGATAACGTCTCCTCAGCAAGGCACCTCAAAGACTCCCTTGGGTTTTGGAATGGGAGGAGAGGCTTCCAGGCCCTCCTCAGAGAGGACCCAAGGGGACATGGTGGCTACCTCCATCCTCCTGCTATGTTCTCCCTAGGGGCTGACAGGGGGACGTTGTATTATGCACGTCAGCCCCCATTTTGCAGACGCTGTATGGCCTATGGTCACATATTCGCCTCATGCAGTGCAAGAAAATGCAGATTTTGTGCATCTGAGGATCACGAGGCGAGGGATTGTGACAAGCCTAAGACGTGCCATGGGTGTGGCTCGTCAGCACACCTGTGGAGGGGTGCCCGGCCCGTCAGAGGTCATATGCGTCTGCGGCTGGGGGGAGCAGGAGCGGGGATGGGGGAAGAAGAGGAGGGGAAGGAAGCACGCCTCATGACCAGAGTTCAGGTCCAGAGTTCAGGTGCACTCATCGGGGTAGGGATTTTGTGTGGGCACAGGGAGGTAAAAGTGGAGGATTCTTTCGTGGTAATGCAGGGGAGGGTTATAGGGGTGGATGTCACGATAAGGGATTGTAAATTTAGATTAGTGGTGGTGTATGGGCCACAGGTGGTGGCAGACAGAAGGGAGATGGTGGACTGTCTGACGCCCCTGTGTGTCACAAATAGGAAATTAGTGATAGGGGGGGATTTTAATACAGATTTAGGAAGAGGGGGATAGCAGTGCGGGCGCCATTGCCAGGCTAATGGCTTGCCATGGTCTGGTAGATGGTGGTCTGCACACTACTCCGAAAATGGACGGTCCTACATGGCGTAACTCCAGGGGGGTTGAGCGGAGGCTCGACTATATTTTTGTACCCAGGTCTTTGGGTAAGTTGTCTGGGCGGCTGTTGCCTGTTTTCTTTCGGATCACGACGGGGTGCTCCTGCAGGTGGGGTCGCCAGTCTGCCTCTTTGGTAGAGGGTACTGGAAGCTAGATCGGGATGTGCTGGAGGAGCGGGCTTTTGTTGACGGGTTTTATGGTTTCTTTTGGAGGCTTGAGGGCCTCCGGTCCATGTGCGAGGGGTGTTAGAGTGGTGGGAATTAGTTAAGGTGAGGATTAGGGCTTTTATAATAGGGTATTGCAAGAGGAAAAAAAGGGAGGAGAGGAGGGAGGTGGATCGTATCCAGAGGTTAATTGAACTCGAATACGAGGCAGGCAACCTCGGCGGGTCGTTTGACTGGGAGAGATCCGCAACCCTAAAGGCGCAGCTCAGGGAGTTGCAGGAGCGGAAGGCTCGAGCTTTCCTTGAGCGAGCGCATAGTGGCTTTCTAGAACATAATGAGACTTGTTCTGCTATGTTCTTTAAGTTGGTTAGGGCAAGACAGAGTAGGAAGGTAATGCATGGTGTTAGGGAAGAAAATGGTAGTATAGTTAGAGAACCAGAGGATATGGTCAGGGTGACAACTGATCATTTCCAAGGTTTATTTAAGGAAAGGGAAATAGATGTAGAGCAGGGAAATGTGTTTTTAGAACACTTGTCCAGGCGGTTGCCGGAGGACATTAGAGAAGTGATGGAGGCCCAGATCTCACTAGAAGAGGTTGAGAGCGCTCTTAGGAGGATGGGAAAAGGGAAGGTGCCTGGGATAGATGGGCTGCCGGCTGAGTTTTATCTCAAGTTTTGGGGTATACTTGGACCAGTGGTCCTCGAAGTCTTGAAGGCCATCCTTGAGACGGGGGTCCCGGGGATCAATGGCTGTTGGTGTGCTGTCACTTTTATATAAGAAGGGGGAAGTAACAGACCTTGGCAACTGGCGGCCGTTGACCATGCTGTGTGTAGATTACAAGCTACTTGCAAAGGTTTTAGCAGACCGGTTGCGCACAGCCCTTCCCTACGTCGTTCATGAGGATCAGACGTGCGGGGTAGAGGGCCGCTCTATTAGATGGAACCTACAGTTAATCAGGGACTCCATCGCTTGGGTTGAAGATAGAGGTCTGCCTTTAATGGTAGCAGCGCTAGATCAGGCGAAAGCCTTCGATCGCGTGAATAGATCCTTTTATTCAGAGTGTTAGGTCGATTAGGATTTGGGGAGAAGTTTATAGGATGGATTCGTACATTATATGTCGGAGCGGGGTGCCGAGTTAGTGTAAATAGTCACTTGGGTGATGTTTTTGACCTCTCGTCTGGGGTCAGGCAGGGGTGCCCACTCTCGGCTCTCCTCTTCGTTCTGTACATGGAGCCTCTGGGGGCTGCCATTAGGGCAGACACAGGGGTGGAAGGTTTGCTGATCCCTGGAAGTGGTGGGCTGCGTGTTAAGATGACGCAGTACGCCGACGACACTTCCTTGCTGTTGTGCAAGGACTCGTGCCTGACAAGGTCCCTTGCCATCTTTGGGGATTTCACCCGAGCGTCGGGAGCAGTTCTGAACCATGCAAAGTCTTCTGTCAAGTTTTTCGGAAGATGGCGCGGTAGAACGGATGTGCCTGGGGGGTTATCTCTCTGTGAGGGGGCCCTGAGGATTCTCGGGGTCCATTTTGAGACCTCCGGCTCAGCGACGCTAAACTGGAACATGCGTATCGCAGTGGTACAGAGGAAGCTAGCAATGTGGAAAGCTAGGTATTTGTCTTTTATGGGCAAAGTCCTGGTCCTAAAGGTGGATGTGTTGCCGTCTCTTTTGTATTTGGCATACATCTACCCATTGCCGGCTTGTCTGAGGAGGCCTCTAGTGAGGCTTGTGTTTCAGTTTATGTGGAGTGGCAGGTGCGAGTGGGTCGCCAGGGCACGCATGATCTGTCCCATCGGGGAGGGAGGTAGGGGGTACCACATTTCCCCCTCAAGCTGGACTCAATTTTTGTTTCCTTCTTGTTAACGGAGCTTGCTCAGCCAGTGATACACCCGTCCGGTTACCTCCTGCGGGTGTTTTTCTCGTATCAGGCGAGAAGCATAATGGTGTGGTCTAACACGGGTCCTCGGGCGGAACAGCTGCCGTGGCACTTTGGTCATGCGGCCAAGTGGCTGCGTGCGCACCCTGAGGTTGAAGTTGCCCGAGTAGGTTTAGATCACAGGCACCTGTACGAGGAGGTCAGAAAGGCAGGGAGTCCGGCGCCTGTAGTGGGCATCTCGGAAGTGGTCTGGGAGGGAGTGCAGTCGCGGGGTCTGGATAACAGGCTCAAGGACCTGAATTGGTTGAGCCTTCATAAGTGTTTGCCGGTACGTTCCATCTTGTACCGGTATAATTTGGTGCAATCCCCCACCTGTCTAAGATCCTCTTGTGGCAGGGAGGAGACTGTGCGCCATGTCTTTTGGGACTGTGCCTTTGCCGGAGTAGTATGGGCTAGGGCACTGGTGTTGTTAGGTTTGGTAAAGGGGGATTTTGTATTGACGTGGGCCAGGTTAGAGAGGGGTGTAGGGAGAGCGAGAGGGACGGATAGGGACAGGTTTCTGCTCTGGCTTCTCATGAGTCTCTTTAAACGGGGGCTGTGGGAAGCAAGGCAGAACATGGTGAAGACAGGGAAAGATTGGGGGGTGGAAGGGATAGTGAGGAGGGTGGAAGGAGATTTGAGGGGGAGGATGAAGAGGGAGGAGAGGAAGTGGGGGCAGCATGCTGCTCGGGAGAGGTGGAAGGGGGGTTTAGGGCTGGGTGTCATTTAGATTTGTAAGAGGATAGATTAGGGACGGGAGATAGGGAGAGGTATTTTGTAGGGTAACGGGGAGGGAAGATGCTCCCCTGAGGTTTTGTTTGGGGTTTTTGTTTAGTTAAATTAAAATACCATTATTGGAGTATGTATGAAAATTATGAGTTGTAAAGAATGAATGGTATTGAAGGTAATAATAAATTATTTTTTATATAAAAAAAAAAGATAGGCTGTTTAGGTTTTCACGTTACGTTTGTTTTGTTCGTGTTTTCATCTTTATTAAAGATGTATACCAATAACCACGCTGCATTTTGGTCCGCCTCTCCTTCACCGCAAGAAAACCGTAACACCTTTAGTTTTATTACTGTGTTTTGCTCTATTATGTATTATGTATTATTATCACCTTCCGGTGTAAAAACCATGGATATTAAAAACAAAGTGAGAAGTAGGCATTGGTCTGAAGCTGAAAAATAAAGGAAATTCACCAGCACCACAAGGTGTACCCATGCTCTACCAAGGTTTTCCAGCACACGGCTTTAACCTATTACAGTGGTTATGTTGGTCTATTGTACTTCCAACAATAAGTAGGCAGGTTGCTTAGGATTTAAACCGCCTAATTCTGTCACACCCTGATTTGTTTCACTTGTCTTTGTACATGTCTCCACCCCTTCCAGGTGTCGCTCATCTTCCCCATTATCCCCAGTGTATTTATACCTGTGTTCTCTGTTGACAGTTCGTTTTGTTTCATCAAGCCTACCAGTGTTTTTCCTGTGCTCCTGTCTTTCTCTAGTCCCTGTTTTCTGGGTTTTTACCATTCTGCCTGCCTGCCGTTCTGTATCCTTCTGACTCTGCTCTGGATTACTGACCTCTGGCTGCCCTTGACCTGTCATTTGCGGGCCACCCTGTTTTTGAAATAAACTTTTGTTACTTCAACTGTCTGCATCTGGGTCTTCTGAGCCTTGACAAATTCATACTCTTCAGAGGGATAATAGACTTTAAAATATTAAAATAATGTATGAATTTAAAAAATAATTACATTCAGATTTTCACACATAAGAGCACAATGTCAAAGTAAAATTTTGTTTATAGATTTGTTTTTTTATTAATAAAAAATTAAAAGCTGGAACATCTTGAGTCAATAATTATTCAACCCCTTTGTTATGGTAATAAAGAATAAAAAATATGCTTAACAAATCGCATTAACTGTTAGGGCTAGCCCTGAATACTGCCCCTTCTGGAGGAATTCGGCACCCATATAAACCATGATAAATTTTTGTCAAAAGTTGTTAATATATGCAATTAAAAATTGTTATCGAATAGGAAACACTCTAAAGCTTATAAAACTGTTTAAATTTTGTCTCTAGCTAAAGCAGAAGTCTCAGGGCATGCATTCTCCCAAAGTCTCTCTTGTAATGGGAAAAGTTGCCATCACTTTGACGTCATTGTATACACACTTCCCAAAGAGCTATAACCATGGAAACACGTTCTATGTCTTCAGCGTGAAGCCTGCTTTCGAGCCACCTGGGAGACACACCAAACATGTGGAAGAAGGTGCTCTGGTCAGATGAAACCAAAATTGAACTTTTTGGCAACAATGCAAAACGTTATGTTTGGCGTAAAAGTAACACAGCTCATCACCCTGAACACACCATCCCCACTGTCAAACATGGTGGTGGCAGCATCATGGTTTGGGCCTGCTTTTCTTCAGCAGGGACAGGGAAGATGGTTAAAATTGATGGGAAGATGGATGGAGCCAAATACAGGACCATTCTGGAAGAAAACCTGATGGAGTCTGCAAAAGACCTGAGACTGGGACGGAGATTTGTCTTCCAACAAGACAATGATCCAAAACATAAAGCAAAATCTACAATGGAATGGTTCAAAAATAAACATATCCAGGTGTTAGAATGGCCAAGTCAAAGTCCAGACCTGAATCCAATCGAGAATCTGTGGAAAGAACTGAAAACTGCTGTTCACAAATGCTCTCCATCCAACCTCACTGAGCTCGAGCTGTTTTGCAAGGAGGAATGGGAAAAACTGATAGAGACATACCCCAAGCGACTTACAGCTGTAATCGCAGAAAAAGGTGGCGCTACAAAGTATTAACTTAAGGGGGCTGAATAATTTTGCACGCCCAATTTTTCAGTTTTTGATTTGTTAAAAAAGTTTGAAATATCCAATAAATGTTGCTCCACTTCATGATTGTGTCCCACTTGTTCTTGATTCTTCACAAAAAAATACAGTTTTATATCTTTATGTTTGAAGCCTGAAATGTGGCAAAATGTCGCAAAGTTCAAGGGGGCCGAATACATTCGCAAGGCACTAACTTAGTTCCAGAAGAAAGCCACTTTCAATTTCCTTATGTTGGGGGCTTTCATCAAGGTACAGTAAGTGTTGCCTGGTGTAATGTGACTTCCAGGACTGCATTTTAGGTTGTGGTCAGGTCCAATATTGGCTATGCACCCAAGAGGGAAAGAGGTTGGGACATCCTAGAAATGTATGACATTACAAGGTTATAGATGCTTTGTGAAGCCTCAATTTGAATTATTTTTAAAGCCTTTATTAAGCTGTGGTTATGCCACACTTTAAAAAGCATAGGTTTTTATCATATTTGACATTGATGGTTATATCGCACAGTTAGGCCCCATTTATGAACCCTTTATAGAGCATGACATACAGTTAGAGATGATTTGTGACAAATGTATGTAGTGCTTATGAAGCCTTCATAAGTTGCACTTCATTTAAAGCTGGACCACTTGCATGATCAATGTTTTCCAGGAAGCACAAGTGATCACACTGGTCAGTTTTGCATAGGATTCAAACTTTCTCAAGCAACCATGGAGGCCCAGTCTACTGGAGATTGTGATAGCTGACTACTAATGTTTATTATGCCTTGTGTTTGAACCACAAGATGGTGACATAAAACAAAGATGACATTAAATTGAAACAATGAAACAAATTAAATTAAATTAAACAACAAAGATTAATGAGGTTAATAACATGTATTCTACCATATCTAATCATGTTTGAAATATGATAATGCAAATAATAGCCCAATGTATTCAACATCTTGATGTTCATCCCTCATTAGCCTAATTACTATAACACACCCTTCACTGTGTTCATTGGTTACCCTAATTGCAATCTTTGTCTACATAACATGGATTAAGCATTCATTATGAAACCCTGAGGAAGGAACTGCATTGCCGAAACATTGGTTATTAGGTTTACCCATAATATTTTTGGGGGAGCAAACAGTGCATTCAGAAAGTATTCAGACCCCTTTACTTTTTCCACATTTTGTTACGTTACAGCCTTATTCTAAAATAGATTACATTGTTTTTTCCCTCATCAATCAACACACAATACCCCATAATGACAAAGCAAAAACTGGTTTTTAGACATTTTTGCAAATGTATAAAAAAATTAAAAAATGAAATATCACATTTACAAAAATATTTTAAGACCCTTTACTCAGTACTTTGTTGAAGCACCTTTGGCAGCGATTACAACCTCGAGTCTTCTTGGGTATGACGCTACAAGCTTGACACACCTGTATTTGTGTTTCTCCCATTCTTCTCTGCAGATCCTCTCAAGCTCTGTCAGGTTGGATGGGGAGCGACGCTGCACAGCTGTTTTCAGGTCTCTCCAGAGATGTTAGATCGGGTTCAAGTACGGGCACTGGTTGAGCCACTCAAGGACATTCAGAGACTTGTCCCAAAGCCACTCCTACGTTGTCTTGGCTGTGTGCTTAGGGTTGTTGTCCTGTTGAAAGTTGAACCTTTGCCCCAGTCTGAAGTCCTAAGCAGACTGGAACAGGTTTTCAACAAGGATCTATCTATATTTTGCTCCGTTAATCTTTCTCTCGATCCTGACTAGTCTCCAAGTCCTTGCCACTGAAAAACATCCCCACAGCATGATGCTGCCACCACCATGCTTCACCGTAGGGATGGTGCCAGGTTCCAGACGCAATGCTTGGCACTCAGGCTAAAGAGTTCAATCTTGGTTTCATCAGACCAGAGGAAGAATTTTGTTTGTCATGGTCCAAGAGTCCTTTAGGTGCCTTTTGGTAAACTCCAAAATGGGCTGTCATGTGCCTTTTACTGAGGAGTGGCTTCCGTCTGGCCTCTCTACCATAAAGGCCTGATTGGTGGTCCTGCAGAGATGGTTGTCCTTCTGGAAGGGGAAGCTTCTCCCATCTCCACAGAGGAATTCTGGAGCTCTGTCAGAGTAACCTTCAAGTTCTTGGTCACCTCCCTGACCAAGGCCCTTCTCCCCCGCTTGCTCAGTTGGGCCGGGCAGCCAGCTCTAGGAAGAGTCTTGGTGGTTCAAAACTTCTTCCATTTCAGAATGATGGAGGCCACTGTATTCTTGGGACCTTCAATGATGCAGAACTTTTTAAGTGCCCTTCCCCAGATCTGTGCCACGACACAATTCTGTCTTGGAGCTAAATCTCGAGTCTAATAGCGAAGGGTCTGAATACTTGTAAATGTAAATAAGGTCTTTTTTTATTTATACATTTGCAAAAATGTCTAAAAACCTGTTTTCCCTTTATCATTATGGGGTATTCTACAATGATTTAATCCATTTTCAAATAAGGCTGTAACAAAATGTGGGAAAAAGGGAAGGGGTCTGAATACTTTCCGAACTGTATATAGAGTGTGACTTTCTTTCTTTTTAGGCAAATGCAGACTACCTGTTTGTTAGATATATACGTAAATGAGACCAAGTTTACCATGGCCAAGTTTTCAGGTCCATTTCTGGCGAGGTGTTATTGGCGATCCACCTGGAGCATGCACTCTTTGTTGGAGAAAGCTGGAGTCAGTGCAGTTCCAGGTAGCTTAGATATTAAAGATATTCTCCAGTACTATATTCCCCAGTACTCTATACTCTTGGATAACGTGGGACAGGCCTCTTGCTAGCTTTCACTCAAATGGCAAGATGCTGAACCTCATTGGCTAAACCTCGAATTGCTAGGGGCCCACATGGTCAAAGCTTGCAGTACTCAAAATGGCATGCACAGCTTCCATAAAACAGTCACTTTCACACATCATTATGCTTGGTGGAACAGTAAGACACATAGTCCAGCTCTACAAAACAACACAAAAGACATGTCATGACTATTTAATTATCACAATGATTTTATTTTTAATTCTAAGAGAAGCTGTGATGATAAACTACAAACATGAAAGTTCTATAGCGTTCTAAAAACACTCATCTGTGCTGTAAGTTTTATAACAATTCAAGAGTCTCCCCATAGGTGGCAGAAGAACAGAGGAGAGTATTTTCCACACCCATAAAGTAACATGCATTAGGATGGAAAATAACCTGTCATTTCTAGGAGGATTCTTACATTAAATGAGCTTCATATCATAAGACTGGATTCAACTCAGTAATTCAACACCACCTCTGATGGCAAAATGTTCTTACTTTACTACGACAGGAGCATAGGCCATTGACGAATGTCCTCCATCTTACTCGGTTATGGGCACACCAGTTGAGACCGCTCTCAGTCATTTCTGCCTGGACGTCGCCCCTGTTTCTTTTCCCCTGGCAAAATTGTGGCAAAATAAAGTTATTAATAACTGGCCTATATATAATCATGATGAACTGTAAAGAGCAGGGGTTTTTTTAACCTAAAATGAGGTGTCCCGTCTGTCTGTGTGTGTGTGTGTGTGTGTACGCGCGCGCTCTGGTATATGAATAGTGCTGTGAATGGGATGTAACATACATAATGTAGCTTCTACTGGCAATGATGTGAAGCATAGCATAGATAAGGCATACTTTCATACAGCAGCTCACCTTTATGCTCAATGGAAGCTCTCCTCTGGGTACAGAGTAGTCCTCTCAAGTTGTCTAAGTCAAGCATGAGCACCAGGGGCGCAATTCAAAAAATTAAATGATGACACAATGCCAAGCGTGTCATCCTATTATTTTCCCTATTCATTGCCAGAACTACACTTATGTTCCCACTAGGGGTTGGAACCGGATCAGTGAACAGATAATGCTGTTCATTGACTACAGCTCAGTGTTCAACACCATAGTGCCCACGAAGCTCATCACTAAGCTAAGGACCCTGGGACTAAATGCCTCCCTCTGCAACTGGATCCTGGAATTCCTGACGGGTCGCCCCCAGGTGGTAAGGGTAGGCAACAACACGTCTGCCAAGCTGATCCTCAACACTGGGGCCCATTAGGGGTGTGTACTTAGTCCCCTACTGTACTCCCTGTTCCCCCACGACTGCGTGGACAAACATGACTCCAACACCATCATTCAGTTTGCTGATGACACAACAGTGGTAGGCCTGATCACCGACAACGATGAGACAGCCTATAGGGAGGTGGTCAGAGAACTGGTAGTGCGGTGCCAGGACAACAACCTCTCCCTCAATGTGAGCGAGACAAAGGAGCTGATCGTGGACTACAGGAAAAGGCGGGCCGAACAGGCCCCCATTAACATCGATGGGGCTGTAGTGGAGTGGGTCAAGAGTTTCAAATTCCTTGGTGTCCACATCACCAATGATCTATCATGGTCCAAATATCCCAAGACAGTCGTGAAGTGGGGACTGAAAATATTTGGCATGGGTCCCCAGATCCTCAAAAAGTGGCCAGTTGTATCATCCTGGCCAGTTTTATCACCGCCTGGTATGGCAACTGCTCGGCAGGCGCTACAAATCAAATCAAATCAAATGTATTTACATAGCCCTTCTTACGTTAGCTGATATCTGGAAGTGCTGTACAGAAACCCAACCTAAAACCCCAGACAGCAAGCAATGCAGGTGTAGAAGCACAGAGGCTGGGAAAAACTCCCTAGAAAGGCCAAAACCTAGGAAGAAACCTAGAGAGGAACCAGGCTATGAAGGGTGGCCAGTCCTCTTCTGGCTGTGCCGGGTGGAGATTATAGCAGAACATGGCCAAGATGTTCAAATGTTCATAAATGACCAGCATGGTCAAATAATAATAATCACAGCAACAAGTCAGCACCTCAGGAGTAAATGTCAGTTGGCTTTTCATAGCAGATCATTAAGAGTATCTCTACCGCTCCTGCTGTCTCTAGAGAGTTGAAAACAGCAGGTCTGGGACAGGTAGCACGTCCAGTGAACAGGTCAGGGTTCCATAGCTGCAGGCAGAACAGTTGAAACTGGAGCAGCAGCACGGCCAGGTGGACTGGGGACAGCAAGGAGTCATCATGCCAGGTAGTCCTGAGGCATGGTCCTAGGACTCAGGTCCTCCGAGAGAGAGAGAGAAAGAGAGAAAGAGAGAAAGAGAGAGGGTAGTGAGTACGGCCCAGTACATTACTGGGGCCAAGCTTCCTGCCATCCAGGACCTCTGAAATAGGCGGTGTCAGAGGAAAGCCTATAAAATTGTCAGAGACTCCAGTCACCCAAGTAATAGAATGTTTTCTCTGTTACCGGAGCACCAAGTGGTACCGGAGCGGCAAGTCTTGGACCAAAAGGCTCCTTAACAGCTTCTACCCCCAAGCCATAAGACTGCTGAACAATTAATCAAATAGTGACTGGACTATTTATATTTCCCCCCACCCCACCTCCATTTGTTTTGTACACTGCTAACTGCATGTACAAATTACCTCAACTAACCTGTAACCCCGCACACTGACTCGGTACAGGTACCCCTGTGTATAACCTCATTATTGTTATGTTACTGTGTTACTTTATATTTTTTGCTTAAGTTTATTTGGTAAATATTTTCTTAACTCTTCTTGAACTGCACTGTTGGTTAAGGGCTTGTAAGTAAGCTTTCATGGTAAGGTCTACACTTGTATTCGGGCATGTGATAAATAAGGTTTGATTTGATTTTAAAAGGGAATGAAAGTGATCTTTACTGTTGGGAACCGATTAATAAGATTATTTTACGTACCAGGCATTTTTTCTCCAGTCCCACAAGAAAACACAACAAAGCGCCTATACAAACCCTCCCTCTGTCAATCAGGAACTTCTTCCAGTGTCTACAGACATTACAAGCATGATTCAGAAGATAGGGAGAGAGATTTTTTATTAGAGAAGAATTAATTAACTTTTTCTATGTTAGTTAGGGATGCTATATTTATCACTTTTAATTCATTAACTACAAAATGGTCAGACATGTTTTTAATTCTGGTGCCACTCTGCACACACAAGCTTGTTGGCTAGCTTCTCTAGTCCAACGTTAAGCCGATTCTGGCGTGACGTTTTGATAACCGTGTATATCTCTATCGGACAAAGTACTTACCCCCCCAAAATGATATGCTAATTATCTGCATACAGAACTACAAATTCCTGTCTCAAGCTTCACGTCCCTCACCAGGGCCATGATGATCTGAAGGATCAACTTGCTTAAATTGAGAATTCTGTGAACTGTCTCGGGCAAGTTAAAAAACGTGCACGAAACCTGTTGTCTAGCCATTTAAATGCATGGGAAATTCATGGATTTTATAAACCAAGAGTCTAGCTTGTTAGTTAACTAGCTAGCTAACTTAGATGGTGAAGCTAGGTGATAATGTTGAATGAATAATGTTTGTTTGTGTCTGTGTGTGAGGGGTGGGTGGGTAGTCTATTTTAAGTAACTACTTGACTTATAGCTACCCAAGCTAGCTGTATTATTTTGGTCTGGATTGTTGAGAGGTTTCATAGATGGACTGATTAGCATCCTTTCTTGAGTCAACAGTGTGCTTACTGTACTGCAAGAAGACATGAATCAGTTTGTGGTTACCCTCTGAACAGCATATCATTAGTATAGCTAGTAAGCAAGGTTACGTAACCTTATTTAGTCCTACCTGCTATGGTGGGTTTTACACATTAATTGGTAATCACACATTTGTTTTTAAGATAGAATGACTGTCATGTTATTGAAGCTAAATTGCTAAATGTATTTATATACACCTTGTCTATTCCAGAACCAGTGGGTGTCCCTGAGTCTTATCAGATATTCATTTCAATGGTATTGATTTAACAGGTACCAGTCAAAAGTTTGGATGCACCTACTCATTCAAGAGTTGTAGTAACCAAAAAAAGTGTTTAAAAAAATCCAAATATATTTTATATTTGAGATACTTCAAAGTAGTAGTGATGGGTCGTTCGCGACCCATCGAGTCGGATCTAAGAGTCGGCTCTCGTAGGTGAACATTGGGAGCCGGCTCGCATATCAGAGCCAAATCTATTTATAAAAATATTTTTAAAATTAAGATCGTGAAAATATTTAAATGAATAGAATTAACTAATTCAAAAAACGAAAAACAAAATAAAATAATATAGGCCTAAATGCTCAAGCGCACACATTCGTTCTGACTGTCTGCTCAGACTAACAGCCTCGCCTGTTGTCCTGTCAATCAGACATGCAATGAACCAAAGATGCATGAGGGATGGCCAAGCCAACTCACTCACAGTCACACACTTAGCAGTCGAGGAGAGAGGAAGAACAGCTGTGAAAACAACATCTGGGAAATTAGTTGGAATCACAGTAGCATTTGGATGCATTTTAATAATGTAGACAATGTTAGAGCACAGTGTAGAATTTGCCAAAACAAAATCTCATATAAAGCCGGTTCTACACACAACCTACACCGGCATATGCGAACTGTGCGCCCAACTGTGAAGCTAGCTGTAGCAGAGCTTCGAGAAACTAGCGGTGATAGTGATAGTGGTGAAGCCAGCACCTCCACACGTGGAGATGTATCAACTTAGTCAAGTAGGCCTACTCCACGACCCACAGCAACGCAGTCTTCTATGGACCAGTTTATGCCAAAGTCTATGCCTGTAGCAAAACAAGGCCAAATTGATATTGCATTGGCTTAAATGATTGCCACCGATTTCCAGCCATTTTCAATCGTGGAGGACAGAGGTTTTAGAAATTATAGCAATAGTCTAAATCCAATGTAGACAATTCCAAGCAGGAAAACCCTTTCAAAATCACTTATTCCACAACTGTACGAGAGCACACAGGCTTCAGTGTGGGAAAAAGTCCAAAAAGCTACAGCAGTTTGCCTTACCACTGACTGCTGGACATCAAGGGTAGCCACTTCTTACATGTCGGTTACATGTCACTTCATAGATTTTTCGATGTCTTGCTGTCTTCTGGACTGCTTTGAGTTCAGCAACAGACACACCTCAGAGAACTTGGCAGAGGAACTGTTGAGAGTGGCCAGAGAATGGCAAGGAGATGGAAAAGTGGTCTGTTGTAACATAACCAAAGCCATGAACATTTTTAAATGGACCCATCATCCATGTCTTGCCCACACAATCAACCTGATTGTAAGAGATGCTCTGAAGGTGATGAAGTCCACTGTGGACAAAGTGAAAGCAGCTGTGGAATACTTCCACAGGAGCACAGTAGGTTCTGAAAAATGAAAGTCTACACAATGCCAGATGGGGATGCATGAGCTGAGGCCTAAACAAGACTGCACTACAAGGTGGAATTCAACATGTTATATGTTGAAGCAGTTTCTTGAGTCAAAGGATGCCATCATCTCTCCCCTGGCCATTGTCCATTCACCTGTTGATGCTCTGACCCAAGAGGAATGGGATGTGGTGGAGGAGGCGTGCAGAGTCCTGGAACCTTTTGAGCAGGTCACTGTGGAGATCAGTGGAGAGAGGTACAGTAAGCAGTTATTACTACATCATTATTTAATCCAGTATTATATATGTAGATGAGCATGTAGTATCAGTAGACAAAACATGAACCTGGACTAATAAGTTACTGTTCTCTCTTTTCAGCTATGTGACAGCCTCAAAAATGATACTCCTGTGTAAGGGTCTGCAGCGAATCACAGCCAGCCGCCAGAGAGAAGCAAATGTAACCACAGGACACCCTATGTTCATCAATGGACAGAAAGTTCCGCAGAATGGAATATAATCACGTGATGCCAGAGTGATTGATGAGGCTCTTCAAAGAATAACCTCAGCAGCAGGGAGGGACAGCCCCAGCAGTCAGCTGGCTCAGGTACCAGGGCAACAGGAAGAAGAGGGATCAGATGGAGCAGAAGCACCAGCAGTAGTGCCACAAACTTCTGATGTTTGGATGCTGTTTGACGAGAGAGCAACTGGGGATGCAGCACGAAGGAATCCCTCAGCAGATGCCATAATGGAGGTCCGATCCTATTTGGAGGAGCCCCACCCTGGAGAGCAGTTCTCCTTTGATCCCCTACCCAGGAAAATCACCTGTTGTTTGGGTATCGTTATGTATATATGCCCTCCTATTGTTGAATTGTTTAGATAAAAAAGATTGTTTCATACACCCCTGCAGAGACACACACACACACACAATACCCCCCGGACATTCCTGCTTCATAGACAACAGCCCTAAGGTCAATAAAATAGGGGGTGTGGGGCCATCCTCTTTGAAATGTTCAAACACATACCCCCCAGTTCAACGAGGTCCCTACACATCAATCATCATGACAACTTCAAAGGAATAGATGCACTATATGCATAAATTAACACACACTCTAACACATGACAACAGGATGTCTTGACAGGATGCCCCAATATTGGCATAACCACATGATAACTTCCTGCCAGGATGTCCTGACCGGATGCCCATATTTGGGCATGCACACGTCATCCGGACCTAGGGTCATAAATCAAACGTTTGACGCGCGCCGTCTACTTTATTCTCTCTTCCGTGTTTGACCCCTATGTTTTATGGGTATTATGACATTTCCATGGTGGGGCTATATAGTTTGCCCGCTCCATAACAAGCTCCCTAGCGAGCTCTATATCCTCAGTGCATGATTGGTGAAGTAATTTAATGTTGAGCTAAATGTAAATATGATTACAGAGGTTTAAAAAGGAACAGAAAGGAACGATATAAACCAGTACTTTTGGGGGTTCGACCTGGTTCAGAACTTTATTTTGCTGGTCGGAACGTAGAAAAAAAATGGTTAAATTCAGAAAGAAATTATTGGAAACTAATTTTGGTTCCAACCACTGGTTGCTTCTAAATGTACACATAGGGACAAAAGCCTTCTTAATAATTAAGAGCTTGCTTGTGGTTTTCTGAAACATGACACCTCCTCTTTGCTGTTTTCCGTGTGTGTAGTGGAGGTTCATAGGGAGCAGTGAGCTCAGTCGGTGATGTCAGAAGAGGGCAGGTCTGTTTTGTATTGGCTGTAATGTTATTGTCTGTAGCCTATTCAGCTTCACTGTCTCAGAAGCTATACGAAGGTGGCATGTCTGCACAGTGGCTCAAAGTTACCCTCCCACCTGAACCACAGCACTTTGAACAGACAGAGCAGTCTCGCTCCATCTCAGTCGATGGCAACTGTAGTGCCTGTGAGTATTTCTGTGTTTGGGTAATAAGAATGGTTTTGGGATAATGTGGGGAATTGATGGATGATCCTCAACAGAACTGGATCAGCAGAAGAGTTTTGATGAAATGATGGTTATTAGTTAATGGAGAAATGTGGGAGATTACAAGGTGGAGGTAGATGGCGGTAGATGGATGGATCCAGTGATAGATGGAGCCTGTGAGTGTGTGCTGGGCTTGGGTTTCTGATGGAGAGGGTGATTAAGAGGCCAGCGACGGCTCGTATGCAAATTAATTGGGTGTGATCTGATAGTGTTAATGTTCTGTGTTTATATCTCTGGTTCACGTGGCCTGTTTCTTCTGAAGTGTTTACTGAAATTCTGGGTAGAGACATAACATTTAGCATTGTGCGAGTACGATGAAATTGTTAAAACAATGTTCATTGTTAGAAACTAAAATGAACAAAACTTAACAAATAAATAACACATTTTATTTTTGAAAACAGTCGTTTTCATTGACGAGGGTCCTAATTTGTTATTTTTTGGCACTAAAATCAGACAAAAAGACTTGACATTCTGTGTTGTTTCAGAATACTAGACTACTAAAAACTTTATTGTTCTCTCTACATGTATCCTCCAGTTTGCGTCCTGTTATGGAAACAGCACTCTCCATCAGCCTCTCCAACTCTTTGGGAAGGGCCCTAAGTGTGGCTACATGTCCCTCATCGCCTACCGTAGCCCTCGTAATGTCCCCCGCCCGAGTTTGGCATGCAATGCCCCAAAATTGACTCTATGTCAGATCTGCAGAATGCTGCGTGTGATGCGTTTTGAGGCTGCTGCTGCAGCCAACAACAGGTGAGGCCAAATCCCCATGCTGCACTGCCCTGCAAGATCACTCTAGATGCATTGTGTCATGTCTCTAGATGGATTGTTGTCAGTCTTATTTCTCTTCAAGCCCTGTGCGTGTAGGTAGAATATATATAATCTAGCACTGTCAAAATGTGTTATATTGGGGAAAAGGGATATAGTCTGAAATTGTCAATTAAATACATTTAAAAAATCCCGTTCTGAATATTTTAGAGAATGTAAATTAATACTTCAATATACTGTATATATCACTGAATGATAGTCAATCGCTTTGGGTTTCAGGAAGCAAGCATCTTCTCCTCCACCACCTAGCTCTCCGGCCAAGTCAAACAGGAGATGTCTGCCTTCCTGCTTTCGCCACAGACGTAATACTAGTAACATAAAGAGTTTTGGATGATAATGGATCCCAAGAGCCCACCCCTACCCTTCCAACAATCCTTACCCAGCCGATGGGAGTGAGTTCCCTTCACGTTTCCACACAAACCTGTACAGAGAAGCACAGACTCCATATCCCCATGCTTTGTTTGTTGGGGGTAGGGAGGGCACTCCTGAGACAAAGAAAACATGTATTTTGTGTACCAGTGACTGACAGACTCAGCTTCAACCACACCGATTTATTTTGTCTTGTGCGTAATTTCAAAAGGTGAGACTCTGCTCACTGCAAAGGTCAGTCAGTAATTAAACCTGTGGAATGTTTCCAGGGGTCAGGAAAGGAAACCAAACTGTTTTGGGGGTTTGGGTGTTGGGTTGTTTTCTTTTTTAGGTGTTTAATTCTGGGTGTACATTGCTAAACGGAAAGTGTAATTGACTGACATTGGCACTGTGAAAACCTGCATTTCTACTGTGGTTTCTTTATTAAAGTTTTGACTATTTCAATCAACTTAACTCCTCGTCTGTCGCATTGGGCTGATGTAATATTACGTGTTTGTTTGTTGTGTAAATGTAATCAAATAGATTACTGTCCATTGAAGTGTAGACTCTGAGTTACATGGTGGTAACAAAGACAGACCCAGTAGTTACAATGGAACACACATAGTACTTAGCACTTGCATACCTGTTTGTGGCAGACATCATTTCAAGCATTTGCCAGTTAATTCCAAATGGAGATACGTAATCAAAACATTACAGTAATTACTGGCTTGGAGGAAGTTCTACTTACTTAGTTCTTGTCTATCTCGTTCCACCCCATGCCACATCTTTTGGTATCTGCTGCTAGCTCCCGCCTCCGGTTATTTCGTGGACGCCCTGTTTTCCATTTTCCTTAAGGGTTCCAGGATAGAGCTGGAGGGAAGTTCAGGAACAAACATAATGATGGAAAAAAACATGATGAATTGTTTTGCAGTTGAGGTTCCATTGTTTAATTGAGTAAATTATTCCAAAAGACTCATAAGAATGATCCTCAGACAAATTAAAGGCAGAGAGACACAAAGAAAGGGGAAGAATAGGTAACAAGTAGACACACTTAAAATAATTTAAAAAACACTGGACACTAAAAACAACACTGGACACAATAGACCTAAAATAAGCCCTCCCATCAATTCCAAAAGATTCATATGGTTGTTAAATGACATGGAACATCTCATTCACACCCCTGTAAACACCAACTCCTGTTCTCCTGCTTGCCTAAAGCCATGCAGACCTGAACACAGCTGACCGGACATGGGCGCCTGCTGATCTGACAAGGCCCCTGTTAAAACTTTGATTTCCAGAGATGTTTTCTGAACATGAGGAGCAGAGGAGTCTGGTTGTAAGGACAGGAAGCTCGCTCTCAGGTTTCCTCTTAAGGAGAAAGTTGATATTTCAGCCACGCTACCCTGGAATTACTCACACGCATTTACAAAAACAAGATGTGATGCAGCTGCAAACTCTAAATCAAAAATAAGGCCTGATGGCATTGATAAACTTTTAGTGTCAAAAACTCCTATGATGTAGTTATACACTCGATACACAATCAATAACAATGCCCCTCAATAGTGGCTGTTTGGCTCCTGGGCTTCAGCACCATTTACAGTACTTATTTACAATTGGCCGGTTCCTTGGGTGGAGACATACTAATGGCCAATGGATCCCCTATATGGTACATGTCAATGTAGTTCATTACATACGCAAGCCTACCTGGGGGTGAGAGAGACAACTCACTGAAAAAGGTTCCAGGTTGATTTATGTACCCTGAACGTGATATCAGATCGTACTGTACTGGACACAACACACCTTTTCCGTCTCACCAAATGTTTACTCCTGTATTGATATCAAGGTAAAACAGTTAAGGAGCCAATTCGTATGTACAGGTACAATTTCAACACAAGGTGTGCTGGTGGTGTCTATAACTCTTATCAAGATTACACGACTATACCTATAGCCTACATGCATAAAGTTTGCTTCATCACTGCAGACGTGCGAAAGAATCAGGGACTCTGATAACTTCCACAAGTGATGTTTAATCAGGTCAATTCTATATACCGGTCAAATTTTTTTTTTTTAAACAGTATTTTGTTAGATGGGTACCACTTTACAGTCAGTTACTACTTATAAAGGGTATAAAATGGGTTTGTTAAGGAGTTAACTCATAGGTTTAAATTGTGTGCTGGTTGTTTTGGTGCTTGTGATACATCTGCCTCGTGCAAATATGTGATAAACCAATGTGTGCCATTGCTGAGCGCCGATAGGTGGACATTTTAGCAGAAGGGAAGTGTTGTGGAGAAACTGTGTCAGTTCCTGAGGTGATCAGAGAGCAACACTGTACCAGAGATACTGTATATAATGATGAGAGGGTCTTGTCCCTGCACAAACAACGGGAGTCGTTGTCTCAAAGGTGGGTGGTCTTCTTATAGCTCTACTCCCGCGTGGAGATTTTGACAGGAGTGAACCCTCTCACTTCGCCTTTTCCTCTGACTGTACGACACTATGTCACCTGACATCCCAGTAATTCCATTCACAAGGGCTCCTGTGCAACGGGCTGTACTCAGCTACTCACAGGAACCAGAACGCACTAAGGCATAGGGGTCAGGCGACACAACGCTTTCCGATACCACTGGCCTAATTACAGTAAAGGTCACAGCATGAATGCCTGTAAATGTGGGCAAAAACACACAGTGAGATGGATAAATATACCCAACAACACAACAATCAGAGATTGAAGTCTGTCCAAATATAACCAAGGGAAAAGGATCAAAACACAGATGAATAATAGGTCTTCATGCTGCGATGTGACACCCTCAGAGTGCCCTTCCTAGTAGTCACACTACAGTCCTGAGTGTGGTAGCAAGGTGTGAACCAGACACTCATTTGTCGGAGGTTTTCAGGTATCTCCTCTGGTTTCCTGAGGGCCGTCGTTCAACAGATAAGTGCACAAAGATTACACTGGTTAGCACTGATGGTTCACAATGGATGGTCTGTCAAAACATTTTGGCCATTTCTAGGTTGTGCACATCTTGATGCCAAGCCCATTAACGGTTGTGGTGGCAACTTCCTCAGCTATTGTCACATTTGTCACCTTCCTCAGCTATTAATGGCATTGATGACAACTGTTCTTTGACCACCAGATACAGGTAGTATTTGTAGTTCTGTCTGATGAATTACCCCTTTCAAATATACTGTAAGACCGTATGAATAACAATATGCTATGGTGAAATATGACCAATTCATGACACAAACACATTAATATAAAAAAAGTATTATTTTTATTCATATTATCATTCTACCTAAAGCAGAGAAAAGGTCCACCATAACACTTTGGTACTACAGTGTGTGGAGTCTGAGCATAGGCCTGCCAAGTGGCTGAACACTGAACAGACAGACTGACCAAGGAGGGGGCAGGCTCACGTTCCTTTTCATACTCCATGCTTAGTTAAACGAGGGAGGGGGGCCAAAGGGGGAGGGGGGTAATGACAGGGAAGGATCCTTTTTTATTGTCTTTGAACATTTTCTGTTTACCTCGTGATAAGAGAAGGGGGCAGAGAAGGACAGGGGCAGCAGTGAGACACCAAGCTCATTGGTCTGGCTGCTTGACATGTAACTGGGGCAAGTCAACCTCAGACTGACAAAGAGAAGGTGTGTGTCTGGTGTCGCTCTGATCCATTGTCACTGTACACTTGAAGAAGTTTCTGCCACAAAGGGCTAAAAAGTCGAGGTAACAAATGTTCTCCTGAAAGACAAAAAGGGAAGAGAAATTATACTGTTTATGCGCATTCATTTTATAGAATATTAAAGTGATTTTATTTTAAAAGTTTTAAATAGAAACTTTAACATAGAGCATTAGGCCCGACAAATGTGATTTACAGAACAACTGATTTGTTTTTGATTGTCATGATTCAATTCACCGTGATTGAACCGAATCCCAACCACTACAATGGCGAAGTGACTCATACGATTTGTCATAGGGAATCGTTGAAATAAATATATTAATGAGAATCAAATTAAAATCGCTGTAATTATTATTATTTATTTTTGGAAAAATTGGGCATCTGTTATACAGTAAATCAAATTTGTACGGCCTTATAACAATATAAAACAATGGAACAATTTAGAACAAGTGTTTCTCTTACTCACCTGCTTTCATCGAGCCGTAGTGGATCCACTGGACACCATATTGCCATCCGCATTAGAGAGAGACTGTTCCTTCAGCACAGGATCTGTGTAGGAGTCAACATGTTAAAGATCACGTCACCTTTCATCAATGCACAATAACTGACACTCCACTAACAGCAGAGGTAGTCAGCAGGCGTGGTTCAGGTTGAGCTACTCACAGAAGTAGGGGTGCTCCATGGCCTCTGTGGCCGTCAGTCTCTGCTGATGGTCATAGCGCAGCAGCTTATCCAGCAGGTCCAGAGCCTCAGGGCTAACCAGGTGCTGGTTCTCGGTCTGGACAAATTGCTCCCAGCGTTTCCGCGTCTGTCTGGGGGGGGGGGGCAGAGAGCCAGCTTTAATACCTCCAGTCACATACAGTGCCTTCAGAAAGTATTCACACCCCTTTTCGTTTTCCACATTTTGTGTTACAGCCCCAATTTAAAATGGATTGAATTTAGATTTTGTGTTACTGATCTACATACAATACCCCATATTGTCAAAGTGGAATTTGGTTTGTAGAACATTTTAGAAATTAATACAAAATGAAAAGCTGAAATGTCTTGAGTCAATAAGTATTCAACCCCTTGGTTATGGCAGGCCTAAATAAGTGTAGGAGTAAAGAAAGTGCTTAACAAATAGCATTATAAGTTGCATGGACTCATTCCGTGTTCAATAATAGTGGTTAACATGATTTTTGAATGACTGCCCCATCTCTGTACCCCACACATTAAATTATCTGTAAGGTCCCTCAATCGAGTAATACATTTCAAGCACAAATTTAACCACAAAGACCAGGGAGGTTTTTCAATGCCTCACAAAGGGCACCGATTGGTAGAAGTGTAAAAAAAAAACAGGGATTTCAATATGAAGCCAATGGTGATTTTAAAACAGTTACAGAGTTGAATGGTTGTGATATAAGAAAACTGGGAATGGATCAACAACATTGTAGTTACTCCACAATACTAACCTAAAGAGTAAAAAGAAGGAAGCCTGTGCATAATACAAATAAAATAATAAAATAACAATAATGAGGCT
Source organism: Oncorhynchus nerka (assembly GCF_034236695.1). NCBI lineage: Eukaryota > Metazoa > Chordata > Actinopteri > Salmoniformes > Salmonidae > Oncorhynchus > Oncorhynchus nerka. Next base: position 44,016,328 of record NC_088404.1, read on the forward strand.
ATATACAGGGGGAACCGGTACCGAGTCAATGTGCAGGTGTACAGGTTAGTCTAGGTCATTTGTACATGTAGGTAGGCTACGCATAGATAATAAAAAATATTAAACATTTAATTTTCTATTTAACTAGGCAAGTCAGTTAAGAACAAATTCTTATTTACAATGGCCAAATCTGGACGACGTGGGCCAATGGTGCACCGCCCTATGGGACTCCCAATCACAGCCGGTTGTGATACAGCCTGGAATGAAACCAGGGTGTCTGTAGTGACGCCTCAAGCACTGAGATGCAGTGCCTTAGACCGCTGCACCACTCGGGAGCCCCTAAACAAACAGTGAGTAGCGGTATTGCGTCAATGAAAATCCTCAATGCATCCTGTTTGTCATTCATCCTGTTTGTCATGCATCCTGTTTGCAACAAGGCACTTAATTAATACTGCAAAAAATGTGCCGAAGACATTAACTTTTTGTCCTGAATACAAAGTGATATGTTTGGGGCAAATCCAACACAACTTATTCCACTCTTCATATTTTCAACCACGGTGGTGGCTGCATCGTGTTACGGGTATGCTTGTTATCGGCAAGGACAAGTTTTTTTTTTTTTGATAAAAATAAACGGAATACAGCTTTAAGCACAGGAAAAATCCTAGAGGAAAACATGGTTCAGACGCTGGGATACCAATTCACCTTTCAACAGGACAATAACCTAACACACAAGGCCAAATTTACACTGAAATTGCTTACCAAGACGACATTGACTGTTCCTGAGTAGTCTAGTTACAGTTTTGCCTTAAATCGGCTTGAAGATCTATGGCAAGACTTGGAAATGGCTGTCTAGCAATGATCAACAATCAACTTGACAGAGTTTAAATATTTTTTTAAAGAAAAGGGCAAATATTGTACAATTTAGGTGTGCAAAGCTCTTAAGAGACTTACCCAGAAAGACTCACAGGTATAATCACCGCCAAAGCTGCTTCTACAAAGTATTGACTCAGGAGTGTAAATACTTATGTAAGAGAGATATCTGTATTTCATTTTCAATACATTTGCAAACATTTCAAGAAACATGTTTTCACTTTGTCATTATGGGGTATTGTGTGTAAATGGGTGAGATTTTTATTTTATTGTATTCATTTTGAATTCAGGCTGTAACACAACAAAATGTGGAATAAGTCAAGGGGTATGAATACTTTCTGAAGGCACTGTACAACATTATCATCACCTGGGAAATTATGTTTCCTTTTCTGGAACTAGTGGGCCACTGTCTGGCAGCTATTAAAGATTGTGTCATGCATAAGAACAGCCCTTAGCTGTGGTATATTGGCCATATACCACATCTCCTTGTGCCTTATTGCTTAAATATATCACTAATAGAATCAATCTTGTAGTGGAGCATGTTGAAATAATTGATATCCTACAACTAATTCAAATGCTTCCTCATTACCAGGTAAATACCAGTAACCCTTATTTCCATGTCTCAACAGCACTCCCTTTTGGTACTCACTGGCCAAGAAGGTCCTTGAAGCGTGGGTCCAGTTCAATGTGGTATTTGCGCAGGTAACCAAAAAGTTCATCTGTCCCCAGGACTTTGGCAATTCGGACTAGCTGAAATGATAACAGTGACAATTTCACACAAGTGTTTGGGTTTGTCTTAGGGAATATTTTTCCATGCACAAGCTAATTTGGTTAGTACATGTTATCATCAGGTAGTGAATGTGTTATCTACTCTAATAGATTGTAGCAGTCAGTTTTTCCCCTAGGATTCTTTTACAGAGCGGTGTCAAAGTTAGTTTCCTGCAATTCTACACGTTGTCGTGGGGATGAGAGAAAATGTATCAATGGGGGCCCAATGCCTGTCTAGTTGTTATATCTGGTTTTAAGTTTACACAGAAACGGTTTACCATCCCGAAAAGTATTTTCTAAAAATGAGAAATAAAATAAAAAATTGGAGTGGCGGCAACGATTTAACAGTAGTAGCCCGCCGTTGCTAAATAAATATAGGGGAAACACTGAGTCAGTGTTGGTTGAGGTTGAGATTACACAAGTTAGTAGTAACATTGGGTTGAATAAGTTGGGTTGTAGTGAGACTAAAGTTTGGTGGTGACAATAGAAGGGGAACGTCTGTTGAGTGGTTATAGTTAGTGGGATACCTGGTCATAATTGTCCTGGCCATGGAAGAAGGGCTCTTTCTGAAAGATCATACTGGCAAGCATGCAGCCAAGACTCCACATGTCCAAACTGTAGTCGTACATCTGACAGGAAATCACAGAATGCATCAGTTACTGCCATACATCAATACACATACAGTTACCAATAACAATGAAAATCGGTACACAATAACATGGCAAATGTATAGAAATACCAATTGTGTCTGTGTGTTTGCTTGCATGTGCTGGGGATTTACCTGGTAATCCACCAGTAACTCAGGTCCCTTAAAGTAGCGAGATGCTACTCTGACGTTGTATTCCTGTGCAGGATGGTAGAACTCTGCAAGGCCCCAGTCTATTAGACGTAGCTGCAGCACAAATACAAACCGCGCCGCGTCACAATACAATGTAAACCGTGCCGCGTACAATGTAAACCGTGCCGCGTCACAATGTAAACCGCGCCGCGTCACAATGTAAACCGCGCCGCGTACAATGTAAACCGCGCCGCGTACAATGTAAACCGCGCCGCGTACAATGTAAACCGCGCCGCGTCACAATGTAAACCGCGCCGCGTCACAATGTAAACCGCGCCGCGTCACAATGTAAACCGCGCCGCGTCACAATGTAAACCGCGCCGCGTCACAATGTAAACCGTGGCGCGTCACAATACAAACCGCGCGAGGGAAATTGCTACTGGAAAAAGTCTAATTTTTTGCAGTCCTGTATGTGTCCTTATGCAATCTGATGCCATAAGAATATTCTATTTGATGAAGACTAAAAGAGTTCAAACACCCATTATAATGGTGGAGAAATAGTCACTTTAGACAAATCTCTGACACATTTCTGTAAGCGTTGTAGACTTTTCAAACAGAGAATAACATCCAACTCCTAGAGCTTTCTGAGGACCCAACATCTCATAAGAAAGGTGAAGAGCTCCCCCTACCTTCCTCATCTGGTGGTCAATCATCACATTGTGGGGCTTGACATCACGGTGCATTATCCCCATACTGTGGCAGTAGTCCAGAGCCTGAGAGCACAAATACCCACATCATGTCAGAGACAGAGACATCTTGGCTAGACACCACAAACTAACCCCACAGTTAGGAAGGTGTGAAGGTGGGACTAGGATGTGAAAACACACAGGGTCAAACTGTAAGGCTCACCTTAAGTAGTTCATACATGTAAAAACGGATATCAAAATCTGTTAACTTCTGGTAGAGCTCCTGGGCAGAGAAGAAAATCAAGTTTTAAATTTAATTTGCAGAAAGAAAGTATGTGATGCATGCATCCATGATGAAACAAACACAATTTACCTAAACACTTTCAACCAACCAAAAAAAAGACAGACAAACAGGACAGACATATTGAGTGGAAAATTCTCTGCACAATGCAATAAGTCATTGCTACCAACATGGTATCTGAAACGGTATAGCCTAATAGGCTATTAAAAAAGCATTATGGGTAAAATGATCAAGATTCCCACTCATTACACCATCCCATACCAGTGAAACCCCATGCCTAGAGATGATTCTACCTTAAAATCTGTGTTATTGATGCATTCAAAGACAAGCGCAGGCGTTCGGGACTGTAGAGAGGTTTGAGAGAGAGGACAAATAGAGGAAAAAATCTGAGAAAGGTGGAAATATTCAAATCACATTAATTGATAAAGCAAACATTAAAAATGACATTATGCTATGAGCCATATAGAGTTGAAGTCGGAAGTTTACATACACCTTAGCCAAATACATTTAAACATAGTTTTTCACAATTACTGACATTCAATCCTAGTAAAAATTCCCTGTCTTAGGTCAGTTAGTATCACCACTTTATTTTAAGAATGTGAAATGTCAGAATAAAAGTAGAGTGATTTATTTCAGCTTTTATTTATTTCATCACATTCAGAGTGGGTCAGAAGTTAACATACACTCAACTAGTATTTGGTAGCATTGCCTTTCAATTGTTTAACTTGGGTCAAACGTTTTGGGTAGCCTTCCACAAGCTTCCCACAATAAGTTGGGTGAATTTTGGCCCATTCCTCCTGACAGAGCTGGTGTAACTGAGTCAGGTTTGTAGGCCTCCTTGCTCACACACGCTTTTTCAGTTCTGCCCACTAATTTTCTATAGGATTGAAGTCAGGGCTTTGTGAAGGCCACTCCAATACCTCGACTTTGTTGTCCTTAAGCCATTTTGCCACAACTTTGGAAGTATGCTTGAAGTCATTTTCCATTTGGAAGACCCATTTGCGACCAAGCTTTAACATCTTGAGATGTTGCTTCAATATATCCATATAATTTTCCTTGCTCATGAAGCCATCTATTTTGTGAAGTGCACCAGTCCCTCTTGCAACAAAGCACCCACACAACATGATGCTGCCACCCCTGTGCTTCACAGTTGGGATGGTGTTCTTCGGATTGCAAGCATCCCCCTTTTTCCTCCAAACACAATGATGGTCATTATGGCCAAACAGTTATATTTTTGTTTCATCAGACCAGAAGACATTTCTCCAAAAAGTACGATCTTTGTCCCCATGTGCAGTTGCAAACCGTAGTCTGGAATTTTTATGGTGGCTTTGGAGCAGTGGCCTCTTCCTTGCTGAGCAGCCTTTCAGGTTATGTCGATATAGGACCCGTTTTACTGTGGATATAGATACTTTTGTACCTGTTTCCTCCAGCATCTTCACAAGGTCCTTTGCTGTGGTTCTGGGATTGATTTGCACTTTTCGCACCAAAGTATGCTCCTCTCTAGGAGACAGAACTCTCCTCCTTCCTGAGCGGTATGACGGCTGCATGGTCCTATGGTGTTTATACTTGTGTACTATTGTTTGTACAGATGAATGTGGTACCTTCAGGTGTTTGGAAATTGCTCCCAAGGATGAACCAAACATGTGAAGGTCTACAATATTTTCTGAGGTCTTGGCTGATTTCTGTTGATTTTCCCATGATGTCAAGCAAAAAGGCACTGAGTTTGAAGGTCGGCCTTGAAATACATCCACAGTTACACATCCAATTGGCTATAATTATGTAAATTAGCCTATCAGAAGCTTCTAATGCCATGACATCATTTTCTGGAATTTTCAAAGCTGTTTAATAAAGGTAGTCAACTTAGTGTATGTAAACTTCTGACCCACTGGAATTGTGATACAGTGAATTATAAGTGAAATAATCTGTCTGTAAACAATTGTTGGAAAAATGACATGTGTCATGCACAAAGTAGATGTCCTAACCGACTTACCAAAACTATAGATATTTCTTGTTAACAATGTGGAGTGGTTGAAAAATGAGTTTTAATGACTCCAACCTAAGTGTGTGTAAACTTCCGACATAAAATGTATACTGCGAGGGAAAGGTAGAGCAACAAGTGGCTTAAGACCCACCACACAGCAGAAGCACATCAACATAGATAAAACATAAAATAATATAATAGCAATCACATCCCAATTTGGTCCCGGTTGCAATTGCAATCATTTTGTAATTAAATATAAGCCATGTCAATGTTAGCCTCAGTCATTTCCATTATCATAATTCCCATTTCTGTTATTGTAGGCAGCAGCATAGGGAATAGGTGACGAAGAATTGCATGTAAGCAATTATTTGAGGAGGTAATGTTATCGGTTGGGCATCTTCCTTGCATCCATAAACATTATTCTCAAAATAACCCTGACAAAATGTAAAAAAGACTGAGTCCCGTATCCCCACGTACAGTTAATATCAAGGCTGCCATGCAAGAACCAGATCATCTACCTGCTTTCAGATCGTCTGTCAGTTAATTAGCTTAACACTTCATCTCTGAGTAAGATGACTAGTTTGCAGAACTTTCAAACAGTTTAAAGTGAACATCACTAAAAGAATATCAAACGCATTCACAATAGGTAAGGTATAATGTGCTGATATTAGAAAGGACGTCAACTGTAACTGTAAAAATGTTGATAAGGTGTGGTCTTTCCCCTTCATTAGCCAAACCTTCATTTTGTGAGGATAACATTTGCTATCTTTGCAAGCATAACAGGTATACTGACAACACCGAAGCTTCAATTCAACAGCCATTATATGTATAGGAACACTGACAAAATTGGTTTACAATGTAAACAAATCTGATCTCAGGTGACTAAGAACTAGAAGCTAGAAGAAAGTAGAGCTGTAACATACCACAGGGTCTTTCACTGTGTCCACCAATCGGATGATGTTGGCTCCACCTCGCAAATTCTCCAGGATCTTGATTTCACGCTTGATTTTCTTCTTCTTGACAGGCTAATTAGGGTGATGATAACAGAGACATCCAATTAAACCAGGAAGTAGCCTAAACATTTGATTGTGCAGGATGTGATCTCATTAACAACAGTGGTAATAGTGAAAGCATCAGCAAGAGGTCCACTTTTCCTCCCTCTACTTTTCCTCCCATGTCACCATATTTCCCTCTGTTATCCTGTCTGATTATTAATTGGACAATGTGATGTGGTACAGGGGGGTCCATAATTATTGGCAGCCTTGAAAAAGATGAGCAAAAAAAAAAGATTGTATAAAATAAATTAGACAAATACTGAGCTACATTGTATGCTCAAAAAAAATCTTAAATGATTTATACTAATGTAATTGCTCAGAGAAATAGATGTTGTTAAACAAGTAATAATAAAAAAACATCTAAAGATAGGAGTCAAAATGATTGGCAATCTGATAAAACATTTTAGAAAAAGGCTTAGGGTCTTTATCCTCTCAAGAGGAGAATGCTATCTGAAAACAGGGGTGCTAATAATTGAGCCCTATCTTTATTTAGATTTTTTTTTATTACTGGTTAAACTGTCTTTCTCTGAGCAACTGTATTCTTTTTTATTTTTTAAGAACCGCACTTTACTTCCCTCTGCCAAGCTTCCGCACCAAGTGGTAGTCTTTCTTCCTGGTTACTAGAGGGAAGCTATATTGTATGCTAAAATAAAAAGGGAAATTATATACTTTTATACTAATACAGAGAAAGACATTTTAACAAGTAATATTTTTTTTAAATCAACAAAAAAAAGATAGGACTCAAAATTATTGGCACCAGTTTTTAATACTGTAGCACTCTTTTTGTGAGGATAATGAGACAGCCTTTTTCTAAAATGTTTTATGGGATTGCCAATAATTTTGACCTCCATCTTATTTAGATGTTTTTTTATTACTTGTTAAACTAAATTATATATATATATATATATATATATATCTGAGCAATTGTATTAGTATACAATAATTTCCCAATTTTTTTTGAGCATACAATAATGCTCAGTATTTGTATTATACAGTATTTTTTATCATCTTTATCAGGCGTGCAAATCATTTTGGACTCCACTGTACATGTTTAAATAAAACAGACCACTCTTTCATCGCTGCTGGAGCATTCAGAAGAGCAAAGCAGGCCTTCAGCAACTTACCTTGAGGATCTTGACAACCACCTTCTCATTGTTGTTGATGGCCTCAAAGACCTCACTGTACTTCCCTCTGCCGAGCTTCCGCACCAACTGGTAGTCTTCCTGGTTACTAGAGGGAAGACGGAAAAGAGATTAGTCAGCACATATCAAAGCTGCAGGCTACGATTAAATCTAGACTTGGTTTCCTCTATCGTAATCGCTCCTCTTTCACCCCAGCTGCCAAACTAACCCTCATTCAGATGACCATCCTACCCATGCTAGATTATGGAGACTTCATTCATAGATCGGCAGGTAAGGGTGCTCTCGAGTGGCTAGATGTTCTTTACCATTCGGCAATCAGATTTGCCACCAATGCACCTTATAGAACACATTACTACAGTCTATACTCCTCTGTAAACTGGTAATCTCTGCATACCCATCGCAAGACCCACTGGTTGATGCTTATTTCTAAAACTCTCATAAGCCTCACTCCCCCCTATCTGAGATACTTACTGCAGCCTTCATCCTCCACATACAACACCCATTCTGCCAGTCACATTCTGTTAAAGGTCCCCAATGCACACAGATCCCTGGGTCGCTCCTCTTTTCAGTTCGCTGCAGCTAGCAACTGGAACGAACTGCAAAAGCAGTCCAGTTTGAGGGTTTATCTCCATCTCTTCATTCAAAAGACTCAATCATGGACACTCTAGGTCCAAATCTAGGTCCAAAAGACTTCTCAACAGCTTCTACCCCCAAGCCATAACATTACTGAACAGCTAATCAAATGGCTACCCAGGTGATTTGCATTGCTCCCCCCCCCCCCTCTTTTACACTGCTGCTACTCTCTGTTATTATCTATGCATTGTCACTTTAAGTCTACCTACATGTACATATTACCTCAACTAACCGTTGCCCCCGCACATAGACTCACTGTGCCGGTACTCCCTGTATATAGCCTCACTACTGTTACTTTACTGCTGCTCTAATTATTTGTTACTTTTATTCTTATTTTTCACTAAACACTTATTTTTCTCAAAACTGCATTGTTGGTTAAGGGCTTGTAAGTAGGCATTTCACTGTAAGGTCTACTACAACTGTTGTTGTCATGTGTTGCTGCCATGCTGTTGTTGTTATCTTAGGTCTCTCTTTATGTAGTGTTGTGGTGTCTATCTTGCCGTGATATATTTTTATTTATTTTTTAATCCCCGCCCCTGTCCCCGCAGGAGGCCTTTACCTTCTGGTAGACCATCGTTGTAAATAAAAATGTGTTCTTAACTGACTTTCCTAGTTAAATAATGGTTAAATAAAAATACATTTAAAAAAAAATTAAATGAGAAAACAGATTAGTCAACATTTTATTCCACATCCTTCCTTCCCATCACAACACTCAAGGTATAGAATAGGCCTCTATGGAAAGAAGTTGAATCTTTTAGAAACAAGACTCATTTTCCCAGTCAATGAAAGCGAGAGTGACATTTCAACCACAGAGAGGGGACATTCCGAGTATCCATCTTTTTGAGGGCCCTTGATTATACTAATGAATAAGTCCAGTGGTGCTGGGACAACCCTATTTTGTGCATCGAACTGAATATATTAAACTAGTGGTCTAATGGAAACAGATTCAATTCAAGGTCTAGTCAATCTTCAATAAAGTGCTGCAACTGTACAGACATTTAATGAAGTAATTAAAAGGTTGTGTCTCATTAACAGCTTGTGTAAATGTAACCAAATTAGCTAGATATGAAAGAAAAATCTATATATGCCACTTAAAGGAATGATAATGTGATCTGGCTATGTAAAGTTGTATGAAATGTGGGAAACTATGTATCTACTGTTGTACGATTCACAAGCATAATTTGGTGCTGCCTCGGCGTCAGCTGCCAGCAAGGCCTCCTCGATCTCACAGATTGATGATTTTCCCATCCCACACCAATCTGAATGTGCTTGTCGCAGACTCACTTACTCAAGCCATGAACGTTCCCAACAAAACCTTGTTAAACCAAGCTAAATCTCCAAAATACATTATTTTCCAAATATAGTCTTCAAAGTACGTTCGTATTATGTATTAATTATGATAGCTAGCTATCTAGTCTGATATTGCACCCGCCCACACAGAACCAATGCAATGGGACAATATATGGCCACAGATTCGAACATAATGATAATCCATGGTAGTAGTAGAATATCCTGTTGTGGTAGCTACCTGTACATCGTGTTGAGTGGATAGCAAATATGAATAGCCTGCAGCAATAAACTATGAAGGACATAAAACAAAAACAGAAAACATATATGGAGATCATATATTTGATAAAGCATTTGGCAATAAAATACTAAATAATGCATTATGACGTTTAGAAATTCCAGCCAGGCAAAAAAATAAAACACTTTACCTCCAGTTAGGCACGTGGGTTTCGTAGTCCCAATATTCCCTGCTCTTCAACGTGTTGACATCCGCATACACCCGAGATTTACTGCCGGCCGCCGGGCCGGGCATGGCGAGCACCGGAGCCCGGTCTGTTTTGAGGATTCGATTGCCACAGAGCTCGTTTGCTACTTGGAAAGGGAACACAGATCACCGTTCTCTTGTCGGAGCCTCGCTTTGTCCGAGTAAGGTGGTTCCTATTTTATTATATTTCCCCCCGCGAGAGATGACCACAGTGCGCTGCGCACCGAGGTTGATGATGGATAAAGGGAGACGAGGGCCGTCAGATACTGCTAGTGTTAAGACGTCTGGGAGGAGAATGAAAATGGAGTGTTGAGGTAGAAAGCCAAATTCAAGAACTGCCACTATTTACATAAAATAAAAGGCAAACATTTTTATTAAAAGTGACCAAAACACTGACCGAGATGCCAGGCATGGCGGGTTTAGGGATCAAATGATTGTGGTTTAAACCCCCAACCCCCTTGTGGGCCTTAAATCCCGAATCCGAAACTGGGTTCCTACCAGAGTACACTCTTCTTGTTATGGCCCTCCCAATGCAACAATCTTCCAGCGGTTTGGATGGGGAGGAATTGAACGGAAAAGTCCAATAGAGAAGTTGGGTTTTACAGCTCACCCCTAACTATGGGGTATTGACTAGTCGCTACAGCCGGTTGGAGATGGGTGGAGTATAAATACATTTTGTTAGCTACTATGCTAACTCAGTCAGAATCGCGCCACCGTTGAGCGCGGTGCAATGCACCCACGTGGGCCCGTGGCATATGCAATCGGAGTGAAGACCACCTAAAAATTCGCTTGAAAAACCTGTTGGAGTTCGGGTTTTTGGGGCTTTCTTGTAGACCCCCCGCCCCCGGTCCTTATTCCGAACCGCAAGAAACCGGATTGCGATAGAAAGTGCACCCGGAAACGAATATAATCTGGATAAACCAAATATAATTTTGAAGAGATGGGAAACTCCATTGGAATCGTATTACCGGCCATTGTGTACGTCGCCAATCACCCGGTGTATTATGGGTTGTTCTGGAACAAGGAGAGTTCTCCTTCAACGAATGAATGGGAGTCAATTGGGCGCTAGTGAACAATAAGTGTAATATGTTGTTGTTTTAGGTCTCTCTTTATGTAATGTTGTCTCTCGTCGTGATGTGTGTTTTGTCCTATATTTATATAGGAGGCCTTTTGGTAGGCCATCATTGTAAATAAGATTTTTTTATTCACTGATTTGCCTAGTTAAATAAAGGTTCAAATAAAACATTGCAAATATTTTCCGAGATGTGAGATAATTAATTTGTTCTCTGTAATATCGTGTGGCTGTGGAATCGTGACATTACATGCTTTCGAGGGAAATAGGCATGTTTCTCAATTTATGCCGCGTCCACATGCTAATCGGCACTAAAAAAACTATATTACTCGGACATGCGAACGCTTGGTAGTTATACTCGTGCCTCGTTAAACGAATAAGCAAGTAGAAAATGTTCGATTTTCCTAATTCCGACTCGGGGTGCGTTCGTAAATTCACTCTGGTTTATCTACTACGATTTCAATGCGCACTCGTCTGTTGCCAGAGCGCAGAATAACTGATTCATTTACGAATGCACAACACCAGTTAAATATGACCAGTGTCATTAAATGGCAACACGTAATTAAATTGTTGCCAACAGCACTTTAGCAGTCACCAACTCCATAGATAACATGAAAACATCCTAACCAGCTTTGCTTGGGCAAGTAAAATGGTCAGTGAGGTGTTCTCTCATTTGTGTATGGAAGTTGCTAGCCAACTTTAGCCAGTTATTTATTTATTTTATATATTTTTTTATATTTGTAATTGATTTTTATTAACAACAAATCAATACATAAAGCACATGAGGGAACACAAGCATACATAGATTACAAACAATGGACAATCGAGCTAGGGGGTAACTTTAGCCAGTTATCTTGGGTGCTTGACTGCCGTTGTGAGGTCAGAATGCTAAAATCAAACCTACTCATTGGCCAGAGCGTCCGGTGTGCGCTCCGAGAGCGAAACGGACAATCTGACAATGCTCTGAATTTACGACCCCCCCCCGATTTTGAGAATGAATAATTATTTTAGCAAAGGCGTGACGCAGCATGACAACGTGAATCCGATTTGACAACAGTCTGCTGGGTGGGGCGTTATACGTTCCTCCATTCTTTTCGCAATGGGATTTCTATCTCCTCTTTTCTCTAATATCTCTGGATAAATTTGTGGAACGGCCACGTGGCTCCAGGTTTAGAAAAGGCTGCAGTGCCGTCTAGTGTGTCAATGCATTGCACATAATTACTCCCATCATTGATCATTGACAATTTCATGATATCAAAACATTAACATTTGTCTAGAGACTAGGAAGATATACTTATTCATAAATAATGGGAAATGTAATTTAGTTGCTATAAATATTGCCTTGTTTTTAAAGAAAAATACTATAAAAAAGTGACTATGTTTGTGCAGGAACATGATCATAATGATTATGAAGATTTTAAGTGGTAACAATTTTGTCCTTGTATTTAGACCTATCAAACACATTATCTAGCTGTATATGTATGACAGTCCAATACATATATTTCTTAGAGCTCTATGTATGCCACGCCACAATGGGCAGTGCTAGGAATATTGCACTGGGACTTTAGTGTACTTCAGTGACTGGGACAGGTTTTACATGGAGAATTAGCCTCTCATTTTATTGTGTGTCCACCGGGGTTCTGTGTAGCTTAGTTATGCTAATATATTTGACCCCAGTGTATTGCAGTTAATTTCGAATTTGACTTAATTAGTCAAATATCTTTGAGTAGTATACAAGAAAAAAACAGTCCCAGACAGTTCGCAATAGCACATATCAGAGGTGGGCATCGTTTACTACCTAAATTATCGGGATCATCTGATTACCACCAGTGTTTGGAATACATTGAGCTCGTTAAAAAAACACCATGGGACGACTTTTCACACGGGGGTGTATTTGTCAAAGGTCCGCCGTGGGCCTGTGTAAACTATGTGATTATATTGGAGACAGGTTTATAGCAGTGAATGTCATCTATTAATTTACTGTTTTAGTATTTCTAATTATAAACCATATAACAGACAGGGAAACGAATGGTCCCCATTTTATTATGAACATTCCCATTTTTTTGCTAATTTGTTAAGATTTTCTTGTGATCTAAACAACACTACTTATTTTACTCAAATAGAGGTTGAAATAAATGGTGTTTCTTTGAAAAGATGGGCCTGGCTGACATGAAAAATACATTAAGGGGAAAGTATCCACAGACACAGAGGCTGTATAATTATTGTGCAATTTATATCTATCGGCTTCATGTCGTTTTTTTCATTCATTATTTTGGCATTAGTGCATAAACCTGAACTTTAGGGCCTAACCTCAACATTAGGGCCTAACAAATAGCCTACATGCAAATTGCCAAATGCTTTTGGGGACAGGCAGAAAAAGTTAACGTTGATCCACAGAGGGGAAAAAGGAAAATGTCGGAGTTTAATTCAATAAGAGAAAATCTTCTAAATGAAGAGTTGCAAATGAAGGGAGGGCCAGAAAAGTAATGTTTGGCAAAGATTTGGTGAAGTGGTTAAAGTAGACCCAGTGGCATGCATGCCAAGGGAAGCCAGTGGATGTTCTACAGTGCTACTTGCAAAATATTCTGTGGACAGATTAATCTAAATTTCAGTTGTTTGGAAGGAACACACAACACTATGTGTGGAGAAAAAAAAGGCACAGCCCACCAACATCAAAACCTCATCCAACTGTAAAGTATAGTGGAGGGAGCATCATGGTTTGGGTCTGCTTTGCTGCCTCAGGGCCTGTACAGCTTGCTATCTTCGACAGAAAAATGAATTCCCAAGTTTATCAAGACATTTTGCAGGAGAATGTAAGGCGATCAGGCGGCCAATTGAAGCTCAAAAGAAGCCGGGTGATGCAACAGGGCAACGACCCAAAACACAGAAGTAAATCAACAACAAAATGGCTTCAAGAGAAGGAAATATGACTTCTGGAGAGGCCCAGTCAGAGTTCGGACCTCAACCCGATTTGAGAGCGGTTCACACCAGACATCCCAAAAATATTGCTGAACTGAAACAGTTTTGTAAAGCGGAATGGTCCAAAATTCCTCCTGACCGTTGTTCAGGTCTGATCGGCAACTACAGAAAATGTTTGGTTATTGCTTCCAAAGGAGGGTCAACCAGTTATAAAATCCAAGGGTTTACATACTTTCCCACCCTGCACTGTGAATGTTGACATAGTGTGTTAAATAAATACATTAAAATGTATAATTGTTTGTGTTATTAATTTAAGCAGCCTGTGTTTGTCTACTGTTGTGGTGGTGTAGGATAATATCCAATTTATGCAGAAATCCAGGTAATAGGCCTATGGTACATCAAGGGAACGTTAGCCTACTGTTCAGATGAGTTACAGTGGCTTGTGAAAGTATTCACCCCCTTAGGCATTTTTCCCATTTTGTTGCCTTTACAACCTGGAATTAAAATTGATTTATTGGGGGTTTGTATCATTTGATTTACACAACATGCCTACCACTTTAAAGATGCTAAATAATTTTTATTGTGAAACAAACAAGATATAAGACAACAAAAAAACAGAAAACTTGAGCGTGCATAACTATTCACGCCCTCCCCTAAGTCAATACTTTGTTACAGCTGCAAGTCTCTCTTTTTGGCCATCGTTTTCCTTGATGACCAAAAAGCTTCATTTTAGTCTCATCTGACCAGAGTACCTTCCATATTTTTGGGGAGTCTCCCACATGCCTTTTGGCGAACACCAAATGTGTTTGCTTATTTTTTTCTTTAAGCAATGGCTTTTTTTGTGGCTACACTTCCGTAAAGCTCAGCTCTGTGGAGTGTACGGCTTAAAGTTGTCCTATGGACAGATACTCCAATCTCCGGTGTGGAGCTTTGCAGCTCCTTTAGGGTTATCTTTGGTCTCTTTGTGGCCTCTCTGATTAATTCTCTCCTTGCCTGGTCCGTAAGTTTTGGTGGGTTGCCCTCTCATAGCAGGTTTGTTGTGGTGCCATATTCTTTGAATTTTTTAATAATGGATTTAATGGTGCTCCGTGGTATGATCAAAGTTTCTGATCTTTTTTTAGAACCCAACCCTGATCTGTACTTCTCCACAACTTTGTCCCTGACCTGTTTGGAGAGCTCCTTGGTCTTCATGGTGACCCTTGCTTGGTGGTGACCCTTGCTTAGTGGTGTTGCAGACTCTGGGGCCTTTCAGAACAGGTGTATATATACTGAGATCATGTGACAGATCATGTGACACTGAGATTGCACACAGGTGGACTTTATTTAACTAATTATGTGACTTCTGAAGGTAGTTGGTTGCACCAGATCTTATTTAGAGGCTCCAAAGCAAAGGGGATGAATACATATGCACGCACCACTTTTCCGTTTTTAAAAATACATTTCAACAAGTCAAGGCACTGTTACGTCTGTCGTCAGAATGAGACCAAAGCGCAGCGTGGAAAGTGTTCATCGTACTTTATTAGAATGAAGGAAAAAAAAAAATTCTGCAGGGCTATACAGCTACTGTGCAAAAACAACATCCCACAAACTAGGGTGGAAAACAGGCTTCCCAATCAGAGATAACGATAGACAGCTGCCTCTGATTGGGAACCATACCCGGCCAACAAAGAAATAGAAAACTAGAATGCCCACCCAAATCACACCCTGACCTAACCAAATAGAGAAATAAAAAGGCTCCGATACGATTTATCTGTAATTTCTCTTCATTATTTCTCTTCATATAACACGGATTAAAAAGGATTTGCCAGTAGATTCTCGACTTGATTCATGATGATGACTGCTAGCTAAGATTTTGAAAGTATGATGTTGACATGCTCAGTCCAATCAAAGCTACTGTAGATAATGATATAATGTGATTTGACGTAATTTTATCTATGGCCAATGACCTTGCTTGGGCACTTGTAATGTAACTCTATGGCAGCACCCAAGGGACTTGCATTTTCGAGGTCTACCCTTAAACATGGCAGTGACATACTGTCCCCACGAGTGACAGAACACTGAGCTAATCATGGCACAACTAGAGAACATTACCAACACCTACCCTCCGTATTTTCCACTGGCTGCCCCACCACCACAGAAATCACTGAGCTAGGCTCAAACACCTGCATTACTCAAGAATGCAAACAAGAGACCATGTTTGTATGTGGCTTTATTAAGTCATTCACTTTTTTAAAAATGTTCTTTTACATTGTTTACACATATTAATGCCAAAATAACATGCAAAACACAGGTAAGCCTAAAAAAATATATATATTTTAATTAAAAAATAGCTAAAAATGTGGGGCTCAAAACCCTGATTGACGGGTCGCCACTGCGTGTGCTATAACTACTGGTACGTTGGTTATCACATGGAAAAAGCTATTTTAACAGTGTTACGCACTGTTTATGCTAATCTGGTGATGCAGTTTTTATGGACAGTGAGTGACTTTAAAATAGGCAAAAGGAAATATATTAGCTACAAAACAATGCAGCATGTCAGTAGTTTCGGTCTAGAATTGACCAATGTGAACTCTTTCTAGACAAAGCCGTTCAATCAAGAGCGCCCCATTGGCAGAGCGCTTTGACACACCCCCTCCTTTTGACACACCCACTACTCCCGAGACCAGTCCGGGACACAGCTACCTATACCTGTATTCCTTGGGCAGGAGCGAGAAAAGGCAGAAAGCACAAGTGGCCCGTCTGCAATTTGAATTTGATTGGTTGATGGGAAAGAATGGGCGGAGACACAAGGCACCTTTAGAGAGAGGAAGAGGACACAGGAGAGAAATAACTCCGCCAGAAATCTGTTTTCGTATGGAAGTCAATGTGAGGGTCGAATTTGGTCAACAAAAAATGTAATGGTTTACCTGCTACGTGAGGTGTATTTGAATAGAAGTTTCGTAATGCTTAAGTTGTTACGAGTGTACTGACATAAGTAGGACACGTGATATCCCGACAACTTTGAGAAAAAAACACTATATCGTTGTTGTCTCGAGATACCTATGCATATTCATGACATGACATGGGGCTCGTAGCATAGCATATATCTCCATTGACGTCAACACCCCTCATCGAATATTCAAAAAAATATTAATGAGATGTATCCACCAATCCAAAGAGAGGAATGGGCAGGAGTTTAACAGCCCACCATTCCGCTGTGTACAACCAATCCAGTTGTTACATGCTGACTAGACCGGGCACGTGCATGCGTCCATCCACACCAGAAGCAATCAGGACACGCAGGTTGAAACATCAAAACGAACACTGAGCCAACTATATTAATTTGGGGACAGGTCAAAACACATGAAACATTCAAAGACATTTAACTAGCTTGCGGTTGCTAGCTAATTCTTCTTGGGATATACACATTGGCTTGTTATTTTACCTGAAATGTACAAGGTCCTTTTATGTGGATGTTTGTAGACTTTTTACCCATTTTGAGACACAAAATCATGTGTTCTCTTCTCTGACAATTAATATAAAGACAAAAGGGGAAACCTAGTTCCTTTCCTGTAATCACACCTCCTTCAGTCTTCTTCTGTGGACTTTTTATGGCAGTTGGCAACCAACTTTAAGATGCATTACCACCACCAACTGGACGGGAGTGTGGACCTCAGTTTATCTTTCAATCCCACACACGTGGGTATATGCTCCTAAAAACTAATAAGGAGATCTAGTTATATTTTAGCGCCTGGCCATGCAGATGCTCGTTGACGCCCACGAGCAGTTTGGATAAAAATGATTGAATAACATGTCAATTTATTTGTGCAACACTAGTGCACGCAACGAGGATGGTGTAGTCAGCGTGTTAGGGTGGAGACATGAGTATCTCGTCATTATACCCAAATCTCTGACCTTTACCATTTGTGCAGACAGAACCCTAAACAGGAAACTGTGAGGCCAGCTGAAAGACTTCCACGTACCCTATGTGCTGCAAAACATCACAGCTAAGGCCTCTCGTAGCCAGCCAGCTGTATTACGATGGCTTCTGTACTGCTTATGAATTTGTGTTGTGCTATGTGTTATGAAACCCTTATGTGATACCCATCCCATCCATACAGATGGCTCTAAAGACACCAAGAGTTGGAACAAGCTGAAGTCAGCTGCAAGACCGGGGGTATTGTCGGACGGGGCCACAGTGTCTCCCGACCCCTCCTGTCTCAGCCTCCAGTATTTATGCTGCAATAGTTTGTGTCGGTGGGCTAGTGTCAGTCTGTTATATCTGGAGTATTTCTCCTGTCTTATCCGGTGTCCTGTGTTAATTTAAGTATGCTCTCTCTTTCTTTCTTTCTCTCTCTCGGAGGAACTGAACCCTAGGACCATGCCTCAGGACTACCTGGCCTGATGACTCCTTGCTGTCCCCAATCCACCTGGTCGTGCTGCTGCTCCAGTTTCAACTGTTTTGCCTGTGGCTATGGAACCCTGACCTAATCACTGGACGTGCTACCTGTCCCAGACCTGCTGTTTTTAACTCTCTAGAGACAGCAAGAGCGGTAGAGATACTCTGAATGATCGGCTATGAAAAGCCAACTGACATTTACTCCTGTTGCACCCTCTACAACCACTGTGATTATTATTATTTGACCCTGCTGGTCATCTATGAACATCTGAACATCTTGGCCATGTTCTGTTATAATCTCCACCCGGCACAGCCAGAAGAGGACTGGCCACCCCTCATAGCCTGGATCCTCTAGGTTTCTTCCTAGGTTCTGGCCTTTCTAGGGAGTTTTTCCCAGCCACCGTGCTTCTACACCTGCATTGCTTGCTGTTTGGGGTTTTAGGCTGGGTTTCTGTACAGCACTTTGTGACATCAGCTGATGTAAGAAGGGCTTTATAAATACATTTGATTGATGATTGAAGAGCGGAACCAGTTTATGCCCGGTGAACCCTCACATGCTTCCTAATACTTTATTCAATAATCCAAAGCAGCCCAAAACTAGTCATAAATCTATCACTCTTTTGTAAACTGAGATAAAACCGCATATAAATATAGCTGTTTTTTTTTGTTTAACTTGCAGTATATGGAACATGTTTATAAAATGGTTGAACAATCATGCATCAAGTCACTATTAACCAGAAAATGTGTTATATTTCTGTACTACATTATCAAATGGTAAGTGCCGTCTTTCTACCGTGTGGCATAAAGGACAGGTCATAATCTGCATTTAAACAAGCATTATAGACCCTATTACAAATGAGAACATTTTGTGATTTTAGTGAATGTACCTAATCTACATACTTCAAAAAGAATACCGGTCAGTTCCCTCTGCAATTAAACACACATGACACACCCCCTTTATAAATGAAAAAAGTTTATTTGTTAGTGCTGTGTTATTGAATGCTACATACAGATATCTTAGCATGAATGTACACATACTGTACGTTGTCACGTATTTTTTTTAAAAACTTTTTACGTCATTCACATACTACAATTTGAAAAAAAGCGATAAGAGGAATAAGTACTATCTGGAGCACTAATACCTGGGACAGATTACAGGAACTAACACAGCAAGCATGCACAGAACAGAGAAAACAGGGTCAACAGGCGGGGGCTAACTGTTCTGCACTACACTAGATCAAAATTCATGTCAATCACATTCCTAATGACCCTTCCATCAATCAAACAAACACCCCCCCCTACATCCCAAAGGCCCTGTTAACTCCTTCCAAGAATATAGATATTTATATAGATTTTAAACAATGTTTATATAAATTTGGTATTAATAAACTGAAGAGAAAGACAAAAACGTATACAGTACTTTTACAAAAATAATAAATTCCTAACTGCTCTTTTATGTTGTCTTAATGCCGGATGAAAGACGAACACATTTAAGAAAAGACAGACAAAAGACAAATGACACCAAATGTTAGCCTACATCAGATGCCAATGGAGAAAACAAAACAGAGTACAAGGAACAGATCAACAACATGGAGATGCAGTCAGATCTGGAGTAGAATGGGTTTCTAATTAACCCTGACCCCAGATTAAGGCCAAACAGTCTGAACTGAATCTGATTATAAAAAGAACCTTCCTCAAAATGATCATTACCTTCTCCCATCATAAAACACTGTCAATACTGCACTCAAACCACAAATCCACCACCAAATGGGACAAAACATGACCACTTGAAATGCTTCACTTGCAAAAAATGTTTTAAAAAACACCTGCACACATTAAAAACCCAAATTGAGGTCAATTTGAGCCATTCTGAATTTAACTTAAAAGTCTACTAAGTAGACGAGAGGGTAAATCCGTAATTTTTGCAATTAAGCTGTAGCAGCCCATTTTGGTAAGGATGCTAGCTTTTATTTATATTTTTTAAAGGCTATAAAAACCAGAAGTTAGCATGACCTGCACAAATATAATGCAGATAAGTTTCTCTGACATAAATTGGGTTAACTAAAACTACAGACCTGCCCAAATTCTACCCCAAATGTATGTATTATACAATCCACTTCACAGCCAGGATTCCATTTTCACAGACATGATTCAACAATCATTCATCATAAAATTTCAAAAGGAGCACGAAGGGGTCAGAATCCTTGTAGGGCTTACAGACAATGTTTTCCTTGGAAACTTGACATACAATCTATCATAACTATGACTTTAATGAAGAAAAAAAACATTTCAGTTCCCATATGATAAAAAAATAGTAACATACAAAACAGCTAATGCCGTTTTAGAAACAGACAGTGGAGCTGGTAAACATACATACTGTACTATATACACACACGTAGTAAGAGGAAGCTTGATCAGGTTTTTACACGTTTTCAGCAGAGTCTACACTGATCTCGGTAGGAATATCAACTGTATATTAGTGTGAAATATAGATTTCTATACAATTTCTATATAGCAGTGAGATGAAACTTCAGCTGGTTAATCTCCACACCTTTGGGATTCTGGTGCAGTACAATGGTGTTTTGACACAAACATATACTTCCAAATACACTCACAAGCATATGTAATATTTCACAATAGCACAATAAACCCTCATGTTTAAAAAAACAAAAACACAAAACAAACACACTAATAGTTGTGGAGTTGATACTAATACATAAAAAGCTTAAAAATACTAAAGCACAAAGGGTAAAGAGGTGTCTGATTTTAGTGTATATACATACATACACTGCTACTACAGTGATATGAGGTTGTGGAAAAGTAACCAATACACAATAATCTCGACCCACTACCCACCCAACAAAAACATTTTATATCAGCGTTGATACAGCGTAATTGATTCCTAAATAATAATAAAAAAGCAAGAGGCCATCAGCAGACTGTAGCAAGTGCTGAAACTTAGCAATAATTCAAGTCTATCCTGGGTAAGAGCATGGAACATTACTGCATGCAGCAACTCTGTAGATGGGTTCTAGAGTGACAACCACTTTTGGCAAGAGAAGAGTTCTGGGTCATGGTGCAACCCTTAACACTTTCAGACCTGTCGAGCAGGTTGAGGGGAACTGGTCCACATTCCCTTTCCTATACAAGTCTACAAGGTAACTTATGTACAAATACAAAGCTTTTCATAGACAGAAATGTAGGCTAATGTGGTGATGTACATTTCTTTCCTTTTTTCCTTCTTGGGCAGTTGATTCAAGGATAGAGGAGAAGGTAATTGACCTGGGCCCAGTTTCCCCGAAAGCAGTGGAACTTATGCTTCTGAGTGTTTTAACGATTCATCTTTCCTACAATGGCCGAAGACATAACATGTGTTATGCAAAACACCACAGAGAGAGAACAGTCGCTAAGTGCATCGTTGGAGCATGTGTCGATACTGATAGGATCGAAACAGAAGTATTTCACAATACTGACTACGGATGAGAACCTAGAGAGATATTATCACCTACCGCTGCAAATATTGAGGCGGCTTATTCTAATGCCATTCTAATGCCAATAAAAATGCCCCCTCCCCCCCAAAAAATATCACTGATTTGGCACATCACTGCACGTTAGGCTACACATCATGAAATACAGTATACTGAGACAAATGAGACAGTAGTGTACAGCTAGCAAAATAGAACTGAATTTACTGAACATTAAATGTATTTCAATATGGTTGAAATAGGACTATATCCTACTGTATGTATATTTGAGTGCAGTAATCTCAGTTTTCATTTGAAGCATCTTTTTATACGTTGCTTGTTTGTATCAATTGCAAAGATATTGGAAACTGTGCATTTGTAGTCAACTTTGTTCACAGAGAGGAATAAACCATGTGATTCTAAGTTTAGTTGAGATCTTGTGTATATAAAGTGACGCGGGAAGACGAAAAAAGCATTTAACGACGCACTTCGCTGTTCTACGAGTGGTCTGAGGCAGGAGTTAGATTACGAGCGTTTTCAAGTGCACCGCCAATAACGATGGCTTTGGGAAACAGCTCAGAGATTGAACAATGCTCCTACAAAAGGTTCTAACGATTAACTTAGCCTTAAGATGCTTTTCAGAAACTGGGCCCTGGACTAGAACATCCACCCTAGAGTTTGAAGTGAAAGACATATCCTTGATGGTTTCTTCTCCTCTGTCCTTCAGATGGTAGCCCTAAAGCAGTGACACTTGGCAGTACAATGACAAGCTGTGACTTCCATTTTATGAGACAATGATCATTTGTATGGGATTTTGGAGGTAGGGGGGACTGATAACAGATTCAGATGGGAAGTGAGGTTAGGGATTCTAAATGCTGGGGGCAAATTAGGGCTAGCCAGGGACATTTGCTATGAACTGGAAAATAAGGGAGGGGCGTGACTATATGCAAGTTGGCACAGAGTAACCTACCATCGGGTAACCCCCTCCTTCAGATGTGTGCTGGACTGTGCGCTCCTGCAAGGCTCCCAGGTCTCCAAAGCATTTGAACTGGGCATCTCTGGAAAGCACCAGAGTGTGCACTCCAGAGATGCCCAGTTCAAGTGTGTTAAGCTGGGTGCTGCAAATTAATGGTAGACAGGGACGTTTGCTATGAACTCGTACAGAATGGAGGGGCATAACTATATGCAAGGTGGCACAGGGTAACCCCCTCCTTCAGCTGTGTGCTGGACTGTGTGCTCCTGCAAAGCTCCCAGGTCTCCAAAGCGCTCTCCACACCAAACACACTTGAACTGGGCATCTCTGGAATGCACACTCTGATGCTTGGCCAGGTGCTCCCGTTGCTTGAAGCCTTTGTCACAGCTAGCACACTTGTAGGGCTTCTCCCCGGTGTGGACGCGCCTGTGCCGATTCAGATCAGACGAGTACTTGAAGCGCTTCTCGCAGTCGGGGCACTTGAGGGGCTTCTCTCGGGACGGGTCGCAGCGGTGCTGCACGAACTCTGAGGATGACAGGAAGCGGCGGTCACATAGGGAGCACTTTAGGGGCTTCTCTTGGCAGTGCGAGTTCTGATGTCGCTGCAGTGTCGAACTCTTTTTGTATCCCTTGCCGCACACGTCACATTTGTAGGGCTTGTCTGTGTCCCTAGATGAAGAGGACGACTCACCGCACTTGTGGCGCAGCAGCTCTCCTGACTGACTGAATTCCTTCTGGCAGGACGCGCACTTGAACAGGTTCTCCATGCCGTGGACGTGCTGGTGGTACAGCAGATGGGATGGCTGCAGGAAGCCTTTGTCGCAAAGGTTGCATTTGAAAGGGCGGTCAGAAGGGTTTTTGTGTGTGCGCCTGTGGCGCACCAGGGCATACTGCTGTTTGAAACTCATCTGGCACTCCTCACAGTGGAAGGGACGCTCCTCAGAGTGAGTGCGCTCATGCTGCCGCAGGTCTGATGGACGTTTGAAGCCCTTTCCACAGGTGGCACAGCGGAAGGGGCGTGCCCCTTGTGGGTGGCATGGATGATGCAGCAGTTCAGAAGACTCCTTGAAGTGCAGTTCACACAGGTTGCACTTGAACAGGTGCTCTCCGGAATGGGCGTACATGTGGCGCACCAGGTGGGAGCGGTGCTTGAAGCTCTTGTCACACACAGCACACTTGTATGGGCGCTCAGAGCTGTGGGTGCGCTGGTGATGGGCCAGGTGAGAGGACTGGCTGAAGCTCTTGTCACACGTGTCACACTTGAAGGGCTTCTCTCCAGTGTGCACACGCTCGTGGCGGGCCAGCTCTGACAGGTGCCTGAAGCCCTTCTGGCAGACAGAGCACTTGTAGGGCCTGTCACGGGCCGATGGAAATGTAATTGAGGAAGAAGATCCCACTGTTGCACTCCCACTGGAAGAGGCTCCATCAGCAGACGGCTGCTGAGGGTTGGTGGCAGAGGAGCTGGGCGTGGTGTTTCCAGAGGAGCCCGGTCGGTAGGTCTTCTCACAAATGGAGCATTTCATGGGGTTGGTGCTGTTGTGTGAGGTGTGGTGCTGTGCCAGCGAGGTGAGGAGGGAGAAGCCCATCTTACACACACCACACACAAAGGGCTTCTGTTCTACCTGCACACACTGGTGCTCCAGCAGATCAGTGGCCTGGTGGAAGATCTTCATGCACTGGGTGCATTGGAAGGAGCGGTCCTGGCTCACCATACACTGGTGCTCATGTGGGTTGGCCAGGTGGGAGATGTCGTGGCCACATGCCCCACACTTGTGGCCGCCCTCGCCCCCTACCTGCAGAGAGGGCTGCTGTACCTGGGCAGGGTGCTGCTGCTGCTGCTGCCCATGCTGCTGGCTGTGCTGCTGGCCATGCTGGTGCTGCTGCTGTGACTGCTGCAGAGCAGAGTCAGGCTGCAGGACGATACCGTAGACAGCACAGCCCAACGCGTTCTCCGCCCCTGGTGGTATGGTGTGCACCACCGGAGGAGGAGCAACAGCGTGCTGCTGCCACGCCTCGGACATCCTGGCTCTCGTGTAGGGATTCAGTTTTATATTGTACTGGGTCTTTTTATGAAGAAAAATCAAAGGTACATTGATCGGTGGACGGGGTGGAAAATCTCAGTAACTTAGTCTGCCATGTCAGTGACGAACATAAGCACGTAGAAAATATGACAAAGGGCTTGTTTCTAGGATGCAATAGATTGTGTCTGAAAATAATGTGCAGAGGAATAACACCTGCTGCAAAGACATTTAAATTTAGAAAAAATAAAATACACCGTCTCCACCCGTCTTCAAGTCCTCTTCTGATAACTGCAGAAAAAGGAAAAAATTATTATTCAACTATTCATTACTACAGTGTGTGTTATGGCTTCCTAGAAGATGTGCAAAATCTCAGTTTCACAGAGACTTCCCCTTAGACAACAGAATAATTATCAGAGCCCAAAAGTAGACTTCAGAGGAAGCAGGTCAGAAGACAACACTGCTACGACTATATGGGCAATTCCACGTAACAGAGTGAGGCTGGCACTCACTTTTTCACTTTAAAATGTATGCCAAGCTAAGAAAAATGTATTGCAAAGTTGAACAAACAGACTCCCGAGTGATGGTCTAAGAAACTGCATCGCAGTGCTAGAGACGTCACTACAGACCCGGGTTCGATCCTGGGCTGTATCACAACCGGCCATGATCATGAGTCCCATAGGGCGGTGCACAATTGGCCCAGCATCGTCCGAGTTAGGGGAGAGTTTGGCAGTCATTGTAAATAAGAATTTGTTCTTAACTGACTTGCCTAGTTAAATATGTAGTCTACTTTTAACAATTGCCACTGAAAATGTTACTAAAACACATTTATTTGAGGAACAGTGCAGAAAATACCCCATAATGACAAAGTGAAAACAATTTTTTTTTGCAAAAAAACAAAACAGAAATACCTTATTTAAATAAGTATTCAGACATTTTGCTAAGAGAATAAAAAATTGAGCTCTGATGCATCTTGTTTCCATTGATCATCCTTGAGATGTTTCTACAACTTGATTGGAGTCCATCTGAGGTAAATTCAATTGATTGGACATGATTTGGAAAGGCACAGACCTGTCTATATAAGGTCCCGGGGTTGACGGTGCATGTCAGAGCAAAAACCAAGCCATGAGGTTGAAGGAATTGTCTGTACAGCTCCGAGACAGGATTGTGTCGAAGAACAGATCTGGGGAAAGGTACCAAAAAAAAGTGTAGCATTGAAAGTCCAAGAACACACTGGCTTCCATCATTCTAAAATGGAACAAATATGGAACCACCAAGACTCTTCCTAGATCTGGCCACCACTTGCCAAACTGAGCAATCTGGGGAGAAGGGCCTTGGTCAAGGAGGTGACCAAGAACCCAATGGTCCCTCTGGCAGAGCTCCAGAGTTCCTCTGTGGAGATGGGAGAACCTTCCAGAAGGGCAACCATCTCTGCAGCATTCCACCAATCAGGCCTGTATGGAGTGGCCAGAAAGAAGCCACTCCTCAGTAAAAGGCACATGACAGCCTGCTTGGAGTTTGCCAAAAGGTACCTAAAGGACTTAGACCACGAGAAGCAAGATTCTCTGGTCTGATTAAACCAAGATTGAACCCTTTGGCCTGAAAGCCAAGCGTCACATCTGGAGGAAACCTGGCATCATCCATACGGGAAAGGTGAACAGAGCAAAGCACAGAGAGATCTTTGATGAAAGCCTGCTCTAGAGTGCTCAGGACCTTAGAATGGTGTGAAGGTTCACCTGCCAACAGGACAAAGACCCTAAGCACACAGTCAAGACAATGTAGGCGTGCCTTCGGGAACAAGTCTCTGAATGTCTTTGAGTGGCCCAGCCAGAGCCCACACTTGTACCCTCTGGAGAGACCTGAAAATAGCTGTGCTCCCCATCCAACCTGACAGAATTTGAGAGGATCTGCAGAGAAGAAGGGGGGAAAAGTCCACAAATACAGTTGTGCCAAGCTAGTACCCAAGAAGACTTGAGGCTGTAATTGCTGCCAAAGGTGTTTCAACATAGTACTGAGTAAAGGGTCTGAATACTTATGTAAATGTGATTTCCCTTTTCAACTTGTAATACATTTGCAAAAATTTCTAAAAAACAGTTTTTGCTTTGTCATTATGGGGTATTGTGTGTAGATTGTTATTTTCCAAATCAATTTTAGAATAAGGCTGTAACAGAAAACAAAATGTGGAAAAAGTCAAGGGGTCTGAATACTTTCCGAATGCAACTGTATGTAGGTTTTTGGTAACAGAATAGACACTAGGCAATATTTAAGGTAAATAATTTGTGTCAAACTAAATATTAAATGGCAGGAACCTTTACTTTAACATTCATGTGTTGTGATGTATTTCTAACCCTTTTTAAGACTTTTTCATAGTAGATGTTTTTTAAGACCCCTTTTCTATCTGTGTGACCAAAGCTTTTGCTTATTCCTAAATACATTTTTAGGATGGAAAAACGTATCTATGCCTCCATTTCCCCAAAACATACTCTTAGCTTTCATTTAACACCAAATTTGATATGCTCCT
This sequence comes from Oncorhynchus nerka, assembly GCF_034236695.1. Lineage (NCBI taxonomy): Eukaryota > Metazoa > Chordata > Actinopteri > Salmoniformes > Salmonidae > Oncorhynchus > Oncorhynchus nerka. Next base: position 44,043,637 of record NC_088404.1, read on the forward strand.
ATAAACTTCACATGTTGGTGCTCATGGGTTTTACACGGAAATGACCCTATCCATCCATCAGATTAAAGCTCTAGAGGGATAGGCTACATCAGTTCCGTTTACCTGCCTAATGATCCATTACTACAAACACACTAAAATATATCCAAACAAATGCTCTCATTTCAGACGTATTATAAGGAGGCAGACAATATCTAAACTGGTGCGTCCGAGTACCAGTCTATTTTTTCAACATTCTATCTGGTCAGCAGAACGCCACTACCCTTTCCAGAATGGGTCAATCATATTGGTTTGGGGTGATCAACGAGCTGTCTGTGTTGGCAGGCTTTCGGTGACGACTATTTGACCCATCCGTTTCTCTGCCATCCCATTTGAAGAAATCCTTCACCCCCATCCCCCCATGATTACAGTATTGGTTGTATGCAAATCATCCACAGCGTGAACACAATCAATACGCATCCATTGGGGGTAACGCAAACCTAGCTAACTACGCCAATTGCCATAAAAGGGAGAAAAGTATACGGCCCATCATTTTTTACAGTGGCGGCGACAGTCTGTCTCAGATTGCAGCAGCATAAATCTGTATGGCGAGGTAGCTAGTTAGCATTTGCTAATGCTGGGCTCGGAAAATATTTGGTTATTGACGTCGTTAGCTAACTGATCTACAGAAGTAGGATACTTGTGACATATTGAGGACAGTATTACTGGTAACATACCTTTAACGTTTCACTGAAAGTTCTTTGTAGCGTCTGACAATTTTTCCAGAAATGGAAAATGATTCGTAGGCCGTAGAATCTGTTCCTTCATCTCCGCAGCCTCGGCCTGTCGAAGCTGTGGCGCGGCGGGTTTCCACAAGAGCCACTCCGGGTCCGACGAATTCAGAGCTTTTGTGTCGTTCCAAATGACCGCACTACATTTCTAATATTCTATTCAGCCCAGAGGGGTAACTTCCTTAACACCCTGTCAATGTGTGATAGCTAGGCCAGGGCCATTCTCCTCCCGTTTAAAAAGGCGAGAGTATTTGGAATAAAACGTTAGCTAGCTAACTGGCTAGCCTCAGAGATCCTGCCCAGGCACGGGAACATGAATGATCCAAGTTTTAATTGGCATGCTCACAACATATACCCGGAACCTGCAACGAATAGCGTTTATCTTTCGTCAATGAGTATAACTATGCATTACAGTAATACACTTGTGAATTTTCACAAATAATGTTATTTGATTTTAAGTAAGGGTGTGTGGCTGCCTTGCTATGCTATCTAGAAGATCATGCTGCTATAAAGGGAGGTTGTTTCAAATAATCACTTCTGACAAGACAATCATATTGAATTTGAAATACTCCACATAAGTAGCTAGTTAAATGATACTAACATTAAGTAAATTATGATTAAATATAGGCTACTGTCAAAATTAATTCTGTACGATATGTCACTGAATATGGAACCTATTTGAACGTTCTTGTTTCAGGGGGACATAAATTACCCACAACAACTGTGTTTTTCTCGGAAGAATATCGCAAGCCATTCGTTGGTCAACGTTTCTGTAACTTCACTGCACTTTAAAAAAAAAAATTGATTTTAGACACGAATCAAGAAACTTGATATAAGGATTGATGTATGAGCTTTACTTAGAATGTTAGTCAGTTATAGTAGCAGCTCTGAAGAGGAGACAGAACATTTACGATTAGGAGGGAATGTAACAAAAAGGAAGCAAAGTTGGCACAAAGATGACAACTCATTGAGGAAGAAGCACAAATCAGAAGAGCACACCCTCAATGCAAGGTAACTTCCTTTCCCAAATATTGTTTCAACTGTTCTCTATCGTCAGCTAGATAGCCTATGACATCTCCCAAACCAGTATGTCTCATTGTTATAAGTTGATTTGTTCCTTGATTGATATCTTTAATCAAATCGCAGTAAGTGTATCTTTGAATAGGGAGGAAGATGACTCCAAGTCGAGACTGCCTGTTCCTGGCAGTGTGCTGGACATGTTCACGGAGGAAGATGAGGACCCACTGACTGACGACAGCATGCAACATGGTGGACGGATTCGCTCCTTCAAACACGAGAGGGGAAACTGGGCCACTTGCGTGTACTTTCCATGTAAATGCCTTATCTTCAGAGCTGCATACACTCACATACACAAGGTTTTTGTCTTGAAGGATTGTTTGCTGTCGGTTTTAACATCCTGCCACTTCTTCTTATTTCCTTCCTTAGACATCCCAGAGGAAGGGTTCTTGGAGCTGCTTGATGAGATGACTGAAGTAGCAGCATCCCACAGCTTCTCCCTCACTCATACAGATGAGTTTCACCTCAGTTTATCTAAGACAGTGGTTCTGAGGCATCACTGGATCCAGCCTTTCATACAGTCCCTCAGAACAGGCTTGACACACAGCAGGAGGTCTGCTATTCTCAGTACACCCAGCTATTATGTTTAGTCCCTTTGTTTATGTGGAAGTGGAGTTACTATTCTCTGTTATATTTTGGTTAGAGGATGCATGTCACCAGAAGTACGCAGGCAGCAAACAAATACTATGCTAAATATTCTGGATGAGGTAAAATGATTATGATCTTGTTTATAGGTTCATTTGTTTGGCTGAGAAGCTGAAGGTCTACTCTAATGATGAGAGAACCAGGTACAGTAGGATCTCTTATCACGATCATTGACAGCATGAATGAAGAAGTGCATTCTAAAGTGCTTAGACTTATGGTTTATTTTGCAGCTAGTCTTATGGTCTAGTCTTCTGCTCTCCCCGACAGGATGTTCCTGGCTATGGAAGTCTCCACAGGACAGGCTCAGCTACTAGAGCTTGTGAAAGCAGTGGACAGCACTATGGAGGAGTTCAACCTTGACACTTTTTACAAGGTCTGAACACAAAACAATTTAGCGTATTGAAAATACACTATCGATTTCCAACCCATCACTGTTCTATCTCTCTCGCAATTCTTCTGACATCTCTCAAATATCTGTTAGGTTCATTGACATAGGATTTGGTCACTGCAGGAGCATGTTTCAGACACTAGTGGCACTGTTGAGCAAGGAATTGATAAACAAATAAACAGTATTGCATAAGATGAAGAGTGAATACTGAACTTTCACTTTTCTTCTAGAATCCTTCCTTCCATATAAGTCTGGCCTGGTGTGTTGGTGACTGCACTGAACACATTCGCAAAAAGTGTCTGCAGGAGTTGCAGGTATGACCTCTTCCTATATGTTTATTCTGTCCATATATCTGTTTAATTTGGTAATCTCATCAATTAATAACATCTATGGCTGTTTCCTCCACCTGTGGCTTTGAGAGGACTTGATAGATGCAAACCATGGGCTAACTTCGTCTAGTTTCTGCCATGTTGATCTCATCGGCTATCTAATCCTATCAGGGGAATGAAACAGCCCCAGTGTCTCACTCAGAGCCTAAAGCCTGGCCTGCGTTCAGTATGAAAAAATGTAATGCAACATTAAATTAAACTGCTGTTCTGAATGACAATTTGAGAAACGTAGAGGAGTTGGGTTGTGGGTTCAAAATACACCGCTGCCCTATAAATACACCGCTGCCCTATAAATACACCGCTGCCCTATAAATACACCGCTGCCCTATAAATACAGCTCCAACCCAGATGTGTTGGTCATTACTGAGACGTGGTTAAGAAAGAGTGTTTTGAACACTGTTAACCTTTCTGGTTATAACATTTTTTTGGCAAGACTGATCTTCCAAAGGTGGTGGTGTGGCAATTTTTTTACCAAGGATCACCTTCAGTGCTCGGTTGTCTCCACCAAGTCTGTCGCCAAACAATTTTGATTTGCTGGTTTTAAGCATTTGACTTTCAAATAGCTCTTTGTTGACTGTTGCTGGGTTTTATCGTCCACCATCAGCACCTGATCAGCAGTCTGAATTTGTCGTGCTAGGTGACCTAAACTGGGACATGCTTAAACCACCTGACCAAGTCCTAAGGCAATGGGATTCCGTAAATCTTTCCCAGATTATTACCAATCCCACAAGGTATGACTCCAAACACCCAGAAAAGTCTACTCTCCTTGACGTTATCCTCACAAATAATCCTGATAGGAATCAGTCTGGTGTTCTCTGTAATGACCTTAGTGATCACTGTTTTCCAGCCTGTGTTCGTAATGGCTGCTCAGTGAAACGACCTGTTCTGATTTGCTAAAAAAACTTGAATGAGCAAGGCTTCCTTCATGACCTGGCCTCTAAATTGGTATAGAATCAGCTTGATCCCGTCTGTGGAAGACACTTGGACTTTATTTTTTGATAGTTTCAGTGGTATTGTTAACAAACATGCCTCCGTAAAGAAAATGAGAATTAAAAACGGGTTCAGTTTCTCGTTCAACCATGATCTGGCAGAGTTACTCCACCTCAAGAATTCCATTTGGTGAAAGGCTCGGCACACGCATGCTCAGGCTGACTGGCTCTCGATCAGGCAAATGAGAAATAAGTGCTCTCAGGCTGTCCGGAAGGCCAAAGTTAGTTACTTTAAGGAGCAGTTCTCCCTCTATGGGTCTAACCCCAAGAAGTTCTGGAAAACGGCCATGCCTCCTTGCCCGTCCAACATTTCCTCATCTCCCAACCCTTCTAATGCGACTAGGCCGATGCTCCTCCTCTTTTATCCCCCGCTACAAAGTTTCTCCTTGCAGGCGGTCACTGAGTCCGAGGTGCTAAAGGAGCTCCTTAAACTTGACCCCCAAAAAACATCTGGTTCAGATAGTTTAGACCCTTTCTTCTTCAAGGTTGCTGCGCCTATCATCGCCAAACCTATCTCTGACCTTTCTAACCTGCCTCTCCTCTCTGGGGAGGTTCCTATTGCTTGGAAGGCAGCCACAGTGTGTCCTTTATTTAAAGAGGTAGTTCAAGCTGATCCTAACTGTTATAGGCCAATTTCTATTTAGCCCTGTTTATCAAAAGTGTTCAAAAAAACTTGTCAATAATCAACTGACTGGCTTTCTTGATGTCTATAGTATTCTCTCTGTTATGTAATCTGGTTTCTGCTTAGGTTATGGATGTGTCACTGCAACCTTACAGGTCCTAAATTATGTCACCCTTGATTCTAAGCAATGTTGTGCTGCTATTTTAATTGACTTGGCCAAAGCTTTTGATAAGGTAGACCATTCCATTCTTGTGAGCCAACTAAGGAGTATTGGTGTCTGAGGGGCCTTTGGCCTGGTTTGCTAACTACCTCTCTCAAAGAATGCAGCGTATAAAGACAGAACATCTGCTGTCTCAGCCACTGCCTGTCACCAAGGGAGTACGCCAAGGCTCGATCCTAGGCCCCATGCTCTTCTCAATTTACAACAACATCGCTCAGGCAGTAGGAAGCTCTCCCATCCATGTACAGTGCCTTGCAAAAGTATTCATCCTCCTTGGCATTTTTCCTATTTTGTTGCATTACAACCTGCAATTTAAATATTTTTTATTTCGATTTCATATAATGGACATACACAAAATAGTCAAAATCGGTGAAGTGAAAAAAAATCTGGAGAAAAATAATAATTGAAAAGTGATGCGTGCATATGTATTCACCCCCTTTGCTATGAAGCCCCTAAATAAGATATGGTGCAACCAGTTACCTTCAGAAGTCACATAATTAGTTAAAGTCCACCTGTGTGCAATCTGTGTCACATGATCTCAGTATATCTATACACCTGTTCTGAAAGGCCTCAGAATCTGCAACACCATTAAGCAAGGGGCACCACCAAGCAAGGGTCACCTTGAAAAGCAAGGGTCACCATGAAGACCAAGGAGCTCTCCAAACAGGTCAGGGACAAAGTTGTGGAGAAGTACAGATCAGGGTTGGATTATAAAAAAATATCAGAAACTTTGAACATCCCACGGAGCACCATTAAATCCATTATTAAAAAATTGAATTAATATGGCACCACAACAAACCTGCCAAGATTGGGCCGCCCACCAAACCTAATGGACCAGGCAAGGAGGGCATTAATCAGAGAGGCAACAAAGAGACCAAAGATATCCCTGAAGGAGCTGCAAAGCTCCACAGCAGAGATTGGAGTATCTGTCCATAGGACCACTTTAAGCCGTACACTCCACAGAGCTGGGCTTTACGGAAGAGTGACTAGAAAAAAATCCATTGCATAAAGAACAAAATAAGCAAACATGTTTGGTGTTCACCAAAAGGCATGTGGGAGACTCCCCAAACATATGGAAGAAGGTACTCTGGTCAGATGAGACAACATTTTTGCTTTTTGGCCATCAAGGAAAACGCAAACCCAACACCTCTCATCACCCCTATAATACCATCATGTTTTTCATCAGCAGGGACTGGGAAACTGGTCCAAATTGAAGGAATGATGGATGGCACTAAATACAGGGAATTCTTAAGGGAATCCTGTTTGTCTTCCAGAGATTTGACACTGGGACAGATGTTCACCTTCCAGCAGGACAATGACCCTAAGCATACTGCTAAAGCAACACCTGAGTGGTTTAAGGGAAAACATTTAAATGTGTTGGAATGGCCTAGTCAAAGCTCAGACCTCAATCCAATTGAGAATCTGTGGTATGACTTAAAGATTGTTGTACACCAGCGGAACCCATCCGACTTGAAGGAGCCGGAGCAGTTTTGCCTTGAAGAATGGGCAAAAATCCCAGTGGCTCGATGTGCCAAGCTTATAGAGACACACCAAGATATTTGCAGCTGCAAAAGTTGGCTCTACAAAGTATTGACTTTGAGGGGGTGAATAGTTATGCACGCTCAAGTTTTTTTTGTTGTCTTGTTTGTTTCACAAGAAAAAAGATTTTGCTTCTTCAAAGTGGTAGGCATGTTGTGTAAATCAAATGAAACAAACCCCCAAAACATATATTTTAATTCCAGGTTGTAAGGCAACAAAATAGGAAAAATGCCTAATGGGGTGAATACTTTTGCAAGCCACTGTATATGCAGATGATAGTCTTATTTATACTCAGCTGGCCCCTCCCCAGATTTTGTGTTAAACGCTCTACAACAAATCTTTCTCAGTGTCCAACAAGCTTTCTCTGTCCATATCCTTGTTCTGAACACCTCCCAAAATAAAGGTCATGTGGTTTGGTAAGAAGAATGCCCCTCTCCCCACCGGTGTGATTACTACCTCTGAGGGTTTAAAGCTTGAGGTAGTCACCTACAAGTACTTGGGAGTATGGCTAGATGGTACACTGTCCTTCTCTCAGCACATATCAAAGCTGCAGGCTAAGGTTAAATCTAGGCTTGGTTCCCTCTATTGTAATCGCTCCTTTTTCATCCCAGCTGCCAAGCTAACCCTGATTCAGATGACCATCCTACCCATGCTAGATTACAGAGACGTAATTTATAGATAGGCAGGTAAGGGTGCTCTAGAGCGGCTAAATGTTCTCTACCATTCGGCCATCAGATTTACCACCAATGCTCCTTTATAGGACACATCACTGCACTATATACTGCTCTGTAAACTGGATCTGTATATCCGTCGCAAGACTCACTTGTTGATGCTTATTTATAAAGCCCTCTTAGGCCTCACTCCCCCCTATCTGAGATATCTACTGCAGCCCTCTTCCACATACAAAACCCGTTCTGCCAGTCACATTCTGTTAAAGGTCCCCAAAGCACACAAATACCTGGGTCACTCCTCTTTTTAGTTCGCTACAGCTAGCGACTGGAACAAGCTGCAAAAAACACTCAAACTGGACAGTTATCTCCATCTCTTCATTCAAAGACTCAATCATGGACACTTACTGAAAGTTGTTGCTGCTTCGTGTGATGTATTGTTTTTGTGCTGTTGTCTTTGCCCAATGTTTGTACCATCTTTTGTGTTGCTAACATATGCTGCTGCCATGTGTTATCATGTGTTGCCATCTAAGGTCTCTTTATGTAGTGTTGTGGTGTCTCTTGTCATGATGTTTTGTCCTATTATTTTAAATCCAAGCCCCCGTAGGCAGTCGTTGTAAGTAAGAATTTGTTCTTAACTGACTTGCCTAGTTAAATAATAAATATGAAATACATCACTCATTGCTTCAAGCCACACCCACCAAACGGAGCAAACGTACCTCCGTGTCTGTTTAAGAATGTTGAACGTTTTGGGGAAATGTGTCATTCAGTACAAGCTGTTATGCCACGTAGTAAACACTCAATTTAACTGAATGCACCCATTGTGTTCTCTCGCCCATCAGGGTCTGGTCGACTCCCATGAGGATGGACCCTTTCTCTTGAGGCTGGATTGTCAAGAGCTGCGTTGTAAGGCTGGGAACAAGACCTTTTCCATTCCACTACACTGACAAAACCAGTTGTCATTCAGTCTGTAATGTTGGATACCTCAACAGTAAAATGTGAAAAGTATTTTTTTTAAATGAGTGAAAGGTTTTGATTCAATCTAGAAAACGGCAGTGATGCGATATTGATCAAGCAACTTCGAAGGTTGTGCACATCTTCGTACGTAGCATTTCTGCTACAGTTCCTGTATGACAAGACACTGACCCTAGACCTGAGATTAAGAGTATTTCAAATTCTTATTGACCTATGACACAGTTGTCAGCTAAAGCTTTAATCTGTTCCATTAATCTTCACAGCCCTTAATCCATTCTTTAAAAAGAGCTCGACTTGATGTGAACTAGTAGGATAGACCCGTTAAGCTTTTATTTAAGAGAGGATGGAATAATCCAAAAATTATAATCCAGACGATAAAATGCAATGACTAGAATTGATTAATACAGAAACCCTGATTAAGTGTTGCATGTTGATTATGATAGATGTGTTAAGACGAGGGAAAGAGGTAGTTTGTTTTTGCCAGACTCTAGGCGCTCTGCAGGCACGCTCCACAGCAGATGTGAGAAGAGACTAGGGAAGAGGAACCTATGATGAGGCTAATATTGAGTGTCATCCCTTCTTACTTTAATAACAAAAAGCTCACACAGAAGGCTGGCTTAATGCAATGTTTAACATTATATTTTACTTAATCGTCACAACACACATCATGATAGTTCCAGCAATATATTGTTCAAGTCCAACCATAGCGCAATGGCATAGTTACAATCAAGGTGATCAGACCACGTCTTCCTGTCCTGTAAGCAATCCAGCCTTGACAACAAGACCCTGGTTTTATTAATTCATCACAGCTTACTGCTGCTAATCTGAGTTAATTGGGAAAGACCTTTACAAATATTATCAATTAACATAGTACAAATTTGGAAAAACAGCAAATGTCTGAGGGGATAATTAAAAATAAAATAGGATAAAACATTCAGTGCCGTCATCAATTCCTCCTCAGGCTCTGAGACCGTCATGTGTCCAAATGCCTATCAGTTCTCTCTTTGTACTATCCCCGTTCTTTATCTTTGAATTTGTCACTTAAGACAGCAAGACGAGGGGCAGTAGTTGGTTAAGGTTGCTCAAGGGCCAAAGAGCACAGTCTTGATGTAGGTTACTGTGGTAAAGTTGCGCAACATGGCCACATGCTCATTCCCCTCCAGTTCAAACATATGGACAGGCTGTGTCTGGTGGCCTATCCAACGCTTGCACTGGGTGGCACTCAGCAGGTTGACCGTCCCATCCCCATCTCCGAGAATCAGTGTGGGGTCTGTATCAGGAAAGATAGTGTAGAGAAAACCCTCTGCTGTGGGCACTCCACTGCCATAAAGACAGTGTATGGCCACCCCAGGGGGCTCCAGTGCACTGACCAGTGGTTCAGTGTCTTGACGCATCTCCCAGCCATCTTCAAAGTCGATATCCTTGAAGAAGCGTTGGTAGTCCTTCACTGTGTAGTTGGTGGTGGGTGTTTGGATTAGCACCTTGTCAGCAGGCCAGGAATGTGGGTATGGGAACAGCCATGTGGTTGAGACCGCAGTGCGCTGCTGTGAGCGGATCTCTAGTGAACTGATGACTGGGATGCGGTTATTATCACCTGCAAGGAAAGAGACATTATAATCCAATGCAATAGTGTAGATATAAAATACGTGGTTGCTAAACATTAAATAGTATGCAGCCCACGGTAACTTTACTATTGTGGTTCTGACACCTATGTAATTCATGCAGAAAATCATATGCAAACGCTTACCAGAAGCCACAACTCTTAGGGTTTTAGCCACACCAGCCCAAGGTGCACCCAGGGACACAAAGGCCTTGATGTAGCGATCCTTCCAGGCCTGGGGCTGATGGTTCAGGAAATACAGGGTGTACATGTTCCCCATGCTGTGGGCTATCAGGACAACCGGACCCCTAGCCTTCACGGCCATCTCCTCAATCATATGTTGCAGTCTCAAAAAGTAGGCTTTGTTCTCATCTGTTAAAAATGGGGGAAAACATGCATGAGACTGATCATTCCAAACTACTGCAATTAAATATTGTTATTAGAAGAAAAATATAAAATGCAACGTGTAATGTGTTGGTTCCATGTTTCATGAGCTGAAATAAAAGATCACAGAAATGTTCCATATGCACAAAAAGCTTATTTCTCTCATTTGTGCACAAATTTGTTTACATCCCTGTTAGTGAGCATTTATCATTTGCCAAGATAATCCATCCACCTGACAGGTGTGGTATAACAAGAAACTGATTAAACAGCATGATCATTAAACAGGTGCACCTTCTGCTGGGGACAATAAAAGGCCACTCAAACGTTTTGAGGGAGTGTGCAATTGGCATGACTGCAGGAATGTCCACCAGAGCTGTTGCCAGAGAATTTCATGTTAATTTCTCTACCATAAGTCGCCTCCAACGTTATTTTAGAGAATTTTGCAATATGTCCAACCGGCCACACAACCGCAGACCACAAATAACCAAGCCCGCCCAGGACCTCTACATCTGGCTTCTTTACCTGTGGGATCATCTGAGACAAGCCACCTGGACAGCTGATGAAACTGAAGACTGTCTGTCTGTAATTAAAGCCCTTCTGTAGGGAAAAATTGGCTGGGCCTGGCTCCCCAGTGGGTAGGCTTTGCTCTGAAATGGGTGAGCCTATGGCCTCCCAGGCCCGCCCATGGCTGTGCCCCTGCCCAGTCATATGAAATCCATAGATTAGGGCCTAATTAATTGATTTCAATTGACTAATTTCCTTATATGAACTGTAACTCAGTAAAGTCATGGGAAAATTGTTGCATTTATATTTTTGTTCAGTATAGATTCAATACACTAAAAAGGTCTTAACACCCATCTTTCCCTTTCCTCTTAAATGTCGCTCATAATGACTGGACCGAAGTCAGGTAATAAATCTTACAATAGAAGGCTAAAAACAACCTGACAACGAAGACTATCAACCTATAGCCGAAGTCCGCGCCCCGCAAAAATCGAATTAGTGTAATGATAAAAAATATGTCTGTTTTAAGCTACAGATGTCAGCCTAACGCATCTGCAATGGAAGAGCTACAGCAGTGTTTGTTAGACCAGATCCCCAAAAATATATGTAGTGTCCGAACAGGTTTTGGGTACAAACTAACATGACCACTCTTATGGCAAGATGATTCACGAACATGTACTCTTTTTTGCTCTACAACCCTTACAAGTGCTGTAATGTACCGGGCCAAACCATTTTTATATACAGTACCAGTCAAAAGTTTGGACACCTACTCATTCAAGGGTTTCTTTATTTGTACTACTTTCTACATTGTAGAATTGTGAAAACTGAAATAACACATATGGAATCATGTAGTAAACCCCCCCCCCCCAAAAAGTGTCTAAATATAATTTATATTCTTCAAAGTAGCCACCCTTTGGCCTTCGACAGCTTTGCACACTATTGGTATTCTCTCAACCAGCTTCATGAGGTAGTCACCTGGAATGCATTTCAATTAACAGGTATGCCCTGTTAAGTTCATTTGTGGAATTTCTTAAAACCTTTAGTGATTCCCCATCCCGCGTGCGGGAGCGTAATCATCGACTGACACTAATTAGCATAACCCAACGGACATAAATATTCCTAGAAAATATTCCTATTCATGAAAATCACAAATGAAATATATTGAGACACAGCTTAGCCTTTTGTTAATCACCCTATCATCTCAGATTTTCAAAATATGCTTTACAGCAAAAGCTAGACAAGCATTTGTGTAAATTTATCGATAGTCTAGCATAGCATTTTGTCCAGCTAGCAGCAGGTTACTTGGTCACGGAAATCAGAAAAGCAATCAAATTAAATTGTTTACCTTTGATGAGCTTCGGATGTTTTCACTCACGAGACTCCCAGTTAGATAGCCAATGTTCCTTTTTTCCAAAAATATTATTTTTGTAGGCGAAATAGCTCCATTTGTTCTTCACATTTGGCTGAGAAATCACCCCGGAAATTGCAGTCACAAAAAAACGCAGAAAAATATTCAAAATTAGCTCCATAATAGCGACAGAAACATGGCAAACGTTGTTTATAATCAAGCCTCAAGGTGCTTTTCAAATATCTATTCGATAATATATCCACCGGGACAATTGGTTTTTCAGTAGGGCCGATTGGAATAATGGCTACCTCTGTATTTTACGCGAGAATCACTCTGGGAGCCATCAGGTGACCAGTTGCGCAATGCAGCAGCTTACGGGTATTCTTCAACATAAATGCGTAAAAGTACGTCACAATGCTGTAGACACCTTAGGGAATACGGAGAAAAAGTAATCTGGTTGATAGCCCATTCACTGCTCAATAGGGACGCATTGGAACGCAGTCACTTCCGGATTGGATTTTTCTCAGGCTTTCGCCTGCAATATCAGTTCTGTTATACTCATAGACAATATTTTTACAGTTTTGGAAACTTTAGAGTTTTCTATCCTAAGCTGTCAATTATATGCATATTCTAGCATCTTGTCCTGACAAAATATCCCGTTTACTACGGGAACGTTATTTTTCCAAAAATGAATACTGCCCCCTAGTCACGAAAGGTTTTAACTTAATGTGTTTGAGCCAATCAGGTGAGTTGTGACAAGGGAGGGTTTTCTAATGATCAATTAACCTTTTAAAATGATATATTTGGATTAGTTAACACAATGTGTCATTGGAACAGAGTGATGGTTGCTGATGGGCCTCTGTACACCTATGTAGATATTCCATTAAAAGAATGCATTTTCCAGCTACAAAAGTAATTTACAACATTAATGTCTACACTGTACTTCTGATCAATTTGATGTTATTTTAATGGGACAAAAATATATATCATTCTAGGTGACCCCAAACTTTTGAACGGAAGCGTGTGTATAATATATATTTTATTCCTACAGGGGTCCTATAATTCAAAATAAAATAGCTAAATGATCCTTGGTATGACCGTCTTAAAACAATTCCATATGTTAGCTTAGTAGAAACCCAGCCCCGGACCCTTAGACTCTAGTCTAGGGCATTTAACTCTTACAACTTCTTCTGGATAGGCGTCCCGTCAACAGGACAGTTGTAAATCATGCAGCGCCTTGTCACAATCGCAGATTTTATAGAAACAACAAATGTTTTCACTGCGATAGGTTTGATAAATTCACCTCTGAAGGTGAAATGTGTACTTACATTCTGAAATCTTGCTCTAATTTTTCATCCAAAGGGTCCCAGAGATAACACAAAGTGTCGTTTTGTCAGATAAAATCATTTTTCATATCCTAAAAAGGTCCATATAGCATGCACAATCGATTTTGCATTTCCACTTGTTCAATTTGCAAAGAATCTGTGATAATCTAACCCTAAACATTGTTTCAACCAGTCAAATCATGTTCGTATTTATTCCTCAGAGATCTTAGAACATAAACCAGACTTCACTATATCATTAGGGGTGTAGTATATCCTAAGGACACCAAATTTGGTCAGAGAGCGACGCCTTCATGGCACGCCGATGACTCGAGCGGTCTTCATTTGATCGACTAACTTTGTTAAATTAGCACCAATCGGGGTCAAACAAAGTTAGCTAGATAGCCAATGAGCTTGGCTTTACGAGAGTATCTGGAAACCCTGTGTCTGTGGCAAAATGTAGCTGCTAACCTTGTGCGACAGCAAGCCTTTCCTTTTGGACAAAAATTAAGAATATGGAGAGTTGTGAAAACTGGGTGTTTTGCAATTGTTGAACTTTTAATATGGCTACTAATACTGGAAAAGCTCAATCAAAGCACATACACTGCTGCCATCTTATGGACACCATCGGAATTACAACCAGAGAGTGATGGCTAGAACTGTGACCTTTCTGTTGCATTTCAAAGATGGTGGTAGAAAAAAAAAATCCTTTGCATTTCCTTCTACCCAGATCTGTTGTTATATTCTCCTACATTTCCATAAACATCAAAATGTTTCCTTTCAAATGGTACCAAGAATATGCATATCCTTGCTTCAGGGCCTGAGCTACAGGCAGTTAGATTTGGGTATGTCATTTTAGGCAAAAATTGAAAAAGGGGGCTATCCCTATAACCTACAAGATCCAGAGCCTGCTGGTTCTCTGTTCTACCTGATAACTAATTTCACCCACCTGTTGTCCCAGGTCTAAATGAGTCCCTGATTAGAGGGGACCAATGAAAAAAAGCAGTGGGACTGGCTTCGAGGTCCAGAGTTGAGTTTGAGAGTTCTAGGGGGTGTCAATAACATTGCTAGCTCCTTGCAAGGACATACAATCCATCCAAAGACCAAGCTCTGTTCATCAGACCACAAATGTTTCTTTGACAGACATGCATCTACATTTAAAATGTGTGTGCAAGAGAATGAAAAGAGACTGATTTACTTGGAGCTTTACGCCAGTCATACGGAGCTCCTCGAACATCGTCATCTCTGGTGTATCCCCACTCCACCAGTGCCTGCACTATGTTGAAGAAATACACACCTGCAACAAAAACAATAGTAGCTCACTTAAGCCCACACACAAGCAAAGACTGACATATTCGCACACTATTAGGGAGACTGTTGAATAGATACTTTAGGCACGCTAGGGTGATGGGTCCACTCACCAACATCGCCCTTGCTAGGGTCAAGGTATTCCAGAGGGAAGGTCTGTCCAAAGCCAGGCACTCTGACATCTACCCCCGGAGGTGCTTCTGTCTGCCTTGTTGTACGGTTATAAATCAGTCTAATGCAGACAGACATCCAAGAATATTAGAAAAGTTCAAGATGGACTCAGCGATATGATGTGGATGCAGGAAAAACAGCATAGTGGGTCAATTTCCAAAACTACTAAGAGCGTTGACGCGCAAGGCTCAACTTCTCTGCTGTTTTTAGTCCCGTGGCTAGCGTGCTGTAATAGCATGAAGCAAACCCTTGCACAGGCACAGATACTGTGAGAGCAAAGGGTTGCATCTCACTCAATATCTGCGGTGTTGCTCATGGCAGTCATTTAGCTGAGTCTACCTTTAATTACAATGACATTACAGTTTACAATATAAGTATTGTGAAGATGATATGGGATAGAATTGGAAACTTTCACTTCTTCCCTTAATTCATGAGCTGTTCCTGGAATAAAGCCACAGCAAAATGACATGTAGTTAACTATACGCTCTGAGACCGACTAATTGTTGAAAACATATTGATTACAAAGGGGATTCAAAGGTCAGAAGATAACCTATTCAACCTAGGCTACAGAAAAACAGATCTCTAGAAAAACAGATCCCTCTCTCTCATGCCTACCCAGCCAGCTACGTAATAGTATTACAATTATTTTATTATTAATGTCAAGTTGCCAGTAGAGATGCTGACAGTAGCTTTATACAGAGCTCATACTAAATCAGATACCCCCAACCCCTCCTGGCACCAATCACCCTATTTTCCACCTCACATAACACTAAGCACTGACCTTATGTTGTCAATCCAGCAGTCAATGGCCACCGGCACCATCAGTTCCAGGTTGAGCCATAATGTGAAGTAGGCTTCAGTCTTTTTGTAGCAGATGTAGTGAACCACGCTGGGCTTGTCCAGCTTGGCCTCCAGCTGGTTCCCCAGGTCCCCAGGAACTGTGGGACAAGACAATATGATGAGGATGGCCAGTCAAAGACATTATCAATTTAGAGTGTGATAAAGGTGATCAGTTTCCATTTATTAGCCCAATGTACTAGAAAAACCAGTGTACCTCCCATCTTTTCCTGCCAGCCCCCCCACCCCCCATTAAACCCCATTTCTTGAACTATTTGAAACAAACTCATGGTTGGGGGGGGGGGGGGGGGGTAATGTAGAGATTAGTGGTCAATCACTGAAAACCTGCCAGATTAAAATTTCAACATGTGAGTCTGTGATTACATACAACCCGTTGTGACCCTGAGCCAACCACAAGTTAAACGCTGAAACCAGAAAGGAAACCCTAGGGCAGCATTTCCCAAACTCAGTCCTTGGGACCCCAAGAGGTGCACGTTTTGGTTTATGCCCCATTACTACACAGCTGATTAAAACAATCAAAGCTTGATGATTTGTATCAGCTGTGCAGTGCTAGGGCAAAAACCCGAAACGTGAACAGATTTTGAGAAACACTGACCTAGGGAAAACTTTACTGACTGCTATCACATGCATGTAGACTTACAAATACTGCTAGGGTACCGTTAAATTTTGTAACTTGCCAAACTCTAGATATGGCAGTGAGACAACCTTTGTTGAAACATACAAATCATACTACTAATTTCTAGGCTGCTATAATTATTTTCATGATTAACTGTATAACTGAGTATAATTAAAAAAGGTGATAGGACTGATCATTTTCTGTTCTCAATGACAGAAAAAAGAATTACTACAATGTGGTTACATTTCTGTTACATAGTAATAGCAGCTAGATAGACCAGTCGCTAGAGACATTGTAGCGCATGGGAAACAAAATGTCCAAGTCAAATTAAGTTCCATTTCAAACAATTGGAGACAGATGCTACATTGTAATGTTGGAGACAACAATGTAGCCTTATTAAGCATGCATCGACCAACAACAGTTTAGTTGATTTGTATATTAGCTCGTTTTTTTACCCCCTTTATGTAATGAAATAATACAGGGTTCAACTCGAGATCATCTAAATATATATATATATATATATTGAGAAACATGATGCATGAGTTTCTTTTTTTTGGACGCACGAGTTTATCCTAACTAGCCTTGTTCGCTGTCTGACCATCTGTTTCACAATTAATGAACAACTGAAAATAGAAGAGCTAGCTAGCTAGCTAGCTAACGTTTTACATCAAGGATAAACAATGACCACTTACTTAGAACTACTGGAGGTTTTTCAGATCGACATGCATTGCCCGGGAGACATTTCTCAAATGTTCTGCCTTTGATGTATGGTACCAACATCAACAACAAACACAGCTGGAAGAGCGCTGGGCTAGTCAACCCACAGGATACCATTTCTCCCATTCACTTCCCAACCTGGAAAAGTTGGCTTGAGATTCGCTATTCGCCAGCCATTCGGACCTCCAAACTTCAATAGCTGGCGAACGATTTGAGCTACACACCTCAGATTGGTCTCTTTTGTGAAGGACAAAGGGTTTACATTGCACAAGTCTTATTTTCCCGATTCTGACCCGAGTTAAGTAATCACATGGCAATTGTGGAGACAGCCTGGCACCCCGTCAATGCAACTAGTTAGGGATCTTCAACAAAGTGCATGATCACAATATTCACATTTCAATAGCTCTTACACCAAGTGACTTAGCAACCTAATATCTTCTATGATATAATACTGTTTGCAACAATTGAATGTGCATTATTTTTTTATTTATTTTATTTATTTAACCTCTATTTAACCAGGTAGGCTAGTTGAGAACAAGTTCTCATTTGCAACTGCGACCTGGCCAAGATAAAGCATAGCAGTGTGAACAGACAACACAGAGTTACCCACAGAGTAAACAATTAACAAGTCAATAACACAGTAGAAAAAAAGAGAGTCTATATACATTGTGTGCAAAGACATGAGGAGGTAGGCGAATAATTACAATTTTGCAGATTAACACTGGAGTGATAAATGATCAGATGGTAATGTACATGTAGAGATATTGGTGTGCAAAAGAGCAGAGAAGTAAATAAATATAAACAGTATGGGGATGAGGTAGGTAAAATTGGGTGGGTAATTTACCGATAGACTATGTACAGCTGCAGCGACCGGTTAGCTGCTCAGATAGCAGATGTTTGAAGTTGGTGAGGGAGATAAATGTCTCCAACTTCAGCTATTTTTGCAATTCGTTCCAGTCACAGGCAGCAGAGAACTGGAACGAAAGGCGGCCAAATGAGGTGTTGGCTTTAGGGATGATCAGTGAGATACACCTGCTGGAGCGCATGCTACGGGTGGGTGTTGCCATCGTGACCAGTGAACTGAGATAAGGCGGAGCTTTACCTAGCATGGACTTGTAGATGACCTGGAGCCAGTGGGTCTGGCGACGAATATGTAGCGAGGGCCAGCCGACTAGAGCATACAGGTCGCAGTGGTGGGTGGTATAAGGTGCTTTAGTAACAAAACGGATGGCACTGTGATAAACTGCATCCAGTTTGCTGAGTAGAGTATTGGAAGCTATTTTGTAGATGACATCGCCGAAGTCGAGGATCGGTAGGATAGTCAGTTTTACTAGGGTAAGTTTGGCGGCGTGAGTGAAGGAGGCTTTGTTGCGGAATAGAAAGCCGATTCTAGATTTGATTTTTAGATTGGAGATGTTTGATATGAGTCTGGAAGGAGAGTTTACAGTCTAGCCAGACACCTAGGTACTTATAGATGTCCACATATTCTAGGTTGGAACCATCCAGGGTGGTGATGCTAGTCGGGTGTGCGGGTGCAGGCAGCGAACGGTTAAAAAGCATGCATTTGAGTCTTATGGATTATGCCACCTACTGTGCTAGTGGATAATAAGGATCCCAAAAAGGAAATAATGCGGATGCATTTTTTTGAAAATATCATACAAACTATTAAACTATTTTTTTACTAAACAAAATCAACCTGCTTTTCTCTAACAAAAAAACAACAAATTATAATCAGGTCCCTACACAGGCTCAGAAGACTCCTGTGAGGGCAGGACATTTCCAAGCAACAATTGTCCTTGCAGTGCTTCTGCCATGAAGTCTTGGAGCCCCCAAAACTTCTTGGCTGCAGATATAATGATGTCCAGCTTCTTGGACACTGCTGTACAATTAATCACTGTGGCCAGAAATACATCCACCTCCATATCTTCTTCAACACTGTGGCCTCTAGCCCCTTCGACTCTCTTCATCTCCTCCACATAGGAGATCTGCTGAACAGCCCTGATCCTTGACACCTCAACCGCTTTCACCCTAACAGGGCAACTCAAGGAACTCTGGAGTAAAATCCCCACGCAGTTGCAACATTTTCCATTCAAAGATTCTTCAATACCATATTTCTCCCATCTCCAAACATTTGACACATGACCATATATTTTACAATTCCCACACTGTAGTGGTTTGGACACAAATACTCCCACAGCATACCTCACATAGCCAAGCTTCACATGTTCACATGTAGAATCTCCCTAAACAACAATAGTAGCGATAGGCTTTTCTCCTTCCTTCCATTTACCATACGGGTCAAGTGACATGTACTGACCACTTTCTGAATAAGGTACTCGTCATCTACAGTATATCTAACAAGACTCCAGCTATAACTCCTTTGGCAGGCGCCCTGCTCCGAAGATCAACACAGGTTACTTCTGATGTGGGAATTTAGCCTTCTTCTATTCTTCATTTATTTTTTATTTCACCTTTATCTAACCAGGTAAGCAAGTTGAGAACAAGTTCTCATTTACAATTGCGACCTGGCCAAGATAAAGCAAAGCAGTTTGACACATTCAACGACACAGAGTTCCACATGGAGTAAAACAAACATACAGTCAATAATACAGTAGAAACAAGTCTATATACGATGTGAGCAAATGAGGTGAGATAAGGGAGGTAAAGGCAAAAAAATTCCATGGTGGCAAAGTAAATACAATATAGCAAGTAAAACACTGGAATGGTAGATTTGCAATGGAAGAATGTGCAAAGTAGAAATAAAAAATAATGGGGTGCAAAGGAGCAAAATAAATAAATACAACTAAATAAATACAGTAGGGAAAGAGGTAGTTGTTTTGGCTAAATTATAGGTGGGCTATGTACAGGTGCAGTAATCTGTGAGCTGCTCTGACAGCTGGTGCGTAAAGCTAGTGAGAGAGATAAGTGTTTCCTGTTTCAGAGATTTTCATCAACACAATTAACCAAAATAAGGCCACATCTAGTTACCTTGATTGAATCCACCTTTCCCACTGCTCTCTTCACAGCCCTTGATAGTAAAAAAGGATTTCCCAATTTACTTCCTTGTCCAAAAAACGCAGTCCAATAGCAAATGCATTATTGGACCAGTCCGTCATGGGTACCTCTCCTCCACCTCCTGGAAACCCATTTTCTCTGTCCACCATCCTCATTTCAGCGGTCCATTATCCCTCATACAGAGAGGCATGTTGCATACCCTTTAGTTCTCATAAAGTTATTCCTACATTTAAAATATTTATAAAAATCAATTACATTTCAACAGCTCCTTGTTCACATGACCTAGACACCTCAAACCAACTTTGGAATGTTCAGTGGGTAGAGACACCCTCTTTGGTTTTCTGATTTTAATTTACATTTTCCTTTACCTTAATTTATGAATGACATGTTTTACTTAAAATTTCAATAGCTACTTCATCACATGACCTAGGCACCTTAAACCAACTTTCTATTTTTCACAGGCTCCGGAAACACATTGTACACCCTTTGGTTGTCCTATAAAGCGCTTACAAGATTTTATAGAAATATAAACAAATTGAGAATTTCCGTAGCTTTGCAACCATGTGATTTACCAATCTAATTTCAACTGTCCATTTTTCCTTATATAGAGAGGCATGTTGCCCACCCTTTACTTTTCTCATAAAATGATCCCTACATGTTTTAAATATATGTATGTTTACAAAAAAATACTTCAAATTCAATAGCTCCTTGATCACATGACCTAGACACCTTAAACCAACTTTGGTTCAGAGGGTAGGGACACACTTTGCACACCCTTTGGTTTTTTGAAGAAAAAAAGTTTTTCCCCTTACCTTAATTTATATGTAAAATTCTTGATTTAGAATTTCAATAGCTACTAGATCACATGATCTAGGCACCTTAAACCAACGTTGTATTGTTCACAGGGTAGGGATACACATTACACACCATTTGATTTTCCAATAAAGCACTTACACAATTTTATGTCAATATTTGAAAATGTTCAAATGTAATAGCTCTTCAACCACGTGACAAAGCAATCTCATTTCAACTGTCCATTATTCCTTATATAGAGAGGCAGGTTGCACACCTTTTACTTTTCTCATAAAATGATTCCTATTCTTTTTTTAATGTTTATTATTTATCAACCACTTTTTGCCAATCCGCTCTGACTTCAAAATATCCAGAGTCGCTCCCCTCCTCAAGAAACCAACACTCGAACCCTCTGGCATCAAAAAACTACTGGCCGGTATCCCTTCTTTCTTTTCTTTCCAAAACACTTGAGCGTGCTGTCTCTGGCCAACTCTCTCGCTATCTCTCTCAGAACGATCTTCTTGACCCTAACCAGTCAAGACGGGTTACTCAACCGAGACTGTTTTCCTTTGTGTCACAGAGACTCTCCGCACTGCCATAGCTGACGCTTTCTCCTCTGTTCTCATTATCCTAGATCTGTCCGCTGCCTTTGACACCGTGAACCATCAGATCCTCCTCTCCACCCTCTTAGGGCTGGGCACCTCAGGCTCTGGACACTCTTGAATTGCATCCTACCCTGCAGGGCACTCCTATCAGGTGACGTGGAGAGGATCTGTCTGCACCAACTACTCTCACTACTGGTGTCCCCCAGGGCTCGGTTCTAGGCCCTATCCTCTTCTCTCACAGCTCTGTCATATCCACACATGGTCTCTCCTAACATTGCTATGTGGATGACTCTCAACTACTTTTCTCCTTCCCCCCTACTGACATCCAGGTTGGCGACACACATCTCTGCATACCTGGCTAATATCTCAGCTTGGATGTCGGCCCAACACCTCAAGCTCAACCTCAACAAGACGGAGCTGCTGTTCCTCCTGGGTAAGGCCTGCCAGCTCTCCATCACAGTTGACAAATCCACGGTGTCCCCCTGCCAGAGTGCAAAGAACCTTGGCGTGACCGTGGACAACACCCTGTCGTTCTATGCAAACATCAAAGCAGTGACTCGCTCCTGCAAGTTCATGCTCTACAACATCCGTAGAGTACGACCCTACCTCATACAGAAAGCAGCGCAGGTCCTAATCCAAGCACTTGTCATCTCTCGTCTGGACTACTGCAACTCGCTGTTGGCTGGGCTCCCTGCTTGTGGCATCAAACCCCTGCAACTTATCCAGAAGGCCGCAGCCTGCCTGGTATTCAGCCTTACCAAATTCTCCCATGTCACCCCACTCCCCAATGGTGGTACCAGCATTCCCCTTAATCTAGGACAGCAGAATCCCTGCCCATCTATTGAAAAAACATCTGAAACCCTACCTCTTCAAAAATTATCTTAAATAATATCCCCCTCCCCGCACCCCCTCCTTTTGTGATCTAGCACTTCGCAATTGACCCCCCTCCCTCGTAACACTCGCACTTTATCAAAACAGTTATCCATCAATAACTGTTTTGAGAAATCAGGATGTTCATTGGCATAAAACAATGGGTCTATTCCCGCCAGTTAAATCATGGGACACATTTATCATGACATTAGAAACTTTGAAAAGAAAGAGAAATGTACCACTAGAAACTGGATTTAAATATTCAATTTCATTTAACAAAACATTTGACAAGCTATGACAAATTACATAATTCAAGCAACACAGTGAACTCATCACAACACAAGAACTGAATGACAAATGAGAGTGAATTATTGTTGTACACTCTTAGGAAAACATGTACTAAGTAGAACATATAGTCTACTTCTGCATGTCCCTACAGGAGAACCACATTTGGGGCTAGGTATAAATCTTTGCAGACAGTTCTACCTAGAACGAGAAATGTACAACAATATATAACAATAAAATCACAGAGAGAGAGAGAGAGAGAGAGAGAGAGAGAGAGAGAGAGAGACACACACAAACACACACACACACACAGGGACACTGAGAGATAGAGGAAGATCAGAGGGAGCATGCCTAAGATCACACAGTATACCAGATAGGACAGACTGATCATATCCCCCAACACAAAAGCTATTGCAACATAATCAATGGGGACAGAAACAGGGGAATTGAGCAACACTCTGGCCCCTTCCAAAATTACTCCAGGACAGTGCAAATCAGGCATGATAAGGAACACCCATCTTTGCCAAAGCGCAGCCCCCACACCACTCAAGGGAAATCAACAGACCACTAACTTACTACCATGAGACAAGGTTGAGTTGAGTATAAGCGAGTATAAGGTTGAGTATAAGCGAGGAAGAACTCCCACACCCCAAAAAAGCGCAAAACAGGACAGGAAGATTATGTCAGTGACTCAACCCACCCAAGGTAGTCGAATATAGTTAACAAAGCCTAGCATGATCTGATGCGTCCTCATTTTTTGTTCTCACCCATCTACACATAATACCCCATAATGACAAACTGAAAACATGTTTTTAGAAACGTTTGCATATGTATTGAAAACAGAAATATGTCATTTACATACAATACCAGTCAAAATGTTGGGTTTTTCCCACATTGTAGAATAATAGTGAAGACATCAAAACTATGAAATAACACATATGGAATCATGTGTAACCAAATTTAAAACAAATCAAATATATTTTTGATTCCTCAAAGTAGCCACCCTTTGCCTTGATGACAGCTTTACACACTCTTGGTATTCTCTCAACCAGCTTCATGACCTTGTCACCTGGAATGCATTTCAATGAATTATTAAAAGTTCATGCGTTTGAGCCAATTAGTTGTGTTGTGACAAGGTTCGCGAGTTATTGAAGTTTGAAGGTCCAGATGTCTGGCGAATATCGAATCTCAAAACAACTTTATCATGGTCTGTGATATGTTACCCCTGATGAGGAAATTGAGACATTTATCTACACAAAGAAATCCCTTTGCTGGCACGTTTCACAGCATGAAAACATAACTGGTCAAAACAACACTCCGCAGGGATGCAACAGATAATAATCATCAAACCAAAAGAATATCCCCCAGATCAAATTTAGAGTAGTGACGTGTGAAGTGTCGAAATTCGATGGGAGTGGCCGACAAACAGCTGTAGTCTGAAATAACTTTAATTCAGAAAACATTTCATCTCAAAACATTCAAGAAGTAAACTCCACTAGTATATAACCATAAGAATATTTGATACACGAATATATATATTTTTATATATATCTTTTTTATTCTACCCCCTGGACACCCACTCAAAATCAGTTGACATTGTGCCCTCAGAATAACACAAAGCCTAGGTTGGCAGTACAAGGAAAGGATTTGACTGTGTGAGTGTGAAAAATACTCATGTTAGCTAAGATGCAGAACCTTTTATGAAGTTAGCATGCCAATAGCACAAACTCAACAACATCATAACAAAGTTGGCTTCCACTAACTGACTAGCTAGCCCTACCTGGTTACTGGCTATAGTCATGCTAGCTAGTAGTAGATAGTGAAAGTAAATTATTCCCTCAACATGCTACAAGATGAAGCTGCCCAGCCAGAGCTACCTGCAGCAGAAAGGTCATTTCTGTAGCTACTGTAGCTTAGCTAGATCTTTTGTCAGCTGATGGTGTCTATTGACTGAGTAATAATGAACATCAGTTACTCTAAATGGTTACCTACCTGGCTCTTTGAATAGCTGACTTAGCTAGTACTTACACATACAACAATATTCAATTGAGCTATTCTGCGTGTGTGTGCCTGTGAGTTCTGAATGTTCCCACAGGAGAAAAGCACAGCATGGCATCTTAGCTGATCATCATGAACTTCATGGAGTTACATCAGTCAATACAGTAACTTAAAATGAGCATTTTTATTGGTATGGGTGTTCACAACTGAAGAGTATAGCCTACGTCTGCCTTTCAGTAAGCAAGAAAGGATGTTGGTGAAGTATACCACTATTGCTGTGACAATTGACCTACTTCTCTGAATATTCAAGGTATAAAAGGCATCAAAAGTGTTGTAATTTCATTATAATCTACACAATAATTCACATTTCCTGTTGCTGCAGGATTATTTTCCTGCTGTGAGAAAGTAATCTTCCTTTCCTCTCATCTTTCTCTCCCTCTCTCTCTCACACACACACACACACACACACACACACACACACACCTCAGATCTCCTCATCTGCATAGGGTCTAGGGTGATCCTGACCAACATTTAACATTAAAAAGCTGTTTTCGTAGAGGGCCGCTAGACTAATTGACCAATGTAAAAACGTTAGCTGTCATGGGCTAATTAAGTGTGTCAGTGACTGACATAACGAGAGAAAGTGCTGATGCGCAACCTGCTTGTGAAATTGCACCTTGTCTATTCTACTGTTCGACCTCTCAACAGTAAATTGAGACCCTGACTGAATACAAATAAAATGTATGTTTCTTCCAATGAGCCAGTGCTTGAGTATTTAACATATATCTGTGGCATCTTTATTTTATAGCAGAGAGAACTAATGGGAATATTTGTCAGATTTAAGAATATTGGAGACCTTATTGTACATACAGTACCAACACATACATAAGCATGATAATATAGCCTGTCACATTTTTGACATTTCATCCAAAGTGCTTGACCTTAAAATAAACAGAGCTAAAACAGAAAATGCTATCTGAAGTGGATGGGGACTGCATTTGGCAAGTAGGGAATAGATATGTAAAGACAACGCAATATGAAATCTCATTTTGTCTTCAATTTTATTAGATTTTGGTTCACAGGTAAAATGCAGCAATTACATTTACTTTTATTACTCATCAAGAGAAGGAGGGGATATAAGGGGAGAGGGAGTTTCTTAAAAACGAACATGTATCCACTCTCTCCCGCCACCCACACTCCTCCATACAAGTGCCATCTGTCAACTTTTAGTAAAAAAACACACTTGAAGCAAATTTAAACATTGAAATAAACCGATATAATCAAAAGGCAGTTTAATAAGAGTGAGCAAAGTTTAGTATTAGGGGATAAAGTAGTTGATCTGGCAACATGGGATTGGTGTCTACAGCAAAACAACTTGAGAATTAACAAAAAAACAGAGCAAACTATAATGCTATTTGGCCTTAACAGAGAGGACACAGTGGCAGAATACCTGACCGCTGTGACAGACCTAAACTTAAGGAAAGCTTTGACTATGTACAGACTCAGTGAGCATAGCCTTGCTATTGAGAAAGGCCGCCGTAGTCTGACCTGGCTCTCAAGAGCAGACAGGCTATGTGCACACTGCCCACAAAATGAGGTGGAAACTGAGCTGCACTTCCTAACCTCCTGCCAAATGCATGACCATAGAGACACATATTTCCCTCAGATTACACACATCCAATTTTGATAAACTCCCCTATCTACTGGGTGAAGTACAACAGTGTGCCATCCCAGCAGCAAGATTTGTGACCTGTAGCCACAAGAAAAGGGCAATCCGTGAAGATCAAACACCATTGTAAATACAACCCATATTTATGTTTATTTTCCCTTTAGAACTTTAACTATTTGCCCATTTAGCAATAGCTATGCAACGTGCCAGATAAGGTATCCATTTACAGTAACTGCTGTTCATCATTACTTAGTGTTTGACTATTAGCCAACAGAAGGGCTAGCTAAGTATTGGAGGAGTCTGACATTTCTGCAGCAGTTAGCTCTAACTGGGCAGCTTCATCTTGTTGCAAGTGAAGGGACCAACTTACTTCCACTAGCTACTACTATCTAGCATGACTATATCCAGTAACCAGGTAGGGCTAGTGCTAGCTAGCCAGCTAGTCCAAGCCAACTTTGTTCAGTTGTTATTAAGTTCGTGCTATTGGCATGCGAACTTCATAATAAGTTCTGCATGTTAGCTAACATTATTATTTGATCTTTTTCAGTCTAATCCTTTCTTTTAGCTGCCAACATAGGCTGTTAAACCCCACCCTCTCCCCAACCCTGTGAATACTCTGAGGGGGTGTGTACTTCTGTGTATGAAAAAAAAAAAACATAATACAATTTGTTGTTATTTGTTTGCCATTATTCCATGTCCAATTTTGACACAATAGATGGGAAAACAAGTCAATTTATGATTTTATTTTTTTTAATTCAAAAATGTTTTTAGCCGTTTGTTTTTCCACTGTTTTGACTCAAATCAAAATAAGGAAACGTACACTGACCAAATACATATTTATTTTTTGATTTCCTATCATGCTAAGAGGAAAAGATAAGCATAATGAAACAAGAGGCATATGCATACTATATCACTTCTCATTAGTAATACTAGTTAGGATGTGTGTACATATACACTGAGTATACCAAACATTAGGAACAACTAATATTGAGTTGCACACATACACAATCCATGTCTCAAGGCTTAAAAATCCTTTAATTAACCCTCACCTTCATCTACACTGATTGAAGTGGATTTAACAAGTGACATCAATAAGGGATCATAGCTTTCATCTGGATTCCCCTGTTCAGTCTACGTCATGAAAAGAGCAGGCGTTCTTAATGTTTTGTACACTCAGTGTGTAAGTCCAACTCAGTAGCTACTACATCAGTAATCGTATGTACATTGGGAGAGTGAATTATTTTCTCCCCAAAAGCTTACAGTGTAGATTTGGGAGCCTTGTCCGGCTGGACTTGATCTTGCATGACTGCAGAGTCAATGGGACGTTCATCAGTCTCATGGAATGTAGAATCCTCTTCTCCATATCTTCCTTCCAGGATACTCTGGACCACGTTGAGCACCTTGCTATTGAATACTATTTCCAAGTGGGGCATGGCCCTGAACTCCTTGACATAGACAGGCTGTGCTTGCTTTCCTATCCAACGCTTACATAAACTCATGCTAAGACTGTCCACTGTATCATCCCCATCAGCATACACATAGTCTATAGGGTCTACATTTGGGAACTGGTCGTCATAAATATAGGTAACCGGTGTGGGCAGCCCCACACCATAGAAGCAGTATACCTCAACACCAGGAGGGGGCAGACCAGCTGTCAGGTTTCTGGTGTCTTCCCACATGAACCAGCCATCCTCAAAGTCGATGTCTTTGAAGAAGCGCTGGTAGTCCTGGTGGGTATAGTTGAATGAGGGTGTGGAGATGAAGGCGTGGTCTGCAGGCCATGCCTCTTCAAATGGAAGCATCCAGGGGTTTGTTGTGGTCATGCGTTGCTCCTCCCGGATCTTGATGTTGGATACCATTGGGATGCCATCATTTTCACCTGCAGAAACAATTGTTATCATAAATGATTTTCTCTTGGCAATCTTTCATCAATGTGTGACTCGCCAAAGTAATCCAGACAAACCAGTCCTACCACCCTTTCAGGAAAATGAAGATGTGGGCATCATCACTAGTAAAATGATTTTGCAATATGTACCGATTACTGTCAATGTGATTTACAGGACAGTAAAAACTAGTTCCACACGGTTATCAGTTTTTTTTTAGGTTATGTTTCTACTATAGGTAAGGTTGTTTCAATCTGTCCACCAGACTTTGACATATAGTACCTGATGCTAGCACTCGAATAGGCTTGACTGCCCCACCCCAGGGTGCTCCAAGTGAAATAAAGCCTTTGATGTATTGGTCTTTCCAAGTCTGGGTCTGCTGATATAAGAAGTAGAGGACATAATTGCTTCCCATGCTGTGTCCCAAGAGGTAAAGTGGTTGTTGATACTGCTCGTACATATCCTCAATCAGCTTCTTCAGTCGTGCAAAGTATTCCTCCTGCTCGTCTGATAAGGAGAGACAAATAGGCCACATAATGAGAAAGCATGTATGCATAAACAATGAATGAGTTGTACTTTTGTTTTACAGGAATGTTATTGTCAGTTGGATGTTGTGTGTGTCCATGATGTCACTTACTTGGAGCTACCCTCCAGTCGTATGGTGCTGCTCGGACAGTCTCATTACGGACATATCCCATGTTGACCAAATGTGTAACCATAGTGTGAAAATATCCTGGAAAAGGACAGTTCATTTAATGAAATCATAATCAAA
This sequence comes from Oncorhynchus nerka, assembly GCF_034236695.1. Lineage (NCBI taxonomy): Eukaryota > Metazoa > Chordata > Actinopteri > Salmoniformes > Salmonidae > Oncorhynchus > Oncorhynchus nerka. The sequence goes on from NC_088404.1 coordinate 44,072,630, forward strand.
AAGAAAACAATTATAGGAACAGATGTCCTCATTATGGTTGTTCTCACCTGACAACTTGTTTGTGTCCAAGAACTCAACAGAATAGGTCTGTCCAAAACCAGGCACTCTCACCGTCACCCCTGCAGAATTGGAGGTCTTGCGAGTTGTCCTATTGTATACAATTCTGTAGCAGGAAATATTCAGTATGTACAGGATGTTATTGCATAAGGAAATGATCCCAACCACTAAAATGCCTCGCCCTCAAAATCCAACTTGTGAAGATAGAGTTGCGGTTGTATGCTTCTCTCTTCTCCTTCCTGTTTGGCCCTGTCCGGGGGTGTCCTCGGATGGGGCCACAATGTCTCCTGACCCTTCCTGTCTCAGCCTCCAGTATTTATGCTGCAGTAGTTTATGTGTCCGGGGGCTAGGGTCAGTTTGTTATATCTGGAGTACTTCTCCTGTCCTATTCGGTGTCCTGTGTGAATCTAAGTGTGCGTTCTCTAATTCTCTCCTTCTCTCTTTCTTTCTCTCTCTCGGAGGACCTGAGCCCTAGGACCATGCCCCAGGATTACCTGACATGATGACTCCTTGCTGTCCCCAGTCCACCTGACCGTGCTGCTGCTCCAGTTTCAACTGTTCTGCCTTATTATTATTCGACCATGCTGGTCATTTATGAACATTTGAACATCTTGGCCATGTTCTGTTATAATCTCCACCCGGCACAGCCAGAAGAGGACTGGCCACCCCACATAGCCTGGTTCCTCTAGGTTTCTTCCTAGGTTTTGGCCTTTCTAGGGAGTTTTTCCTCGCCACCGTGCTTCTACACCTGCATTGCTTGCTGTTTGGGGTTTTAGGCTGGGTTTCTGTACAGCACTTTGAGATATCAGCTGATGTACGAAGGGCTATATAAATAAATTTGATTTGATTCTTCTATTACAGTGCATTATTTATTAATACAGCAAAGAACAATTTGCAAATTTGCTAATTGAAATGATTGAATTTACAAGATATAAACAGAATTATTTTGACATAGATCAGATTCATTCTCCCCCTCACCTTATATTATCGATCCAACAGTCAAGCCCAATTGGCATGAACATATTCAGGTCAATCCAAAGTGTGAAAAAGTCATCTGTCTTTTTGTAGCACATCCAATGCACAAGGCTTGGCTTGTCAATCTTGGCCTCAAGCTGGTTTCCTAGGTTCCCAGGTACTGGTCAAAAGTGGAAAAATGTTAGAACTTAGAAGCCAGATGAGCAAGGAGGCAAGTTTAGAACAATGTAGAGACAATCATCACAATTTACAATAAAGTAGTTTAAAAAGAGGATACAACAAGGGTAGATGAAGAAAAGGATGACAAGACAAAGTCAACGTAGAGATTTGTTTTCCCTTGTTTCACAACTGTCAATGTGATTTGTCCCATCAAACAGACACAAGACATTGACCAATAAAAAGAATGGTTACACTTCATTTAAGGCTAATTAATTGTAATAGTAACATTAACAACAACATGTGGTAATTGGAGTCTAATTACAGGGCTGTAACAACAAATACTTGATTCTGTTTGTTACAAATGTTAAAGTTTCCAATAGCATCCCAACGCACCATATTTCAGCCTGCACAAACCATGTGATAAGTGTAAACCAATTGAACACTGACCAATTCATTGACACAATTTTGCAATAAAGAGCTGGAGTCTGATGCCCTGGCCCAATTGTCACGTTCATCGTATAGAGGAGAACAAGGCGCAGCGTGATATGAATACATTCTTCTTTAAATAAAGCAAGACAACTAAACAACCGTGACGCTATATCGACCGAGTGCTGACATGCAACTACACATAGACAATAACCCACAAAAAGAAAATGGCAACCTAAATAGGATCCCCAATCAGAGACAATTGGGAACCAATTCAGGCCACCATAGACCTACATTACCTAGACATACATAAAACCCATAGATATACAAAAACCCTAGACAGGACAAAAACACACATACCCACCCTCGTCACACCCTGTCCTGACCAAAATAATACATGAAACATAGATAACTAAGGTCAGGGCGTGACACCAATGACAAAAACAGGTTTACAAACAGTTCACATAAAATAAAAAGCAGTCGGCAGGGCGGGTGCGGGGACCATTTCTACATTTCTACATTGGAGAATAATAGTGAAGATATCAAAACTATGAAATAACACATATGGAATCATGTAGTGAAATCGAAATATATTTCAGATTTGAGATTCTTCAAAGTAGCCACCCTTTGCCTTGATGACAGCTTTGCACACTTGGCATTCTCTCAACCAGCTGCACCTGGAATGCTTTTCCAAAAGTCTTGAAGGAGTTCCCACATATGCTGAGCACTTGTTGGCTGCTTTTCCTTCATTCTGCATTCCAACTCATCCCAAACCATCTCAATTGGGTTGAGGTCGGGTGATTTTGAAGGCCAGTTCATCTGATGCAGCGTAAACCAGATGGGATGGTGTATTGCCGCAGAATGCTGTGGTAGCCATGCTGGTTAAGTGTGCCTTGATTTCTAAACAAATCACAGACAGTGTCACCAGCAGTCACCTCCATGCTTCACGGTGGGAACCACACATGCGTAGATCATCCGTTCAAAAACAGCTCAAATAAGCAAAGAGAAACAACAGTCCAAGACATAAAGCTCAGTCAATATGGAACATTTCAAGTCGCAAAAACCATCAAGTGCAATGATGAAACTGGCTCTCATGAGGATCGCTAGAGGAAAAGGAGGATAAGTTCTTGCCATAATATCCAATTGTTTTTTAGTAGCTACTATCTTGTCTCATCGCTACAACTCCCGTACGGGCTCGGGAGAGACGAAGGTTGAAAGTCATGCGTCCTCCGATACACAACCCAACCAAGCCGCACTGCTTCTTAACACAGCGCGCATCCAACCCGGAAGCCAGCCGCACCAATGTGTCAGAGGAAACACCGTGCACCTGGCAACCTTGGTTAGCGTACACTGCGCCCGGCCCGCCACAGGAGTCACTGGTGCGCGATGAGACAAGGACATCCCTACCGGTCACGGCCGGTTACGACAGAGCCTGGGTGCGAACCCAGATTCTCTGATGGCAGAACTGGCGCTGCAATACAGCGCCCTTAACCACTGTGCCACCCGGGAGGCCTAATAATAATAGGGACTTGGTCTTTAACCAAATAGGGCTATCTTCTGTATACCACCCCTAACTTGTAACAACACAACTGATTGGCTCAAACGCATTAAGAAGATAAGAAATTCCACAAATTAACTTTTAACAAGGCATACCTGTTAATGTAAATGCATTCCAGGTGACTACTTCATGGAGCTGGTTGAGAGAATGCTAAGAGTGTGCAAAGCTGTCATCAAGGGAAAGGGTGGCTACTTTGAAACATTTCAAATATAAAATATATTTTTATTTGTTTAACACTTTTTTGGTTACTACATGATTCTAAATGTGTTATTCCACAGTTTTGATGTCTTCACTATTATTCTACATTGTAGAACATAGTAAAAAATAAAGAAAAACCCGAGAATGAGTAGGTGTGTCCAAACTTTTGACTGGTACTGTATATATTTAAGGCACTCAGTCCAGCTTTCAACTTACTCTTGAAAGTTGTAATAGTAGAATGCACAAGGTGCATTTTCGAAATTGGTCAATGCATTTGGGGCGGCAGGGTAGCCTAGCGGTTAGAGTGTTGGACTATTAACTGGAAGGTTGCAAGATCAAATCCTCAAATTGACTAGGTAAAAATCTGTCTTTCTGCCCCTAAACAAGGCAGTTAATCCACTGTTCCTAGGCTGCCATTGAAAATAAGAATTTGTTCTAGTTAAATAAAGGTTAAATATATGTTAGAGAGCTGTTTATAAATTGTCAGCTAAAGTATTTTAGCTAGATTTTTTTGCCCAAATGCTGGAAGGGGGGCCTGAGTGGAAAAGTTTGTCAAACCCTGGAGTACACGCTCAGTGTGCAAAATCCAGACATTAAAGATTTCAGTGAACGAAACAAAGTGTTGTAGGCCAAAATCGTCAACACAGGAAAGAGAAAGTAAGTACATTTTTGGATACATTAATTCTGCGGGACAATTTAGCATAGGCAGTTAGCTAGCATTTTTAAAATTAGCTAGCACTTTAGCTAGCTAGCTAGTTTTCTAACCTTGACTAGCTAACTAGCTACCTAAAGCTGGCAAAAAGTGTACTATGGTTGCTACTCACTAGCTAACGTTAGCTAAGCTCAATGGTCTTATCTTCCCTGAACCTTGTTCTCAAGATATCCGTTCCCCAAGGGTACAGTCCTTTCATAAAGTATTCAGACCACTTGACCTTTTCCACATTTTGTTACGTTACAGCCTTATTCTAAAATGGATTAAATAATGACCTCATAATGACAAACCCCCCAAAAAATGCATTTTTGCAAATGTATATAACAAACTGAAATATCACATTTAGATAAGTATTCAGGCCCTTTACTCAGTACTTTGTTGAAGCACCTTTGGCAGCGATTACAGCCTCGAGGCTTCTTGGGTATGACGCTACAAGCTTGGCACACCTGTATTTGGGGAGTTTCTCCCATTTTTCTCTGCAGAACCTCAAGCTCTGTCAGGTTGGATGGGGAGCGTCGCTGCACAGCTATTTTCAGGTCTCTCTAGAGATGTTCAACAGGGTTCAAGTCCGGGCTATGACTGGGCCACTCAAGGACATTCAGAGACTTTTCTCGAAGGCACGCAGGTTGTCATGTGCCTTTTACTAAGGATTGGATTCTGTCTGGCCTCTCTACAATAAAGGCCTGATTGGTGGAAAGCTGCAGAGATGGTTGTCCTTCTGGAAGTTTCTCCCATCTTAAAAAGAGGAACTCTGGAGTTCTGTCAGAGTGACCATCGTGTTCTTGGTCACCACCCTGACCAAGGCCCTTCTCCCCTGATTTCTCAGTTTGGCTGGGCGGCGAGCTCTATGATGTGTCTTGGGGGTTCCAAACTTCTTCCATTTCAGAATGATGGAGGCCACTGTGTTCTTGAGGACCTTTAATGCTGCAGAAATATTTTGGTACCCTTCCCCAAATCTGTGCCTCGACACATGCTGTTACGGAGTCTAGTTGATAGGTATTCGACTAGCCGGACTGTTCCCCGGACTCCATGTGTAGGGATTTGTACAATGCACAAAAAAGGCTATTGAACCTGACATTGGTGTCTGTCTTTATTCCTTTATCCAACATATCATACTGAAACATGGTATCAGAAGTGGCTTGGAAAACACACATTTGTTATTTTTGTAGCTAAGTACAGTATAGGCGCAGTTACGTTCCATATGCGAACACACGCCGTTTCCTACTCACAACACTGATCACCTCGTTGTTAGCTGGCTAGCTAGCATCACTACCTACTTCGATGACTGAAGGCAAAGAAATATCATATTCCATTGCTATGGCAGCGAACATTCCTCCACCAAATCCCATGGTTCTCACAGGGGACTAGAATACTATTTGGGACAACTTCAGGGATGAATTCGAGGACTATGCGCTGGCGACCGGTCTACATGAGAAACCCAACGAGGTACAAGCTGCAACTCTGAGAAGTTTAATGGGCAGCGAATGCAGGCATATCTTCCGGCACAATCTCACCCTCACAGCACGACAAACAGTGTGATGCAAAGGCTATATTGGATGCATTGGAGAATTACTTCAAACCCGCCAGAAACGTCATTTACGAGCGATTCGTTTTCGGAAGCTGCAAACAGGAAGAGGGTGAGTCAGTACACAACTTTGTAACCCGTTTGAGAGAGAAATCCGCCACTTGTGAATACGGGGGATTGAAAGATGAATTGATTCGTGACAAAATAGTACTGGGAATTGCAAATGAGGATACACGCCGGCGTCTACTGAGAGAGAGAGAGAGAGGCTTAACATTAGTAACTGCCATCGAAATGTGGCGCACTGCTGAAGTCACTGACATGAGAATGAGAGCAATGGAAATCGAAACCCCACGCCCCGAAGTTGATACTGTTCACGCTGTTGCTAGGCAGACATTCAGACTAAACCAATCGAGGCAGAGCAATTCACCACAAACGGTGAACACAGAGAGCCCCGTAGCATGTAAATACTGTGGGAATACACACACACGTGGCAAAGAGCACTGCCCTGCCTACAGAAAACCATGCAGAGCTTGTGGAACTAATAATCATTTTGCAAAAGTGTGTCTCAAAAGCAAAAGAAGGGTAAGTGAGGGCAAGATTCACTGTGTTGATGATATCACTCAATGTTCAGAGCTGAACAGTGAAAGTGACATTTACATGCATGAATCCATTGGGGTTGTACACTCAAGAGGGAAGAAATGGTTTGTGACACTACGATTACACAACAAGCAACAACAATGTCAACTGGATTCCGGTGCTACATGCAATGTAATGAGCTACAAAGACAAAATCAACCTGGCACCTGACACACATCTATTGCCCAGCGATACTCGACTAAAGCTGTACTCAGGAGAGCTAATGAGCTCTATGGGCACTTTTGAGACCGAATGTGTTATTCGGGGACGCAAACACAAGCTGGAGTTTGTGATTGTAAAAACCAGTCAACATCCTCTCCTCTCAGGCTCTACATGCGAACGCCTGGGACTGATGCAGTTCACTGTACCAAATGACCTGCACATTGTGGATCATGTCCAGCATGGACCCCTGTCCAAAGAACAACTACTCAGCAGATATGACGATGTATTCAACATGCCCGTTGAATCTGTGCCCGGGGAGGTACACTTTGAAGTGGATGAGAGCATCACTCCAGTCCAGTGTGCTCCTCGCAATGTGCCCATTGCAATGAAAGTGGCTGTGAAGGCCCAGCTGGACAAGTATGAGGCCGATGGCCACATGACATCTGTGACTGAACCAACTGACTGGATCAGCAATATGGTCATAGTGAAAAAACCAGAGAAGCTGAGGGTCTGCATCGACCCAAAGCATCTGAACCAAGCACTGAAACAATTCCACTACATCATGCCGACACTAGAGGATGTCCTCTATAAGCTTCCCAAGCCCAGGATTTTCACCTTGGTGGATGCCCGAGATGCATTCCTTCAATGCAAGCTGGATGAAGAAAGCAGCTTCATGACTACCTTCTGGACCCCCTGGGGTCGGAAACCCTGGCTCAAGCTCCCGTTTGGTGTCTCAGTGGCGCCTGAGATATACCAACGCAAGCAGCACGAGTTACTGGCTGGGCTCAAGGGCATTGAACCCATCGCTGATGATGTCCTGATCGTAGGCTGTGGTGACACAGACGAAGAAGCAGAATGCGACCACGATGTGAAGCTCCTGGCACTGATGGAGCACTGCCGATCAGTTAAGCTTGGCCTTGGCCTGAAGAAGCTGCAGTTCAAGGTGAAAGACGTCCACTTCCATGGCCACATTCTCTCGGCAAAAGGCCTGAAGCCGGACCCAGACAAGGTCAGAGCGATCCTCGACATGCCAAACCCGTCGGATGCGAAAGGAGTACAGCGACTCATCGGCTTTGCAAACTATCTTGCAAAGTTCATGCCACACCTATCAGCAGTCTGTGAGCCTCTGCGCCGGTTGCTGGACAAAGACACACCATGGCACTGGCTACCCAAGCACGAGGCCGCAGTGCAGGAGATGAAATCTCTGGCTTTATCCATGCCAGTGTTGCGCTACTACAACGTCATGAAGCCTGTCACAATCCAGAGCAACTCCAGCCAAAGGGGACTTGGATGCTGCCTTATGCAGGAAGGCCAGCCCGTTGCGTTTGCCTCGAGAGCGCTCACCCCCACCGAACAAAACTATGCACAAATTGAGATAGAGTGCCTCAGCATCGTCTTCTCCTGCCAGCGATTCCATCTCTACTTATATGGGCGAGAGCTGGTACCGCTGAAACTGACCACAAATTGCCATATACAGTAAACCTCTCCTCAACGCGCCCAAGAGGCTTCAAAGCATGCTCCTGACTCTGCAAAACTACAGCCTGAAGGTCATTTACAAGCCAGGACCAGAGATGTACATCAGCGACACACTGAGCAGGGCAACAACACAATGTACAGGCAGAGGCACTGTCTATCAGCGGCAGGCCATCTGTTCGATACAGCAGGAACAACAAGATGTTCCACAGATCAATCAAGCAGACTACTTAAACGTAACAGATCACCGCCTAGCCCAGATAAGGCAACACACTGACAAGGACGAACACCTACAGTCACTGAAGTCCATGGCTCTCGCAGGTTGGCCATACCTGAAAGAGGAGACACCTTTCACAGTGAGAGAATACTGGACCTTTCGAGATGAGATCAGCGTGCAAAATGGCGTCTTGTTCAGAGGTCAGAAGGGTATTATTCCCAAATCACTACGTCCAGAGATGCTTACCCGCATACACTCCAGTCACGTTGGAGGTGACGCATGCTACCGCCAGGCTCGTGAAACATTATACTGGCCAAACATGCAAGCAGAAATTAAAGACTTTGTCAGCAACTGTACCACATGCAATGAGTACGCTCATGAACAGCAAAAGGAAACCATGATGTCACACGAACTGCCCACAAGGGCCTGTCAAATCGTCAGCATGGACTTATTCAGCCACAGACAAAAGGACTATCTTCTCATCTTTGATCACTACTCTGACTTTTGGGAAATTGAACTGCTCCCTGACTTGTCTGCAGAGACGGTCATAAAACGCTGCAAGGCGCAGTTTGCAAGGCAAGGTCAGCCTGACAAGGTAATCACGGACAATGGCCCACAATTCACTGCACAGTTCAAGCGTTTCGCCTCAGAATGGGAGTTTGACCACGTGACCTCCTCTCCAAGACACCCAAAAGCAAATGGCAAGGCAGAATCAGCTGTCAAGATTGCAAAAAACCTGTTAAGCAGGGCCTTGCGCGACAGCAATGACCCATGGAAAGCGATCTTACAGTGGAGGAACACACCCACCGAAAACATGGACAGCAGCCCAGCACAACGCCTTCTGTCCAGACGTCTGAAGACTACCATCCCCGTAGCTAACAAGCTACTTGAGCCCTACGTCATGGTTGGCGTCACGGACAAACTGCGTCACAGAAAGCAGCTCGCTAAGTGCTTCTACGACCGGACTGCTCGAGACCTACCAGAGCTGGAGGTGGGTGAAATGATAAGGATGAAACAGCTGCCGGGAGACCACACAGGACTTTGGAGGCTGGACACATGCCTGCAGAGAGTTGCACCACGTTCTTACCTGGTGGATGTTGGTGGCTCCCTCTATCATCGCAATCGGGTGGATCTGTGCGTAGCAGAGCAGACAAACCAGAACACGCTATACACTCACCTAGATGAGCTGGATCACAGTCCAGGCCTAAGGGTAAGGGGCGCAGAATTGAGACATGGGCCAACTGAAGGTGAGGCTTCTACCCCACCAAGCTCTCCAGCTCGTGCCCCTAATCCTACCCCTGTCAGAGCCAATACTTACTCACGGGTGGGTCGGCTGTGCAAGCCACCGGACAGGCTTACTCTGTAAGCAAGGGACTGTTAACTTGCCCTCGGTTAATTAAAATATATATATTTTTCTTAAATAATAAAAAATAATAAAAAGGAAGATGACAACTGAAGTAAAAATAAAATGTCATGCTTTTTCTATTGTTATGACCTGACTGTTAAGAACTTAATGTTATGCCTTTATGTTTGCACTTTCTATTGAAAAGGATGATGTTACTGAGTCTAGTTGATGGGTATTCGACTAGCCGGACTGTTCCCCGGACTCCATGTGTAGGGATTTGTACAATGCACAAACAAGGCTATTGAACCTGACATTGGTGTCTGTCTTTATTCCTTTATCCAACATAACATACTGAAACACATACCTGTCTTGGAGCTCTATGGACAATTCATGCACTGTCAACTGTGGGACCTTATATAGACAGGTGTGTGCCTCTACAAATCATGTCCAATCAATTGAATTTACCACAGGTGGACTACCATAGGTGGTGAGGAACATGTTTTATTTAACCCATTTTAGAATAGGACTGTATCGTAACAAAATGTGGAAAAAGTCAAGGGGTCTGAATACTTTCTGAATGCACTGTATTACGTGAGACACCCAGCATGTTAACATTATCTAGCTAGTTAGCTACTCGTGTCAACACAAGCACTATTATTGCTAGCTGGATAACACAACAACTAGCTAAGCTTAGCTGGCTACATGCCTAGAAATCATGATGATGAGAAATAGGGGTAATATATAGTGCCTATGCTAAGTTGTTATACATTATTCTTATCTACCACTGATTCCCACAAGATCTCAGACTCCAGGATCGGAAAATGTTGACAAGAAATAAACGGATGAAGACAGAGTCAGAGACAGAGTTGTCAATTTCCATTGTTACTTGTAATGTTAAAAAGGGTATAAAAAGACCATCCCATTTTTGTATTAGCTAGCTATCTAGGTTACTCACCATTATATAGGCTACAGATTTGAGTCACCACTAGAATAGTTATTTTTATGTTATTGAGTAGGTCTGTATATCTTAGTTTAATAATTTGATTAAACAAACAATACAACAAGTTATTATTTGTATGAAATGTAATGTATTTTTGCAATAAAGTTGACTAAAGTAGAAGCTCATCTTTTGTTTGTAGGCATTTTCATTTGGTAATAAGTAATCATATGGAAATTGCTCATGGGTAACTATAAAGTTACAATTCACTTCCCTTACGAAAATAGATTGCAGTTAGAGTGCAGTATAACTCCAGTATTCTGCAAATACTGCATCCCCCCCCAAAAATGTTTTTGTACTGCAGTAATTTTGCAGTGTAACTAGCGACAACCGTGTCCTTATGCAGCTATTACAGATACTCTGTTTAGTACTAGTGTGTTTATTTTCTCAAGGTGGATGGTGCTTTCAGAAGCTGACAATTAGATTGTCAAATTGGGTAACAAGCTTTGTAGGTATACAATAATTACAAGGTAGTGCCCCTCAAGATACACTTCATTTTAACTAGCTAACACCTAGTAATTACATTGTACTTGTGTAACGGATGTGAAACGGCTAGCTTAGTTAGCGGTGCGCACTAAATAGCGTTTCAATCAGTGACGTCACCTGCTCTGAGACCTTGAAGTAGTAGTTCCCCTTGCTCTGCAAGGGCTGCGGTTTTTGTGGAGCGATGGGTAACGATGCTTCGAGGGTGACTGTTGTTGATGTGTGCAGAGGGTCCCTGGTTCGAGCCCGGGTATGGGCGAGGGGACAGTTTAAAGTTATACTGTTACATTGGTGCCGTGACCCGGATCACTGGTTGCTGCGGAAAAGGAGGTCGTCAAAAGGGGGGGTGAGTGTAACGGATGTGAAACGCTAGCTTAGTTAGCGGTGGTGCGAGCTAAATAGCGTTTCAATCGGTGACGTCACTTGCTCTGAGACCTTGAAGGAGTAGTTCCCCTTGCTCTGCAAGGGCCGTGGCTTTTGTGGAGCGATGGGTAACGATGCTTCGTGGGTGACTGTTGTTGATGTGTGCAGAGGGTCCCTGGTTCGCGCCCGGGTATGGGCGAGGGGACGGTCAAAAGTTATACTGTTACACTTGTGTAGATACTACATGTATTCTGTTGTGTACTAGTGTGTTTAACCTCCCACTTGGATGGTGCTTCCAGAAGCCTTGAAATAAGGGCCAGGTTGTCAGGATAAGTAATTTACTATATAAAAGTACACATTCATTACAAGTAAGTAACCCTCAAGAAGTTACACTTCATTTTAACTATCTATATTCTGTATTACACCTAGTAATTACATTTGACTTATGCAGATATTACATGTACTAGTGTGTTTAACCTCCCACTTGGATGGCGCTCTCGGAAGCCTTAAAATAAGGGCCAGATTGTCAGGATAAGTAATTTACTATATAAGTACACAATAATTACAAGTAAGTACCCCTCAAGATACACAAGCGATATCCTGTGTAACACCTAGTAATTACATTGTACTTATGCAGATATTACATGTACTCTGTGGTGTACTTGTGGGTTTATCCTCTCACTTGGGTGGCTAGGAGGTTCAGGCTGTCATCATCGACAACGTGCACATACATTACAAGTTATTTTTGTATTATAATGTGGAATGACATCCGTATGGTAGACTCCAGTCAGTGAGGCTGGCCTATATCTGATCTGTTATTGTAAAGTAAATCAAGTTAACCCAGATGTTACACTTATTGGGGGCAAGTGCTAGCAGCAACAACATTGAGTGGAAATTTTGAAGAGTGCGCATTCACAGGAGGTAATTAGAGCCTATTGAGCCTCCAACCTTTGTAATCTCGGACACCCATTTGTCCACGAGAGACTACAACCTTGTGACAGTTATTACTGAATCAGATGCAACTCAGAAGAAACTAAACACTACATTTGGTGAATTTAGTGGAAACTTGCCCATTAGTAACAAGCATTTGTTGTTACACCTCTGTAATTACAGACTGCAATTCCCGCCAGTTACATTTTGTTATTACAGTGTAACTATGAGTTATTACAATTAACTACAAGACTTGTTACAGTGTAATTACACATATATTTACACTGTAATAAGGACTCCTTAAAATGAAGTATTACCAGAACTATTCCTGAACCCCAAGGCCCCAAATGATTTCCTCTCCAGACAGATATAGGCTGGCTGTCCTCCCATTATGCTGAATTGGGGTATGCTTCTTCACCCAAGTCCAAACCCCAGCCAATGCCATTAGGAATCAAATATATATATCCCTGGCTTAGGACCATAGGATTCACTTAGCATTCATACCAACACCTGCAGATACCATAGAAAACGGTCTGGAGCTGGCTTCAAGTTCCAGACAGAAAATCGACCTGTCTTGTGAAATACATTTTGGACTTTCAGTATGCAAGAAAGCCAACTGATATTACAATCACATAAAACATACATCGAATTATATGATAAATAACACGGTGCAATCACATCACAGCAAACTAATCAAGAAATAAAAACGCTTACCTATAAGAACCGGCGGAGTGCTATTGTTTGCCACTTTGTTTTGCGGTTTGGCACTTGGTGGGAATACCACATCGAAGAGCCAAAATCCAGCAGATTGCTGTAGCGCAATGAATACTATAAGGAGCACGGTACAGCAGTGCGCATATCCCATTCTGTCCAAATCTTGACAGTGTTGTCTTGTCTCTCACTAGGTCAGGAGGAGGAGAACTGGCCTATTAATGCTGTGTGTGAAAGAGGTGGGGCGCGAAATCAGAGGGAAAATGTGAGGTCAGTTACTCGACCATCGTTGGACCGCACTTTCTCACATCAGGTAACGTTATAAACAACATCAACATGATGCGCATCTGTCCTTCTATAAGAGCAGCTGTGTGCTTCTGCCGTGTAGTAAACGTAAAAGGCCGACGGGTTATAGTTTAACAGAATTTATATGGAAATTTAAGCACACACACACACACAGAGAGAAGGACAAACACAACGTGTAGCCTACCACATACCCATTGCCCTATTGATTGTTGTACAAGTCCCATTCCGTCAAGGCTGTTTGCGCTATGGTCCCAAGGTAAATTATTCATTACAGTCCGGCATTTAGAGATTTCTATTGATTATACCAAACAAAACATTTAGAAGAAAAAAAAGTTAGCTGGTTTGTTGAATATCATATTTTGATTATCATGCAATACATGTTTTGGCTTTTTACAATGTTATATAAAATATAGGCCTGTTGATATAGCCAATGCATTTTTATAGAGGCTACTTCTACAATTAGCCTATTATAACCTACACACAGAGGTTAAATTGGGACGGGTCCCCCTGGGTCCGAGACCCGGTACCTATATGACCCAAATGATAGCCATGTAGGCTGAGCTGAGATCCGGAATCTGCTTTGATTATTTGAATTATCTAATGAAAAATTATTGTCCACATTAAAATTTTCCACAGTCAAAAAAACGAGTAAACAACATTACAATTAGACAACTCCATGGTGGAATAGTTTAACTATTCAATTGTTCCACCTGTCGCATTCAATCCGATAAAATAATATTAATTTCGAGGCGCATTCAAATTGCGAGTGCCGCACAGGGCGAGAAATATGCATACCCAGTCATCATTGTACATTCTTAATGCAGTCGCAGGAAAACACACTTTTCAAAACAGTTTTGAATGCCACTGTTAAAAGAGGAGGATCACGGAGCTTTCTAGTGTTACTGGGCTACACTTATTTCTTAAATCCAATAAATTAGTTGGCTAAAATTCACAATTTTAGAGCCTGCGTTTTCAGCAGCAGCATGGTTTATTCGCTCGCCAATGGCGACCAATCTTGTCTAATTCGCTCGCCAATGTCGTTGAATGCATATGGAAGACCAGGGCTAAATGTAACAGGGTCCGCTGTAAACAGGCCTAAAATATATTCACAGTACATGATCCTTGGTTGGCTGAGGGCCAGTGGAACGTTATTTTTGGGAGGACATTCAAGTAATCAATATGTTGCTAACTAGCAACAAGATAGCCTAAGGTTTAGACTTCAGAGTTCTTATCTAGCTAATGATTAGCCTAATAGGGCAAATGCAGATGGGGAACCCTCAAGCCTATTTATTTCTAACCACGATGCTAAATCAATTGACAATGAGTATTGTTATATAGCACACCTGCCTGGTAATATGGAACAATATGTTAATGGCCTCATTTCTGGCTGGGAAATTACATTTTAGATGTCAGCATCATTTTTGATTTTTGATTGATTTTGGAAAAAAATTGTACCCCCCCCAGAAAAAATGTAGTAAGGCTATGCCCTTTCTTCTGGTTTGGTTACTTATTATTTTACTTTTGAAAATGGTTGGCTAATTTTTTTTGTTACATGTATATTCTACACACATTTTTACATACATTGCATTTTTTTCACAGTAGTTCCATAGCAAGAATAGAGTTATTTAATGTACATTACATCTGGATAGATAGTACTTAAACACATTGGGTAACTTGTGGGAAATCGCCACCCTCTTAAGGGAAATGTCTATTTTCTGACAGAAAAAAAGCAACATTTGGTAAGATTTACAGTGCATTCGGAATGTATTCAGAGCCCTCGACTTTTTCCAAATTTTGTTACGTTACAGCCTTATTCTAAAATTTATGAAATAACTTTTTTCCCTCATCAATCTACACACAATACCCCATCATTCAGACCCTGTTTCTATTGATCATCCTTGAGATGTTTCTACAACTTGATTGGAGTCCACCAGTGGTACATTCAATTGGTTGGACATGATTTGGAAAGGCACACACCTGTCTATATAAGCTTCCACAGTTGACAGAGCATGTCAGAGCAAAAACCAATCCACGAGGTTGAAGAAATTGTTTGTAGAGCTCCGAGATAGGATCGTTTCAAGGCACAGATCTGGGGAAAGGTACCAATAAATGTCTGCAGCATTGAAGTTCCCCAAGAACACAGTGGCCTCCATCATTTTTAAATGGAAGAAGTTTGGAACAACCAAGACTCTCATTAGAGCTGGCCGCCCAGCCAAACTGAGCAAACGGGGGAGAAGGGCCTTCATCAGGGAGGTGACCAAGAACCTGATGGTCACTCTGACAGAGCTCCAGTGTTCCTCTTTGGAGATGGGGCAACCTTCCAGAAGGACAACCATCTCTGCAGCACTCCACCAATTAGGCCTTTTGTTAGAGTGACCAGACGGAACCACTCTTCAGTAAAAGGCACGTCAGTCCGTTTGGAGTTTGCCAAAAGGCACCTAAAGGACTCTCAGACCATGAGAAATAGGATTCTCTGGTCTGACGAAACCAAGATTGAACTCTTTGGCCTGAATGCCAAGCACCATGTTTTGAGGAAACCTGGCACCATCCCTACGGTAAAGCATGGTGGTGGCAGCATCATGCTGTGGGGATATTTTTCAGCGGCAGGGACTGGGAGATTAGTCAGGATCGAGGGAAAGATGAACGGAACAAAGTACTGAGAAGATCCTTGATGAAAACCTAATCCAGAGGGCTCAGGACCTCAGACTGGGGCGAAGGTTGACCTTTCAACAGGACAGCGCAGGAGTGGCTTTGGGACAAGTCTTAATGTCCTTGAGTGGCCCAGCAAGAGCCTGGACTTGAACCCAATAGAACATCTCTGGAGAGACCTGAAAATAGCTGTGCAGTGACGCTCCCCACCCAACCTGACAGAGCTTGAAGGATCTGCAGAGAAGAATGGGATGAACTCCCCAAACACAGGTGCGCCAAGCTTGACGCCTCAAGGCTGTAATCGCTGCCAAAGGTATGTCACGTCTACTCCTGCTCCTCCCCTCCGGTGTTCGAGGTCGCCGGTTTACTAACCACCCGTCCTGGCATTCATCATTACGCACACCTGTGCTTCATCATTAGGCACACCTGAACTCCATCACTTCACTGATTACCTCCCCTATATCTGTCACTCCCTTAGTTCCATTCCCCAGGCAGGATTGACTTTGTGTTTCATGTCTGTACGCTTCTCGTGTGTCTTGTTTTGTTTCATGTTCCGTTTATTATTAAACTCACCACCTGTACTTGGTTCCGACTCCCAGCGTCTATGTTACAAGATGCTTCAACAAAGTACTGGGTTAAATGGTCTGAATACTTATGTAAATATAATATTTCAGTTTTTTTTTTTAAATACATTTTCAAACAATTCTAGAAATCTGTTTTTGCATTGACATTATGGGGTATTGTGTGTAGATTGATGCGGGGAAAAACAGTTTGATACATTTTAGAATAAGGCTGTAAGAGGCGGTTTGGAACTCGTTAGTGAGTGTTACAATTTAGGACAGATTATTATTTATTTTTAACACGCCACGTGCTTCAGCACTTGTTCTGTGAGCTTGTGTGGCCTACCACTTCGTGGCTGTGCCATTGTTGCTCCTAGACGTTTCCACTTCACAATA
This sequence comes from Oncorhynchus nerka, assembly GCF_034236695.1. NCBI lineage: Eukaryota > Metazoa > Chordata > Actinopteri > Salmoniformes > Salmonidae > Oncorhynchus > Oncorhynchus nerka. The sequence continues at coordinate 44,089,467 of NC_088404.1, forward strand.
ACAGCACTTACAGTTGACCGGAGAAGCTCTAGCAGGGCAGAAATTTGACAAACTGACTTGTTGGAAAGGTGGCATCCTATGACAGTGCCATATTGAAAGTAACTGAGCTCTTCAGTAAGGCCATTCTACTGACAATGTTTGTCTATGGTGATTGCATGGCTGTGTGCTCGATTGTATACACCTGTTAGCAATGGGTGTGGCTGAAATAGCCAGATCCACTCATTTGAAGGGGTGTCCACATACTTTTGTATATATAGTGTAACATTCTGTTGGTGGCAATTTTTTATAATAATTCATAAAAAAAAAAAACGTTTTAAATCAAGCGTTGTTTTGCGTATCTGCAGCCGATACATGAGCAGCACCTGTTGAATGTGACCGGTGTCAGAAGGTAAACATTGGCAACAAAAATGTTTTATTAAATTGTTGCCAGCAGCACAGTTACAGTCACACATTTTTTTTATCGAAACTTTATTTAACTAGGTAAGTCAATTAAGAACAAATTCGTATGTACAATGACAGCCTACCAAGAGGCAAAAGACCTCCTGCGGGGACAGGGGATTGGGATTAATTCCCGAGCCAACTAGGTGAAAAATCTGTCATTGCCCTCCTGTAAATCGCTCTAGATCAATGACGTAGGTATAAATATACATTTATAAACCATATAACTGATAGGCTATATTTTTCTATTTATGATGATTTTTATTAATTTGTTTACCCAATTTTGGTATATAATAAAGAGTAGACAAACATTTCCTACCTTCTCACTTTCCACTTTTCTCCTCCATTTTTGCAGTAGTCTAATGCTTAAATCAGTTGGTTTAATTTTGGATAGAGCACACATTTCCATATATTTTTGTTAGCTGCACATGTGACATAACTCCACATTTCCTATTAATAATATCATTAACAAATATAATTCATTAAATGTTTGGCTACTTTATTTAATCGACCGGGAATTACATCTCTAGCTGCGCGAAATCGTGGGTAGGAATCCAGAATTGAATTTGTCAAACAATTTCCGTTACTATGGAGATAGACGGCAAACGACAGGCAGACGACAACAAACATCTTGTCTAATCCAAGGTAACCGGCATAAAGAAACGTTTATCGTTCTCAATAAACTGTTTAATCTTGTAATAGTTGCTATGTACAATATTTCTACATAGAAGTTTGGAAATGTGTTATTCTCTGGATTGCGGATGTCTGTCACCTGTTTGGTAGCTAACGTTAAACGCTGCTAGTTTTGCAAGCTAGCTCGTTAGCTCACATGGATGTTGACGTCAACTAAACGTCAAAATAGGGTGCGTTCGTAAATTGCCTCCAGTGTGTCAGAGTCCGCTCTGGGCCGTTCGTAAATATTGAGCGTTTTCAGATTGTCCGTTCATAAATTTCCCCAGTGTGTCAGAGTGTGCTCTGGGCCGTTCGTGAAATGCCTCCAGTGTGTCAGAGTCCGCTCTGGGCTGTTCGTATATTCAGAGCGTTTCGCTCTCGGAGCGCACACCCGACCGAGGAGTAGGGTTGATCCGAGCGTTCATAACTCCCTGACGTTTTATTTTTTATGTTATCTAGAGCGTTAGTGACTGTAACTGCTGCTAGCAACAATTTAATTAATTGTTTTTGCCAACCTTTACGGACACCTGTCATATTCAACGGCCGTTGCATGCTCGTAAATTCATCAGTTATTCTGCGCCCCGGCACACTCAAACGAGTGCTCTGAAATCGGATTAGATAGCCAAAATTAATTTACGAACGCACCCATAAATAACCCACTATATTAGTTATGAGAAAATGTGAATGTTAGTTATTGATATGCCTAAATAAATAGCTGTTTCTAGATGGAGGTATTGCCTAAAGTGGAGTCTGACAAAGAGGTTGCCATTGATGATGCTGAAGAGTATCGACAGGACGAGGTTAACGAGGATCTGCTTAAACTAGAGGAGACCCTCTGCAACATACAAATAACCACAACACCGTGTTCCCTGTGAGGTTACTTTTGTTACACTTTTAGTCATGTTTAACTAGGGCACATGGTTATTGATTCATATGGCTTTCTACCAAAAAGTATAAACATACAGGATGTTTATGTTCAATGTCATGATTACTTGCACAATGACGTAGAGTGCTCTCGCATACATACATAATCTTATTGTATTCACATCCCTACTACATGCTTAGACAGCTGCATCAACACTCATGCTCAAATCCAATCCTAACAGGCCAGAACGGGCACAGGAGGTTGACCTGTCCCAATACCCAACCTCTTATAAAGAAAACTCACCACAGGAAAAGCTGCTGCTTGCCATCGCCGACAACTTCTGCTGCCAGTATGTGCACCTTTACCCTGACCGAAAACCCCTTCTGCTGAGCCCACTCAATGAGTGTGGAGTCCAGGTAAACTCCACAGCATTCACAATTACACTCACCTTTGACTTTGTTTTCTCTGTGACGTGTTTGTTGTGCACACTGACACCCATGCTTCCTATGTTCCTCCAACATCCCATCTTTGAATGGGCATTTTTGTCACTCTTATCTTTCTAACGGACAAAATAGAAATTTGTCAGTACAACCTTGAGGCCCACCTTGCTCTCATACCCGGAGCTGTACAGCTGGGAGGGATGTGCAAGCTTTGTGTCAGAGTTCTTGTCTTTAGAGCCACTGGATCCTCCCATTGACCCGGTAAGGGAGAGAGACATCTTTTCGCTTGTCCTAAAAATGATATAATACTAATAGAAGATTTGGTGCATTTACTTTTGTATATAAGAGACGCAAGGAGTAATGTTCTTTATCTCTAGCCAAGACACCTCTACTCTCCAACCTGGTTGATGCAGACTCAGCGAGGCTCCTGCTTTGATTTCTCTACTCTGCTGTGTAGCCTGTTGTTGGGTGCAGGCTACAATGCTTACTGTGTTAGTGGATACGCTGTGAAGGAAATGTGTCTCCTCAACCAGTCCCTCCAGGAATGCCCCCTACTGGTTACACATGTTAAGGTGAGTGACCGATAGCAACCTGGCTACACGGCCTGTACATTGCCCTCCAGTACTACTGAACTGGTATATCTGCTTTCATTTCATGTTCAAATTACAGTATGTAATTTCACTGCATCCATCCCTTATAGCACAATTGCATCACTCTTGTGGTTTTCCTGCGGGTTTGTGTGTTTCAGGGAAAGGCTACTGAGCAGAAGCGGCAGGTGAAGAAGTACTCAGTGAAACCACCACGGGACCTTCGCAGTGGCTTTGAGCAGCGTCAGGAGGAACGCAGACAGGCTGATGCACAGGCTATCCTCCTGAAGAAACAGCAGGAGGCAGAGAGACTTCAAGAGGTATGGAGGCAACTTCAGAAACACTCTCTGAGAAACAAATGAATTGTCAATGTATTGTCCTTTTTTGAGCACAGTGTATATGTTTGTGACTGTCCCTCTGTTATGTGCCTAAGGAGCGAGAGCGCCTACCCCCAGATCCCCTGTTGGGCCTGCGGGTCCACTGCTGGGTTCTCATTCTGTCTGGAAACCGGGAGGTTCCAGAGAACTTCTTCATTAACCCACTCACAGGGAAGAGTTTATCCACCACCAACAAATGCTTCCTGGGCATAGAGAGCATCTGGAACCATCAGAACTACTGGGTCAACATGCAGGACTGCCGGTTCGGCTGTGCGGTTAGTAATGCCATCTTGTCTGTGACAATGTGATTTGTACTGTATGCATGTACTACATGTATTATATCTTGCTCACATAGTTAGTGACAAGGTGTTATTGAAATTGGGGAATGACTGGATGTTTTTGCAGGAGATGAATTTCGACCTGGGGGATGCGGTGAAGTGGGAGTATCTGCTCTATGGCACAACTGGCCAATCTCTGCTTCTCATCCCTGACATGAAAAAACAGCAGGAGGCAGAGGATGATGAAGAGGTGCAATCCCAATCTCGCACTCCCTCGCTCACTCTCTTGCTCAACTCTGCTCTGGTGCACTTTACCCTTGATTCTGCACACCCTCTATGGCATTGACCGTGTGGGAATAAATAGTGAAGTTCATGCAGGGGTGTATATTTGTGCTATGATTCACTATGAGCATGTGTACTCTGTTGTTTTTCTGAAGGAAGAAGTGGATGAGCCCAAGGTGTTTGAAATGCCTCCATCCTGGGTGAATCAAATCAACATCTCACAACAAGGTAAGTCATTCATTGCTTTATTTAAATTTTATTTTTTGATCTGTTATTTTACCAGATAAATTGACTGAGAAGACGTTCTCATTTGCAGCAACGACCTGGGGAATAGTTACAGGGGAGAGGAGGGGGATTAATGAGCCATTTGTAAACTGGGGATTATTAGGTGACCGTGATGGTTTGAGGGCCAGATTGGGAATTTTAGCCAGGACACCCATACTCTTACGATAAATGCCATGGGATCTTTAATGACCTCCGAGAGTCAGGACACCCGTTTAACACCCCATCCGAAAGACGGCACCCTACACAGGGCAGTGTCCCCAATCACTGCCCTGGGGCATTGGGATATTTTTTTAGACCAGAGGAAAGAGTGCCACCTACTGGCCCTCCGCTTTACTCAGCCTCATAATCTTACATAACTAACTGGACCTTCTGGCATGGATTAACCAGCCTAACCCAGTCTCATGTCTCCTATCCTTATCAAATGTTACATGCTCCATCTGTCTGGCCTGAGTGACCTTTGTGACTTTGTCCAGACATGGAGACACGCTGCCCTGGGGGCATGAAAGTTATCCAGTATCGGAAGGCCAAGCTGGAAAAGTTTGCACCCTACCTCCTCCCGGATGGTCTTGTGACACGCTTGACCTCATACTCAGACCTCGACTGTGAGTTGCATATTATTGACATATTGAGTCATGGTGCTGTGATTGCCTAATATGTGTTACAGTAAAAGTCCTAAATGTGGACTGATAAAGCCAGCACACTGATAAATGATCAGCATTAATGTCTCCTCTCTCTGGTATCTGAACTCTGACTTGAGTCTGTCTCTGATTAATCTATCTCCTACCTCAGACACTGACTCCCGTTCCCTCCTGTCCCCCTCTGGTGAGTTTCTGTAGGTACCCAGCCCAGCACTGTGAAGGAGTGGTACCAACACAGGCATGACCACCTAGAGGAACGGGAACTGAAGAAGACTAGCAATGTCACTATTGAGCATTTCAGACCTGGACGGAGCTACGCTTTAAAATGTAACTGTTAGAAAATTGGACCAAGTGGAAAAACAGTAACTGTAACTTGAACCCACTCCCATAAGGGCTACATGACTCTGCCATAATCATGACATAACAACTAGTGTCAGCTTATGACCGTGTTACAACATTTACATCAGATAATGTATCTAAACATAAAGACAAAAGTGACAAGAGTGCATACATGACAAATGTGTGTTTTGCTGTCAAGCCCACAGGTATATTACTATGACTCCGGAGACGGAGCGTCAGATGGACTTCTACAGCCATGCCCGAGCAGACGGGCTGGCCAGACGGGTCGAGATGCCCTTTGAGATGACAGAGAGCTTTGAGGATCGACCAGACTTTATGTACCATCGTCATGTCGTTTTTGGCAAACGTATCAAAGTGTTCGGCCCCAGTAATACTGAGGCACCTGACCAGGGGCAACGCCCTTTACAGGTAATACTGCTTACATTACATGATAATAATTGGTTGCACTACCATTCAAACATAACTCCATTTGGGTAAACTTAACACCACCATAATGTGTCATACACATGTCTGCATCACTGGAAAATATATGGTTAAACATTTGAACATCTTTGACGATATCTCCGATGGTCTATGAGAAGAAGGTGGTGGAACGATTCAATCGAGACCGGTCCAAGCCACCCGGGGAGGACGTAGCAGAGCGTATCTTTCTAGTGTCTGAGGACAGGATCCAAGTGACATACCACCGGGAGGACGACCGGATTATTCCTGCTTGGAGAAACTTCATAAAGCCCAGAGATTCAGGCGATTCCCAGAACCCACACTCATTCACCCCTCAAATGGCCTCCACTTTCCAGGTCAGACATCACCAGGGACAATAAACAGTACCTAAACAACAACCAATTCACATTCATTTACAACTGGCGCCACCATCAATTTGAGGTAACATATTCTTCTGTTAATTGGTTTGAGTGAACTAGGGTGTTTTTCCAATTGTTTTTATGTATGCGCTTTCAGGTAGATCCATTTGAGAAGCCCAGTAAGAATCTCTTTCTGTATGAAATGCTAGTCCATATGATGAAGGAGGAGGAGCGCGTTGCTCTCAGAGTCAAGGAGTCTGAAAAAGAGGTATGTATGTGTTGTGTGGGTATTCTGGCATGAATTAATATACATTTTCCAGTATGTCTTAAAATGAGAGAATTCGAAAAGTAATACAAGGTATGTAGTTGGTAGTGCTAATATGCATTTGTATTTTTGCTTAGGTGAGGGCGATACTGGGTGTTAGGGAACAAGAAGAGAGCAGTATTGAGCTCCACATCTCCATCTACAACACAGCGAGAAATGAGAGAGCACGCTGCCACCGAGAGGCATTGGTGAGCATCACACTCTCTTATCATAGAAGACTGACTGACCCTCAGGAACCTCCTTAACCTAATTCCTCTCTACCTTATGTTCAGGAGCGGACGGCCAAAGAGGAGCGTCTCCGACAGGAGGAGAAGGAGCTGGACTTCTTAGCACCTCTTCTGGCCCAGCTGGGTGACCCAGAGAACCTGACCAGACAGGCTGCTCTACAGCTGAGGAATGACTGCCTGACTGACCTGAAGCAGCGGCTCATTGATAAGGCCAACCTCATACAGGCTCGTTTTGAGAGGGTATGTCAAAGCACAGGATAAGTGGAATCAAAAGAACAAACAGTTTTGTGAATATCTGTACAGTAATGTTAAAATAAACTAAACAAGCAAAGGTTCAAGGTTTGGGAATACTCCTGGTAGAAAAATAATGGTTTAATCTTGATGGGTATCTCTATATTTTGTCATGTTTCTCTATTCATGTATTGTAATGCATACTGTATGTTTAGGAGACCCAGGAGCTTCAGCAGAAACAGCAGTGGTACCAGAAGAACCAGCTCACTATGACCAAGGAGGATGAAGATGAATACCTTGCCTACTGCTCTGATGCCATGTTCAGGATCCATATTCTCAAACTGCGTCTGAGCAGGTAAGCACTGAAAAGTTTCCGTTTCAAAGCCTTGATTTACGATCGAAATTAGTTCACATGACTGGGCTTTAGTATAGACGTTTACATACTTCAATAGTTCTTTTGTTAGATTATTTGTGAAGGATGACTTGGGTTGTGTTTCAGGCATAAGGACAAAGCCCCCCAGAAATACCTGGCTCTGGATGAAAGACTGAGACGAGACCCCAGACTGGCCAATCACTTGTGGTGATAAACATGGTCACGTACAGCTCCCTAATCACATCCTTCCCCCACTCCATAATCTGACACTCCTCAATTTCTCTGTTTTGATTAGGTATACCACCACTCAAAGCAATAAACTAATTTTATATTCGTTATATTCTGGCTCTTAATCATTTTCATCATGACTATTCGTTTGAGCTTGACAACGCGATTGACTGGATGTTTTTGTTCATCTGGATTGAGTTAATTTACCATGGCTCTATCTTGAACATTTAAATAAAAAATGGTATCCAACAATATCTTCCCACCCACATAGTGAAAAAGCCAACCAAGGCTGTTTTGGTCATGGTTTTGATGTGAACTTGTGAACTGTACTATCGGAGAAGTATACTAAACCTCACCTCTCCAGCAGGCGGCACTAGTTGGATCACACTGTGTGCTTTTGGCAGAACACCCCCTATTGGAGTGAGGAGGTGGTGCCTGCTACCAGCTATCTTGTATCAACAACAGAGAGGAAGAAGAAGAGCGAGGCCCGACAGGTGGCATCTTTTTGTTGTTTCGCCCACAAAGCAAGGACTTTTTTGAATGGAGGTCAATGAGTGTCAAATTTCAGTCTACAACAAAAATGTATGGCTTATTTGCTATGTGAGATTTATTTGATCGAATAGAAGTTTCGTAATGTTTAAGTTGTTACGGGTGTATTGATATAAGTAGGACATGTGACATCCCGGTAACTTTGAGAAAAGAACACTATATTTTTTAGATGGCTATGCATATTCATGACATGATGCTAGTAGCATAGCATCTCTTTCCATTGAATAAAGGTGGTTGATGTCAACAACCCTTATTGAATATTCAAAACATAATTTGAATAATGAAATGTATCCACCAATCCAAAGAAAGGATAGGCGGGAGCAATTCAGCCAGCCGGGCCGCTTTATGGACAACGACTCCCATTGTTAGGGTTGAGAGACATGTACCTTGTCAGTATAGCCATAATCTTTGGTCACTGCTACTCTCTCAAGGGTTTAGGTTCCTGGGGGTCTGGTTTGACATGAATGACATGGGTGGAGCATATTAACAGAGTAGTTGTCAAAGGAAAGAAAATATTGAATGTGATGCGTTGCTTGACAGGAATGGAGTGGGGGACAGATAGAATGGCGTTGAAAATGATATACATAGCGGTATTAAGGTCATCAATAGATTATGGAAGTATAGCATATGTATCAGCAGCTCAGACATCTTTAAAAAAGCTAGATGTTTTCAGGCCCAAGCCCTAAGAATATGTTGTGGAGCACTAAGGACCTCCGGTGGCAGCAATGCAGGTAGAGATGCCGTTAAATATAAAAAGACAACAGCTAGCCATGACATTGGGTAAATCTACAAGGACATAAGGTTACACATCCTACAAAAAAGGTGCTCCTTGAGTGCTGGGAACATGAACAAAATCTGAATACAAGCTTTGGGTGGATAGCGGATGGTGAGAGAGATGGGGTGGTTTTGGAGGGAGTTTAGCCCCTCTGTGGTTCTTTCTGCTATCCCACCTTGGTTTTTCCCTTAACCAGTGATAGATCTAGGGTTGCTTGAGAGGGTAAGAGATGTTGAGGAAGGAGTAGATTCAGTTGTAAGTGAACATTTAAGAACAAAATACTATACTTTCTTGAATATATTCACAGATTAATCTAGGGACCCTAAAACAGGGAGGACAGGAGCAGCTTTTAGTGTTCCTGAGTTTAAGGTGGCAGTGACAAAAAGAGCAACAAATAATTTATCTGTTTACACAATGGAGTTGTTGGCCGTAATGTTGGCTGCAGAGTGGGTGGAGGAGGTGAGGCCAGACAGGGTAGTCATCTGCTCTGACTCCTGTGCTACACTGATTCAAGTGTAAATTCAAGTGTGTCTCAAAGCAGACAGGATGTATTGTTTGAGGTTTTGCAGTGTTTGAATAGGGTGGAGTAAGTAAGCATTTCACGGTAAGGTCTTATACACCTGTTGTATTTGGAGCATGTGACAAATACAATTTAATTTGAAACAGATGGGGGTATTTGTGATGTTCCTCTGGGTACCAGCTCATGTGGGAGAAAAGTGGATATTATTGCTAAGCAGGCTCTTAAACATCCTAATGTTGAGATGGAATTGTCAATCAGTAAAGCAGAAGCCAATGGATTAATAAGAACACTGCTTAAAAATAAGTGGCAAGAGTTGTGGAATAGGGAGAGTAAGGGAAGACACCTGTATAAGATCCAGGAAAAGGTGGGGGCAGGGAGCTCCTCAGGCCGATATTGGATAGGATTTAGACCTTCACTGTCTCTGGTCCACACTCCTGTCCAGTTGGTGGCGGTAATGTACCCTAAAGTTGGTTGCCAACCGCCATATAAAAACCACAAAAGAAGAAGCTACTATCTCGTCCTCTACAGTTTCTGTCTTGAAGCGGTCAACAATGGTAACGTTACAACTAGTGGGGTCTCTCCGAAAAGAGCTCGCTGACTCCTTATCCACTTGCCGGGTGCTGGTGGTCGGGGCTGGAGGAATTGGCTGTGAGCTCTTGAAAAATGTTGTTCTCACCGGTTTCAAAAATATAGAAGTGGTAAGTCGTGCAGGGTGCTGACACTTGCCGGGGTGATATAAAGGGCCTAGCTGGCTAAATTTAGCTAATCTGAAAATAATTATATTCGAACATGTCTATATTTAAGTGGTGACGTTCTCTTTAGATATAGTCATGAATGAACATAACTACATAGTTAACAGTTGTCACTTCATCTAAATTGCGCGCCATGTTTTAACTTTGTGGTCTGTAACGTTAGACAATACTAAGGAGTCTCATCTTTCCCGGTGTTGTGCCGAAAATCTCCTCCCCTTCGTGTTCTTCATTGCTGCGATTTGCTGGCTAGTTGAGATTTCTGCTCTTCAATCCGTTGTCAGTTTAGCCTCAATTTCACAGTTGTTAGTAGCAGAAAGCATTTTCGTCTGTTTTCGGTTTGGTTATTTGTTTCAATATGGCGCCCTGGGCAAACCCCCCTCGGCGCCCGGTTCCGCCCCGGTAAAATGCCACCCATGTCGCTCTCGGGGCGTTCCTAAATTCAGAGCGTTACGCTCTCAGCGTTAAGAGCGCAGACTGGACTCTGGCCTCGGAGTAGGTTTGATCTGGGTGTTCTGGCTGAGTGTGCCAGAGCGCAGAATAACTGATTAATTTATCAACACAAAATATCCGTTGAATATGACCGGTGACAATAAACGTCAGCAAAAATGTTAAATGAAATTATTTTCAACAGCACAGTTAATCACTAACGACCTAGATAACATGAAAACAGCCTAACCAGCTCTGCTAGGGCAAATCAAAATGTATTTGTAACGTCCTGAATACAACAGGTGTAGCGTGAAATGCTTACTTACAAGCACTTAACCAACAATGCAGTTCAAGAAATAGAGTTAAGAAAATATTTACTAAATAAAGTTTTAAAAAATAAAACAAAAAGCAACACAATAAAATGACAAAAATAACGAGGCTATATGCAAGGGGTACCCATACCGAGTCTAGGTGCGGGAGTACAGGTTATTTGAGTTCATTTGCACATTTAGGTAGGGGTAAAGTTACTAAGCATAGATAATCAGCAGCGAGTAGCAGCAGTGTAAAAACAGCCTTTTAATGAATTCTTCAGCAATCTTCTAGCTTGGGGGTAGAAGCTGTTATGGAGCCTTTTGGACCGAGACTTGGCGCTCCAGTACAGCTTTCCGTGCAGTAGCAGAGAGAACAGTCTACGATTTGGGTGACTGGAGTCTGACAATTTTGTAATTTTCTTCCTCTGTAAAAATGGTCAGAGTGAAGTGTTCTCTCAATTGTGCCTGGAAGCAGTTGTCTAGCTAGCTAACTCGAGACAGTTAGCTTGGGTGCTTGACTAGTTGTGAGGCCAGAACACCCAGATCAACCCTCTCAGAAGAGAGCGCTCTGATGTCTGAGTAGAGCGTCAGAGTATTTTACGAATGCACCTTTAGAGCGGGTGCGAGATGTGGGTCTGAAAATGTACCTCAATGCAGGGATGGAATATACCACTGCACTCCAAATGTTATCTTTATCGACACTGCTCCATCGAAGATTGAGATACTGTTGCTTTTTCCTGGAAAACTGCCCTTTTCTTCCTCATACTAGCTGGCAGTAGCCACAACGGCCATGATGGAATGGCATGTCACGTTGAACAACAAATGAGCTGATTGGCCTACACTGCCATTCCAAAATGTGTAAATAAGCTTAGCTGCAGGTTTGGTCAGTCATTGATCTTGCTTTGTACTCTACCCCTTAGGTGTTTTATAATGTGCATTTCTGTTAGGTAGCTAGATACATTGCTGCTTGTAGCAAATTCTTTCATACATTCACACTTTTAGTGAACCTGACAAAATGTATTTTTTTTTGTTGTTGCAGCTATTAGTAATTGTCTTGTTAACTTGGATTTGGATTTTAATTGGCTGTATCTGTGTTCCTTATAGATTGATCTGGACATTATTGATGTGAGCAACCTGAACAGACAGTTCCTGTTCCAGAAGAAACATGTGGGAAAGTCCAAGGCTCAGGTAGGGGACCCAATGTTTCTTTTCACAAACATGCATCACTGCTTGATCCTTTTGGTCCATTCTCACTTTTGCTGTAGGCTATGTAGCTATACAACCAAAATACTATGTCAGGGGTAGGCAACTAGATTCAACTGCAGGCTGATTTTTAAAAAACAACAACAAAAAACATTTCCCCCAGAGCCGATAGTCACGATGCCGGAACATAAATATAACAATTTGCACATTGCAAAATAGATTGTATTTGAACATTTCATTCCTTGATTACATTGAGACACAATCACCTCTTTTTATTTGTGGGAATACTTGGGAGCAGATTTCCTAAATCAAAATAGTTTTATGCTGAACAACTGGTGATTTCTAGGCTTTTTGATCCAAAGCTACGTTTATTTTATTTATTATATATTTTTTATTTTGTTACTTAACTCTTGGGGGCTGCCTGTTGCCAACCCCTGCTATAAATGAACTTGTGGCTGTCTTGCAGGTGGCCAAAGAGAGTGTGCTGCAATTCTGTCCTACTGCCAATATCACGGCCTACCATGACAGCATCATGAAGTAAGTCAACTAGCTACTGTAGTTATGTGCATGATTGTTCATTGTGCATATATTATATTGTGTGTGTTTGTCACCATGAGTTGCCGATGGGAAAACTGAGATGTCCTTGGTCTGTTTGTCCTTCCCAGTCCAGATTACAATGTGGAATTCTTCAGGAACTTCATGCTTGTAATGAATGCCTTGGACAATCGAGGTATAGTGGAATCTCAATGCCTTCCTAATGAAACCCTCAATACTGATCCCTAGTCAATTTGTCTGTTTGTAGAGTATATTTGTTATCTTTTCCAAATTATTATGGTCCTTGTCTTACCGCCAGCCAATGTTCCCTCTAAGCTGCGTGCAGTAGCCCGAGACTGCCGTTCAGCTCCCGTGGACTGCCACACAGAAGAAATATAAGCCCATGGAGAGAAGCACGAGATTGAACTTCACACACCTTTCTAGAGTTTTCCCTGTTAACACACAACGTTTCCCATTACTCTGGCAATTGTGATTGAATCAACGCAATATTAGCCCCTTTCAATGCAACATACTGAAACAAAACAAACTATACAAGACTAAGTATCCAAGAGATTTTGTTGTATGCAGAACGCATCGGAGTAGGATTCTATTGAATTGACACGCACTACTCAGACCGTAGTCTACACAGACTGGTGCGGCATAACCAATCAGAGCTGCAGTAGGCCTATATGCAAATAGATCAATGCGATATATGGATCTGTGGCATTTACTTTGAACTGAACTATGTTGACAGCATGAGCGGTCCTGAGTAGATGCGCTTGTTTTGAGATCAAATCAAGAGCTGCATGTAGCCACGTGTGCACATTTTGTTCATATTTTTTTGCTAGTTAGTGAGTTATTAGCCCAGTTATAGATAATTTGTAGTCAGCAATAGGGGAGTGATTGCTTCCTACAAGAGTATAAAACATGTTTTTAAAAACATTTTGTGGAACATTGCTGCCAGCTGAATCTTTTCTTCCTTGCAGTGGCTCGTAACCATGTGAACAGGATGTGTCTTGCAGCTGACATTCCCCTTATTGAGAGTGGCACAGCTGGCTACCTTGGGCAGGTGACCGTTATTAAGAAGGTAAGAAACAGATTAAAAACATCTAAGGATGAGTTTAACAATTTGATTGTGAATCACATGTGTGTAGTTGTCAACCACAACCTGTGAGTACCATTCATCCAATTGTTAATGTTGAGCACCAATGTAACACATAACAGCCACCTCCCTCTTCTTGTTTTTACACACTACAGGGTCTTACTGAGTGCTATGAGTGCCAGCCCAAACCCACACAGAAAACATTCCCTGGCTGCACCATTCGCAACACCCCATCTGAGCCCATACATTGCATTGTGTGGGCCAAGTACCTTTTCAAGTAAGTCTAGTAAAAGTGCTTGTATCTCTCTCGTAGTAAACAATTGCGAAGTTGATTATTTTTCATTTTACCCAATAGGGGGTTAATGATGGGATTCCTGGCGTAGATCTGTTATTGCGATCAGGTTTGTTGAGCTGTCGTCCATGGTATTGACAATCCAGTTCTATCTCCACCTCAGTCAGCTTTTTGGAGAGGAAGATGCAGATCAAGAGGTGTCCCCTGACACAGCTGACCCAGAGCTTTCATGTGAGTATAACAAAACACTTGAACATTCTCCCAACTGCCACTCTCCCTGGTCTCCATGAGACTGAGTCTTGTGTACTCTGGGCTTCATTGGGATAATAATATATGCCATTGGATATTTGTTGCCTATTCCCAGGGAACCCTGCAGACACTGAAGCCCGAGCCACAGCATCTGACCAGGATGGAGACATCAAACGTGTGTCCACTAAGGACTGGGCACGTTCCACTGGCTACGACCCAGTCAAACTCTTCAACAAGGTACTGTAGGCTTAAGGGTGAGCAAGCATTTACTAGAGGACTGCTTGAATGTGGCCCCATGTCTTGTTGTCAAGCAGCTTATTACCCTAAGCTATGGGTATTAAAATGTATAGAAATAGCTACTAGTCCAGGACTATATTTGTGTGGTCCTCCAGCTTTTTAAAGATGACATCCAGTACCTCCTGACCATGGACAAGCTGTGGAAGAAGAGGAAAGCCCCACTGCCTCTGGATTGGCTTGAGCATCAGAAACTTAGTAAGATATTAGCATCCTATATTATATTGCTCCAATTTGAATTAGATTTTTATTTTTATTTTTCAAAGAAATTGAATTAGAAAATCTTCTAATTCAAATTGAATTTGAATATTTTCTGATTCATTTTCTGGTCTTGTTATATAAGCTTTGAGGTTTAGGTTTGTGATTCTCTCTGGTTGTGTGATAGCGTGTCCCCAGGGGGTGACTGGGACAGGATTGAAGGACCAGCAGGTGTTGGGTGTGGCAGGCTACTGCCAGCTCTTCTCCCGCAGCGTGGAAACCCTGCACTCCATGCTGGCTGACAAAGGGGATGGAGCAGAGCTTGTGTGGGACAAGGTGAGGACACACAGGGAATGGATTTGGATGGGTAACTGTGCAGGGTCTAAACTGGAACACAATATATTATCACGGTACAACAGAACGGTGAAGATGATGCGCTCATAGTTTAAGCTTAAAGTTGCATTGCAAGTTATTTGGCAGTCCATTTGATTGTCTTCCTCTTGTTGCTAGGATGACCCTCCAGCGATGGACTTTGTGACAGCAGCTGCCAACTTGCGCATGTATATTTTCAGCATGAATATGAAGAGCCGTTTTGACATCAAGTGTGGGTATTTTTAGTGAAAGCTGTCTAGCATTTGTAAAAACAAAAAATGTATGTTTATTTTGATTTATTATAAATAAGTGATTTTACTTTTGATTAAAAAAAATTGCAAGGTCTTTTTCCTAGTAAGCTGTTTTGACGTGTTGTAAATTGTTCCTTGCAGCCATGGCAGGGAACATCATCCCAGCGATTGCCACGACCAATGCAGTCATTGCTGGCCTCATAGTGCTGGAGGCACTGAAGATTCTTTCAGGAGATGTGGAGCAGTGTCGCACGGTGAGAAATCAGGAGTGATCCTTTCTGCTAAGGGTGGTTCTAAGCCTTCAAACATTTTGTCATATTAACTAGGAACCAAACAGGACGAACCTGAACTTGTCCAATACAAACTCTTGTTTTCGTTGCATACCATTTTCCATTTGGATCTAACCGCTTCCGTTGCTAAACGTTTTGCTATGGTGTGCAACTAATGAATACAACCCAGGGGAAGTTTGACAGTAGGAATGGGGAACTATTTTCAAAACTCATATAATTTTAAGTACACAACACAGCATTTATTTCAAAATACATTTGGTGAAGGAACGGTTTTGTTGTAGCCCTCTTACCTGCCTGTCATTTTGTATCATTCCCTGTAATAGTAGCTGTGATGGTTGCCGTGTAACTGGGGGGCCCCTAAAGTCAAGGGCGCGGCAGGCCAGTCAACTTCTTCCACACCGATGTCGCGAAACCATTTCTGTATGAACCTCGCTTTGTACACGGGCAATTTCATGAAACAGGATAGGGCCTTCCCCAAACTGTTGCCACAAAGTTGGAAGCACAGAATTGTCTAGAATGTAATTGAATGCAGTAGCGTTAAGATTTCCCTTCGCTGGAACTAAGGGGCCTAGCCCGAACCATGAAAAACAGCCCCAGACCATTATTCCTCCTCCACCAAACTTTACAGATGGCAATATGCATTCGGGCAGGTACCGTTCTCCTGACATCCACCAAACACAGAATCGTCTGTTGGACTGCCGGATGGCTGAGTGTGATCCACCACTCCCAGAGGATGCATTTCCACTGCTCCAGAGTCCAATGGTGGTGAACTTTACACCAATCCAGCCGACACTTGGCATTGATCATTCCTCTTGTTACTATTTTTATAATTTTTTTAACTGCATTGTTTGAAAGAGATCGTAAGCAAGCATTTCACTGTAAATTCTACACCTGTTGTATTTTGCGCATGTGACCATAACATTTGAGTTATGTAGCATATAGGCATGGCCTATGCCAATGTGCACAAACAATGCTGGCAAGTTAATCTCTCTAAAGAGCCAAAAATAAATGTGATTATTCTGGATCCTGCTTTGACATGCGGCACATAAAAATATCCATCATGCGTTCCCTGAACATGTTAGTTGAAATATCTCACTTTTGCCAGGTCTTACTTGGCACCGGGAAAAAGTAAGTCTAGAGCTCTCCTGCTTAGTTACTTTGCTTCAAAGTATAGCCATTTTATACCTGTTTCACGGAATTAAGGAATTTATTAGACTTTTTGGTTGTAGGCTAATGTTATAGCATAATACCTCAGAGCGAGCTATTGAGTGTGTAGACTTTTGGTCCAGCTCTACTCTAGCACACTGCTCAACAGGACGTTGTTAATCTGACTCCTATGTGGCCTAGCTCTCCAGATGGAGAGTAACTGCTGTATATTTGACTTTTTTTTCAGCGGTATCATTATGATATTGAGTGTCATTCTACTAGGCTGGTTTTGGTATTGAACCCAAAATTCTGAACACTTAGTTTGTGATCTAGCTAATGAAAGGGCTCCCGAGTGGTGCAGTGGTCGAAGACACTCTCAGTGCTAGAGGTGTCACTACAGACCCTGGTTTGATTCCCTGCTGTATCACAACCGGCTGTGATTGGAAGTCGCATAGGGCGGCACAATTGAACCAGTGTCGTTAGGGTTTGGCCAGGGTAGGCCGTCATTGTAAATAAGAATTTGTTCTTAACTGACTTGCCTAGTTAAATAAAGGTTATAAAAATTATTAGCCCATCGGGGTAACCTAAACAAATGCAGATGGGCAACCCCATGCTTTACCCATCTATAACCTAGCCACTATGCTACATCAGTAAGCCTAAAATGGCACACCTGCCTGATAATATAAGCTATAGCCTTCTGATGAAAGTCAGCCCAAAACAATACGTTTTGCCAATATGTGCTCATTTCTTGGGAGGAATATTGGTGTGTGTGGTGCGTGCAGACATCAAGTTGGTATTAATTTGCATTCAAAGTGCCATTAAAAATGTAGCGTCATTGAACCTGCAGATACCCTGTGGTTGTGAATAATTTAATGGCAATTTAGGGCTGTTTTAGTGTATAGCTAGTGTGATCTGAAACCTATTCCAATGTCCATTCCTTTATTGTCTTCCTAGATCTTCCTGAACAAGCAGCCCAACCCCAGGAAAAAGTTGCTGGTTCCGTGTGCTTTGGACCCACCCAGTGCCAACTGTTATGTGTGCGCCAGCAAGCCAGAAGTCACAGTCAAACTGAATGTGCACAAAACTCTTGTGCTGGCCCTACAAGACAAGGTAATGTATGGCTTTCTGGCTCCTTTTTCATGTAACCATGCTTACAATCATACTGCCAGACAAATGCACAGACTGATAGACATTTTTGACCAGGGAGGAAGAGATAAAGCCATGTAGATATTGACTCGTGGGTTGCATGTAAAATCTAAACAAATCTTGTTTCGTTGTTGCAAACATGACAGAGTGAAATGTGATCAGCATATTTAACCTTTTTTTAATACTGTTATTTAACTAGGCAAGTCTGTTAAGGACAAATTCTTATTTTCAATGACGGCCTAGGAACAGTGGGTTAACTGCCTTGTTCAGGGGTAGAACAACATATTTTTACCTTGTCGACGTGGGGATTCGACCTTGCGACCTTTCTGTTACTAGTCCAACGCTCTAACCACTAGGCTACCTGCCACTCCATAACCATGTGTTCAGCTCAAGACTCTTGTTTCTTTGTTAGATATTAAAGGAGAAGTTTGGGATGGTGGCGCCAGATGTGCAGATCGAGGATGGGAAAGGGACAATCCTTATCTCCTCTGAGGAGGGTGAAACAGAAGGTATGAGACAATCACAGAACATTATCAGACTGTCCCAAAGGAGACCATTAGAGGACTGCATATTGCACTCAACAGTTAAGGGTTTGCATTTGAAATATTTGTACTGTTCGAATAATATCATGACATTCTTTCGGATAGTCGAAATGCATGTTTTTTGTAAAACAGCTCTTGTTTGCTGCGTGACTCGGGAGAGCTGCAGCAGGGTGGGGGAAGGGCCGGTATGTGAGATGGGATGGATAGACCGAGTGAAAGTAGACATAGTCATGCTAGTTTGACAAACTTGCTGCTATAGGTTATCTATCATACCATCTGGTAGTGCCCGTTTTAACTACAGTGGCAAAAAAAAGTATGTGAACCCTTTGGAATGACCTGGACTTCTGCATAAATTGGTCATAACATTTGATCTGATCTTTATCTAAGTCACAACAATAGACAAACGCAGTCTGCTTAAACTAACACTATACGTTTTCATGTCTTTATTGAACACACCGTGTAAACATTCACAGATCAGGGTGGGGAAAGTATGTGAACCCTTGGTTTTAATAACTGGTTGACCCTACTTTGGCAGCAATAACCTCAAGCAAATGTTTTCTGTAGTTGTGGCTCAGACCTGCACAACGGTCAGGAGGAATTTTTGACCAGTCCTCTCTACAAAACTGTTTCAGTTCAGCAAAATTCTTGGGATGTCTGGTGTGAAGCGCTCTCTTGAGGTCATGCCACAGCATCTCAATCGGGTTGAGGTCAGGACTCTGACTGTGCCACTCCAGAAGGTGTATTTTCATCTGTTGAAGCCATTCTGTTGTTGATTTACTTCTGTGTTTGGGTTGTTGTCCTGTTGCATCACCCAACTTCTGTTTAGCTTCAATTGGTGGACAGATAGCCTTCCATATTCTCCTGCGATATGTCTTGATAAACTTGGGAATTAATTTTTCTGTCAACGATAGCAAGGTGTCCAGGCCCTGAGGCAGCAAAGCAGCACCAAACCATGATGCTCCCTCCACCATACTTTACAGTTGGGATGTTGGTGTGCTGTGCCTTTTTTCTTCCACAGTGTTGTGTGTTCCTGCCAAACAACTCAACTTTAGACAATTTGTGTTACTGTGGACTGATGAACGTCAAGGCTTTTAGAGATACTTTTGTAACCCTTTCCAGCTTTATGCAAGTCAGCGATTCTTAATCTTGAATCTTCTGAGATCTCTTTTGTTCAAGGCATGGTTCACATCATGCAATGCTTCATGTGAATAGCAAACTCATAATTTTGTGAGTTTATAGGGCAAGGCAGCTCTAACCAATATCTCCAATCTGGTCTCAATGATTGTACTCCAGGTTAGCTGACTCCTGATTCCAATTAGCTTTTAGAGAAGTTATTAGCCTAGGGGTTCACATACTTTTTCCAACCTACACTGTGAATGTTTAAATGATCTATTCAGTATAGAGAAGAAAAATACAATGATTTGTGTGATTTAGTTTAAGCAGACTGTTTGTCTGTTGTGATTTGATGAAGATCAGATCAAATTTTGTTACCAATTTATGCAGAAATCCAGATAATTCCAAAGCGTTCACATACATTTTCTTGACACTGTACGTCAAATCGACAAAGTAGCTAGCTAGCTAGCTAGCTAGCTACTGAGGCACTCTCCGAACTGCTTACCCCTCCAAGAGGGAAGCAAGCTTACATGAGAGATGATTCTTAGCTCTACTCCCTTAAAGCATTAACACAATCAAGAACTGATTCTTACCAGTTTTCACAGCCTACATGTGTCTTAAAATAGGTGAGTGATATGATCTTTAGAGCCTAAACAGACTGAACGACAGGTTAAATAGTATTTTTTTAAGCCTTGAAACAATTGAGACATGGATTGTGTATGTGTGCCATTCAGAGGGTGAATGGGCAAGACAAAATATTTAAGTGCCTTTTGAACAGGGTATGGTAGTAGGTGCAAGCCTGGGCGCACTGGTTTGTGTCAAGAAATGCAACACTGCTGGGTTTTTCAAGCTCAACAGTTTCCCGTGTGTATCAAGAATGGTCAACCACCCAAAGGACATCCAGCCAACTTGACACAACTGTGGGAATATTGGGAGTCAACATGCCAGCATCCCTGTGGAAAGTTTTCCACACCTTGTAGAGGGTTATTGCAGCAGACCACACCGGGTTGCACTTCTTCTATCAGCTAAAAACAGTGGGCACACGATCACCAACGTGAATACTCTTGCAAATAATCCGATACTAACGTCTGTTGGGATATTTTGATTAACTGTGCCCACCCCTAAACAGTATACTCTCTTATCATCAGTATACAAATATTTTCATGCACCATTCTCTTCTCATAGCAAACAACTGCAAGTTCCTGTCTGACTTTGCGATTCGGAATGGCAGCCGTCTGCAAGTGGATGACTTTCTGCAGGATTACACACTCCTGGTTAATGTGATTCACTGGTAAGAGAATGATTTATTTCTCTGTGTGCTGTTTTCGCCTTTGTATTTCCCTAATGTAAATGTATTTCTGCTGAAAAAGTGAAAACTTTGAGAAGGATGTGGAATTTGAGGTGGTGGGTGATGCACCTGACAAGGCCCCAACCCCAACCAGGTCACAAGAAGAGGGAAAGAACGTTGCCAATGGCAACACAGGATCTTCAGAACCGTCCACCTCTTCCAAAGGTGAGCAAAACTGACATTGTCTACAGAAATGAACTATTTTAGACTACATCTGATAATTCAAATCCTGGTCATAAGTAATCAGTCCGGTCCTTAAACCATTTGTTTATAGTGCTGAGAATGAGGCAATGTTTCTTCTGTAGTTGAATGTAAACACTAAAGGGGTACAGGTAAATCTGACTTTGTTTTCCTCTTGCTTTCCTTTCACCTCTTAGCTCCTGCTGAACAGAATGACATTCTGCTAGTTGATTCAGACGAGGAGGCGCCGTCCTCCAGCACTATGGCTGTCAGCATGGAGTCAGGAGGCCACAAGAGGAAGCTCCATGATGCTGAGACAGGCGAGGCCTCAGCTAAGCGCCAACACCTGAGTCAACCCTCAGCTGATGATGATAATGACATCATTGCGCTGGACTAGCATGTCTCAACACCCCCCCCCCCCCCCCCCCCCCCCGTTAGAAGAAGGGAACTATTTTCATGCGCCATTCCTCTTACCAAACATTTGTAAATAATAATGTACAAAACTTACATTTTCTCGTTATTTGGGGTCAACAGAGTACTGTTTACAGTGGAAATTTTTATACATCGCATCTATTTGTGATAAAATATTTAAGTTTAAAAAATTTTTTAAAAATAGTGTATTTGTTTTTTTGGGGAGATTGAAAGAAACATTTTAAAGGTGCTAAGCTAGAATTTCTCCTCTATGTGGAAGCAGGTGAATAGCAACTGCAATAGGCATTCAAAGCAAATCTCCCCCTCCCATTCATCCCATTTCCCTGTAGAATTAGTAATGTGCTTTTTATTTTTTTCACCTTTATTTAACCAGGTAGGCTAGTTGAGGACAAGTTCTCATTTACAATTTACCTGCTCGCCTCCCTACCACTGAGGAAGTACAGTTCCCGCTCAGCCCAGTCAAAACTGTTCGCTGCTCTGGCCCCCCAATGGTGGAACAAACTCCCTCACGACGCCAGGACAGCGGAGTCAATCACCACCTTCCGGAGACACCTGAAACCCCACCTCTTTAAGGAATACCTAGGATAGGATAAAGTAATCCTTCTCCCCCTCCCCCCTTAAAAGACCTAGATGCACTATTGTAAAGTGGCTGTTCCACTGGATGTCATAAGGTGAAAGCACCAATTTGTAAGTTGCTCTGGATAAGAGCGTCTGCTAAATGACTTAAATGTAAATGTAAATGTACAACTGCAACCTGGCCAAGATAAAGCAAAGCAGTTTGACACATACAACAACCGTTACACATGGAATCAATAAACATACAAGTCTATACACAGTGTGTGCAAATAAGGGAGGTAAGGCAATAAATAGGCCATGGTGGCAAAGTAATTACAATATAGCAATTAAACACTGGAGTGATAGATGTGCAAGTAGAGATACTGGGGTACAAAGGAGCAAGATAAATAAATACAGTTTGGGGATGAGGTAGTT
Organism: Oncorhynchus nerka; assembly: GCF_034236695.1. Classification (NCBI taxonomy): domain Eukaryota; kingdom Metazoa; phylum Chordata; class Actinopteri; order Salmoniformes; family Salmonidae; genus Oncorhynchus; species Oncorhynchus nerka. The sequence continues at coordinate 44,111,888 of NC_088404.1, forward strand.
GGCTGGGCTATTTACAGGTGCAGTGATCTGTGAGCTGGTGAGGGAGATATGAGTCTCCAGCTTCATTTCCCCCCCCCACCCATTTTTTTTCCTCCTTCAGTTCTATTAAAAAATATATATATTTTTGGATGGTACAATGCTTCCCAACACTGTTCTGTTTTATCACATAAACTGAAATTAGGTTAGGACATTACTTTGTGCATGACACAAGTCGTTTTCCAACAATTGTTTACAGACATTTCACTTATAATTCACTGTATCACAATTCCAGTGGGTCAGAAGTTTACATACACTAAGTTGACAGTGCCTTTAAACACCTTGGAAAATTCCAGAAAATGATGTCACAGCTTTAGAAGCTTCTGATAGGCTAATTTACATAATTTCAGTCAGTTGGATGTGTACCTGTAGATGTATTTCAAGGCTTACCTTCAAACTCAGTGCCTCTTTGCTTGACATCATGGCAAAATCCAAGGAAATCAGCCAATACCCCAAAAGAACAATTGTAGACCTCTACAAGTCTGGTTCATCCTTGGGAGCAATTTCCAAAATGCCTGAAGGTACCACCGTCATCTGTACAAACAATAGTACGCAAGTATAAACACCATGGGACCACGCAGCCGTCATACCGCTCAGGAAGGAGATGCGTTCTGTCTCCTAGCGATGAATGTACTTGGTGCGAAAAGTGCAAATCAATCCTAGAACAACAGCAAAGGACCTTGTGAAGATATTGGCGGAAACAGGTACAAGAGTATCTATATCCACAGAAAAACAAGTCCTATATTGTTATACTTGAAAGGCTGCTCAGCAAGGAAGAATGCTACTGCTCCAAAACCGCCATAAAAAAGCCAGACTACGGTTTGCAACTGCACATGGGGACAAAGATCGTACTTTTTGGAGAAATGTCCTGGTCTGATGAAACAAAAATAGAACTGTTCGGCCATATTGGCCATCGTTATGTTTGGAGGAAAAAGGGGGAGGCTTGCAAGCCGAAGAACATCATCCCAACCGTGAAGCACGGGGGTGGAAGCATCATGTTGTGGGGGTGCTTTGCTACAAGAGGGACTGATGCACTTCACAAAATAGATAGCATCATGGGGTAGGAAAATTATGTGGATATATTGAAGCAACATCTCAAGACATCAGTCAGGAATTTAAAGCTTGGTCGCAAATGGGTCTTCCAAATGGACAATGACCCCAAGCATACTTCCAAAGATGTTGCAAAATGGCTTAAGAACAACAAGGTCAAGGTATTGGAGTTGCAATCACAAAGCCCTGACCTCAATCCTATAGAAAATTTGTGGGCAGAACTGAACAATTTTGTGCGAGCAAGGACACCTCCAAACCTAACTCGGTTACACCAGCTCTGTCAGGAGGAATGGGCCAAAATTCACCCAACTTATTGTGGAAGGCTGCCCAAAACGTTTGACCCAAGTTAAACAATTTAAAGGCAATGCTACCAAATACTATGAGTTTATGTAAACTTCTGACCCACTGGAAATGTGATGAAATAAATAAATACTGAAATAAATCACTCTACTTCTATTATTCTGACATTTCACATTCTTCAAATAAAGTGGTGATCCTAACTGACATAAAACAGGGAATTTTTACTAGGATTAAATGTCAGGAATTGTGAAAAACTGAGTTTAAATGTATTTGGCTAAGGTGTAATGTAAACTTCTGACTTCAACTGTATATTTTGGACATTTTCTGAAATTACAATGCTAACATCCCCCCCCCCTAAATCCTGTGTAGCACCTTTAATACCAAATGTTTTCAAGGTATTTCCTCCAGATCATTGTAAAACAATATATATATAATCAAACCCAATTATTTCTTTGGGTCTAGCATTGACTGAATTTTCTTTGTAATTGTTGACCATTGACCACTTGCAAGGTGAGTTGCTTTGTCACAGCTGGCTAAAAAATGCATTGTTATTGGTGTTTGTTACTTTATTTATACATTTGTTTTTCATGTGGTTTATAGTTTGATCCATCATAGCTGGGCCTTGACCTCCCTTTGGACCAAGTAGGTAACGACAGAATAGACGCTTGCAGATCTAATAACCCAAAACTTGTTTTCTTAAGCTTTAGCATACACAGTATTACTAGTATACATAATATATCAGAATTGCGCTGCCTGTGTCAACTACTGATGACCAGTACAGTGTACAATTGTGGCCAAAAGTTTTGAGAATGACACAAATATTAATTTTCAAAGTCTGCTGCTACAGTTTGTATGATGGCAATTTGCATATACTCCAGAATGTTATGAAGAGTGATCAGATGAATTGCAATTAATTGCAAAGTCCCTCATTGCCATGCAAATGAACTGAATCCCCCCCCCCCCCCAAAGAAAATCCGCTGCATTTCAGCCCTGCCACAAAAGGACCAGCTGACATGTCAGTGATTCTCTCGTTAACACAGGTGTGAGGGTTGACGAGGACAAGGCTGGAGATCACTCTATCATGCTAATTGAGTTTGAATAACAGACTGGAAGCTTCAAAAGGAGGGTGGTGCTTGGAATCATTGTTCTTCCTCTGTCAACCAAGGTTACCTGCAAGGAAACACGTGCCGTCATCATTGCTTTGCACAAAAAGGGCTTCACAGGAAAGGATATTGCTGCCAGTAAGATTGCACCTAAATCAACCATTTATCAGATCATCAAGAACTTCAAGGAGAGCGGTTCAATGGTTGTGAAGAAGGCTTCAGGGAGCCCAAGAAAGTCCAGCAAGTGCCAGGACTGTCCTAAAGTTGATTCTACTGTGGGATCGGGGCACCACAAGTACAGAGCTTGCTCAGGATTGGCAGCAGGCAAGTGTGAGTGTATCTGCATGCACAGTGAGGCAAGGACTTGTGGCCTGGTGTCAAAAAAATAAAAAATAAAAGAAGGGCAGCAAAGAAGCCACTTCTCACCAGGAAAACATCAGGGACAAACTGATATTCTGCAAAAGGTACAGGGAATGGACTGCTGAGGACTGGGGTAAAGTCATTTTCTCTGATGAATCCTCTTTCCGATTGTTTGGGGCATTCGGAAAAAAGCTTGTCCGGAGAAGACAAGGTGAGCGCTGTGTCATGCCAGCAGTAAAGCATCTCGAGACCATTTATGTGTGGGGTTGCTTCTCAGCCAAGGGAGTGGGCTCACTCACAATTTCTAAGAACACAGCCATGAATAAAGAATGGTACGAACACATCCTCCAAGAGCAACTTCTCCCAGCCATCCAGGAATAGTTTGGTGATGAACAATGCCTTTTCCAGCATGATGGAGCACCTTGCCATAAGGCAAAAGTGATAACTAAGTGGCTCGGGGAGCAAAATATTGATATTTTGGGTCCATGGTCAGGAAACTCCCCAGACCTTAATCCCATTGAGAACGTGTGGTCAATCCTCAAGAGGCGGGTGGACAAACAAAAAAACACATTCTGACAAGCATTGATTATTCAAGAATGGGCTGCCATCAGTCAGGATGTGGCCCAGAAGTTAATTCACAGCATGCCAAGGTGGATTGCAGAGGTCTTAAAAAAAGAAGGGTCAACACTGCAAACATGGACTCTTTGCATCAACTTTATGTAATTGTCAATAAAAGCCTTTGACACTGCTTGTAATTATACTTCAGTATTCTATAGTAACATCTGATAAAAAAATATCTAAAAAAGACATGGAAGCAGCAAACTTTGTGGAAATTAATATTTGTGTCATTACAGTGCCTTAAAGTATTCATACCCTTGGCTTATTCCACAATTTTGTTGTATTACAGCCTGAATTCAAAATGGATTAAATATACTTTTTTTCTCACCTGTTTACACACAATGCCCCATAATGACAAAGTGAAATCATGTTTTTAGAAATTTGTGCATCTATGAAATAGATTTATGTCAAAACTGTAACTTGTCCACATTCACTGTCTTGCTTTTTTTGATCCCATATTTTACAAGGTAAGTTGACTGAGAACACATTATTTACATTAACGACCTGGGGAATTGTTACAGGCGAGAGGGGGGTGAATGAGCCAATTGGAAGCTGGGGATGATTAGGTGGCTATGATGGTATGAGGGCCAGATTGGGAATTTAGTGGTAACAGAGTCAAGACACCTATTTAACATCCCATTAAAAAGACTATCCTATCCTGGAAAAATCCCCCAATCACTGCTGCATTGGGATATATTTTTTTTTTTAGACCAGAGGAAAAAGTGCCTCCTACTGGCCCTCCAATACCACTTCCAGCCACATCTGGTCTCCCATCCAGGGATCAACCATAACCAACCCTGCTTGGCTTCAGAGGAAGCCAGCAGTGGTATGCTGCAGTCACTACAAAGATATGGGTGTCCTGCCTAACTCAAATGGTAAACGAATCCAGTGTAGATATGGCTTTGTGTTTTATATTATTGTCCTGCTGAAAGGTGAATTTATCTCCCAGTGTCTGGTGGAAAGCAGACTGAACCAGGTTTTCCTCTAGGATTTTGCCTGTGCTTAGCTCAACTTGTGGAGTATCTATCAGTTTTCCACAATTACAGCTGTTTTAAAGTCACCATTAACCTCATTGTGAAATCCCAGAGTGGTTTCCTTCCTCTCCGGCAACTGAGTTAGGAAGGACGCCTGTACCTTTGTAGTGACTGGGTGTATTGATACACCCTCCAAAGTGTAATCAATAAGTTCACCATGCTCAAAGGGATATTTTTTTCTTGTCCGCTTGTATTTATTTTTAGCCATCAATGGGTGATGAATTTTTTTGTTTTTTTTTAGCATTGGAAAACCTCCCTGATCTTTGTGGTTGAATCTGTGTTTGAAATTCACTGCTCAACTGAGGGACCATACAGATTATTGTATGTGTTGGGTACAGAGATGAGGTAGTCGATCAGAAATCATGTTAAACACTAATATTGCACACAATGTCCATGCAACTTATTCTGTGCAAGGCAACTAGGCAACATTTTAGTCCTGAACTTATTTAGGCTTGCCATTACAAAGGGGTTGAATAGTGAGTGACTCAAAAATATTTCAGCTTTTTATTTTTATATAGATAGATTTTTTTAAAACAATAAACACATAATTCCACTTTGTGCAGGCCAGTGACAAAAAAAATCTTAGATTAATCCATTTAAAATTCAGTGGGACAAAATGTGTAAAAAGTCAGTGGGTGTGAATACTTTCAGAAGGTATATGTTTGGAACTTCCGTACTTTGCAGTTGTTTTTACTGGATATAACACGTGTTACTGTGAAGCCCTTTCATTGCTTGGTTTTTGGTTTGACAATAAGTCATGTCTTGTTTTTGCCACAGTTCTTTATAAATGGTTCAGATGGAGAAAACACCTCATTATATAGTATTTACAACTGGATACTTTTACAGCCATGATTTCCAGAACAGCAAATATGTTTCATAATGTCCTTCTCACCTTGAGATAGTATTTTGTGTGTTCCACTTCCAGTGTGGTGTCCCAGGACTCAAGGAAAAACTTTTTTTCCAGAGCGAATATTTTGTAATTGAAGGTGTGTGGGTGAGTGTGTAGGGATTAAAGTCCAAAAGAGTAATCACAGTCCTGTCAGTGACACTCCTAAATGGAGTACAAAATTGCAAAGCCATTAGCAAGTTTACAATAATGCCATTCCTAAGGAGCTTTAGCTAAACATATTCTCAGTCAAGTACTAGTACAACGTTTGCATAACATTTGCAAGACCTCTGTTAGTCAAAATAACCTCATACAATTATTTACATTAAACCAGAAAATAACACTTGGGCTGTTTGTAAAGATGCATTTGTGTGCTCAACCACAATTGGAAACTACTATTTTTATTATAGACACAAAGCACTGTACATTTTACCATACAGTTGAAGACGGAAGTTTACACCTTACATACACCTTAGCCAAATACATTTAAACTCAGTTTTTCACAATTCCTGACATTTAATCCTATTAAAAATGTCCTGTCTTAGGTCAGTTAGGATCACCACTTTATTGGAAGAATGTGAAATATCAGAATAATAGAAGAGAGAATGATTTATTTCAGCTTTTATTTCTTTCATCACTTTTCCCAGTGGGTCAGAAGTTTACATACACTCAATTAGTGTTTGGTAGCATTGTCTTTAAATTGTTTAACTTGGGTCAAACGTTTCAGGCAACCTTCCACAAGCTTCCCACAATAAATTGGGTGAATTTTGGCCCATTCCTCTTGACAGAGCTGGTGTGACTGAGTCAGGTTTGTAGGACTCCTTGCACGCACACGTTTTTTCAGTTCTGCCCACAAATTTTCTATAGGATTGAGGTCAGGGCTTTGTTATGGCCACTCCAATACCTTGACTTTGTTCTTATGCCATTTTGCCACAACTTTGGAAGTATGCTTGGGGTCATTGTCCATTTGGAAGACCCATTTGCAAACAAGCTTTAACTTCCTGACTGATATCTTGAGACGTTGCTTCAATATATCCACATCATTTTCCTTGCTCATGATGCCATCTATTTTGTGAAGTGTACCAGTCCCTCCTGCAGCAAAGCACCCCCACAACATGATGCGGCCACCCCTGTGCTTCACGGTTGGGATGGTGTTCTTCGGCTTGCAAGCATCCCCTTTTTCCTCAAAACATAATGATGGTTTTTGTTTCATCAGACCAGAGGACATTTCTCAAAAGCACCATCTTTGACCCCATGTGCAGTTGCAAACCGTAGTCTGGCTTTTTTATGGTGGTTTTGGAGCAGTGGCTTCTCCCTTGCTGAGCGGACTTTTCAGGTTATGCGTACTATTGTTTGTACAGATTAATGTGGTACCTTCAGGCGTTTGGAAATTGCTCCCAAGGATGAACCAGACTTGTGGAGGTCTAAAAAAAAATTCTGAGGTCTTGGCTGATTTCTGTTGATTTTATCATGATGTCAAGCAAAGAGGCACTGAGTTTGAAGGTAGGCCTTGAAATACATCCACAGGTACACCTCCAGTTGACTCAAATTATGTTAATTAGCCTATCAGAAGCTTCTAATGCCATGACATAATTTTCTGGAATTTTCCAAGCTGTTTAAAGTTACAGTCAATTTCGTGTATGTAAACGTCTGACCCACTGGAATTGTGACACAGTGAATTATAAGTGAAATAATCTGTAAACCATTTTTGGAAAAATTACTTTTGTCATGCACAAAGTAGATGTCCTAACTCACTTGCCAAAACTATAGTTTGTTAACAAGAAATTTGTGGAGTGGTTGATAAACGATTTTTATTGACTTCAACCTAAGTGTATGTGCTGCATCTATTGTAGCGCATGAAACTGTCAGATGTATTGTGCTGTTATACGCTTTGCAAGTCCCGCCTAATTTCTGGATCATGTCCAATACTGATGAGGTATGACAGTTGAACTAAGTTCACCATGAGGCATTTATAAGTTATATTCTTCAATGATCAATGGGTACATATTTATAAGTCCAAACATTGATATGGCAACGAAAGATGGCCCCTTGAAGATATACAGTTCTTTCAGAAGGTATTCAGACCCTTTTCCACATTTGTTATGTTACAGCCTTATTCTAAATTTCCCTCATGAATCTACACACAATACCCCATAATGCCAAAGCAAAAACAGTTTTTTAGAAATGTTTGCTAATTAAAAAATTAAAAATCTAATTTATGTAAGTATTCAGACCCTTTACTCAGTAATTTGTTGCAGCACCTTTGGCAGCGATTACAGCATCGAGTCTTCTTGGGTATGACGCTACAAGCTCGGCACACCTGTATTTTATTTGGAGAGTTTCTCCCATTCTCTGCAGATCCTCTCAAGCTCTGTCAGGTTGGAAGTTAACGTTGCTGCACAGCCATTTTCAGCACTCCAGAGATGTTTAGATCGGGTTGAAGTCCGGGCTCTGGCTGGCTCCCCAGTCTGAGGTCCTGAGCGCTCTGGAGCAGGTTATCATCAAGGATCTCTCAGTACTTTGCTCTGTTCATCTTTGCCTTGATCTTAACTAGTCTCCCAGTCCGTGCTGCTGAAAAACATCCCCAGAGCATGATGCAACCACCACCATGCTTCACCGTAGGGATGGTGCCAGGTTTACTCCAGATGTGATGCTTTGCATTCAGGCTAAAGCGTTCAATCTTGGTTTCATCAGATCAGAGAATCTTGTTTCTCGTGGTCTGAGACTCTTTTGGTGCCTTTTGGCAAACTCCAAGTGGGCTGTCATGTGTCTTTTACTGAGGAGTGGCTTCTGTCTGGTCACTCTACCATAAAGGCCTGATTGGTGGAGTGCTGCAGAGATTGTTGTCCTTCTGTAAGATTCTCCCATCTCCACAGATTTGTGCCTCGACACAATCGACACTAAAAACTTTAGTGATTGGGAGTCCCATAGGGTGGCGCACAATTGGCCCAGCGTCGTCTGGGTTTGGCCAGGGTAGGCCATCAGTGTAAATAAGAATTTGTTCTGAACTATACCAGTCTGCTGTTCCCACATGCTTCAAGAGGGCCACCATTGTTCCTGTTCCCAAGAAAGCTAAGGTAACTGAGGTAAACGACTACCGCCCCGTAGCACTCACTTCCGTCATCATGAAGTGCTTTGAGAGACTAGTCAAGGACCATATCACCTCCACCCTACCTGACACCCTAGACCCACTCCAATTTGCTTACTGCCCAAATAGGTCCACAGACGATGCAATCTCAACCACACTGCACACTGCCCTAACCCATCTGGACAAGAGGAATACCTATGTGAGAATGCTGTTCATCGACTACAGCTCGGCATTCAACACCATAGTACCCTCCAAGCTCGTCATCAAGCTCGAGACCCTGGGTCTCGACCCCGCCCTGTGCAACTGGGTACTGGACTTCCTGACGGGCCGCCCCAGGTGGTGAGGGTAGGCAACAACATCTCCCCGCTGATCCTCAACACGGGGCCCCACAAGGGTGCGTTCTGAGCCCTCTCCTGTACTCCCTGTTCACCCACGACTGCGTGGCCACGCACGCTCCAACTCAATCATCAAGTTTGCGGATGACACAACAGTGGTAGGCTTGATTACCAACAACGACGAGACGGCCTACAGGGAGGAGGTGAGGGCCTCGGAGTGTGGTGTCAGGAAAATAACCTCACACTCAACGTCAACAAAACTAAGGAGATGATTGTGGACTTCAGGAAACAGCAGAGGGAACACCCCCCTATCCACATCGATGGAACAGTAGTGGAGAGGGTAGCAAGTTTTAAGTTCCTCGGCATACACATCACAGACAAACTGAATTGGTCCACCCACACAGACAGCATCGTGAAGAAGGCGCAGCAGCGCCTTCAACCTCAGGAGGCTGAAGAAATTGACTTGTCACCAAAAGCACTCACAAACTTCTACAGATGCACAATCGAGAGCATCCTGTCAGGCTGTATCACCGCCTGGTACGGCACCTGCTCCGCCCACAACCGTAAGGCTCTCCAGAGGGTAGTGAGGTCTGCACAACGCATCACCGGGGGCAAACTACCTGCCCTCCAGGACACCTACACCACCCGATGTCACAGGAAGGCCATAAAGATCATCAAGGACAACAACCACCCGAGCCACTGCCTGTTCACCCCGCTATCATCCAGAAGGTGAGGTCAGTACAGGTGCATCAAAGCTGGGACCGAGAGACTGAAAAACAGCTTCTATCTCAAGGCCATCAGACTGTTAAACAGCCACCACTAACATTGAGTGGCTGCTGCCAACACACTGACATTGACACTGACTCAACTCCAGCCACTTTAATAATGGGAATTGATGGGAAATTATGTAAATATATCACTAGCCACTTTAAGCAACGCTACCTTATATAATGTTACTTACCCTACATTATTCATCTCATATGCATACGTATATACTGTACTCTATATCATCGACTGCATCCTTATGTAATACATGTATCACTAGCCACTTTAACTATGCCACTTTGTTTACATACTCATCTCATATGTATATACTGTACTCGATACCATCTACTGTATGCTGCCCTGTACCATCACTCATTCATATATCCTTATGTACATATTCTTTATCCCCTTACACTGTGTATAAGACAGTAGTTTTGGAATTGTTAGTTAGATTACTTGTTGGTTATTACTGCATTGTCGGAACTAGAAGCACAAGCATTTCGCTACACTCGCATTAACATCTGCTAACCATGTGTATGTGACAAATAAAATTTGATTTGAACTGACTTGCCTAGTTAAATGAAGGTTAAGAGAATCCTGTCTCGGAGCTCTATGGACAATTATTTTGACCTCATGGCTTGGTTTTTGTTCTGCCATGCACTGTCAACTTTGGGACCTTTCTAAATAATTTCCAATCAATTGAATTTACCACAAGTGGACTCCAATCAAGTTGTAGAAACATCTCAAGGATGATCAATGGAAAAATTTCTATATACCGGTTTTCGCTTTGTCATTATGGGGTATTGTGTGCAGATTGCTGAGGATTCTTTTTGTTTTATATCCATTTTAAAATAAGGCTAGCATAACAAAATATGGAAAAAGTCAAGGAATCTGAATAGGCATCAAGAAATATATATATATCCATAAAAATGATGCCAGCTGATTCATGAATTCAACTTGCTGAGAAAAGCTACCTGCCTGCCTGTCTCCTCCCAACACATTTATTACTATGGGACAGCTGGAGATTGCAACATTGTTTCAATATTGAAATTCAAATGTCAGACAGACCACAAGGTTTATATTAATCTCCGCTGTTAAATCAAATGCTAGTCTAAAAGACATCGGAGATAATATCTAGATGCTTTTTATAGTGGAGATCAAATGTATAAATTGCCTGGCTAGGCTGATGAGACAGTGGATTGTGCAGTGAGATGGAACAGAGTAAATAGGCATTTCAACGTCATATCTTTAGCCGGTGGTAACTTGTGGAATAGACACCAGTTGGAATAAGGTTTGTTGTATACATAAGCAATAAGGCCCGAGGAGGTGTGGTATATGGCCAATATACTAAGGGCTGTTCTTAAGCATGACAACAGAGTGCCTGGACACAGCCCGTAGCTGTGGTATATTGGCCATATACCACAAACCCCGAGGTGCCTTATTGCTATTATAAACTGTTAACCAACTTAATGAGAGCAGTAAAAATAAGTGTTTTGTCATGGGGCGGCAGGGTAGCCTAGTGGTTAGAGCGTTGGGCTAGTAACCGAAAGGTTTATAATATCGTATGAAGATATGCTAAAACACTTGTAGTCAATGGCATGGCGACGTTGGCTAGCTAAACTCATGTGTAGATCCGATGACGTGTTTCCAACGGTCGTCTCGCGCAAAACTGCGCATGTGCAGGTCAAAGCTAATCCTTCGATAAAGTTGTTTTTGAACGAAAATTAAAACGTGTCAGTTTGTCACTTTCACGAGGTTGGAGCAATAACATGTTGAACTACCAAAAACATTGTCTCGAATCGAGGTTGTGCCTTTAGATTTAGAGAATATTAACAACTAAGGAAGAACTTTTCACTTCTCTCATTGACTTCTCAAACCCTGGCCTGGTCTGTTTAGTTTGTTTTGCAAGCGTTCCCAGAAGTCTCGCAATGTTGTGCCTCGGTTTAGAAACTGTGTGCGACAGCGTTCCAACTGGTCGTTCAATTCAGCACCATTTCCGTTAAATTGAACGTGCCAGAACGTAAAAACATACCCGAACGCAGCCATGTTGTTTGCATGTGACAAATACAATTTGATTAGGTGTATGGAAGAAGTCGGAGCTCAAGGGTGTAGACGAGTTTCCCTCAAGTAATTAAGTGTTGGAGAGGCGTTCAAATGGATTTTCCAGTCATATGCTCGTATTTACAAGATGCTATGAACTAGCCCATCGTCTCGCGCATGTGGATTGAAACGTCCCTCAGACGATAAAGCTGATTTAGGTCGGGATGGGAATTTTGCGACCCCCCCCCACTCAGCAAACTCTTCGTAATGACATTGCTTTGTAAACACATTTACAATATGTTATTTTCGTTGATGCGGCGCGTGAAATATCTATAGGAAGCTAAATTAGATGGGTGCGGTGTTCAAGTAAGAGCACGCATCAACAGGACTAGTGAAAAGCTGTAAAACCGGATGGGATTTACTGTCAGTTCGTGAATGTTTTAATCGTGTGAAAGCCTGCCCATTTCGTTGCTACCAGTCAAGCGAGAGGTAGCGAGAGACCAGCCATCCAGCCGACAATGTGGAAGACGAGGGTCCCTAAAAAGCAAATCCCGTTAGGTGGAAACCGCTATGAAACCAACCCGTAACACCTGGGGACAAGATGAGCAGTTGACTTGACGTTTTGCCTTACCCGAAACGATAAATAACAGTTCACTTTGACTCTCGCAACCCTCAAAGCGTATTCGAAGAATCAGAGATAATGGTGGCTCTCTCATCGGTTTTAACGCCACTTGCTCGGCAGCTGCACAGACATCTCATCAAGCAAACTAAAGGTCAACGTTTGATACCTGTGAGAAGATGCAACCTCACCGCATGTTCAAGCAAATATGTGCTTTCTGCCTGTAAGTGTCGAAACTTTTTACATATATTGTATCATTATATTAAGTACAGTTGCTAGTTGTAGACTAGAACAGTCAGTGCTATGATCACCATTAGTCACTCAGTCCAGCTGGCAGCGATGCTGCCACATTCCACACACATGATAAATAACTGTTAAAACTCTCAAGCAGCGGTAACGTTTTAATCAACGTCACTATGGCTACCAATTATGTATATAAATCCTTGGTTGCTACATTACTAAAGGGATAATGACATTGTGCACGCAATTGCGATGAAAACAAAGAATACATGGAAACCAGGGAGTGGATTTCTGCATGAGTGAATCTGGTTCATTATGCCAGCAGCATACCATCCGGCATCTCACTGCTGGAATGCCTCTGAAGTTAAAGCAGGGTTGGTCCTGGTTAGTCCCTGGACCATTTGCAGCTGTAAGTGGTGTTGGAGGGCCAGTAGTAGGCACTCTTCCCTAAGGTCTAAAAAATTATCCCAAGGCAGTGATTGGAGTCATTGCCCTGTCTTTCGACTGGGTCGTTAAACTAATGTAATGTGTTGTACGCCAACTACGACTCAGCAAAGCATGCAGTTTATTATGCTACAGATGAAAGAAATTATGAACTTCACAGGGTGGTGAAACTGCTCAGCCTTTAGCTTGATGCTCCATTCCAATGAATATCAAGGGTCTTATTCTGGTGACATGATTGATGCTTGACTGCTGTTTGACAAATACAAATATTCTTGCTATTTTGTCCATAATAATCTCATGTAGACTATACCCGCACTGTATCCGCAAGCTGTTTTCTGGTGAGAAAATGAAAATGCTCATTTTTAATATAGATTTTAGAATATTTGCATAAATCTCTCACCAATTGGCCAATTTTTATGCTAATATACGTAATCAAATTTGCATTTTTTAAAATTAACATTTTCTCACCTGTGGTGTAATTCCACCAAATGGACTTGTTGCAGATGAAAGGCTGTGAGTGACGACGTAGTGCACATAAAAATAACTTTTACAATTAAATTCCCATGTACCGAAATAAAAAATACAAGTTTAGTCATTCGGGTTAGGGGGTGCTTTACAAGTAGGCCGTCATTGTAAATACGAATTTGTTCTTAACTGATTTGCCTAGATTAAAGGTTAAATAAATTTGCTGCAGCCCATTTTCAAATCTACTGAGGGTTTTGTCACAAATGCAGCGTTATATAGGTAATGTGCCCACTCGGGTATTGGCACGTGCGTTTTAGCCAACAGCTTGCAGATAGTGTGGGTATAGCCTACGTGATGAGATTATTATGGACAAAAGAGCAAGATAAAAAAAATATATTTGTTAAATAGCAGCTAAGTATCGACCATCATGTCACCAGAATAAGACCCTCAATGTTTATTGGCATGAAGCATCACGCTGAAGACCGTGCTCTTTCACCACCCTGTGAAGTTAATCATCATTTATTTAATCTGTATCCTAATAAACTGCATTGTTACCCAAGTTATAGTGGGAGGACCACACACCATATCATTGCGTGGCTCCAAGGTTACTTCAGTATAATGGTTATTGTATAAATATTTGCGCATAACGCTGTTTCCGCCACCATTTTTCGCATAATACAGACACACAAAGATACCACCACGTCGAACAAACCAATAATGTCGCCATTTATAAAATTATACCGAAATTACCTGTTTCCATCACAGCAGTTTTTTTAATATGGTATAACTTTACACTCTAACTGTGGATGGAAACTGTTACTGATAAACAAACATAGTAATAAATAAAAAAATCTTAAATGTATACTCCGGGATTTTGGCAATAAATCCCATAATATACTTCCACAGAGTCAGATTAACTTGTGGATACCATTTTTATGTCTGTGTCAAATAAGGAAGTTTAAGGTAGTTTCACAATTACAAAGTCTATGTGCTAGCAGATAGCAATGACTGGAAGTCTATGGGTAACGCTAGTTAGCAACTTCCTTCAAACTGCATGCAGAGGTAAAAATGGTATCTACGAGTTCATCTGACTCTGGGGAAGTAGATAAAGGCCTGTCCAGATTTCTATTAAATATGACATTTAATTACAATATGTGTGAAATAGTTTGTTTAAAAAGCAGCGTTTCTCTGTTTTAAATTGTATGGGTTTACCTGAACAACAGAATGGTGTGGGCGTGTACTGGTCAATAGTAGAGGTCGACCGATTAATCAGGGCCGATTTCAAGTTGTCATAATCAGAAATCTGTATTTTGGGGCGCCTATTTATTTTTGATTATTTTTTAATACCTTTATTTAACTAGTCAAGTCAGTTAAGATCATATTCTTATTTTCAATGACGGCCTAGGAACGGTGGGTTAACTGCCTTGTTCAGGGGCAGAACGACAGATTTTCACCTTGTCAGCTCCGGGGATACAATCTTGCAACCTTAGTTAACTTGTCCAACGCAATAACGACCTGCCTCTCTCTCGTTGCACTCCACAAGGAGACTGCCTGTTACGCGAATGCAGTAAGCCAAGGTAAGTTGCTAGCTAGCATTAAACATATCTTATAAAAAACAATCAATCATAATCACTAGTTAACTACACATGGTTGATGATATTACTTGATATTATCTAGTATGTCCTGCATTGCATATAATCTGACTGAGCATACAAGTATTTAAGTGTCTGACTGAGCGGTGGTAGGCAGAAGCAGGCGCGTAAACATTCATTCAAACAGCTCTTCGTTGTGCGTCAAGCATTGTGCTGTTTATGATTTCAAGCCTATCAACTCCCGAGATGAGGCTGGTGTGACCGAAGTGAAATGGCTAGCTAGTTAGCGCACGCTAATAGCGTTTCAAACGTCACTCGCCCTGAGCCTTCTAGTAGTTGTTCCCCTTGCTCTACATGGGTAACGCTGATTCGATGGTGGCTGTTATCGTTGTTGCTGGTTCGAGCCCAGAGAGGAGCGAGGAGAGGGACGGAAGCTATACTGTTACACTGGCAATACTAAAGTGCCTATGAGAACATCCAATAGTCAAAGGTTAATGAAAGACAAATGGTATAGAGGGAAATAGTCCAATAATTCCTATAATAACTACAACCTAAAACTTCTTACCTGGGAATATTGAAGACTCATGTTAAAAGGAACCACCAGCTTTCATATGTTCTCATGTTCTGAGCAAGGAACCGAAACGTTAGCTTTCTTACATAGCACATATTGCACTTTTACTTTCTTCTCCAACCCTTTGTTTTTGCATTATTTAAACAATTGAACATGTTTCATTATTTACTTGAGGCTAAATTGATTTTATTGATGTATTATATTAAGTTAAAATAAATGTTAATTCAGTATTGTTATAATTATCATTACAAATAAATAAATACAAATTGGCCGATTTTAATCGGTATTGGGCTTTTTTGGTCCGCCAATAATCTGTATCGGCGTTGAAAAATCATAATCGGTCGACCTCTAGTCAATAGGCCTTTATCACACCCATAACGGTTGCATCCGGTCAGTGATTAGTTGCGTAGCACAACATTCCGCAAAAAGCTGTTATTTAATTTTTTTACCACTTCCGCTTGACCTGCCAAAAGTAACCACATCTGTCTGATCAAATCTTGTTGCGCTCCACTCGGCGACTGAGGCCAAAGCTCGATAAATTATATGTTCTTCCACGAGAACTACCTTTTCAATTATGAAGGTAAGTTTACCATCAGCTATATTTACCATCACCAGCTAGCTAGCTGTAGCTAACTCTGTAATGTTAGCTACCAACTCAAGCTACAACGTTATGCCATTGTTTAACCTGTGACTAAAGATAACACGTTGCTAGCTATAACAAGTAATTCAGTTCAAGTGCTACCAAATTGATGACGTGAGTCCTTCCTTGATTTGACAACTAATGATACGTTTTAAATGTTTTTTTGTTTTTCTGTAAATGTTCAGTATTGAGCAAGGGAATGGGGAGTTTGTTTGAGAACTAGGTGATAAAGGTCAATGAGCAAGAACGAGGAGCCCCATTCACTGCAGGTTACCCATAGATAAGATTAGGAAAAGTTCAGATTTGACCAAGTTCATTGCTTTTGTTTTACTGTGGTTGCAGATTTCCTTTAACTCTACAATATAACTCTCATAAAGACCATACTCTTTGTTTATCTACTGTAGCACTGCCTAACCCTTTCAATTAGGTTTGGCAGCTGTGCATTACATTTTTTGCTTTGTCTTCTATAGAAACAGATTTATAAATCATACTGCCACTGATATTGGTACTGTAGTTCACTTTGTACACGGACATGAAGCCTTCTGTCCTGTGTGCAACCACCTGGTTGCCTTGCTTTTTCAAACAATACAATGACAGCACGATGAGCATGAAGACTGTGCCACCACATGTACCATGCACAAGTTTCCTGCAGACATGGCACAGGCCAAGGACTGTGGTAATACACTTTGTAGAGCTAGGCCTAGATGTTGTTTCTGTAATCATTTTGGAATGGTAAATGGAATCTCTGCACAAGTGTTCTTGTTTTCAGGGGATCCGCCCAGAACCAACGACGTCTGGAAGAAGTGGCTTAAAATCTACACTTTAACAAGCATACATCACATTTCTGTGATGAGAGAGAAATATATATTTTCAGTCACGTTCTTAATAAAAAATTGTTTTGCAAGGAATACAAATACTTTCTCAACCACGTCACAATAGTTTTATTTTTCACTTTCTACAACTTTAATGCATCGTTTTTAAGGGCCCCTTCCTGACCCGGCAGTGCATTCTGCTGGAGAGGCTTTGAGGAGCATTACACCCAATTCCTGATTTCCTCTGTCCTGCACAACATAGTTGAACTGTCTCTATTTGATTCCAGTTGGATCTCTGCCCCGTAGTTCTGTGCAGTCTCACAAATGTCCCCCTGTTATGACAAGAAAGCTTGACAAACACCCAGATAATCCAGTCTTTCCCTAACTCCATATAGATGGGAAGTTGGAGCAAATTACACTTTGTCCCAAACTGCCACCAGTTCTACCATTTTAGAGAGCTTAATGGTCACTAGTTGTCAGCTGTGATCAAGGAAGGTACTGAAGGGCAATCGAGTCCCCACTATGGAGCCAAATGCGTTGGCCAAGAGTAACAGCCAGAAGGTTCTGTGGAGTATGTCACATGACAGTGGAGTCCTCTGGTTAGGCACTGACAAGCCCTACTGGGTTAGGCACTGACAAGCCCTACTGGGTAAGGCACTGGCAAGCCCTACTGGGTAAGGCAAACCAGTCAAATGAAGGGTCTTGGCTCTAGAGCCAGATGTGTTAAAACAGTACTCTGAAATGTGTACTTTTCTCCAGGCCAGATGGTGTGACTGATCTTTAGCCACCCAGCACTTGGATGAGAACAGCAGCTTTACACTTACTGCTGGAACTGTGTGTGTCCAAGACACCTTGTTCTAGTATAAAAAAATCAACAAAAGTGTGTGTGTGTAATATTTTATACATACATACATACATACAGTGGGGCAAAAAAGTATTTAGTCAGCCACCAATTGTGCAAGTTATCCCACTTAAAAAGGTGAGAGGCCTGTCATTTTCATCATATGTACACTTCAACTATGACACAAAATGAGGGGGGAAAAATCCAGAAAATCACATTGTAGGATTTTAAATTAATTTATTTGCAAATTATGGTGGAAAATAAGTATTTCGTCACCTACAAACAAGCAAGATTTCTGGCTCTCACAGACCTGTAACTTCTTCTTTAAGAGGCTCCTCTGTCCTCCACTCGAGAGGCTCTTTCAAAACCGGCCGCGACCGGGAGGTCCGTTGGGCGACGCACAATTGGCCTAGCGTCGTCCGGGTTAGGGAGGGCTTGGTCGGTAGGGATGTCCTTGTCTCATCGCACACCAGCGACTCCTGTGGTGGGCCGGGCGCAGAGCGCGCTAACCAAGGTTGCCAGGTGCACAGTGTTTCCTCCGACACATTGGTGCGGCTGGCTTCCGGGTTGGATGCGCGCTGTGTTAAGAAGCAGTGCGGCTAGGTTGGGTTGTGAATTGGAGGACGCATGACTTTCAACCTTTGTCTCTCCTGAGCCCGTACGGGAGTTGTAGTGATGAGACAAGATAGTAGCTACTACAACAATTGGACACTATGAAAAAGGGGTGAAATAAAAAATAAAAAAGCCTATACAAATATTCATGACAAGTAAAACAGCTGATTGGTCAGCTTTCCACATTTATAAGCCCTTGCAGACTGAGCCTGCCAGTGCCATCATATACAGTTGAAGTCTGATGTGTACATACACCTTAGCCACATACATTTAAACTCAGTTTTTCACAATTCCTGACATTTAATCCTAGTAAAAATGCCCTGTCTTAGGTCAGTTAGGACCACCACTTTATTTTAAGAATGTGAAATGTCAGAATAATAGTAGTGATTTATTTCAGCTTTTATTTCTTTCACCACATTCCCAGTGGGTCAGAAGTTTACATACACTCAATTAGTATTTGGTAGCATTGCCTTTAAATTGTTTAACTTGGGTCAAACGTTTCAGGCAGCCTCCCACAAGCTTCCCACAATAAGTTGGGTGAATTTTGGCCCATTCCTCCTGACGAAGCTGGTTTTAACTGAGTCAGGTTTGTAGGCCTCGTTTTTTCAGTTCTGCCCACAAATTTTCTATAGGATTGAGGTCAGGGCTTTGTGATGGCCACTCCAATACCTTAACTTTGTTGTCCTTAAGCCATTTTGCCACAACTTTGGAAGTATGCTTGGGGTCAACTTCCTGACTGATGTCTTGAGCTGTTGCTTCAATATATCAACATAATTCTCCAGCCTCATGATGCCATCTACTTTGAAGTGCACCAGTCCCTCCTGCAGCAAAGCACCCCCACAACATGATGCGGCCACACCTGTGCTTCACGGTTGGGATGATGTTCTTCGGCTTGCAAGACTCCCCCCCTTTCCTCTATAATGGTCATTATGGACAAACAGTTCTATTTTTGTTTCATCAGACCAGAGGACATTTCTCAAAAGTACCATCTTTGACCCCATGTGCAGTTGCAAACCGTAGTCTGGCTTTTTTATGGTGGTTTTTGAGCAGTGGCTTCTCCCTTGCTGAGCGGCCTTTTCAGGTTATGTCGATGTAGGACTCATTTTACTGTGGATATAGATACTTTTGTACCCGTTTCCTCCAGCATCTTCACAAGGTCCTTTGCTGCTGTTCTGGGATTGATTTGCGTTTAAGAGGGTACGTGGGGGTACGTTCATCTCTAGGAGACAGAATGCATCTCCTTCTTGAGCGGTATGACTGCTGCGTGGTCCCATGGCATTTATACTTGAGTACTATTGTTTGTACAGATGAACATGGTACCTACCTTCAGGCGTTTGGAAATTGCTCCCAAGGATGAATCAGACTTGTGGAGGTCTACATGTTTTTTTTCTGAGGTATTGGCTGATTTCTCTTGATTTTCCCATGCTGTAAAGCAAAGAGGCACTGAGTTTGAAGATAGGCCTTGAAATACATCCACAGCTACACTTCCAATTGACTCAAATTGTGTCAATTAGCCTATCTGAAGCTTCTAAAGCCATGACATCATTTTCTGGAATTTTCCAAGTTGTTGAAAGGCACAGGTAACTTGGTGTATGTAAACTTCTGACCCACTGGAATTGTGATACAGTGAAATAACCTGTAAATAATTACTGGAAGAATTACTTGTCATGCATAAAGTAGATGTCCTAACCGATTTGCCAAAACTATAGTTTGTTAACAAGAAATTTGTGAAGTGGTTGATAAACGAGTTTTAATGACTCCAACCTAGGTGTATGTAAACTTACGACTTCAACTGTAAAATGATGTTTGTCAAGAACTACTGCCCCACTGAGTTGCATTTTATGTTTTAATTTCTTCAGTCCCAGGGAAACCCATACATTCTTTTGGGGTACATCCATTGGGAAAATAAAGTGGAAGTAAAAACGTTTTCCTTCCAAGGAAGCTCTGCTTGGGCTCTCAAAAGAGGGATTCCTCACGAAACCAGGCCAAAGATACACCATGATTTAGGGCATTTTGACCACATTTAATCCATACAGTGGTCCTTTTGGGAGGAAGGATTGTTAACTATTTGACATTTGTATCTAAAAGCATTATTCATTGTGAATAAGGAATCAAAGTTGGCATATTTATTACATTTCGGCCTCACTCAGTCCTTTAAAGACTCCATAATGTTTCATATGTAGGTGCTACAAAGCAAAAATCAGTGTCATATGAAGCTTTACCGCTTGTTCTGAAATATGAGCGTTTTTTTTTATTTCGATGATGATTTTCTTACATTCATTGAATATAGAAAAATTTTCAAATGAAAATATAGAAAATGTTTATTCATATTTTTCTATATGTCGTTGAACCATTATATACTCTACTATGGGCATAACAAAGTTCCAGAGTGGAGTCTCTGGTAGTTCTAAAGTGATGGCCCATTTCGTAGTGAAATTGGTATACAGCCCTTCTTTTCCTTGTGTAATTGGACATCCTGCAAATCACCTTCAGAGGGAAATCCTTTTTTATCCATTTTCACATTCACTCTGTTGGTCATGCATTCAAATATGATCTTAACTCCTAAAAGTAGCAAATATCCCTCTCTGGAACTTTGATATGGCCATAGAGCAAGTTTCCCTCACTGGGAATTTGTCCTTCAGGTGATTTAAAAACTTTTTTTTACATTTGTTTATGTATTTGCCCCTCCTTGTGTAAATGTAAACAACTGTAAAATGGCAGCAAACTGGCTCCAAGTGATGGAACAGATTTTTTCCCCCCAAGTATAATAATGTTCTAAGTATTCCCAAACATAATAGAGAGGTGATCATATAAGCATGCTTTTAAATTGTTTTAGTCAAATATTATATCTGTTTGAGCTTCTTGCGGTCAATTTTGCATTCTACAAATGATTTGTAATTATGTTCCTGACCATCTGTTCAAGAAAAAAATTGTCCCACGGCTGAATCTAGTTGATAACAATGTATTGAAACATTTGCTTAATCAAAAATGTTATTTTCAATGTTCATGTTTTTATATTTTTCAATCTTCATAAATTAATGTAAGAACTGTTACTGAAAAATACTACTCATATTACAGAGTAAGTGGTAAAGCTTAATTTGACATCAAAGTTTGCTTTGTAGCACCTACAGATCAAACATTACACAGGCCTTAAGATTCCAGAAGGCCAAAATGTCCTCAATATGCCAACTTTGATTAATTGTTTACCCGGGGTGCACGTTTTGGTTTTTGCCCTAGCACTACACAGCTGATTCACGAAACCTTGCTCTAAAGGACCATTCTATGGATTAAATGGTAAAAAGAGCAAATTAGTCAGTTTAGGGCACAGAAAAAGCAGTCATGTTTCTGAGAAACACATGGAGGTCCTGTAATCGGCATTATGCCTCAAATCCTGATGAAGATAATGAACATGGTTGATTTTTTTATGGTGAGAACCACAATGTTAATGTTTGCTATAAGAGTCCTACTGGTGTTCAACCTATTTTTACTACCCATGACCCTGCATACCTCACTGAGAAACCTTTGGCAGATGTATCTCCCTGCGATCCACTGGGCCACAGAATTAGAACACATTGTCTATACATGAGCTATAGAGGATTATGAAGAGTGCATTATACAAAAATCCATAGCTCATTTCAGTACAGGAAGTAAGCTTTAAAAAAAAATCAGACATTTTATGATCTTCATTGTCACAATTTATATTACACAGGATGGGAAACTAGGCTGCATTAAAAAAAAAATTGTAGTAAGAATAGGCTTTTTATTTTAATCCGGTACAGTCAGGGCTCTAAATGTAAATGCATTGTTAGCACTGGTGCTCACAACTTAAAAAAGTTAGGAACACAACATAGCATTTATTGAGATATAGCAGCCCTATATGAATACTAGCTAAATCTGGAACACGTTATGCCCTAGAAAAATGTATATACTGGTAATGTTACCAGGTTGTTAGCTAGCTAGTTAGTCAAGTGACAAACATGACTAAACAAGGTTTAAAACGAATGGTTAACGGCCGGTGACAGTTTTTAGGAATGTAAAATGCGGCTTCCAATCCTCGACAGGAAGAAAAAGAAACGTTGCCCTGGTTAATGAGTCCTATCTTTTGAACTGTGTGCTAGTAGGAAACAACCGTGTTCGCTGTAGTAAGGGTGCAAGCATGAAGCTAACGAGTCTGCGCTCGGGAAACAACGGTACAGCGAAGCCTTGTTACAACAATTATAATAAAAATACATTTTTGTTGTCGCATTGGTGTTCCCAATTTAAAACTGCATGTTACACAGCAGCGACACACATTTTCGTCGCACATTAGAGCCATGGCTACAGTAGCAAAAAGGTTAATTTAAAAATAATTGTTCCCATTTAAAATACCTTTTCCAACGGACCATTGTACAGATCTAGGAGGTCCTAGTAGATTTAATAAATGCAGATTTAATAAACTTTGCGTTCAGAACTGAACGACTTCTGTCTCTCCTTCTGTGGAGAAGACCTGTTGGTCTGCCAATACATTCCGTGAGTCCGTTTCTGTAACCTACCCACATTTGACTTATTCTGCAATTTCCTTTGAGTACGAGTAAGAGGAAGGAAGTGGGTGATTCCTCACGAAACCAGGACCCCCCCTATATTGAAAAATGTGCCAAGTCTTAACTGGTATATTTTCTATATTCATGTTTAGATTTTTCAATATGTATAAATTTTATGTAAGACTTTTATTGAAATCAAAATACTACTGCTATTACTATTACTGAGCAAGTGGGGAAAACAATCATATGATACCAGTGTTTGCTTTGTAGCACCTACAGATAAATTATAGTCTTAAAGGAGGCCTGGGTAAGGACAAAATGTTGTAAATATGCACATTTTCATGAATTATTTCTCAATTGTGCTTTGTTACAAATGTTAAATATATGTCAACAAACCTTCCTCCAAAGGACTGTTCTGTATATTAAATGTTGTCAAAATCTGCCAAATCATGGTCTTTTTTTTTTGTTGTCCTAGTTTCATGAGGAATAACCCAAGTGTCTCATTCCTCCTCTGCTTTACTCATTTCTTTAAATGGGATGTAGGGAGGAGGCTTACTGGTCTAACTCGAAGTCTGTTGAATTGCTGGTCTACTGTAAGACATTTTAATGGTATTTTATGTTTGGCATTTTGACTATAATAGCTAAATAATAATGCAGGAAGCTGGAGAGTACACAATGAAAAGTAAGTGTCAGCATTTGTCTTTGTTTTAGTGGGCTAAGCAATAGGACCAAATGTGATTTACACATGTGCCCTGTATTTCCTGGTTGGGCTTTATTCATCACAGATGTTACTGTCAGCCTAGATTGAAATCCTCTCTCATCCTTTGACTCCAGTGCATCCAATGTGGCAGGGGCCACTCGTTGCTCCAGGGGGTAACAGACAATCTCCTATCGATATTCGGGTGCGTAAGAGCGTTTTTGATCCGCACCTTAAGCCGCTGACCCCGGATTACGACCCCGGGACGTGCTCACAGATATGGAACAACGGGTACTCATTCCTGGTTGAGTACGACGACACCACCGACAAATCCAGTAAGGACTCTCTGCTCTGCAATGTGCCTCATTAAAACCAGAATGCCCACCACGTGGAATGTGACTTTGATTAGCTTTTTAAGTATCCCTGCCCTAGTCTTATTTCTCAACATCACTCTGTCTTGAAATGTATTGTTTAGACATTTCTCATTTTCAATTGAATGTTATTTCAAAATGTATATTTTGTTTCACTGCTTTAATAATATACTGTATACATATTTTCATTCCAATTATACAATAGGCTTATTGTGTAAAAAAAAAAAAATCTGTGTGTGTGTGGAGAGGATACTTGTTATGTTTTAGCATGTATGTTTATATAATCATGTTTTTAACCCCCACTCAGCTGTTATTTATGTACTAGCTACTGTTTCCCATTCTTGGCTCTCTAATATAACACCGAATGATCTATTTATTCTTCTCCATCCCTCACTCAGTACTTAAAGGGGGTCCTCTGGAAGATAACTTCCGGCTGTGTCAGTTCCACTTCCATTGGGGGGAGAGCAACGCGTGGGGTTCCGAGCATACCGTGGACCGCCGCCTCTTCCCTGCTGAGGTAGGTACCGCACATCCTCTTCCATTGGGGGGAGAGCAACGCGTGGGGTTCCGAGCATACCGTGGACCGCCGCCTCTTCCCTGCTGAGGTAGGTACCGCACATCCTCTTCCATTGGGGGGAGAGCAACGCGTGGGATTCCGAGCATACCGTGGACCGCCGCCTCTTCCCTGCTGAGGTAGGTACCGCACATCCTCTTCCATTGGGGGGAGAGCAACGCGTGGGGTTCCGAGCATACCGTGGACCGCCGCCTCTTCCCTGCTGAGGTAGGTACCGCACATCCTCTTCCATTGGGGGGAGAGCAACGCGTGGGGTTCCGAGCATACCGTGGACCGCCGCCTCTTCCCTGCTGAGGTAGCTACCGCACATCCTCTTCCTTGAGAGTTAGTGCGTTGTATTTTAAATGTCAATTTTGTTGAATGCCTCTATGCAATTTGAAAAACCTCCTAACATGTCAAGTCTAGTAGAGCTGTAGTCTTCAGGAGACTATGGAATGGTGGAAGGACTGCTTTTAGACATCAGGGCATAGTGCTGTCCCAGCCAATCCATGACTATATTGGCATGGAATTTTTGTGACAGAGGAGTATTGTGCTGTTGGAAACCTCTACATATAGAAGCAGAATGCTCTGCGTGAACTGCATTCTGGTCAATCCTCATGACCCACCTTTTATCTATTGTAATATTATTCCACTCACCTAAAGCACACTTACACAATAGAGGGAGCACTACTGTCTGTCTGGGGGAGGGTGCCATGCCAAGCTGTCGTTAATGGCTGTGAGAATCTGACCATGTCAGGGTTCTCAACATTCCCCAGGTGTAGAGAGGCTGAAGTTACGATTACAACACAACTCCCTCTGTGGGCCTAATAGGAGCACACCACAGTCTGAGTATTTATTGGTTTGTAACTCCTTTTTTCTTTCTGTAAACCTCCCCTGATCCCAGTGTGACTGTGGGCCATTGTTGGGAACTGAAATAGAGTGAAACAAAGAGGAGCTACATGTGACCTCGGGGTCAGACAATGCTCAGTTTGGTTTAATAGATACTGATTCCTGTCAGTTAAGGATGGCTATTTTGGGGTGTATTTTGAAGTTCAGAATATGATCCCAAATTTGTTTTACTTCTGCTTTTTGGCTGTTTATCTTGAGAATGATATTAAACATGAATTAGGTTAATCATTATTCAGCAACATATATCATTTGTGACCCATTGCATTTGAATGCAATCAGTATATCATGACATATGTCAACAGAAGTCTACAACCTGACTCTGGGTGTGTGGATAAGCACACTTTGATTTACATATCCTCCGTCTTTTCTGTTCCTAGCTCCACATGGTCCACTGGAACTCTAATAAGTACAGGCGGTTTGAGGAAGCTGTGATGGAGGAGAATGGACTGGCTGTCATCGGAGTCTTCCTCAAGGTCATTTATTGCTCTTCGTTAACATAGCTATTGATGCATCCCTTCAATATGCAACCCACCACCACTACTGTTATATACACACTTGACCATACATATATACATACACACACACACACACACCCATGCCTGACAGATGGACTCAGTGCTCAGACACAGATTATTTTACTCCTCAGATAGGGAAGAGACACAAGGGACTGCAGAAACTAGTGGATGCCCTACCTGCTGTCAGACACAAGGTGAGTTCAATGATTGGCCACTTAAATCATGAAGTTGATTTTTTTTCTTTTTTTAAAACCAAGGTTTCAAAGAGCACATTTCAAGCAGGTGGTATATGCCTCGGAGTTTCTGAGAAGGCCGCCCAAGCGTAAGAACAAAAATAGTCCATGTACTGTTGGGCAATCTGGACAAGTCTCAGGTGGAGCACACGTGACATTTGTATGGCAATAGTATGTGAGGGGGAGAGTGACGACAGTGTGGAAGCTATACAGGAGTGGTAGAGGGTAGAACACCATTTGTTACCTCCCACAGAATTATTACACAAAATAACAATTCTGAAATATGATCAGAGATGGGAAGATGGTCAACTAACTGCCATCTAGTGGCCATGAGTCAAATTACATGCCACTACTATCAGGTTATTATGGATGGGGAATGCCAATGATCATTATTATTATTACATGGTTGGCAGCACCATGTAACCCTTTCCTCTTTCCATTTTCACTCCCTAGGACAGTGTTGTTGAGTTCACTAGGTTTGACCCAGCCTGCCTACTGCCTGCTAACATTGACGATTACTGGACGTATGCAGGGTCACTTACCACTCCTCCTCTGACTGAGGCAGTGACCTGGATTATCATGAAGCAGCACATTGAAGTCAGCCATGACCAGGTTAGTGTGGATTTGTATGTGTTTGTTTGCTAGTGGAGAACAGGGAGGGAACATCAATGGCATTACCAGCGGTTTACACCTTGGTATTTTAACTCTGTAGTTTCAGGTCTGCGTAACACATTGTCCCTTTCTCAGCTGGCAGTGTTCCGGAGCCTTCTCTTCACCTCTGCAGAGGAGGAGGTGCAGAAGAGCATGGTCAACAACTTCCGTGTGCAGCAGCCCCTGAGGGGCCGCACTGTGCGGTCCTCGTTCACCCCCTTCCTGCAGCAGGAGCCACCTGCAAAAGGTCCACAGACAGGCCACTGACCGGTACACACTAACTCACTCGGACCCTTCAAACCAAAATTATGCAATTACCCTAGGAAGCCTTTTTTTTTTTTACTCTACAGAAGTCATACTGCTGGCATCTTCTTTCCTTATGCATTCAGAAAGCACTCAATGATTTCGCTTAAATGACAGGGATTTTATAATTCCAATGTCACCATCTAAAGCTGTGGTATTCAAAGTCAGGGACGTGACCTCTAGTTAGTTAGGTTGTGTGGGAACTGCTGTGGTCCCCCCCCCCATATTAAAAGTAAGCAAATTGAGAGTACAGATCATTTTAGAAACTTAAATTTATTACATTTTTATTTGTTGATGTAACAATCTAAATGTTTCCGTTTTAAGGTTGTGTCATTAGCTCTGGGGTGGGGGGGTCTCGAGAAAGGAGTACGAAAGAAAGGGTTGGTCCCCCCCCCCTGAAAAAGTTAGAATACCAATGATCTATAGGCTTTTTAAAATGATTTTTTACATCTGTCTCACTGTCTGCTGTCCTGTCAATAATTGAAAGTCATCAACACATGGCAGGTATATTGCTGTAGTCGACGCTAACATATTTTTGAAAATCATGTGTCTTAGGTGAATCTGGTTGGAGATTTTTATGAATCCTCTTAATGTTTATAAGTTGTAAATCTTATTTATTCACTCCTTATTAACAGTCAAACTTGACATGCTTCCAGAAACAAATGATTGATGCTGCTGGAATAATTTGAAGTACTATCAACACTTATTATGTAAACTAAAGATTATGAATATCACCCTCTTGTGGAAAGAGTACTTCTACAGTCATTTTTTTCTTCCTTGACAAAGTATTTGAGGTGAAGGGGCATCATATATGAATGGGGGTTTAGTTTGAAGGTTTAAGCTCTAAATTTGTTTGCAGCATATAAGCGAAGAGATTTAGTTCATTGTATTTCGGCCTAGCTAAGGCTCTAAACTGCACACATGATTGTTGCTCAATATGTTTTTAGGTGATTTGATGGATTTTAATACATAGTCTTGAGTAGACTAGAATGCACATCTCAGTATCTTTAACTTAGATGTAAAAGTAATATGTGTAGGATGTACAGCTTCATTATGCCTTATAAGCACAGGGAAACCAGGGCATTTGTTACAACTAATATGTTGAGTTCTATAACAAACATTGACCTTTTTTAACATGAGTGTCTAAGATTATTTTCCTCTTGTAATCAAATTATTCTGTTGTACTAAAAAGGACTCTACCATAGTGCCTTCCATGTTATGCATAATACTCACACACACGGTCACCTTTGTTTTCATAGATCAATAGCTCACTGCAGTGTCTGTTCTGTTGGAGCCTGCTGGTTTAATTAATATTGACAATATTATGCCCCTCGCAGGTTTTTAACAGGCAGTCGGTAGATTGTTTGCCAATTTCTGATCCAGGAGCTGTGGGAGAGTTTAGAGAGGGTGTCACATGTACATCATTAGCATGTTAGTTCTGTATTTATTTATTGGTGGAGGTCAGAAGGATTTGACTTGCCTTTTAGAAGCACTAGCAGCACACCGACAGGAATCATTCTCCTGATAGTTGTATGTCATTTCTTGAGACTGTTTAGCTTCGACTGCACTCTGAAAACTGCTATTTGTTCAGACCTTGTTATTGCAATAATTTGGAGATGATTTTAAAGTTTACAGCGGAACCATCCATAAATGCAAACTATCTAGGTAGCTGGACAGGGATTACAGTGGGACCAACTACATGTATCAACTTGAAAACATACTGTTATGCTTTAATAGCATTCCAAAAGGTTGTTTACGGTAGAATAAGCATTGCTATTCCCTGTGTTGACACAACCATGATAAGTGATATAGCACATTTTTATAGCAATTGTAATACATACACTATATGACCAAAAGTATGTGGACACCTGCTTGTCGAACATCTCATTCCAAACTCATGGGTATTGATATGGAGTTAGTCCCCCCCCCTTTGCTGCTATAACAGCCTCCACTCTTCTGGGAAGGCTTTCCACTAGATGTTGGGGCATTGCTGTGGGGAATTGAGCAACAAGAGAATTAGTTAGGCCTGGCTCGCAGTCGGTGTTCCAATTCATCCCAAAGGATGTTCGATGGGGTTGAGGTCAGGGCTCTGTGCAGGCCAGTCAAGTTCTTACACACTGAAACAGGAAAGGGCCTTCCCCAAACTTTTGCCACAAAGTTCGAACCACAGAATCGTCTAGAATGTCATTGTATACTGTAGCGTTAAGATTTCCCATCACTAGAACTAAGAGGCCTAGCCCGAACCATGAAAAACAGCCCCAGACCATTATTCCTCCTCCACCAAACTTTACAGTTGGCACTATGCAGTCAGGCAGGTAGCGTTCTCCTGGCGTCCACCAAACCCAGATTTGTCCGTAGGCCTGCCAGATGGTGAAGCTTGATTCATCACTCCAGAGAACGCGTTTCCACTGCTCCAGAGTCCAATGGCGGCGAGCTGTAGAACACTCCAGCCCGACGCTTGGCATGGCTCTTGTGTGTCTACCACTTCGCGACTTAGCCGTTATTGTTCCTAGACGTTTCCACTTCACAATAACAGCACTTACATTTGACCGGGACAGCTCTAGCAGGGCAGACATTTGATGAACTGAGTTGTTGGGGGCTCCTTAAATAAGACATCTTGGTTAGAGGGTGACTGGGAAAAATAGAGGGGGGATCTCATGTACTGTGAGCTCAAAGTATTGGGGCAGTGACACATTTTTGTTGTTTTGGCTCTGTACTTCAGTTACAGATGCACATATCATACCCTGTTATTGTAATGGTGAGTTTAGCATGTCTTGGGTATGATATTTGTGGGTCTAACTTTCTCGCTCATCATTATTCACGATTCATTCAGTATTATACATAATTGTGGTAGCATCCACATGAATGTAGAAGTGTTTAGAAACATATTCTATTTTTATTTACAATAAGTGACTCCAAAATGATACGAAGAATTACCATTTATTTCTAATGGGCACAAAATCTGAAACAACCAAAACAAACAGCAAATGCAACCAACAAATGTGTAGTCACGAGCTTGATGTATTCATTGCATGCTGGGACCAATTACTAATTTAGTACACATGTGAATTTGTCCCAATACTTTGGGAGGATTTGAATGGGGTTACAAAACAGTTGTGCATTTTAGGTGTTGGTTTGATGTGGGCATTTTTATGGGTAAGTGATGGTAGGACAGAGATTCACTTTTTTTTGCTATAACTGTGGTAAGGGACCTATTTTCTGCCTCCTATTTGTCCTGATCTGTTTAGTTATGTTCTGCCTTTTTAATCTCCAGTGGGATGTTTCCTTTCACTTAACTGTATTTTTGTTTTCAAATTATAAATACTAAATGGTAACTGGAATGTGATTTAACTGTAATGGCTGTACTTTAATCAAGACTAATGATCATGATTTAATCTGTCATCAATGGTGAACTGCTGTATTTTCATGTATATGCCACCAGTGACTGTTTTAAACGTGTCAAACTTAGTATGCACAATGATCTAGATCGATGCACATGTTTTACATAAATGGGACTTATGCGGAACTTCCACTTAACTTGCCCTACACCATTGTGTTGCCAGTGTTTTTATGTTGATGTAAGCTCTAGTATCATTGTTTCCATCAGGAGTGTGACACTAAAGACTTGGGGTGAGCAGGATCAACAACCTCTGCATCAAGACAGTTTCTTTGTGAGGTGTTCACAGTTAGCCATTGTTATGTGTGCTGAACAAAAATCTAAACTCAACATTTTCAACTATTTTACTGAGTTACAGTTCATATAAGGAAATAGGTCATTTGACGTAACAGACCGAAATACTCCTCAGCACCCCCTCAGATGATCCCACAGGTGAAGAAGCCGGATGTGGAGGTCCTGGTTACACGTGGTTGTGAGGCCGGTTGGGCATACTGCCAAATTTTCAAAAAATTATGTTGGAGGTGGCTCATGGTAGAAAAATTAACATTCAATTATCTGGTAACAGCGCTGGTGGACATTCCTGCAGTCAGCATGCCAATTGCCCGCTCCCCAAAAACTTGATACATCTGTGGCATTGTGTTGTGTGACAAAACTGCACATTTTAGAGTGACCTTTTATTTTCCCCAGCACAAGGTGCACCTTTGTAAAGATCATGCTGTTTAATCAGCTTCTTGATATGCCACACCTGTCAGGTGGATGGATTATCTTGGCAAATGAGAAATGCTCACTAACAGGAACATAAACACATTTGTACTCAAACTATGAGAGAAATATGCTTTTTGTGCATATGGAACATTTCTGGGATCTTTTATTTCAGCTCATGAAACTAACACTTTGTATATGTTGTGTTTTATATTTTTGTTCGGTATAAATGCCAGCTTCCTGTGGCCTGGTATTAGGCCCAAGTCAGAGCAGGTCCGCTGGAGCCATGGCCCACAATTCTGAGCCTTTTGGGTAAAACACCTCAGATGGAAACTTGACAGTGCTTTGTTTGCTACGTAGCAGGTGTTTTCCTGGAGCTAGAGGAGTGTTCTACGTTTGTTGTGCTGTAGTAAATGTATTTCTTTTATCAATGGGTGGCCACATTCCTGCCCCATGGGCCGGAAGGAAAACTGCTATTGAGGGTCTGTGGTTCAAGGGCTAGATTGGGGCCCCTCTCCCAACAGGCCTGTTGTACCAGGTGCTTGATTGGCCCAGTCCAGCCATACAACCAGGAAGCCACTGCTGACAAATGTTTGTATAGAAGATTTTAAAGATGAATATATTAAAGAAATGAGTACACTATGCCTGTGTTTTAGTATTTTGACTTGCTGGTGGTATTAAAATGCTTATATGGAATGGGGTGTTCATCTGGGGAAAGTGATGTAGTTAAGTCTGTTATGGGACATGCTAGTCTCTACTTGAGTAATGCTCAGCAGCCAGAACCCAGTAAAATCTGCAGTAGCAACAACCATGATGTCACAATGATCTGGGTTGTTAGAAAGGTCCCCTATAAATGAATGGTTGTGTTGTGCATTGTTCCCCATTTGTCAGGAGCCTAGGCCTGGGCAGGCAATAAGGACCTGGTTCCAGGACCCATAACCCCACACCAGACCTAGTTGGCACCTTTGAAGACAAAACAGAGAATGGAGCCAGGGTGTGGATGTTTAGATATGTTAGGAAACATGGTTTGAGTTTTGTCTCAACCTGATTCAAACAGACCCTCATATCTGTTTATTATGGTTGGCCACGGGATATAAAAATGGGATGAGAGTTGTCTCCCAAAAGGCTGCAGGTTTCCCATTGTGTGGGAGAGTTTGAGTACCTGCTCTTTGAACTGTGTATAACACATGGGGGAATTAAATTAACATTCGATTAGTCTGAATATTTTCGTGACCACATAGCTATCAACTCTGCATTCAGAGCATGAGAATCCACCCACTGAAGCTAGGACAGCAGAGTCCGTTCCCATCTTCCGAAAACATCGTCAAAGAGCATCTTAAAGACTTCTCAGTTTTATCCACCTAAATGCGGAAGACACATTTCAATTGAATAGATTTAGTTGGACATCTGACTAGGTATCCCCCCTTGTCTTTTCCTATTAGCACTGAATCTGCTCTATAACTTCTGTATTGAGGAACAATGTACTGTGACTGATGTGGTTGTCTCACCTAGCTATCTTCAGTTTAATGCACTTACTGTAAATCGCTTTTGATAAAGGTGTCTACTAAATTACTAAAATGTCAATGTAAAATGCCATTCTTATGAAGGCCTTTGGACCTCTTTCTTCTGACCATACACTTCAAGATGAAGTGGTGGTTAGAAAATGAAAGGAAAAGCTCTAATTAAAGATAATTTCTTCTTCTCTTGGTTTTGTTTGTTGTTTTAACAGTATATTTTTTTAGACCAAAAGACCAGATGCTGAAAGTGTAACAGGAACCTGCAGCTTGAGGACGTTCTCTCAGAACTCTCATCCAGCTGCTCTTCCTCCCCCTCAACTCTTTTTATGTTTGGTTTATTAGATATTCCAATCAGATTCTCATAGATGGGGATTTAGAACTAGGAAGTCCTCTCTGTGACGTGAATGGAAGACCTTGGCTTCAACAGTAATTAGCTCCTTGAAACACGAAATTAGGATAGTCCAGGCTCTTTGTTATGAGTCTGGTTGGCAGTATACTGGGCACTCCTTATGCCAGTATGTTTTGTTCATAGGATATTCACACATTGTTTTGAACTGAAGAAAATAACTTGTTTGTTCATTGTTTTCAGTCGATCTGAAAGTGAAATGGCATTAACGTAATTTTGCTCAATACGGAACTGGTCAGATTGTTTTGCTAACACAGACTGGAATATGTTCCGGGATTCATCCAGTGGCATTGAGGAAAACACCACCTCAGTCACTGGCTTCATAAATAAATGCATAGATGACTTCGTCCCCACAGTGACTGTACGTACACATCTCAACCAGAAGCCATGGATTACAGGCAACATCCACATCGAGCTAAAGGCTAGAGCTGCCGATTTTCAAGGAGCGGGAGACTAATCCGGGCGCTTATAAGAAATCCCACTATGCCCTCAGACGAACCATCAAACAAAAGTGTCAATACAGGATTAAGATTGAATCCTACTACACCGGCTACTTACCGCCCTGTAGCACTTCCGTCGGTAGCCATGAAGTGCTTTGAAAGGCTGGACATGGCTCACATCAACAGCATCCTCCCGGATACTATAGACCCACTCCAATTTGCGAACCGCCCCAATTCGCATACTTAGTCCCCTCCTGTATTCCCTGTTCACCCACGACTGCGTGGCCAAACAAGACTCCAACACCATCATTACGTTTGCTGACGACATAACAGTGGTAGGCCCGATCACCGACAACGATGAGATGGCCAATAGGGAGGAGATCAGAGAACTGGCAGTGTGGTGCCAGGACGAAAACCTCCCCCTCAATGTGAACAAGACAAAGGAGCTGATCGTGGACTACAGGAAAAGGTGGGCCAAACAGGCCTCCATTAACATCGACTGGGCTGTAGTGGAGCGGGTTGAGAATTTCAAGTTCCTTGGTGTCCACATCACCAACGAACTATCATGGTCCAAACATACCAAGACAGTCGTGAAGAGGTCACGACAAAACATTTTCCCCCTCAGGAGACTGAAAAGATTTGGCATGGGCCCCCAGATCCTCAAAGTTCTACAGCTGCACCATTGAGAGCATCCTGACCGGTTGCATCACCGCCTGGTATGGTAACTGCTCGGCATGTGACCGTAAGACGCTACAGAGGGTAGTGCGAATGGCCCTGTACATCACTGGGGCCAAGCTTCCTGCCATCCAGGACCTATATACTAGGCGGTGTCAGAGGAATGCCCATAAAATTGTTAGAGACTCCAGTCATCCAAGTTATAGACTGTTTTCTCTGCTACCGCACGGTCAAGCATACCGGAGCGCCAAGTCTAGTACCAAAAGGCTCCTTAACAGCTTCTACTCCCAAGCCATTAGACTGCTGAACAATTCATAAAAATCGCCACCGGACAATTTACATTGACACCCCCCCCCTCTCTTTTACACTGCTGCTACTCACTGTTTGTTTGTTACCTTTGCATAGTCACTTCACCCCCACCTACATGTACAGATTACCTCAGCTAGCCTGTACCCCTTCACCATGACTCGGTACCGGTGCCCCCTGTATATAGCTTCGTTATTGTTATTCTTATTGTGTTACTTTTTATAATTTATTTTTATTTTAGCCTACTTGGTATATATTTTCTTCTTCTTGAACTGCACTGTTGGTTAAGGGCTTGTAAGTAAGCATTTCACGGTAAAAGCTACACTTGCTGTATTCGGCGCATGTGACAAATTAAGTTTGATATGATTGGATTTTGATTGGATTATTGATTTATCAGTCAAATTCACATTACACACAGAGACATTAGGAATGGGGACTGTCGTTCTCTTGATTTTTCAATATACTTGCTGAAATGTTCAAGTACTGCATTCAGTGAATGTTAGGCTACTTCCAGGTAACTTTGCCTTCATCTCAGATAATGTGAGCTTCCAACACAGTCGAGCTTGTATAACATTCATTCAGTTGTGTAATTGTTTTCACTTATCCTCACTGCTTTGAAGATTACTGTTTATGGGACTCCTTATCCTAATAACCACACTCTTAACAAACAAAAGTGTTCCATGCCTCAGATCCTCTCTGTGCCCCCGCTGACAGGCCTACTATGGGCTCCAATTCAGAGGACGGAATGATGATTTTCTCTTCCTGATGTTGACCAGCCCTGAAATTGAGGTCAGTCCCACCCTTGGATCACCTGCCAGGAGAAAAAGCAGAACCTCCACACATGGAGGCAGCAGCTGCTTCATCAAAGAATCCTGACGTGATGCTGTCATTCTCCGCAAACATCAAAATAGTTTAAAAATCAATAATGACTAATTATGTATACATTTCAATCAGGACTGACTAATCAGAATACTATTATGTTACTGTATATGTATGAATTTTCTTTTTATCCTAGTACTGAATATAATGTGTGTAATTATAATCAAGAAGTAGAACAATGACTGTCTACTCCTTGGTAGAAATGAATGAATTTATCATCAGACTGGCTAGAATGCTTATCTACACAGGCAGACCTTGGCTCGGGTCATAAATTATCTAAGTTTGGGAGAGACGATGTGGGAAGTCTTGAAAACTATACAGCCATTGTACTGGGGTGGAGATGAGACGGGATAGTACGAAAACTAATGACGTCATTTTCAGTTTATAACCTGTGGTAAACTGTATCATGTTCAGCACTCTCGAGAATAAACGCTGCTGGTTGATTTTGAGACTGGTCTCTGTCCATTTTATGCAAATAAGAGTCTTACAAATTCTTAGGAATTGACCGTGTTTAATTTTAATTGGGTATTAAAACATATAGGAATTTAATTCCTGTAACAGCCTCGAAGCCAGTTCCACTGCTTTTGAAAATGGTTCCCCTTTTAATCAGGGACTGATTAATTATCAGGTAGAACTGGTGCAATTCATTATCAGGTAGAACAGAAAACCAGCATGCTCTGGACCTCATAGGAAGACCTCTACAACATCCGTAGAGTACGACCTTTTCGTCATCAAGCTCGAGACCCTGGGTCTCGACCCCGCCCTGTGCAACTGGGTACTGGACTTCCTGACGGGCCGCCCCCAGGTGGTGAGGGTAGGCAACAACATCTCCACCCCGCTGATCCTCAACACTGGGGCCCCACAAGGGTGCGTTCTGAGCCCTCTCCTGTACTCCCTGTTCACCCACGACTGCGTGGCCACGCACGCCTCCAACTCAATCATCAAGTTAGCGGACGACACAACAGTGGTAGGCTTGATTACCAACAACGACGAGACGGCCTACAGGGAGGAGGTGAGGGCCCTCGGAGTGTGGTGTCAGGAAAATAACCTCACACTCAACGTCAACAAAACTAAGGAGATGATTGTGGACTTCAGGAAACAGCAGAGGGAACACCCCCCTATCCACATCGATGGAACAGTAGTGGAGAGGGTAGTAAGTTTTAAGTTCCTCGGCGTACACATCACAGACAAACTGAATTGGTCCACCCACACAGACAGCATCGTGAAGAAGGCGCAGCAGCGCCTCTTCAACCTCAGGAGGCTGAAGAAATTCGGCTTGTCACCAAAAGCACTCACAAACTTCTACAGATGCACAATCGAGAGAGCATCCTGTCGGGCTGTATCACCGCCTGGTACGGCACCTGCTCCGCCCACAACCGTAAGGCTCTCCAGAGGGTAGTGAGGTCTGCACAACGCATCACCGGGGGCAAACTACCTGCCCTCCAGGACACCTACACCACCCGATGTCACAGGAAGGCCATAAAGATCATCAAGGACAACAACCACCCGAGCCACTGCCTGTTCACCCCGCTATCATCCAGAAGGCGAGGTCAGTACAGGTGCATCAAAGCTGGGACCGAGAGACTGAAAAACAGCTTCTATCTCAAGGCCATCAGACTGTTAAACAGCCACCACTAACATTGAGTGGCTGCTGCCAACACACTGACTCAACTCTAGCCACTTTAATAATGGGAATTGATGGGAAATGAAGTAAAATATATCACTAGCCACTTTAAACAATGCTACCTAATATAATGTTTACATACCCTACATTATTAATCTCATATGTATATGTATATACTGTACTCTATATCATCTACTGCATCTTTATGTAATACATGTATCACTAGCCACTTTAACTATGCCACTTTGTTTACATACTCATCTCATATGTATATACTGCACTCAATACCATCTACTGTATCTTGCCCATGCCGCTCTGTACCATCACTCATTCATATATCTTTATGTACATATTCTTTATCCCCTTACACTTGTGTCTATAAGGTAGTAGTTTTGGAATTGTTAGCTAGATTACTTGTTGGTTATTACTGCATTGTCGGAACTAGAAGCACAAGCATTTCGCTACACTCGCATTAACATCTGCTAACCATGTGTATGTGACAAATACAATTTGATTTGATTCCTCACACAGGAAGTGGCACAGGTCCTAATCTGGGCACTTGTCATATCCCATCTGGACTACTGTAACTCTCTGTGGGCTGGACTCACCGCTTGTGCCATCAAACTCAACCTGTAACCTATCCAGAACGCCGCAGCCCGTCTGGTGTTCAACCTTCCCAAGTTCTCCCATGTCACCCGCTCCTCCATACACTCCACCGGCTTCCAGTCGAAGCTCGCGTCCACGACAAGACCATGGTGCTTGCCCACGGAGCAACAAGGGGAACTGCGCCTCCCTACCTTCAGGCAATGCTCAAACCCTACATCCCAACCTGAGCACTCCGTTCTGCCATCTCTGATCTTTTGGCTGTCCCACCGCTATGGGAGATCAGCTTCAGCCCAGTCAAAACTCTTCTCTGTCCTGGCACCCCAAAGGTGGAACCAGCTTCCCCCTGATACTAGAACAGAAGAGTCCCTGCATATCTTCCAAAAACGTCTGAAGCCCTACATCTTCAAAGAGTATGTACTTACAATGACTGTGATGTGGTGGTCTCACCTAGCTATTGTCATGTTTGGAGATTTGCTGGTCTTGTCCACTTAGTGTAGATAGGCTCTTCAGTCTCCAGATGACCATTAGCTAACAGTTAGCAAGCTGAACTAACTATCGTTACAGTACTGTAGCTGCCTACTCTCTTCTATCTACACAGACCTTATGTGTGGACGGTGTGGGAAGGTCTACGACAGGGATCATCAACTAGATTCAGCCGTGGGCAGATTTTTTTGTTGAGCGGATGTTTGGGGGGCTGGAACACAATTACAAATCATTTGTAGACTGCAAATTGACCGCAAGAAGCCCAAACAGAATGTTTGACTAAAACATAATCATATCAAACCTTGCTTACATTTGTATATTATCACGTGTCTCTCTATTATACTTGAGAACAGATTTCTTAAATTAAAATCACTGATTTCCTGTTGTTTTTACAGTCTTTTTTTAACAATGAAAACAAAAATATATACTTTTTTGCTCAGAAAACATGGAGGGCGAAATAAAACCGCGGGCCGGCAGTTGGGGAACCCTGGTCTATGACAACCTTATGTCTTGTTTTAGGATGTTAATTGCAGTCAAATTTCACATTTCGTTACTGTTGAGCTTCAGCACAGATCACACAGCACAGTGTCCATACTGGGGCCATACAACAAAACTGAAGGCAAACTGTCAGTTACATAGCATGGCAATGTGGGGCTGACAGATGATTGGCCAACACCACTGCCAATCAAT